>NC_136668.1:1781180-2381180 GCF_903797595.1 Erithacus rubecula
TGGCAGAACCCTGGCATCACCTGGGCAGCACACCTGGCTGCTGTCCCCTGGAGTGGCACTGCCTGCCCGCAGCTGGGGACACCGAGGGGCTGCAGCCCTGTTCCCAGCCCCTGGTAGCGTCCACAGGTGGGCAGGGGGCTCCTGCTTGAAGCTGTCTCCTGGCATGGCCCCCTCCATCTCCTCTCCTGCCCCTTGCACCCACATATCCCATCCCACAGGGCACAGACAGACACCATCGATTTTTGGAGGGCACAGGGGGGCACAGAGCCAGCAATGCCACCGGGGCTGCTGCTCCTGCCCCCAAATTCGATGGAATAATTCATTATTATGGAATAATTCAGTTGTTTTGGCTTCCAGGAGTCCCTTGCTGGAAACCCTGTGAAACGCAGCTGCTCCCTGGTGCCACCCTGTTCCCTGGCACCAGGAGATGGGCTCTGCCTCGGGACTGTCCCCAGGAGGGCATTGGGGCTCAGTGGGGCTCAGTGCCCCCAGTGCCCCAGAGCAGCGCAGAGGGACAGGGACAGAAGCATCCTGTGTGCCAGCAGCTTGCTCTGCCTGTCCCCACGCAGCCCTGGGAGGCGGCACCAGCCACCCAAGGCTCACATTCCAGCACTCCCACCGCCAGCACCAAGGCCTGATGTGTTGGGAACTTCGTTTTTGGGGTTGCAACAGCCCCTGGTATCCAACTGCAATCCCTGAGCTACAACATCACCCCTGGTATTTTCCTAGAGATGCAGGAGGGGCTCCCCCAGGAAATCGGGCTGGTGCCTTCCCAGAGCTGTGAGAGCAGGAGGGGCACCTCCAGTTCCCAGAAATCAGGCTGGTGCTTTCCCAGGGCTGTGAGAGCAGGAGGGGCTCCCCCAGTTCCCAGAAATCGGGCTGGTCCTGTCCCAGTGCTGTGGGTGCAGAGGGACTCCCCCAGTTCCCAGCGAATCTCGCCGATGCCTTCCCATCGCGGTGGGTGCAGAGGGGCTCTCCCCGCGCCCTGCCCTGAAGCATAGGCAGAGGATGGTGCCTGTGGAGAATTCTCCCGTCCTCAGGGATCTGGAGCCGCGGGCAGGTTTCCCATCACCAGCAATGGGGTCCCACTCCCTTCCCCCTCGCCCCGAACAGGTTTCACTCGCCGGCACAGCTGCCGCGTCCAGATGTTGCCGGTATTGAGGGAGGCAGGGCTGCTCAGCCCACAGCTGCTCCCTGCTTCGCTTGCAATTGCTTTGGAAATATTGTGTGTGCTCAGCTCTTTAGAGCTAATCTCCATCCTGCAGCCGCGCCTGCCGGAGCTGCCCGCGCCAAACTGGGCAAACTGGGCAAGCTGGGCAAGAAGGGAGGGGGTCCTTACAGCAGCAGGGAAGAGGAGGGGCGATGCTGGGGAGGGGGGTGAGGGTAGGGTGCCACCCCGGCGATTCCTCCGCTCTTGATTGGGCCCATTAATCAATCGTGAGCTCTCCTCAGCCTGACAGAGCCCGCGAGTGGCAGCGTGTGAGCGATCCGCTCGCTCGGCACCATCCATCAGGCCCCTGGCAAGCGCCCCGCGACACCCCCTCCCTGATTTATCTGAGGCCAATGGAGTCATGAAAAACAGCTGGTAAATCCTTCCCCATCAGCCGGCTGATTATTAATGCAGCCAAGTGTGGAGGCAGCCAGCGAGTCGGAGCGAGCGGGGCCGTGAGAGGCGGCGTGTGGCTCCTGGAGGATGCTGCCCGTTCCCGGCCACCGTGGAGCGGGGTCCTGCCTGTCCCTGTCCCCGTCCCCGCAGAGGTGACCCCCGGCTCCTGCCTGCACCTCCTGCAGCTCCCGGCTCGGGTGGGCAGGAAAGGTTCTGCCCTGGAGTGGACAGGATGGGGAGGGTCAGAACCCCGAATCGCTGGGCTGGCGGGGCTCAGAACCCCGATTCGTCAGGATGGGGAGGGCAGTTCAGAACCCCTGGGATGAGCAGGCGATGACAACCATCAGGATGCCCAGCTGGGAGGAGTGGGTTCAAAACCCTGGAATGTCCAAATTGGACAACAGCCCTGGGACACCCAGATTGGAGGGCTCAGTTGGGTGACCTCAGAAGCCTCTGGGATGCCCAGGAGGGCCAGGCTGGGGGGCTTAAGACCCCCAGGAAGAGTCATCATGCTGCTCCTGCTGCCCCATGGATGGGGACAGCTGGCATGGAGGGACAGCAGGACTTCCTCAGGATGTGGCTCTGGTGCAGGGGTGGGAAGATTGCCCAAAGGAAGGGGGAGAAGCCTGCACTAGCACCACAGAGAAGGGCCCAGCCTTGTCCTGGTGACTCTGGAGACAAGCTGGGGTGTCCCCAATCCCTGCCAGCCCTTCATCCCCCACGGAGCCAGCACAGTTTGGGGGGAGTGGCTGTGTAGCACCCTGAGATGCAGCACCCACACATCCCTGCCCTCCCAGCCCTACTAAAAATCAACCCCCAGGGGCAGATGAGCCACTTACCAGCTTACCTATCCCCTCTCACACCCCACACTGGTGCCCAGAGTGCTCTCATGCCCTGCCAGGCTGTGCCCTCTGCACTGACATAAACAGCTTGGGGAAAAAAAACCCTCAGAATTGTGTGAGTGGGCTGCAAGGAAGCTGGAAGCAGCATTTTCGTGCTTGTGTGCCGAGCAGGTGCAGCTGACAATTAGCTATCTCTTCCCAGCCTCTTCATTTAGTTCCTCAAGGTTATTTTGAAAATTGAATATTCAATTAATAAAAGAGTGGCTTTTGCAGGGCTCTTGGTGCTCCCTACCCTGGGGTGGAGGCAGCTCAGGAGGGGAGGGGAGGGGGAAGAAGCTCATCCTCCTCCTCCTCATGGGCCCTGCCCTTAACCCCCCTCCACAGCCACTGTTGGAGCTCCCCGAGCCCCAGATTTGCAGGGAGAGGATGAAGCAGCTGAAGTTGTCGTGGTGGAAAGTAGGTGACGTTGAGTCACGTTCGAGCCTGTCACACAACACGTCGTCCTCCTTCCCTGGTGCCCCCTCCCCTTCAAAACCCAGCCTGGCCCCCCACCCGCGTCACCCCAGCCCACCCAGTCCCCTGAAGCCGTGGGGGGGTGTGGGAGGGAAGGGGGGGCTCCTCCCTTCCCTCCAGCTCATCCTCATCCCACCCTCCCCTGCTTTATTTTCTTTTCTGCCGCTTAAATATCACAGGATGATGAGCCAGGATTGCTGGGAGTGCTGCTGCCGCTCCACAGGGTCCAGAGCAATGATCTCCCACACCAGCCAACTCCTTCCCAGCCCAAATCCTCCCTGGGGTCAGCAGCAGCCCCTCAGCACCCCCAGATGGAGCACAGGGCCCCTTTCCTGCAGCTCCTCCTCCTGAGCACTCTGCTCCCAAATAAAGCCTGGAATGAAACCCTGTGCCTCGCTGGGGGCTGCACTCAGAGCTTTGAGGAATAAAAATGCTGGAGCCTTGCTCTGTGCTCTGTGGATGTGTCACCTCTGTGTCACCGTGCTGGGACAAAGACCCTCCAGCCACCAGGCTGAGGACAGGTCAGGGCTGTCCTGCTGTGATGGGGCTGCTGTCCTGATCCCACAGCATTCCTGGATTCTTTGATTTCCAATGAAGAGCCTGAAGAGCCCAGTGAGGATGAGCAGTGCCCTCTTTCAGTGCCCTGCATTCCTAGGCTCAGAAAATCAGCTCCAAAATCCCACTGGAGAGGGGACAGCGAGCTCTGCCCCACCCGGGATGAGCCAGGGGAAAATCAAGGGAGAGGAGCTGCAGCCCAGGGGCAGGAAGAGGCAGAATTCCCCCAGGGAAGCAGCCACAGCAGTGCCAAGGTGGCTGGAGCAGGTGGCAGCAGCGTGGGGACACCTCTGCATGTGATGGACGAGCGCTGGCTCACACCTCTGCTTCCTCAGCTCTTCGTGGAGCAGGGATGAGGGCACAGGGCTGGGAGATTTATAATGGAATATCACTCTGGCTGGGTGATAGAACTGCTGCGTGGGCCCTTTGTGAGGGGACAGCAGCAGCCCCAGGCCTCTCTGTGCTGCCCTGCAGGTGCTGTCCCCAAGGTGCCCCCCAGTGACACCTGGGGACAGCTCCACGCTGACTGAGAGCTGTATCCCAGCACACAGACTCCCCCTCCACTCATCCCAGCTCACTGGGGAAGGAAAATTCCATTTGGGACACAGCTGCCAGCCCTGTCCTCTGCCTGCCCCCTGTTCCACCCCTAACCCTGCAGGGCCATTGATCCAGCAAAGGATATTTTTGCTTACCAGGGGTGCTTTACCTGGATCAGGGATGACATGGGCCATGGGGATGCTTCAAGCACTGCTGGATCAGCATCCCAGCTCAAGGTTCATCCCAGAGCTTCTCTCCTCCCTCTCTCATGTTCCCCCCCCCTCATTTCCCTTTTTCCAAAGCCTCAGTTACATCTTCCTTATTATCCTCCTCCCCGTGCTATCTGGGTCACCCTCCCCTGCCATTACCCCAGATAATTGTGAGCTGAGTGCAGGCCACGGGCAGCAATCTGCCAGCAGCACCTGGGAAACCGCTGCCTCCACGGACACCTCCCTGCCTTCCTCACCCCCTCCTCTTCCTCAGCTCCCACACCCCAGCTCCAGGAGAGCTGGCAGGGCTGCAGGCAGGGAAGAGGGATTACTAGGCCAAAGGAGCTGGGGTCATGCTGCCCCGTGCAGGGAAGGTGTTTGCAGCTCAGGTGATTTGGGGAATGCTCTGCCCCCGTTTCCAGAGAGGAAATGGCTGTGCCCAAAGGCTGGAGGCTCCCTGGGCTGCTCTCCTGGGGTCCTGCTCACTCACACGGGCACAAACAGATTCCAGCCTCACCCAGAAAAGGAATTAAATGGCACCATCTGGCACTCGGGGAGCTCTTCCCCCTCCCGCTGGTGGGGAGAGGGTAATCCAGGACGGGAACCAGGCCATGCTGCTGGAACAGGCACCAGCCCTGGCACTGGCCAGCAGGGGACACCCCCACAGTGTCCAAGCCGGGCCTGGGGTCCCAGTAGGTCTCAGCACATCCTGACAGGCAGAGCTGGACACCGCCCCTCCCTGCAGGGACCAGAAGAAGCTTTTTTTATACATAATTATATCTCCCAAAGTGGCCCAGCCTCCTCCCAGAGCTGCTTTTAGCTCAGCTAAACCCACGTGCAAATTCAAGCTGTCTGGGACCCCAAATCCTGGGCAAAGCAGGTGGAACAACCTCATCCCAACTTCTGGGAGCAAAGGATGTCATAAAAACGGGGTTAAATCAAAGATAAGAGGGAAAACACAGAGACCTGGCTGGACCCCAAAATCCAGGGGATGATGAATGAGGCTCCCATCTCCTCTCTGTGCTGGTGCTATGCCCCATATCCTGCTGTGTCCTGGGGCTGCCTGGTTTCCCCTGCCTGCATTTCTCCCACCTGCATTTCCTCCACCTTCATCAATCTGCCTGCATTTCCCTCCCTGCATTTTTCCTGCCTGGTTTCCCTCCCTTCCTTTCCCCTGCCTGCATTTCCCTGCCAGCTTTCTCTCCCTGCCTTTCTCTGTCTACATTTCCTCCTCCTGCATTTCCCCTCCCTGCCTTTCCCTACCTGCCTTTCCCTTCCTGCATTTCTCCTGCCTGCATTTCTCTGCCTGCCTTTTCCTGCCTGGTTTCCCTCCCCACCTTTCCCTACCTGTGTTTCCCTCCCTGCATTTCCCCTCCCTGCCTTTCCCTGCCTGCATCTCCCCATCAGCCGCGGGCTGGAGGCTCCCGCTCCCGGCGATGCCATCAGGGTGGCTGCGGCTGCAGCCTCCGCAGGAATACGAACCCATCAATTAGGGAATAAGTGCCTCGCCTGTCCTTGTTAATCCCCTCCTCTCCGGGCTGTTCTTTATTATTTACGGTGAAGGTGCCCCGGGATGCGCTGTCGGAGGAACGCCTGACAGGCTCAATCTGTACCGTACAATTACATCCTCCTCCTCCTCCTCGCCAGCTGGGGAATCCCTTTCTGCGCTCCCACCACCCCGCTCTTTTCCACATCCACCCCAGGAACAGAGCCGGCCCTACCAGACCCCCCTGACACCCCAGCCCATCCCCAAAGCCCTGGGACGCTCCGCGTGGGAGCCAGCCTGCAGGAGGAGGGGGTCCGGGCTAGGCGCTGCAGAGGCATTAACTGAGCCAGGATTAACATTCACCAGCGGAAAAAAATAACTCCATCCGAGCTGCGTCTGTTCCGGGGGCCTCGTGTGCGGCACGAATGGAAGCGCAGCATCCCCTGGGAGCCCCGGGGATGTGTGTGCTGCAGCCGCGTCAGCTCTTTGCAAGGGCTGCTGATGCCTCGGCTAACGAGCTCCCCGCTGAACGTGTCCTACGCACACCTGAGGATGCAGCCGGCTGCTCTCGCCTCCTCCCCGCTCTCCTCCCGCCCGCTGTCCGCGTCTGTCGCCCGGCAGTGCCGTCACACCGGCACGGGGGCAGCGCTGCGGGCTGTGCGGGCATCGCTCGGGCTGTGCCCGGGGCTGCGCTGGCACTCAGGGAGGTGCTCTGCGGCCAGGAGATTGGCAGGGAAACGCCAGTCTCTGATAGGTCATGCCAACCTGATAGGGTCGGGTGGGGTTGGTTTGGGGTTTGGAGTATCCTGAGGTGCTGCAGTGGGGATGGGGGTTTCCCCCAGGGATAACAGGACAGCTCTGGCACAGGTGGCACAGACAGGGGTGCCCTCCTGCACCTGCAAGCAAGGTGGGTGTCCCAGAGCACGCAGGGTCCAACACATTCCTGTGCCAAGGATTCTGCACAGAGCTACGTGCAGGTGTGGCCTCCCAACACATCCCCGTGTGCCCAGGGAGCTGCTGCCACCCCACAGCCGGGCAAACTCGGGGTGGCACTGCCCTGATCCTCAGGGGTGCTGTTGGGGATGTGTAGGCGGGGTCTGGACTCCACAATCTCTCTCTGGAGCTGCCCATCCTGTTGGCACTCCAGGAAGGGTGTGTCGTTCCTCCAGGAAGCAAAATGCCCTGGAGCACGGGTCAGTGCGTGGGCAAAGGCTGCAGCTCTGGCTGCAGTGGGCACTGTAATAACAGCCTGGGGATAAGAGGGATAAAGATATCCCCTGGTGCTGCCTCCCACTCCTGCTCTGTGGGGAAGCAGTGCCTCGTCACCCCAGCCCAGCCGCTTATTTTTAGGCTGTCACCTCCTTGCTCCTCTCATGGGTGGCTTTTATAAATAGCCAGTGCCTCAGAGTGGCTCCAGTGCCAGGCAGGAGCTCCATGTGTCCATGATCCTGCCCAGAGGGGCCCAACCCCTGCTTCCTGCCATGCTCTTCCTCAGGGTGTGGATGACAGGGACAAAGGCTGATCCCGGTGTCCATCCCCCCTTCATTATTGGTTGTGTTTTAATTCCTTATCTCAAGTAAGAATAGTTGGTTAAACAGAGTGAACAAAGTAGAAAATAATAAGAAAGGGGAAAAAATTTACATTGCACCTTCTGTTCCCAAACCTCTCAAAGCCATTACAAACTGAAATCCTCAGTGACAGGATTAGAAGATGAGAGGCATGAAATGCAGCCTCTTGTGGGATTTTTTGGGCACAGCTTCCAGCCTGGGACACCCCTTGCCCTGGCTCCTGTCCCAGTCCCTTCCCCAGCTCTGATCCCAATCCTCTGGGGCACTCCAGACCCCATTCCTGCATTCCAGCTCCTCACTGCTGCAGCTCTGCATGGCCTGCAGCATCCTCAGCACCCCCTGATCTTCCCCATTCTCTTCTCCCATGTATTTTGGCAGCCAGAGCTCCCTGAACCCCCTCCTTGCCCAGCAGCCACGGCTTTGCCCAGTGCCAGCTCTCGGCGGCCGTGAGCGCTGCCGAGTGGTGGCTGTGGTGCCATAATTAGCCAGGTACAGCAGGAACACACTTGCAGCCTGACAGCTCTTCTGGAGCCGAATGGGAGCCAATTAATCTAATTAAAGCAGCCGCTGGCTCGTTATCCCTACACAGTCCACGGGCAGCCTTGTCCTCGCCGTGCCCCGGCACACGAGCTGCTGGGTGGGTGCCCATGGGTGGCACGGGCAGGACTCACCTCATCCATGGCTCTGAGGCACCCAGGGCATTGCTCAGGGTGGCACGGGCAGGACTCACCCCATCCATGGCTCTAAGGCACCCAGGGCATTGCTCAGGGGGGAATAAGGAACACCAAATACAGGCTGGGTGACTCTGCTCCATACCTGGGACACCCAGAGGTGCCAACACATGGGTGAGTACCCAGCAGGAGGGGACGTGGGGCGATGCCCCGAGGATGCTGTGGGGTTTGAGTGCCAAGGGGAGGCGGTGCCAGCCGGGCCTGGCACTGTGCCACGTCCTGTGGGGCTGAGCAGGCCCTGCTGGGCACGGCAGCATCCGGCAGGGTAATTAGGAAGCAGGCTGAGGAGCAGGGCTGTCTGCACAGGTGTCTGTCAGCGGGGCGCTGGCACTCACTGCCTAATTAGACACCCTGCCAGCCCTTAATGAGAACAAATGAGTGGCCAGCCAGTGCGGGGCTGGGCCGTGGCGGCCAGACCCCGTCCCACGTGCTGGCCCTGGCACAGTGCCCTCGGAGCTCTGGTGGCTGCTGTCATCGAGGGGCTGTCACAGCAGCTCAGCCCTCTGTGCCAGGGAGCTCTGGCATCAGGGCAGAGTTTGCCAGCCCCACCGTGCCCTCCTGCAGCAGCTCCTGTGTTCTGCAGGGTGCTGGGCACCGCCCCAAATGCTGCCCCAGTCCCAACCCCATCTTCTTGCCCATTTCCCTGCCTGCTTCCTTTTGGGTGCAGTCTTCCCAGCCCTCTCCCCCATGACCCATCCCATTGCAGGAGGGATCAGGATTCCAGCTGGATCTGCTGATCCTCCAGTTATCCTCTCACCAGCTCAAGAGCTGCCAGTGCCTCATTGGGCATCTCAGGGCATGGGGATTGCCACCTCTGTGCCCTCACCCAGCTGCACCACGGCACCCAAAACACACTCAGGGTTCCTGCAGGGCTCTTCCAAGTCTCCCTGTAATTCATAGGACATCAGAGCCTTGGTTGAGCACACAGAGCTTGGCAGGAGCACATCCCTGAGCCCCTGGGCACCAGCAGGCTCATTGTGCCCAGAGAATGGGCAGGGAGGGACTGGGTGGCCAGGACAAGTTGGGAGCACCAGGAGTGTTCCAAAAACCTCAGTGAGGCTGTAGGAGAAGATCACAGGACACGTGTGGCCCCTTGGAGGCTGCAGCAGGGCTGATCCAGCTGGAAACATGGCGCAGAAGGACAGGATGAGGGATGAGGATGGTGCTGCTGGGAGGAAACACCAGAGCTATCCCATCCTTGGTACTAGACTCCCTCTACAAGTCGATCCTCAGAAGTGTTTAGAGCCAGGCTGGACAGGGCTTGGAGCAAGCTGGGATGGTGGAAAGTGTCCCAGCCCATGGCAGGAGTGCAATGCAGCACTCACAGCCACCGAGAGCTGGCACCAGGCAAAGCTGTGCCAGGGAGGGGCTGCTGGGCAAGGAGGGGACTCGGGGAGCTCTGGCTGCCAAAATACACGGGAGAAGATCAGGGTGTGCTGAGGATGCTGCAGGCCATGCAGAGCTGCAGCATTGAGGAGCTGGAGCACAGGGATGGGGTCAGGAGCGCCCCAGAGGATTGGGATCAGAGCAGGAGAAGGGGCTGGGACAGGAGCCAGGGCAAGGGGTGTCCCAGCTGGGAGGTGCTGCAGCCCCCACCCCCCTGAGCTCCCTTCCCACCCGTGATTCCAGGATCCCATAGTGGGCACTGGGGCAGCACGGCTGGTCCGTGCCCAGGCTGGGAAGCAGCAGGGAAGGCAGCCCAGGAGGGTGGGGGGCTGCAGGCCCCACGCAGAGCTGGGCTCTGCAGAGCCCTATAAATAAACACACCCACACACCGCGACACACGCCGGGATGCTGAGGGGAGGGGGCGGCTGTGAGCGGATCCAGCTCGGGAATAACGGGACAGGAGCAGCACAGGAATGCTGGGAGGGGATGGGGAAAAGGCAGCTGGGAGGGGGAGGGAAGGTCCCTGAGGAGCTGGTAGTGCTGGGGCTCTGCAGGGGAAGGGCAGAGCTGAGGCTGGAGTCCCCCAGTGTGTTCGAGGGGACATGAACCACTCTGATTGTCACTGTGTAGACACACAGTGCTCCATCCCTGTGTGCCTGCTCCCCAAACTCACCCCTGAATTCACCCCACACAAGGGCCTGTGCTCCTCCCACATGTGTGCCCATCCCTTCTGCTACTTCTGCCTGAGCACCTCTCCCTCCTCCCTGCGTGCTTCCCAATGGAAAATCGCCTCCATCCATCCTGCCTTCATCCCTCCTTCCTCCATCCTTCCTTCCTCCATCCATCCCTCCTGCCTCCATCCCTCCTGCCTCCATCCCTCCTGCCTCCATCCATCCCTCCTGTCTCCATCCATCCATGCTGCGTCCATCCATCCCTCCTGCCTCCGTCGATCCCTCCGGCCTCCATCCATCCCTCCTTCTTCCATCCATCCCTCCTGCCTCCCTCCATCCCTCCTTCCTCCCTCCATCCCTCCATCAGACGGCTCCGTGCCTCCCCCGCCCGGCTGCTGCCTGCAGGCTGCCGTCACCCCGCGGTTTGGAGAGCTGTAAGGACAGGAGGGGCCGTGCCGTGTCAGAGGCCGGGGCCGGGCTCGGCGCCTGCCAGCGGGCGCTGGGATGTGCTGCAGAGCCGGGCAATGTCCCCTGAGCTCGTCGCTGGCCTCCCGTTGTGGCGGCGGGGGCTGAGCACTTCATGGGCAGCTTGGGATCGCTGGCTCAGCCCCCTCCGCTCCGCCGGGGCTGCTCGGCGGCCTCGCAGCTCGCCCAGCTTGTCCACAGGGGGAGGTGGATGTGGAGCAATGGATTTGAAGAGTTTGGGGTGGGGACAGGCCAGCCCTGCTGCTCCTCCATGCTGTGCCGGGCATCCCGGGATGGGGGCTGCAGGAGGATGGAGTTTGGGGTGCTGCAGCCGGCTGGGTCCCCTCCTGCGGGACAGGGAGCGCTGGCAGTGCCAGCAGGGCAGAGGCGTGGGTGGCACGGCCCGAGCACCCCTCCCACAGCCCTTTAGGAGGCGTGGCGGGCCCTGGCCTGCGGGGATGATGGAGCAGATGATGCTCCTGGTCTGAGGCGAAAGGCAGAGAAGAGTTGCCATGGAGACCGGCGATGTCATTTTAAGGAGGCACGGAGGCATTCGCACCCATCCCTCCCGGATGAACCCAGCAGCGGGAGGGGAGAGGGGCGGGGTGGGGGTGACCCGCGTCCCCTCGTGTCCCAGGGGGGTTGGCTGGTCCCCAGAGGTGCCCCCTCACCCGAGAGCCGGCGGCGAGGCTGCAGGCAGGGCTGGTTGCCCAGGGCGTGCCCCGGGGCCAGCCTCCCTCGGGGCCAGCTGGGAGCAACTGGTGGCACTGGGACAGAGGATGGCGCTGCCAGCCTCAGCAGGGGATGGGGACAGAGGCCAGGACTCTCCCCCCTCAACCTTCCCGTGTGCTGGGGAAGGGCTGTGAGTGCTGACTGAGGGGTTGGGGTGGGGTTCAGGGTGAAAGCAGGAACATCCAGGATTTGGGGATAATTTAAGATTTAATTAAAATGAAGTTTTATATATTAGCAGCCCCTCCTTTTCTTGCGGCCGGCGGGAGCAGCTCGGCCTCTCAGCGCCTGAAGGCAGCTCTGAAGCTCTGCTAGAATCCCCTTCGCATTCCCAGGAGGGAAGGAATTACCGCGGGTGAGGTTGGATGTAGCAGCACGTCCAGCAAGGAAAACCAGCCCTAAAAAAAAAAAAAGAGGGAAGCTGTGCCTGCTCACTCTGTCTCCCCAGGAGCGCTTTGGTCCCAGAGAGCAGCCCCAGGGCCAGCACTCACACTCGTGGGCTCTTTGCTGTCCCTCCCCGTGGCCAGCTGTCCCCTGGCCCTCCGGGGGTCCCCCCCCACGCCAGGGGGGGACACGGCACAGGAGGCGGCCAAACCTGGGTGTAGCAAACAGAAACGGGTGCGCTGCGGGGAGGGGTCCGGGTGGCACAGCTTCGGGAGAGGTGCTGGCACCGTGACAGTGCCGGGGCCGTGCAGACGGGTTGGGGACATGCCCCCAGAGCCGATGGGGACAGGGAGCTGAGGTGTGTGTGAGCTTTACTCCTCGCCTCAACTCGGCGAGACAAGCTCAGAGCGCAGCAGCAATGGCACCAAGCAGGAGTCAGGAACGGGCACCGAGGGATCCCCGGCTGAATCCAGACGGGTGCCAGCTGCTGCACCCACCTACCAAAATCTCCCTGGCTCTTCCCCCTCGGCAGGAGCAGTGGCCGGCCGGGTGGGAGCAGCTCTCCTGCCGTGCCTGCCAAGACTCCCACTCCCGAGACTGTACGACAGGAGAAAAGGGAACAGAAATTCACGTTTTCACATTTAGCTTTCCTTTGTACTCAGCTAATTAGCGCCTGAGTCTGGTGATGTCATTAAAGCAGCACTAAGTCTTTATTGGGGTAATTTAATTTTCCCTTTCATATCAGGATGATTTCCTTTGTTGGGGTAGGTGCTGGAGAGGGGGAAGGGCCCGTGCAGACAATTGCTATTGTCAGGATAAATAATTCCCCAGTGGATTGACAAGGGGGGAGGTGGGCTGGGGGGCTGGGAGCTGTCACTCAACCGGGTGGCAGCAGGAGCCGGCCAGCCCTGCGGGCTCGGGGTGCCTTGGGGTGCCTCGTCCTGCGCTCCCCAGCCAGCCAGACACCTGCCGTGGCCCCTTTCCAGCCGCTGAAACCGCGGCTGCCTCAGAGATCGGGAGCTGGGTGGGTAAAGCTGAGGGTCTCCCATAGAGCTCCCTCCCTTCTCCCAGCCCAATACCATCCCTGGTGCTGCTGGGAGGAGGGAATGGGGTTTGTTGGGATGAAGGAGCTTTCCTGAGCTCCGGGAGAACCCTGCAGGGGAGCGGGGAGCTCCCGGGGCTGGTGCGGAGCAGGAGGAGCCCTCCCAGGGATCTCCCACTTCGGGGCTGTCCCAAATCGTATCCCTGCGCTGGGAATGGCCGGGACTGGACTCAGTTCCTCTCCCCCAGCCCCTCTCCAGTCCTGGAATGCCGTGTGGGGGTGCTCCAGCACTCAGTGCCACATCAGGCTGGGCATAAGAGGGGCGCAGGCTCGTGGGGGTCACTCAGCATTGCAGCTCCCTGAGACACCTCTGGAATGGCTTCAGCTCCTTTCCCAACCCTCCTTTCCCTTCTCCAACGCCTCTCCTCTGCCCCTTGGCTCATCTGCCCCAGGAGATGTTCCAAACCCGGGTGAGAAGCGAATGAGATATCCCATGGGGTCAGAGCCCCGAGGAGCGGGGAGAGCATCACTGCAGCGGGTCCCATCTCACCCCTGCCCCACCAGGCAGGGAGAAAAGGGTGGCACATCCCTGGGAATCAACGAGAAGGAGAAGGAGAAGGAGAAGGAGAAGGAGAAGGAGAAGGAGAAGGAGAAGGAGAAGGAGAAGGAGAAGGAGAAGGAGAAGGAGAAGGAGAAGGAGAAGGAGAAGGAGAAGGAGAACGGATGGTGCCACCATTCACATAACAGTGCCCTCAGGATCTTGGGGACAGCCCATGGCAAGGCTCTGAGGGGACAATGGCACGGGGCACAACTGTCCAGCAGAATGTCCTGGTCCAGCAGAGCATCACTAGGATGGGAGGGGGTGGCAGGAGCGATCCCAAAGCTTTAACTCATCCGTTTTACCACCACAGATAGCTTTAAATGAATTGTCCTCCATGGAAAATAGGAAGGCAGGAGGCAGCAACTGGAAAGAGCCATTTTCCAGCTAGCCCTGAGTCCATCCCTGAAGGAACCGTGTCCTCACAGCCCCTCTGGAGCCCACCCTGCAGCTCCCACCTCCCCCGGAGCCCCCGAGCGCTGCCGCCAGCCCGGGCGCGGAGCAGGAGGAGGGGGAGCGGGGCTGCAGAGGGGAACGTCACACCCGAAACACAAACACGGCTCCTTGGTAATTAGCAACCGTTTCAAGAGGAATGATGAGCCGCCGGTGACAGGCGGGCGGGTTTCTATTAAAAGCTGCCACGTGTGATCCTTCTCCAAGCCTGCCGGCCCCTCCTTACCTGGCGCTGGGGAAATGAGATGCGAACCTGACATTAATGCAGCGTTCAGGGTGAGCTTTAATTGCGGCCGGAGCCGCGGGGCCGGGGGCAGGGGATGGGCGCCCTTGTCCCCGCCGCCTCCGCCGCGGGCACGGAGCTGCCCGCAGCCTCGGGATGCTCTCAGCCTCCTCCCGGCCTCCCCGGGGAGGTTCTGCAGTGAGCTCTCGGCACCCCGCGTGTCTCCACTCGCTGAAATGTTAAGGGCTTGTTTGCATCCAGCACGAGCAGAGCCCGAGTTGCTCCTCCTGCCTTCCGGAGGCAGGGAAGTGTCCTCGAGTGATTCCTCCATGTGCTCAGCCCCGAAATGTCACTTTTTAGCCTCACACGGTCAGTTTGTCCTGGTTTAAAGACCTTCCAGACCTTCCCAGGCATTGCAGAAGCAGCATCCATGGCCAGGGCAGCGATGGGGAGGTGGATGCACGGTGATGGGGTGGGTGCTGGACCAGGAGGAGCCAGGACAGGTGGCCCTGGGGCAGGATTTGCTCAGGATGGCAGTGCCAAGCTGAGATATGGTGGTGGCCGTGGGTTGGGAAGGTGGGGATGGCCCTGGAGCAGGGGCTGAGGGTGGATCTGCTCAGCAATCCAGCGAGTGAGAGGAGCCAGGAGAGTGACCCAGGTCTGGGTTTGGGAGATTGGCTGTCCCAGTCCCACTGCGTGCAATGAAAATGAGGAGTTGCTGTCAGACAGGGCAGAAGGGACAGAGAAAACAGCTCTGGGAACCGTCACTGGTTGCTGGAGAGCAGCTCCTGCCTCAGGTCGAGGTGTGAGCAGTGCTGTCCGTGTCCCTTGCCAGCATCTCAAGGTGAGAATTCCCCTGCTTCACAATTTCTCACCTTCACACCTCGATCCCAACCAAAACTGCAGCAGCTGCTGAGGGGCAGCACAGGGACAGCTCTGAGCTCTTCCCTGGGACAGGGACAGCACCCAGGTAATGGCTGGAGCTGGGCCAGGGGGTTGGGATGGAGAGCAGGAAAGGTTCTTCCCTCTCCCAGAGGTGCTGGCACTGCCCAGGCTCCCCAGGGAATGGGCACAGCCCCGAGGGTGCCAGAGCTCCAGGGGTGCACAGGGGGATTGATGGGGGTCTGGGCAGGGCCAGGGGCTGGATCCATGATCCCTGTGGGTCCCTTAAACTCAGGACATTCCATGATTCCATGACAAATGTATCCAAACAGTAACCAGCCTTTTGCGGGTGGGACCCCAAAGCAGAGCAGGGCTGAATGTGCTTTGGTTCCTCCCAGCAGATTTTTCTCACTGAGTGACAGTGAGGTTTGGTTTGTGCTGAACAGGTTTGGCTCAGCCTTTTGCTGCCCTGGCTCTGCTGAAGGAGCTGGATCTGCCTCAGCTCAGCTCCAGACCTTCTGGGAGTGACTCCTCAGAGCAGAGGTTCTGCCTGGATCTGGCACTTAGAGCAGCACTGCCCAAAAAAAGAGATTGGATGAGAGACCCCTTCCACACAGGCCCTCGGTCCTGGGTCTGTGGTCCTGAGGAGCTGGGAGCTCCTGGGATGCAGCTCAGGCAGGGGCACTGTGGGATGTGAGGCTCTCCCTGCTCCAGCTGTGTTGGGAGAAGCAGGGTCCTTGCAGGGTAGAGATGTCTGAGGACATTGGTGGCACTTTCTGTGCTCAGAGGGTGGGCAGGGCTGGCATAGGGTGCCCAGAGCAGCTGTGGCTGCCCCTGGATCCCTGGCAGTGCCCAAGGCCAGGCTGGAGCAGCCTGGAACAGTGGGAGGTGTCCCTGTCCTTGGCACTGGATGGGCTTTAAGGTCCCTCCCAACTCAAACTATTCCATGATTCCCTGACTCTGTGGCTGTCAGGAGGCAACATCAGCTCTCCTTGTGTCAGCCTGGACCTGCCCTGGACCTTCTTGGTGTCTTCCAGGGTTGACAGGGTGCCCCAGAGTCACCCATGGGTGGTGACACCTTTTCCCTTGTGTCCAGCTCCCAATTGTCACAACCCCTTGGATGCTCTCACACCCTCCAGGCACCCCCACATCTTTCCCCTCCTTCCTGAGCTTCAGGGGCTCATTCATTTCGAGGAGCAGGTCCTGTGCCACAGGTTGGACCAGGCTGCCCTGTCCCCACTCCTGTCCCTGCCTGTCCCCAGCAGTGCCCCCTGGCTCTGTGCCCTGCACACTGTGCCTGGCCTGGGTGATTTGTGTCTTCCAGACACTCCACTCAGTGTTTAAGGGCTCCTCTTCAGACTGCCAAGGTCCTGGCAGCTGCCACACTTCTCCTCTCCTTAATGCATTGTCTGGCTTGTCTGTCATCCCTCGAGGGTGACAAACCCTCAGTCCAGGCAGCATTTCTGAGCCCTCCTGCTGCCTGGACTCACTGCTGCCATCAAACAAAGGTTTGTTTCTGCAGGGTGAAACCCTCCTGCTCGTTTTTCCACCTCCACCCTTCACTCTCAGCCCGGTTTTGTCACCAGTTTTTAGTCCTGGCCTGGTGCTGTCCCTGCAGGGGGACAAGTTGTGCTGCAGCACGGGATGGTGCCATGGGAGCTGAACCAGTCCTGGAGACACTCATGGAGAATCCAGGAAGGCTGTCCCAGCTCAGTAGGTGACACCAGCAGTGTGGAGGTGACAGGAGAGAGGCTGAGCTGGTGCTGATGTGTCTGGAAGAGGCAGAGGGGGACACAGAGGGCTCCTGCCATGGATGAGGGGATGGGGGAGGTGGGGAGGGGTCTCCAGAATGGATGGAGCAGGGCCAGGCCAGGGGGGCTTCCCCAGCACAGCAGAGGGGCCCTCGAGTGCTGCCAGCCAGGAAAAGCAGGGAAGGAGCAGGGAGGGGGGGGAGAGATCTTTTCATCTAAAAGGTTACATTTGTCCTACTTCCTCCCATCTCCAGCAATTAACTTGAAGGGAGACATCACTGCTAATTGAGCAGTGAAGATCAGGAGCAACAATTACGCCTTTTGACAAGAGACAGCACAAGAGGGACTGCTCGGAGGCTGAGAATGGTAGGGAACGGTTTCTATGGCAATATAACTTTCCTCCCTTCCTCTCCAGCCATAGAAATGATAAAAATGTAGATTTCTCCCTGATTAATGATTTAATGAAAATAAAGAAAATTCTTATTAAAAAAAAATAAAAGAAAAGAAAAAGGAAAAAAAAGGGGGAAAGGGGGGAGGAAAAAATCGATAGGATGCAATGTTTAGCATGAGCCTGCGGCTGTGGGCAGGATCGATGTCCTTCTCCAGGCTGGACCGGGGAAATCTATTCCAGCAACGTGCCGAGGGCTCGGAGCCGCCCTGCCATGTGGTAATTAGGCAGCGGGCTCACACGGGGAAACGTGAGGGCTGCATTCAGATCTCTGATCAAAGGAGATGCCCATCAAAGCGCTCCCCGCTCCGGCTTCTCCCGCAAACCTCGGTGCGCGCTCCGCGCCGCTCCTGCCTCCCCTCCTCCTGCCCGCGGCCCTCCCCGAATTCTCGCTTTTAATTGGGATGATCCTGCCCGCTGTCTGCGCTGCCAGCCCGGCACAGGGGAGGGAATCACCTGCTGGGGACGCAGCCCTGGGGCGGCGGCGGGAGGCGACACTGCTGTCCCCATCCTGCCGGATCCATAGGGGCTGAGCCTGCGGCTCCTCCTGGCCCTGGGGGTGTCCTGGAGCTGCTCAGCCCCTCGGGCAGGGCTGGGGCTGCTCCTGAAGGCAGCAGGAGGTCTCTGTCCATCCTCATCCATCAGCAGCAGCTGCCGGCTGCCAGGCCGTGCCGTGCCAGCCTGTGCCGTGCCCTGCCGTGCCAAGCAGAGCCCGGAGGAGGGAGCACAGCCTTTCCAAAAGCTCCCTCTCCTCGCTGCCTTGCCAAACATCCTCTGGTTTGTATCCTCTGTACTCCCCCGCTGAACAGCTTCGGGGTTGTTTTTCCTTTTTGGCTTTAGGTGGCTGGAGTGGGACTGGTGCCATGCTAGGTGCCCACCCCGTGCCAGGCTGCTCCATCCGCATCCCACACGAGGATCCCGGCATGCACACATCCAGCCCTGCATCCCTAGGGTCAGAGCATGGGCATTCCGAGGGATTTTTTCCCACCTCCTCAGTTCCTATTTTATTGCCAAACTGGAGCATAAAACACACATAAACAAATCTAACAGCGAGAAATGGGTTGCTATCAAATCAACAAATTAATCTAATTATAGGGCTGATTAAATCATATCAGATAAACCAGCGACTCCTTCCCGGCACTCAGCAGCCGTGCAGAGCCACAGCCAGCCCTGCTCGGCTTTTTTGGGGGGTGTGGCACGAGCAGGGTGCGGCCCCCCGGGGCTGGGACCCCCTCAAACTCCTCTTGCCCCCCTCCCTCGGGTGCTGCTGCTGCACATCTGAATGACAAATGCGGCTGCAAAGCTCGGGATTAAAGATGCAGCCCCAGCCCGAGAAACGCATGCGGGAGCCGTCTTTGGAGGCAGATCGCTTAAACCTAAGCCTGCTTTAGGTATTTGAGGAACAATTTGATCAGGGCTGCTTGCAGAGCTTTGCCGGGGCCGTTCCCACCTCTCCGTGCGCCCACGTGGAATATTCTCCCTGCCAGCTCTGCCGGGGAGAAAACCCTGGGTGAGAGGGAAAAAGGGTTTTAGCCACCAGCAACACCCAGAGTAAGGGCTGGGATTGCAAGATTCGCCCCACGAGGTTTTGGTTCCTTCCTGGAGGGAATGTGTGAGGCTGTTCTCCACATCCTGAAGGTGCTGAAACATCAGCTCTGCTTCTCACCACACTCCAGATGGGAAGGTGGCTCCTTGCTGAGGATGTGCCAGCTCTCTGCAGGCTCCCACCTTGGCGAGGTAGGAAAATCCTATTAAAAGCAGGTGTTGACTCTGATCTCACCCATCCCCTGAGGGTGCCAGAGGTTTTACTGCCCCTGACATGTTTCTAAGGCATCCCTTGCTCCCAGACACTCCCAGGGTTATGTCAGCTCTGGATTCTCCTCCCCTTGCTCTTCTCTCAGCCAGGAACAGGGAACATTCCAGGAACAGAGGTGTGGAGCAAGGATCTCCTGTCTCCTAAAGGAGAATTATTCCAGGGTGCTTCCAAACCCCTCAGAATATGAGATCGAGACTCCCAGCATGGAGCTGAGCTCTTTGTGCTCTCAGGGTGACACTTTGACCCCCAGCTTTGCAAGGGATGCTCTAATGGTGCTCTCCTCTCCACAGCCCAGTTCTGGCCATGCTGGGTGGTGTGTGAGGGCCAAAATACTCGGCTGTGGATGAAGAGGAGCACGGCTGGAACTGGGCACAGCCTGGGCTGCATCCAAAGGGGAGCAGCGGGTCAAGGGAAGGGATTGTCCCCTCTGCTCTGGCCTCAGGTGACCCCACCTGCAGAGCTGCCTCCAGGAGAGGTGTGGAGCTCCAGAGGAGGCCATGGAGATGTACCAAAGGGCTGGAGGATCTCTGATCTGGAGCCAGGCTGGGACAGCTGGGGGTGCTCACCTGGAGAGGAGAAAGATCCATGGAGAACTCCAGGGCCTGAAGGGGCTCCAAGAGAGCTGGGGAGGGGTTGGGGACAAGGGATGGAGGGACAGGACACAGGGAATGGCACAGCTGGATGGGATTTTTGGCAGGAATTGTCCTGGCAGTGCCCAAGGCCAGGTTGGATGGGTTTTGGAGCAGCCTGGGACGGTGGGAGGTGTCCCTACCATGGCAGGGGTGACACTGGATGTGATTTAAGGACCCAAACCACACCGGGACTCCACAGCCCTGCCACCACCCTGGCACCCTGTGCTGCCACCTCTGCTGAGCTGGAGAGCATCCCCAGCAGCCTGAGGGGTGGGGTTATCCATGGGCACTTGGAAGAGTCAGGAAGGGCCCAGCTGGGAGGATCTGCAACCCCCTCCCATCCCCAGGGGCACTGAGAACCTCCCCCAGCCGCACCAGGGCTCCCCAGCTCAAGTGTGGGGCACAACCACCCCCAAACAGCACAACCAGCTCCCAAAAAACAGCACAACCAGCCCCCAAACAGCACAACCACTCCCAAACGGCACAACCAGCTCCCAAAAAACAGCACAACCACTCCCAAACAGCACAACCAGCCCTCAAACAGCACAACCACCCCCCAAACAGCACAACCAGCCCCAAACAGCACAACCACCCGCCAAACAGCACAACTACCCAAAAAATAGTACAACCAGCCCCAAACAGCACAACCAGCCCAAACAACACAACCAGCCCAAACAGTACAACCAGACCCCAAACAGCACAACCAGACCCCAAACAGCACAACCAGCCCCCAAACCAGCACAATCACCCCCCAAACGTGCTCCCAGTGCCCTGCAGCGTTCCCAGAGCCCACCCCCGCTGCTCTGGGGGGGTTTCCACGCATCCCTCCCCAAGCGTGGCCACATCCATGTGTGACCCACGTGTGCAGGGCCGCGTGTGCCCAGGGGTGCCCACGTGAGGCCGGGGTGCACAGGGCTGTGCAGGGGTGCCCGGGGGGGCTGTGCTGAGAGGAGCCATCTCCCAGCCCGTGCTGATGCAGTTCAGCAATCAGAATAACTTCGCTGATGAATATTTAAGCCGAGCGCTGAATATTTAAAGCATTCAATTATTTTAATGGCTTCTAAGTGTGACAGCGGGAGGGGACAGGGGGATGGCTGCCCCCCGGGTCCGGCAGGGCGGGCGGGATGTTGGCGACAGCCGCTGCTCTGGCTGGGGTGGGGACGCTCGCGGTGTCCCCAGCACGGGGGTGGCACTTTGCACGTGGCCGAGGGTGCCTGGCTGTGGCGAAAGCCCCGCGGAGCAGGGGACAGCTGTGCCCTGCCACCCTGGCAGCCCGGGCTCTGTCCCAGTGCCCTAATTCCTGCAGGAGCAGCCCTGGCTTGTGCCAGCATCGTGCGGTGCCCGCCCCCTCGACTCTGCCACCAGCTGTGTGTGTGTGTCCCCGTCCCTGTGCCACCACAGCAGCTGTGTGGGTGCCACCAGCACTGGGACACAGACAGCCCTGGGTGACGTGAGGGCCACGTGGCAGCACAGCTGGGGTGTCGCCACCTCTGTCACCTGCAGTCCCTGTGAAGGCGAGTCAGTGTTGACCAACAGTGCCCAGAATGGAGCACAGAGTGTCCACCAGGGCTGTCCCCAAGCCCAGAGCCAGGTGCCACCCCCGGGGCCTGCCCCAGCCCCACAGCAGGGAGGGTGGCCTGGAGCATGGCAGCGCTTTCCCCATGCGTGCTCCTGCAGCCATAAATATTCATATTCTTATCCTAATTTTCCATGTACTTTTCTGTCACATCCAATTTTATTTTAATTTCCCTTTATAAACCTTCCCAGCTAATGCACTCCCTGCTCCCATGATTACCCCAATCAGCCGGTGCTTTAAACACAATCCCTGCAGGCAGCTCTTGTTGTGAGCGCCGGGATCACTGAGCATCCACGCCCAGTTCCAGCACACTCCGGGGCTGAGAAGAGCTCCTTTGCCACCCCGTGGTGGGCACGGGCTCCAGGCACTGACCAGTGGCTGTGTCCTGCCAGGGGGGCTGTGGGAAGCTGGGATTTGCAGGGGATTTGCTGTCCTGGTCACCCTGGGTGGGTGGGTGGCATCACCCTGGCTGTGGGTGACCCTGGGCTCTGCATGGCTGGGAGAGGAGGACCAGAGGATGCACTGGGCAGGGGCTTGGGCAGAGTGCCAGGGATGTGCCATGGTCATGCCAGGAATGTGCCATGGTTATCCCAGGAATATGCCATGGTTATCCCAGGAATATGCCATGGTTATTGCAGGCCATGCTATGGTTATTCCAGGAATGTGCCATGACTATTCCAGGAATGTGCTATAACTGTGCCATGGTCATGCCAGAGCTGTGCCATGGTTATCCCAGGAATGTGCCATAGCTATCCCAGGAATGTGCCATGGTTATCCCAGGAATATGCCATAACTGTGCCATGGTCATGCCAGGGCTGTGCCATGGCTATTCCAGGAATGTGCCATGGTTATCCCAGGAATGTGCCATGGTTATTCCAGGAATGTGCCATAACTGTGCCATGGTCATGCCAGAGCTGTGCCATGGTTATCCCAGGAATGTGCCATAGCTATCCCAGGAATGTGCCATGGTTATCCCAGGAATATGCCATAACTGTGCCATGGTCATGCCAGGGCTGTGCCATGGTTATTGCAGTCCATGTCATGGTTATTCCAGGAATGTGCCATAACTGTGCCATGGTCATGCCAGGACTGTGCCATGGTTATTGCAGTCCATGCCATGGTTATTCCAGGAATGTGCCATAACTGTGCCATGGTCATACCAGGGCTGTGCCATGGTTATTCCAGGCCATGCCATGGTTATTCCAGGGCTGTGGTTATTCCTCTCTGTGCCACCTGTCCCTGCTCCCAGCAGGCACCAGCTCTGCCAAGCAGTTCCCATAGCTGGCACTGCATGGGCACAGGGGTTGTGTGCCCCTTTGTCCCTCACTGGGACACTGGACCAGCCTGGGGGACAGGACACAGCCCCAGTGGGGCAGGATGTGTCACCAGAGTGTCAGGATGTGTCCCCAGTGGGTCCCCAGTGTCCCCAGGGTGCTAGGACGTGTCCCAAGGTATCAGGTACCAGGGTGTCAGGACATGTCCCCAGGGTGCCAGGATGTGTCCCTAGGGTGTCAGGATGTGTCCCAACAATGTAGGACATTGTCACCAGTAGGTTGGGACAGGTCTCCAGTGCATCAGGACATATTGCCAATGGGTCAGGATGTCCCCAGTGGGTCAAGACAGGTCAGAACCTGTCCTTGCTGTGTCACAACGTGTCCCCAGTGGATCAGAGCATGTCCCAGCAGGGCAGAACCTGTCCCTGGTGTGTCACACCGTGTCCCCAGCAGCACAGGCCATGTGTCCCTGCCCAGGGACGGCCCCAGGGTGGGATCACACCAAACACGGAGCCCCGCCAGCCCCCAGAGACCGAGCACAGAGTGGGATTTGCTCCTCACCATCCTCGGGGACGGGAATCAGGGAGGCTGCGGGATCCTGCCCCAGTCTGGGGCTGGGGGTTGTCCCAAAATCCCCCCCCACGGGGCCGGGGCGGCTGCCGCGCTCCTGCCAGCCGTGGGAAGTCACTCAGGCTCCGCTCGCTCACTTCTGAAGACCTCTTGATAAACATTTATAAACATTTGTAGTATTTTAAATTTCCCCTCAATAATTTATGAATAGTTATTTTATATACTTTAAAGAGGGTAATAATGTAAAATTTATAAGGCGGGAGCACTCAGAGTGGCAGCGCGGCGTCGCGGGGCTGGGAGCGGGAGGCGCAGCCATCCCCGCCTCTCCCAGCCGAGCTGATGGAAACTTTAAAGGCAGCGGGGTAAAATGGGACACCGAGGGAACACCGAGGGGACACCGAGGGGACACCGAGGGGACACGTGAGCCGGGGGACGCGGGCACGGACATGAAAGAGGCGGCGGATGGAGAGGGATGGGATGTGGGGATGGAGGGATGAGCGGTGGGGAGAGGAGGGAGAAGGGATGAGAGGAAAGAGGGAGGGAGGGAGGGAGGGAGGAGGGATGTGTGCGAGGGAGCGATAACCGCGGCGGGAGCGAGGGATGGGGAGAGGAGGGATGGAGGGAGCAGCAGGGAGGGGCGAGAAGCAGCTGGGAGCCAGAGATAAAGAGGGAGGAGAGGGGAGACGGCAGCGGGAGCGGGAAGGTGTCAGGAGACGGACGGATGGATGGATGGATGGATGGATGGATGGATGGATGGATGGATGGATGGATGGATGCGAGATGAGCTGAGAGGAACAGGGAATGTGGAGAGGGGTCCACAGGGATGGGGGAGCCAAGCAAGGTTTGGGGTCCAGGGGTGCAGGAAGGGCTGAGAAGTGCCTGGAGCCACAGGGATGAGGGGAAGCAAATTTGGGATCATGGCAGGGAGCTCCACGGAGCGTGGGAGGGATGCACGTGTGCCAGGCACGGGCAGGGGGATCAGGGCACTGGGTCTGGGCACACGGGTAAGGGGGTGTGAGAGGGCACAGGGGCGTGTTGCTGAGGGGAGGGAGTCTGGGAGGTGAGGGATGTGTGGGGTCTGGGAGGTGGGAGGTGTGCAGGGCTGAGTGAGTGTGCAGGGCATGCAGGGCCAGAGGGGCATTTACAGTGAGTGTGAGCAGGGTGAGAGTGCTTGTGCAAGGAGGAGTGTGAGCAGGGGGATTTGCTCCTGCAGGGATGAGTGTGAGCAGGATGTGAGTGTTTGTGCAGTGATGAGTGTGAGCAGGGGGATTTGCTCCTGCAGGGATGAGTGTGAGCAGAAAGGGAATGTTTGTGCAGTGATGAGTGTGAGCAGGGGGATTTGCTCCTGCAGGGTGGGTGTGGGGAGGGTGGCAGTGCTCGTGCAGGGGCTGAATGCTCACCTGCAGAGCGTGCAGTGGGTGCAAGAGCACATGCAGAGCACCAGTGCAGCTGCATCTCCAGGCAAGGAGGTGCCTGTGTGTGGCACAAAGGTGCCACCTCGTGCCCCAACATCCCCGGGGTCCCCACACCAAGGTATCAGCCAGACACAGCCCATCACTGGCCCCCAAAGCGGTGAAGAAGCAGAATCCCAAGCTGAGTTCCCAAGGGCTGTCCTGAGCCCTCCCAGTGCAGGGCCTGGTTTAAGGACAGACCCCCAAATCATGCCCGAATTCCAATTTTAAATGTCCAGGTGAAATCTAGATGGAGAGAGGGACCTGCCACGGGGTGTTGCCATCTCCCAGGCTATAAGTAGCACAGGTAAATGTTATTTTGGGAGCTCCAGTGAGAGTGTCAAGGAAAAAGGAACACACAGGTGAGGACCTGCAGGACCACAAGGATGTGAGAGCATCCACGGGGAATGAGATCATGTGGGGTGGGAGTGTGGAAGATGTGAGGTGTGAGGGTGTCCAGAGAGGGGTCAGAGCTTGTGCAAGGCGTGCAAGACAGGACTGTGCATGCAGGTGACAAAGCACAGGAGGGAGAAGAGAGGATCTGTCCCCAGCTGGGACAGCGATGCCACCACGCTGGGGCACAGTGGGGGCACACAGAGCACAGAGTGTGGAGCAAGGGGAGGAGGGGAAGGCCTGTGTGACCTGGAGAGGGGAAGATGCTGCAGCCCTGTCAGCAGAGGGCTGATTTCGTTCTTTGGATGCTAATTCCTGGCGTTTGGGGCTGTCAGGTTCCTGGTTAGCAGCTCCCCCTCCACGGAGCTGCTCCGTGTAGTTGACATCACAATTGTTTTCTGAAGAGAACACGCGACTCTCTTCTTATGTATTCCCTTTCCCGGTGTTTGTATTTGCTTCAAAGTCTCCTCATCACCCTGTTTGGTGACAAAAACTCATGTCTGGAGATCAGGGTAATGTGTTGCTTTTCAAAGCTCGGGGAGGAGGGGGTTGGCAGACATGGGTTTGCTGCATTATTTACTTCCCTGCAGCACCCTGCCTGCCTGGCAGCCCCCCCTCGGGGTGCTGGCACCCCACTGTGACAGCTGGGACCCCCACTCTGACAGCTGGGACCCCTCCAGGCGCTCAGCACCCCGATGTGTGCTCTGGGATGGCTAGGGGCACAGCAGCAGCCAGGAGAAGGGGAGTTTTAGGGATGCCGGGGTGAGAAAGACCCCCTGGGTGGGATTTGGAGCTCTTGCACCCTCCCAGCTCTGGTGTCATTGTGTCACACCATGTGCCACAGGCATGAGGTGCCTTGCCCTGCAGCCATGGTCACCTTCGCTGATGGCCTGTCCTCTCCTGTGGGGACACTGAGCACACCCCGGGGTGGCACAGCCCCCCTCACTCAGGCGTGGGCACTGCCAGGTGTGCTGACACAGCCCCCCCTCCTCCATGTGCTCGGTGCCACGAGCACAGGCAGTTCTCTATCTAATTGATCAATTAATTATCTCCAGCATTCAGCTGCATATTGGTTTTAGATGAAGGGAGAGGCTAACAAGCAGATTAGGCATGTGAGTCTTCAAGGGAGCCAGCGAGATGTGGGAGGAAGGGAGAGAGATGGGAGACAGGGAAACATGGGATGAGGAACTCTCACTGGTGAAAAGGATGGGGCTGGGAGCTGGATCTGGCACCGTGGGCACAGCTGAAGTGATGCAGGAACTGAGCAGAGGATGCTCCAGAAATGGTGGTGCCAAGGCAGAACATGCTCCAGAAACGCTGATGCTGGCACCAGAGGATGCTCCAAAAATGCTGAGATGGGATTGAAAGGGATGCTCTAGAAGGGTAGGGCTGAGGCAGGAGGATGCTCTAAAAATGCAGAGCAGGAGGATGCTCCAGAAACGGTGATACTGAGGCAGAGGATGCTCTAAAAATGGTGATACTGAGGCAGAGGATGATCCAGAAACGGTGATACTGAGGCAGAGGATGCTCTAAAAATTGTGTTACTGAGGCAGAGGATGATCCAGAAATGGTGATGCTGTGGCAGAGAAGGCTCTAAAAATGGTGATACTGAGGCAGGAAGATGCTCTAAAAATGGTGATACTGAGGCAGAGGATGATCCAGAACTTCCAGCCAAGGCAGGAGGATGCTCCAGGAACGGTGTGCCTGAGAAAGAGGATGATACTGTGCCCCAGAATCACTCAGGGTGCCCAGTGCCCACCGTGACCTGCAGCCCTGGCCGGGCTCTGCCCCTCCCGCCCTGCCCAGGATGGCTGGGGACAGACAGGGGACATTTCTGGAGCCCCCAGACTGCCGGGCTTGGGCAAACCCAGGCAGGTTCCCAGCGACGCTCAGGAGAAAGCACTGCATCCGTGTCACCCCCCCCCCCCCGCCGGCCCGGAGCTCCCCCGGCGGTGGCGAGTCCCCAGGGATGGCCCGAGGAGGTGGCAACCATCGGCTCCGGCAGCGCGGCTCATTAAGGGGACAAGCTGTCACTCAGGCTGCAGCCAGCCCCGGGGGCACCCCGAGCGCCGCGGGGACCCCTGGCACGGGGGGCAGAGCCTTAGCACCCCCCGGCACGTTTGGCAGCCCCTGGGGACAGCGGTGGGACAAGGGGAGCACACAGGGCATCACCCAGCACCCGCAAGCTGCGGGGACGGGGCCAGGCAGAGCAGGGGGCAGGGGGACAGAGGTGACAGCCCAGTCACGGTCCCTGCCTGTCACCCCAAGAGCAGCGCAGCCCGGAGCGCAGCGCCTCGTTCCCGCTGCCAGGCACTGCTCCCACGTGTGACACGGGAGGTGACAGCCCAGCAATGACCGCGGCGGGGCAGGCAGGGGAGGGACAATGGGGTGTGTGACTGTCCCTGCAGCCCACCCTGCTGCCACCCGCTCCTTGGAGCCCTGAGAGCCCCGCCACACCCTCGGGACCCTCTGCAGCACGGGCACCCCACGGCTCCGTGTCACACAAGTGCTCGGTGTCGCACACAGCAAGGTGTGCGTGTACACCTGGAATTCAGCCTGGATCCTAAAATAATGGAATCCCGGGCAGGTTTGGGTTGGAAAGGACCTCAAAGCCCATCTCAAAAGCCACAGGCAGGACACTTCTCACCACTCCAGGTGACTCGGTGCTCCATCCAAGCCGTGTGTGTGCACACATCCCCGCAGATTCTGTGGGATGGGGGCACTGGGCAAACACCCCAGGGGCTCAAACACCCCTCACTCCCGGGGAATGCTCAGCCCTGGCAGCTGCATGCAGGCACTCAGCACCCCCCAGCACCCCCCACCCGACACGGCTTCGGGGGCAGGGATGTCTACACATCGCAGGGGTTTTGCCAGCTGGGAATTCTGGCTTGTCCCAGATGATCCTATCCTGGCACAGCCACGTCCGTGAATCCAGGGCTGGGCACACAGCACGGGAGGAGCGGGAAGAAGACGAGCCGGGCAGTGCAGGGGGCACCGCCAAAAAGGAGGAGGATGAGGAAGGAGGCGATGCCAGGCGAGGCTGCGGTCAGTGCGCAGCCGGGCTGTGACAAGGGCGCTGTGACAGCGGGGCTCGTGTCGCCTGCCGGCTCCCGAGGGCAGAGCAGAGCGCGTCTCCCTCGTTATCCGCGCTCGCCGCTCTCGGGCCGCCTGCCCGCAGCTTCTCCTCCCCGCCGCGCCGCCGCTTGTCTCCCCGTAATTACAGATCCAACGACCTTTGCCGACTGCCTGAGACGCTGGAACAAATGAACGGTAAGCGCCAGATTACAGCCCGGCTCAGCAGCCCCGCAAAGCTCTTTAATGAGACATTTAGGCAGGGCCAGCGGGGTGCCCGGCTGCCAGGGTGGGCTGGCGAGGCGGTGACAGCACCTCGGCCAGCCTGGGGACAGCGACACCGAGGTCCTGCTGGGCCAGGGTGCCTGGGGGCATCATCCCTGCAGGAATCCTGGCACTCAGTCCTTGTTGGAGGGGGCACAGCTTCTCCCACATCCCCTTTGGCACCCACAAGTGTCCCAAGGGATGTGGGAGCAGCACTGTGTGCATCACCAGGACCAGGTTCCTGTGAGGACACAGAGTCCCAGGGAGTGGGGACACGGCTGGTGACACTGGGACCAGGCTCGTGTGGGGACAGGGCTGGTGACAGTGTGACCACACTCCTGCAGGGACAGAGGGTCCCAGTGAGTGAGGACAGGACTGGTGACACTGGGACCAGGCTCCTGTGGGGACACTGGCCATGGGGCTGAGGGACACACAGCAAGCCCAGCCCAGGGTGGTTGATTCCTTCTGATTGTAAAATTAAAAAGTGGAAAGGCCCAAATGACTGATGGGGCCTGACTGACTGAATCAATGGTGACACGGCACGTGGTGTCACTGCTCATATTAGTGCCAAATTAAGCTGTTTACACCAAGTTTCTCCACACAAGGGGAAGCTGGGGCCAGCACAGGGAGCAGAAGATGGATGGTGGTGCTCAGAGGCCTGGAGAGGGGATTTTTCCTGCCCTGACAGATAGTTTGGAACAACAGCACCTTCCTCTCCTCACCTGTGATTTTGGAAGGACTGGGAGAGTGCCAGGACTCCATCCAAGAGTGCTGAGCACCAGGGATTGGAGCTTCTGTCCCCATTTTGTGACAAGTGTCCCCAAGGTTCTCTGTGACAGGGTGCAGGTGGATCAGGAAACACAGACATATCCCATCTGGACCCTCACTGAGCTGACTGGTGTCCCCAACTTATCTGCACTGTCCCAGTATGTCCCTGCTCCAGGGGTTATTTCCAGAGTCCCTGCATGCCTCTGAACAGGGGGATTTATCCCTGGTGTCCCCATGTGAGGCCACCCAGGGCCATTTATCCCTGGTGTCCATGGATGGCCTCACCCAGGGCCATTTATCCCTTGTGTCCCTGCATGTCCCTGCCTTGGGACATTGATCCCTGGGGTCCCTCTCCACATTCCTGTGGCAGCTGTTTATCTCCAGTGTCTGTGGCACTCAGGGATTCTCTGCCCCATCCAGCTCACCATGCCCAAAACCCTGTCTGTGCCCAGCCCTGCTCCATGACTCAAGTCCCACCCCATGGCTGTGACATCTTCCCCATCCCAGCTGGCCAGTTGTTGGCCGAGTACCCATTCCCAGCAAAACCAGAGGGGAAGAGACCAAAAAGCTCAGGGAATTCAGGTCAAACTCAGCCAGCACAGCAAGGAAAGCAGAGATGCCACACAGGAGAGCAGCAAAATATTCCAACCTGGTGATTCCAACGTGACTTTTTCCAAGCTGACCCTCATCTCTGGCTAGCACCTGGCACTTCCTGGCATCCCCAGCCCCGGGATGGTGGCATTTGGGACACGTAGTGCTCAGAGCCGAGGGTGGCAGAGCCAGGGCTGCTCCCTCCTCCCAGAGAGGGCAGCAGGCAGAGGCGGGGGCCGGCAGCAGCCACCTCATGCCTTTTAATAAAACATGAATTAGGTGCCAAGGCGTATTAGATTCACTTCCCCGGTGACAGAAAATCAAAGGCTTCTCCCATCTTTTCTAGAGGCGCGTTCCTGATTGATCTGGAAGAAGCAGCTCAGTGCGAGGGAAGGAGTCTATACACACCGAAACAGCTCTTTAATTTCTTAATTTAATATCTGACACGTAAAGATTCTCATTAAGCCAGTCAATGAAGCCTGGAAATACAATTTTCGTGCAAACTGTCGCTATCATAACTTACACCAAACTTCAGATGGTGCCCTGTAAGCGGTGTGATTAAAACCATTCATCTTCCCTGGCAGCCGCCCGCTCCAGCCCCCCCACGGGCCGGCCCCCGCCCCCCGCCCACCCCGGGGTGCCCCCAGGGCCATGGGCACCCCCCGATGGCGGCAGGGGCAGGAGGAGGTGAGGGAGGGATCCCGGGCAGCAGGCACAGCCTGCACGGAGCATCCCCAAAGCCTGGAATCCCCCCCAGCCGGGGCATGCGCTGGAGGGAGAGCTTCCCAAAGACACTAATTAGGCAAATTAATTCCTATTGAGTCGCAGCTCTTCTCTGCCTTAAAAGGAGGGGTGTGTGTGGGGGGGGGAATAAATAAAGAAGCTACTTAGTTCAGTGCTGATTAAATCCTAAATATTGAGATGTGGATTAGAGCTGAGACTGTCCTGTGGGTGGTGACCCCACACCAGAGCTGGTGCCCACCTGGCACAGAGCAAGGGGGAGGTCTGAGGTTTGCATGGGGACATGAGTCCTTCTCCTCCTGCTCATTCCTCACATCTCCTGGTGCTGCCTGTGTTTGCTGGGCTCCTTCCTCCTCCATGGGCTGAGGAAGAGCAGGGTGAAGCTGTGTGGGCACAGGGCAAAGCCTCACTGAGCCTCAGGGCACCCTCAGGAACTGCCAGGAGAGGGACTTATGCAGGACCTGAGAAGGAATTCTTAATTTCCTGCCTCCCTCCCCTGATCCAGCCCTGCAGAACGTCTCAGCTCCAAGGGAAGTCCAGGAATATCCCAGCAGCTGGAAATCAGTTCAGGACACCAGGCTGGGAAAGAAAAGCCACTCCAGGGACTCTGCAGAGGCTGGTGGATCTGTGTCACTGGAGCAGGGAAGCTGCACAGAATCACAGAATTATTTGATTTTGGTTAGAAGGCGCCTCAAAGTTCAGTTTCCACCATCCCAGACTGCTCCAAATCCAGTCCAGCCTGGCCTTGGGCACTTCCAGGGATCCAGGGGCAGCCACAGCTTCTTTGGGCAGGCTGTGCAAGGGCCTGCCCAGCCTCAGGAATTGCTGTGCCAGCAGTTGGTGTCCATTACAGAGGAGCTGGTGACGGGACTGGGGAAAGGGACTCATGGGCACCGTGGGCTGTCCTGCCCTTGGATCTCTGCCACCACCCCACGAGGGTGAGGCCTGTGGGTGCTGGGTGTCACACACTGTCCCCACACACTTGCACATCCCAGCATTCCAGGTGGGTTCCCCAGGATTCCAGCCAAGCTCCTGCTGCCACCTGGAAACCAAAGGATGCTCCAGTGAGGCTGAGACTGGGAACAGCCTCGAGCACTGGGATGGCCCCAGCCCATGGCACAGCATGGGTGGCACTGGGACCACCTAAAGGTGCCCAGCTCTGCTCCCCAGGACTCCAGAGGCCCATGCAGCTCGAGGGACAGCGGGGTGGATGAGTCAGGATCACCCATCTCTGCCACTTCGAGTGACTTCTACACACCAAACCTGCCCTGCCCAACCAGCACCCACCTCACCCCACCTGCACCCCAGGGGCACCTTGTGGGTGGCCCGGGGGCTCTGGGGGACTCGCTGCCAGCTCATCCTGCTGCCAGAGCCGCTCCCTTGTCTTTTCTCGGCGCGTTATCTGGAGCTGTGGGAGCTGGCAGCTCCTGCCAGCCTGACGCCGGCGCGGCTCGTGGCGTGTTTGATGTCAGGATTAGCGGCTGGCTGTATTGTAAATGCTCAAATGAAATAAGGAGATTAGAGAAGAAAAGCGCCGCTCCTGCCGACTGCCTCCCTCCGGAGCTGGGGGCGGGGGGGTCCGCTGGCAACCAGTCCTGCCAGGAAAGGGTTAAAAAGGGCCCAGCAGCCTCCAGAGGTGCTGATGCTTCTGTCACCGAGCCAGGGGGAGAGGTGAATGGAGCCCTTTCTGCTCCCTGGGGTGCTGGGATTCTCTAGTTCAGGTGAGTATTGTTCCTGTCACTGCCCCAGATGGGTCCTGGCAGCACCCCCAGTGCCTGGTGGGGTGACCTGGGCTTGGGTGGGTGTCTGGAGCCTCTGCATCCCTTCCCTCTCTCCTGTATCCCTTCCCTTGCCAGGAATGAGGGCACAGCTGCCTCCCAGCCCTGGGAGCTGCAGCTGGGAGAGGAAAAGGTTGTGCTGCCTCAGAGGGGGGTGAGGACCCTCTGCAGGTCTTGATGGGGGGATCTGGGGGCTTCAAGGGCAGCGTGGTGCTCTCTTCCCCCCATGATGGCGGCAGGACATTCCCGAACTCAGATCCTGCAGGGAATGGGAATCAGGAATGTGGGAAAATCTACACCCCTCCTGCAGGGGAAAGAGAGGGAAGGAGGGAGAAGTGGCACAGGGTCGGGCCCTGCTGAGCCACTCTCCACATCCTGCTGGCAGCACCTCTGCCCATGGCCACGGCACCAGGCTCTGTGGGCAGCAGGGCACAGGATTTCAGCAGCAGCAGCATGGTCAGTCTTTCCTTTGAGCTGTGCCCTTGGCCTCAGCTGTGGGCTGTCCTGCTGGACCTAGCGCTGGAGGAAGATGAAGAGGAGGAAGATGAGCTGGAAGCCACACCAGGATTTTCCCTGCGTTTTTTGTTCTGGCCCTGCAGCAGCCTGGGGGGGACAAGGTCCCATATCCCTCCTGGGCTTGCAGCTCAGCACTCCCAGAGCGACTCCCCCCAGCCAGGAGACAGGAATGAGGGGATCCCTGAACCCCCAGCAGCCAGGGCTGGATCCACCAGTCTGTGTCCAGCACCCAGGTGCATCCCAGGTGCTGTTCCATCCTTACTCTCGTTCCCTGCCAGGACAGCCCTGGAGCAGGCAGGACAGCAGGAAAGGACCCTTCCCTTCCCCTTCCCCTTCCCTTCCCTTCCCCTTCCCTTCCCTTCCCCAGGAGCAGCAGCGGGCTGTCCCTGGCCCCGTGCCCGCTCCGTGCCCGTACCTTCCCTCCCGCATCTGTTTCCAATCAAAGCCTCATTTCAGCCCGCGGGAAGGTTTTTCTCCTCCTGCTAACGAACGCTATTGTTTTCCCAAGCTCGGGAGCGCAGCTCGGCTCCTGCCGGTGCCAGCTCTGCTCAGACACGTGCGGGGAGAGCCTGAAGCAAAACCCTGCTCCGCTCCCTCCTGCCCAGGCGGGAGCTGAATTCAACTCCAGGGCTGGGCTGGAGAGAGGAATATGGGGCTAGTACCCCCCGGAGGAGGAGCTGCTTCACCCCTGTGCCCTGGTGCTGACAGCACTCTGTGCTCTAGGGAAAAAATTGGGGGAGAAATGGGTAAAAAATGGGTAAAAAATGGGGGAAAATTGGGGAAAATAAATGGGAATAAAATGAGGAAAAATAAGGAAAAATTCTGGAAAAAGTTTGGGGGAAAAAGGAAAAAAATTCGGGAATATCAGCTCCAAATCAATTTTTACGGGCCAGGAATTGCAATGGAAGAGGTGGCGGTGACCACGCTGTTGGATGGTGAGGAAAAATTTTTTTGAGATTTTTGGGAGTTTTTTTGGATTTTTTTTTTTTTTTAATTTTTTAGGATTTTTTTAGAATTTTTTGAACTGATGTCCCCAAAGTGCTACTGAGCAGGTGACACCCCTCAGAGCACCCACACACATCCCCCATCATCGCCCCAGCCCAGCCTCACCCCGGGAGGTGCAGACCCCGCTCATCCTTCTGGATGTGCCAGGGATGCCCGGGGCTGCCTCTGCCCCCTGCGGGACTCGCCCCTCCCGTATTGCCGCGGGGCTTCTGTTTCTTCTTGCGTGCAATTAATGAGCTTTAATTGCCTGTAAACACATCCCCGGCAGCGCCAGAGCTGCCGTGGGAAGGCGATGGAGTCGGGAAAAGGGAATGGGAAAAGGAAATCGTAGTAACTGTTGCTACGGCTGGAGCCAACATTCCCAAACCGGGGCTGTGGCACTGCCCAGCACCCGGCAGGGACACGGCGATGGCAGCGCGGTCCCTGTGCCACCTCAGTGCCACCAGCAGCTCTGTGCCACAGCACTGAGCCGCACGGGGCTCGGCATCCCAGCGAGAGCCCCGAGCTGCCACGGGGCTGCATTCGGGGTCCCACCGAGGGGCTGGGGCAGCGGGGAGGGTTCCCTGCCCTGGGAGGGCTTCCTGCCATCCCCTTTTTGCTGTGTTTGTGGTGCCACAGAGTCTGTGGGGCTGGGGACAATGTGAAAGGGTCACTACCCTCCCTTCTCACTGTGTTTGGGGTCCCAGGAAGGGTCTGTATGACTGTGGCAGTGGGGAGGGGTCCCTGCCCTCTCCTTTTCACTGTGTTTGGGGTCCAGGGAGGTGCTGTAGGGTTGGGGACAGTGGGGAGGGGTCCCTGCCCAACCCCTCTAGCTGTGTTTGAGGTCCCAAAGAGGGTCTATACATCTGGGGACAGTTGGGTCCCTATCCTAACCCTCTGTCTGTGTTTGGGATCCCAGGGAGGGGCTGCACAGCTGGGGCAGTGGGGAGGGGTCCCTGCCCTTCCCTTTACTATGTGTTTGGGGTTCCACAGAGGGTTTATAGGTCTGAGGACAATACCCCTCTGGCTGTGTGTGACACCACACAGAGGGTCTGTAGGGTTTGGGGCAGTGAGGAGGGGGCCCTGCCCTCCCCCTGTGCATGTCCCCTCGCTGGACACGCACGTGGCACTAAGGAAGTCTGCAAGGACGGGCGGTGGCAGGAGGAGGGGGCTGGAAATGCCATTTTCTAGCTCAGTGCCCTGTGACTCTCCCTGACGCTGGGGCTTGAACACCACAACCAGTGCATTTTAATCACCCTGAGACATCCCTGCCCCCAGCACCGCTCCTGCCAAGGCTGGGGGGGGGCACTGGGTGGCCAGCACTGCTCCCCGAGGTGCCACCACGATGTGGGCACTGATGTCACCCCAGCACACTGCCTAGGAAAATTAAAATAGAAATGCAGTATTACAAAGAACAATCCCAACCCTGCCAGAGTCAGAATCCAAGCTGACACCCGTCAGTCAGTCAGGGTGTTGATCAGTCCCATTCCATGGTGGCTGCATCCTCCTGTAGTGGCAGATGTGGTTCAGCTGGAGCAGTGCTCCTGGAGAAGGTGTAGTTTTTCTCTGGAGGTTCAGGATGATGTGGAAGGGTCTGGTTTTCCTCTGGAATCCAGTGGAAAGAAGGTACCTTGGTGTCCCAAATCTCAGTTTTTATCTGGGTGGGAAAGGCTTGGCTCCTGCCCTGGCTGGAGCATCTCCCAGTGGGATGATGGAATTTTATCAGTCATGCACTGGGACTCAGTGGCTATGAACAGGAGATATCTCCTGGAGGGAGGATGGGCTGTGGGAAGATAAAGATGATTGCCCAGCTGGTTTAAAGATGGCCCATTTGCAGAGAATATGTGCCAGGAGATCAGGGGCACTGTCCCACCTGGTTCAACAGATGGGACAGAATACACATGGCTAGCCACATCCTGAATTGCAACTCAAGACAGACCCCACCTGCAGAGCTGCCCCAGCACAGGGAGGAGCTGGAGCTGCTGCAGCCAGGCCAGAGGAGGCTCCAGGATGGGCAGAGGATGGAGCAGCTCTGCTGGGAGGAAAGGCTGGGAGAGCTGGGATTGTTCACCTGGACAGGAGAAGCTTTGGGGTGACCTCAGGGTGGCCTTGCAGGAGCTACAGGAGAGCTGGAGAGGGAGTTGGGACAAAGGGATGGAGGGACAGGACACAGGGAATGGCTCCCACTGCCAGAGGGCAGGGCTGGATGGGATATTGGGCAGGAATTATTCTCTGGGAGGGTGCCCAGAGAAGCGGTGGCTGCCCCTGGATTCAAAGGCCAGGCTGGACTGTGCTTGGAGCAGCCTGGGACAGTGGAAGGTGTCTCTGCCACGGCAGGCATGGGACGAGATGATTTTTTTACCAGCTTGCAGCGCCGCAATCCAATGAAGTTTCGCCCCCAGGGCTGGGTGCGGGAGCAGCGGCAGCCGGAGATAAATTCCTGCCACAAAGTTTCTTTCGCTGCTAATTTTCTGATTAGCCGCTGTCTGATGCGACGGCAGCAGCGCTGCACGGAGCTTACTGCGAGGCGGCGTAATCTGTGTAAGCGGCAAAGAGGGGCAGGGCCGGCTGAGCTGCCGGCAGACACAGCCCCGCGTCGGGAGCGAATAAATAACTCTTCAGGGACTGACAAGCCGCCGGGAGGGCTGTGAAAGGAAATCCTTTCTGCGGATGAGCCGAGAGGATTCTCCCGCTATCCCCCTAAAGCCTGCGTGTCACCTAGTCCAATAAAAGGCATTATCGGGAAGGTGGGATTTTGTTCTGGCGTATCTCGAGCCTCCAGCCCGGCCCTGGCTCGGTTGGTTTTGCATGAGAATCTGGGTGCTGCCTCCAGGGATGCTGATGGGTGGGGAGCTCCAACCCATTTTCAGTGCCTACATTTTCACTGGTCGGTGGGCACCACCCTGCTCTGGGAATGGCAGCAGGAGCCAGCAGGGGATCTCAGCCCAGCGGGGGGTTCAGGGGGGCTCAGAGCAGCCAGGTGGACCTGGCAGTTGTAGGATGTCTCAGCTTCATCTGCTCCATCCATCCATCCATCCATCCATCCATCCATCCATCCATCCATCCATCCATCCATCCACCCAGGGCGATTCTGCACCAAGGAACCACAGCCTGGCTTTGGGGACAGCATTCCCAGAGCTGGGAATTGTGTCTGAGAGGGAGTTCTGGGGTTATCCCCCACGGAATGACACAGCTCAGGGTACAGGATGTCACTCTGGCTGTGCCCTGGATCCTGCACCCCGCAGGAGCTGCTGCATTCCCACACCCGGAGGTGACACCAGCCCAACTCCTGAGCTTGCAGGGGGTTCCCTGGTGCCACCCAGCCTGTCACAGCCCCGGGGGGAGGGCACCAGGCACGTGCAGGCCTGGCAGTGGCGGGAGAACCCCCCTGCTGCGCCCGGCTAATTTACTGTGTCACTGTGCGCCGCGCTAGCCAATAACTTTGAAATGATGTGGAGATTTGCAGCCAAACCTTCTCATAAAGAGATTTAGGAGGGTGACAAAGATAATTAAACATCCTTCCCCGAGTATTGACTTGCAGCTGAAAGGGGAAAAAATAACTACATTTTTCACAGTCCTTTTAAATCATCCTGATGCCCGGCTGGGGCTCTGTGCAAATAAACCTTGGCCTGGCAACCGTGGGGTTGTGGGTGCCAAATTCCTGCCTGGGATTTGGAGGAGGGAGTTTGGGGGTGGTGCAGGGGCCCAGGATGGGCAGGGAGGGATGCTCCAGGCCAAAAAAAAAAAAAAAGGAGGGCATTAGCATGGCTGGGAGCTGAGCAGCCCTGAGGAGGAGGATTTGGCTAAAACAGGGAGAGCAGGAAGGGGTACACAGGGTGACAGCACAGGGACAGGAGGGAGTGGCAGAGGGTTCATGGGGACTCAGGAGATGAATGACAGCGTGGCTTGGGTTGGAGGGGCCCTAAAGCCCCTCTCATCCCAACCCTCCCATGGATGGAGTCCCATCATCCACGGGACCTTCTGAGCCACATACAGTGCTCAAGTGGGAGCACTGGGAGCCTACCCCACACAATGCCCTCCTAGAGGGCAGGGCTGGGACCAAACCCCATCCCCCAGATGAGCAGGAGAACCCCACACCGCCGTCCCATGCCCCTGCGGGCAGTGCCAGCCGCTGGGAATGTGCCTGGCAGCCTCCTGCCACACCCTCTGTGCCACCGGTGCCAGCCGGCTTTGGGACCCCGCGGCCGGGCAGGGTCCCCACACACACACACACAGAGCCGCCTTTCCCCGCACCAGAAACTCCCGAAGTGACAACAAAAGGTCCGTGTTAAAGCCGGAGGTGCCAGATGCGGGATCTTTGTCCCCGAGCTGGGAGGGCTCGGGGTGCCTGAGTTTGGCGAGTCGGGCTGGTCGGGGCTGCCAGGGATGCAATGGCAGCGCCGGGAGGAAGGAGGAGGAGGAGGGAAAATTCCGGGAAATTTTCATCCCATCCTCTGTTTAACAATAAAATTTACAGAGAGTGACATCAGCAGCGCCCCCTGCTCCTCTCTGTCCCTCTCCCCGGCCGCTCCCCGGTGTGCTCGCCCTGGCGCTGTCGCTGTCGCTGTCGCTGCGGTCCGTGGAGCACGCGTGACACCCAGTGGGCGAGCCCCAGACTGCAGAGCGAGTCCCCGGGCACGGTGTCACTGCCCTGAGAGTGTCACCCATGGGGGACAGCGGAATGGGGTGGCACTGCCCTGTAAAGGTGGTATTTGCACTAATTAATTAATGGCTTAAATGTAGTTTGGTTTAGTTGCTTTGTTGGGTTGTTTTTTTTTTTTCATTTATTCAGATTTTTTTATCCTTTATTCAGATTAAAAACACAAGGGAGACGATTTTTTTCGTGTCTGGGCTTGGTTATTTATTAAATGTTATTTAAAGTATAGGGAGTTCAGCAATTATTTTAGCTACCAGCTAAAAGGGAGCAAAATGTTTATTACAAGCTTTAAAAAAAAAAAAAAACTAGCTCGTTAATTGTTTTTTTTAGGCTAAATAGTTCAATAGAGAATTTATACATTATTGCTAGTATTATTATTATCATTATTATTATTATTATTATTACTTTATTTTTATTATTATTTATACTTTTGTCCTAATAACTAAACTTCTGTGAGCTGCAGTGCAGCACTAACTAGAAACTATTACTAGAAATTATGAAGAAGAAGGAAAAAGAACATGGAAAGGAGACAACACTGAAAATCCTCTATTTTGTTTTATACTTATTACTATAGTGTATAAACCTCAAATTTAAAACCTTTTATCATGTGAAATTACACACTTCTATTTAACTACACACCAGTGATTTTAACTCCATCACTTAAATTTGGAAGATTTAGCCAAGGGTTCAGGTCAAAAACAGTGATCTCCTGGGGGTCAGTGCCAGACAGCACAGAAAACTCAAAAATTTCAGATTTTTGGGATCCAACACTGCCCAGTGGATTTTTAGGGGGGGTTAAAATTGTTGGGTTGGGTGGGGGCAGCTGGGGGGACCCTGCAGTCCCCAACCTGTGGGGACTCACTGGGGTCTCCCCAGGACTTAGTGAGTCTTGTAACCTTGGGGTTTTGGGGTCTCATTTGGGGCTTTGGGGTCTCTCCAGGCATGCAGGGTCCCTACAGATCTGGGGCTCACCAGGGCTCTGGGCTCCCACTGGGGCTCAGGGATCTCTCTAGGATCTTGTCCTTGTAACTTTGGGGCTTTGGGGTCCCCTTTGGGGCTCCCTGCAGCCCCAAGGCTTTGGGGCCTCCCCAGAGCCCCTGTGAGCCCTGCAGCCTCTGGGATTTCAGGCTAGTTCCTGAGCTCCTGGGACTCTGGGGGCACACTCAGCTCCAGGGGTACCTTTGGGATCTCAGCACCACTCCTGGGTCAGGATTTTGCTTTTCCCTGGCTTTCCTGTCTCTGTCTGCATCCCTCAAAGACCCCAGTGTCTCTCAGATATTTCCCACCTCCCTGCTCCCACTCTGGGACCACCCTCACCTCCCAGCCCCACCTCCTGCTGCAGCTCCAACCCTTCCTGGCTGCTCCAGCTGCTTTTCTCTGGGACAAGAAACTCCTTTGCTTTTCCTCCTGACTCTGTTGCTCATTCCCCAGGGGATAAACCCTGATGGAACAAGGATCTGATGGGAGTCAGTGCTGTGGCTCACATCAAGCCAAAGCAGAAATATTTTCTGTAGGAAAAACATTTTCCTTCCAATTTACGGAGGCTTTCAGAGGTGATTCTCAGAGGAACAGGAGCAGCCACTGCTGAGGGGGTTGGATGTTCTTCTCCAGCTCTGGAGAGGCTGGAAGCTCTTCCTGCTGAGGCATCCAACTCATTAATGGAGCTGTGAACACCCACATGCAACCCTGCAACCCCACGCCCCAGCATGGAAATCCCAGCTCTGGAGTCTGTAAAGACACTTGGGGGGTTTAAAATGGACCTGGAGAATGAACAGAGGAGCAGGAGGAGGAAGGGACCAGTAAGACACAGGCAGGACAGGGCTGGGTACTCCTCACTGTGCCCCAAGCAGGGCCCTGCATGCCCTGGAGAGGCTCTGGAGAGGCTCCACTCAGGGCATGGAGGGATCCCTGGAGCTGCTGGTGTGACAGTGACAGGGACAGCATGGCCAAGAGCAGGAGCCCCAGGGAATGGAGCTCCAGCAGCCACCATGGGACTCAGACCTCAAGGGCACATCACAAAATTGCATCTGAGATCAAAAAATCATCATAATCCCAGCATGGTTTGGGTTGGAAGGGACCTTAAAGCTCATCCCATCCCAACCCTGCCATGGCAGGGACACCTCCCCCTGTCCCAGGCTGCTCCAGCCCAGTGTCCAGCCTGGCCTTGGGCACTGCCAGGGATCCAGGGGTAGCCACAGCTTCTCTGGGCACCTGTGCCAGCCCTGCCCACCCTGCCAGCTTCCCAACATGCCATCTGGCAGTGGGAGCCCTTCCCTGTGTCCTGTCCCTCCATCCCTTGTCCCCAGTCCCTCTCCAGCTCTCCTGGAGCCCCTTTAGGTTCTGGAAGGGCTCTGAAGCCTTCTCTTCTCCAGGTGAACACCCCCAGCTCTCCCAGCCTGGCTCCAGCCCTCACAGCATCCCCATGGCCTCCTCTGGACTCATCCAGCAGCTCCATGGTCACTGCAGAGAAGTGAAACAAGATGTGACAGAGGCAGTATTAATGTGTGGCTCCACATGTGTTACACTGACCTTTCCTCCTCCCTTGGGCAGCTCCCAGCAGCCCCAAACTTGGCTGCAGAAGGGCCAAAAACAGCGATGAAGGGTTTGGTTGGAACCCTGAGTGCTTCCAAAGGCTCCATGGAACCCAGCTCAGCCCAGGGGGATGTGATGGTGACAGCCAGCTCCTGGGTGGCTGTGCTGTTTTCCAGCTTGAGCACTGACCTCAGGGGCTGCTGCAGAAGGGAAGGAAGAACTTTCCATTCAAGTTTCCAGCTGGAAGAGCCAGGGAGGGCAGTGTTCCCGTGTCTCAGGTGCAGAGCAGGGCTGTTCCACCTCAGTGGTGCTGTGCAAGCAGCTGATCCTTCTCACAGAGCCTGGGGGGGCTCCTCCATCCCAGAACTGCAGTGCCCTCCCTTCTTTCACCCCAGGACACATTTTGGAGCTCCAGACCCCCCAGCTTTGGGTCCTACCCACCCCTCACACCCATAGGAGGCCTCTGCAGGCTGTACCTGGGTGACAGTCCCCCCTGCACAGGGACACTCACACCCCACAGCACACTGCAGCAGCTCTGGGCCATAAATCTGCCCAGCCAGACCTGCTCCCAGCCCCAAGGCCACCCCAAGGTCTTTCCAACTAGGATCTGCCCCTCCCTTCTCACTGCAGCAGCTCTTCAACCAAGCATGGCACGGGGCACCCTGAAGCATCCCAAACACAGCCCCATGGAGAGCCTGAGTGCCTGGAGCAGCAGCAGGGGCATCCACGGGCAGCCCCCCACCCCAGCCAGGCTCTGGGAGCAGCTGCAGCTCTCCAGCTTCCTCCTTGCTCCCTATTCCAGGAGTTTTTCCCCATTTCTCAGTGCCCAGGTGATGCTGGTGCCAGGGTCAGCACTGTTCCAAAGCCCAGCACAGAGCTGGATGAGGAGGGAATTGCACCCTTGCCTTGCAGGTGAAGCTAATCCAAGGTGTGAGAGTGGCAGAGCCTCATTCCAGAACCCCAAAATGCAGTCAAGAGAAGCCTTGTGGACATCAACAAGATGGGCAAGACAACCCCAGGTTTTAGGCAGGCTGAGGAGCAAGAGGCTGAGCAGGATTCCAGTTAAAGGAACTGGGAAAAGGTCCCAGAAAAGGTTCTGGATGAGAGGATGGACAAGTGGGACAAGTGGGACCCTGAGCAGGATGAGGCTCCTGTGCAGCACCAGGGGACCCCAAACTCTGTGCTCAGACTGGCTCCCAGTCCTGGGGGAGGTGGAGAGGCTGGGAAAGGAGCAGCAGATGCTGCTGGCAGGGAGAGAGGAGGGTTGGGATCTCCCAGCATCCTGCAGGTGCCCTGGAAACAGAGCCTGTCCCTCTGGGTTGGACATGACTGGTATCAAAGGACAAGGGACATTCACTGCACCTTCAGGTTGATATTTTTACCTGGGGGGTGGCACAGCTGTGGGACTGAGGTGGGCAAGCTCAGGCTGGGTGAACCCTGGGTGTCCTTCCCTGTGCTGCTGCGTCCTGCTGAAGGTCGGAGTGGGGGGCTGGACACCCCCGGGGGGACATCAGCAAAGGACAACCTCCCATCACAAATTCTGTCCCTTCCCGTTCCCCAGCCCAGACCCCACGGCTGCTGCTCCTGGCACCAGCTGATCCCTCCAGCGAGCTGCTGCTGCTGCAGTCAGGCACAGAGATTGCCAGGGCCAGGGGACAGCAGGGTGGCAGCACGGGGGGCTCGGGGAGCCGGGGGCAGCTGTGCCCTGAAAGCCGAGCCACCTGCGTGCTGCTACCTGCTGAATAATAGAGGAGCTGCCAGGCAGCGGAGAGAAATGCGATCTGCTGAGGCAGCCCGGGGAGACATCCGAGCTGCCGGCAGCTGCGATAGCGACTGCAGCGAGCAGCCCTGCAGCCCTCGGGCTGTCTGCGGGTCTGTGCCCACCCCGGGCTGCTCCGCGGGTCTGTGCCCACCCCGGGCTTTCTGCGGGTCTCTGCCCATCCCTGGCTGCTCTAGAGCAGCTCCGGGGGCACGGGCTCGGCGCTGGCACGATGATGTGAGCTGCAGCGGGCACAGAGCTCAAGGGCACAGCTGGGTTTGCCGGGGGGTGAGGCAGAGCACAGGCAGTGCCCGCGCCCGGCGGGGCGGCAGCAGCGCAGCCCCATGTCCAGAGGAGGGGAGATGGTTTATATCCCGGATGACTCCGACTTCAGCTCCTTCAGGGATCAGTGCGAGAGCCTGGAGGGCTGGCACTGTCGGTACAACAAGGCTGGCGTCACCGTGTGGAGTCAGGGCCAGGAGGAAAGCTGCAACGTGCAGAAAATCAAGGTAAGGAGGCGCTTCCCTGCCCAGCCGTGTACCCGAGGGTCCCTGGGGACCGGACATGCACAGTCCGACCTGCCTGGGGGTGTTTCTGCCCCGATTTCCAGGGTTAGACACCCAAAGGTGCTTCCCCGCTGCTCGCCCCGCGGCTTTACCTGCCGGGATCCTGCCTGCGGGCTCACGTGGTGACTGTCACCATCCCGACACTGTCGGGATACCCCGGGATCGGTTACACTGTGGGGATGCCTTGCCGAACCCCCGGACACAGAGAGGCTCAGGGGATGCATCCCTGGTGTCCTGTTCCCGGCTCTGCCATCCTGGGGCACATCCCAGCGGGATGAGATCCTGCAGGAGCCCCGGCTGATGTTTTGGGAGGTTTGTCTCTTGCCAGGGGCTGGACCTGGGGTGCTGCAGAGAGACAGGGAGTTCAGCCACCTCTCCTGTTCACCTACACAGCCCCAGTGGCACTGCCAGGTGACCCTGGGCACACAGGGCTTTGGCTTTTCTGGTCACCAAGAATCCCAAATCCTGGGTAGGGATAGGATCAGCCAAAGCAAGGAGAGGCAGAACATGCAGCCCCCAGGACAGCCCACCTGCTGGAGGTGGCGAGGAGGGAACAACACTGAAAGAGGCTTTCCCACTGCTGTTCTGAGCACAGAACACCCAGCAGCACCTCCTCTGCAGCCAGGGGCATGAGGTGGAGCTGGGCACACACTGCTGCCATGGACAGAGACCCTTCAAGGCTCTTCAGGAGCAGGAGCAGCACTCTGGGCAGAGCTGCAGCTGCAATCGACATTTCCCTGCTGCCATGAGCCAGGGAAGAGCTTCTGCACCTGCATCAGAGAGTATTTAATCCAGCTGGGCATGCACAGGACCACGGGGTGCTGAGGGGTCAGGCCAACACCTCTTTGAAGAGTCCTGGTGACTGCAGCGAGTCCCTGACACTGGGAAGAGGCAAACATCACATCCCTGTCCCAAAAGCGAGCTCTGGGGCACAGTGAGCTGCTGTGTCACCTCCATCCCTGGGCAGGACATGGAGAATGTGCTCCTGGAAGCCGTGTCCTGAAGGAGGAGGGCAGTGGTGACAGCAGCAAGGACCTGCCAAGGGGAAATCCTGCCTGATGGGCTCTGCAGGGACAGGTCTGTGGGTGTGGGCAGGTCCAGCCTTGGACAGGAGTTCCCTGTGGCCATCTGGGGGAGATCTGGACTGGAGAGGGGGGTGTTGCTCAGAGGGACCAGGACAAGCTGGCAGGAACCCCTGGGGTCCAGCCCTCAGCCCAGCAGGGAGGTGCAGTTATGTCCCCTGCAGCCCCAGGGGAGGCAGGGACCTTCCCCCAGCCCGGTTCAGAACAATAATGATATTTTTTCCTGCCCTGGAGAGGGCCTGGGCAGGGTACAGGGGTTGTCACTGCCCAGACCCCCTTCCCAAACTATGGGATGGAGGATTCCACCCAGCCCGAGCTCTCTTGGGGTCAGAAGAGCCTCAGTCCGTTCGTTAACTGGGGGAGTTCATTATCCCAGAGATGCCTGAGCAGCTGAAGCTTTGGATTTTTTCCACCTGAATTCCCTGTGGATGGGTCTATGCTCTCTGCTTTCCCCATCCCAGCTGCTGTGCCTGGCAGAGCTGCTCATCCAAGACTTTAGTGGGCAGTTTGGGGGTACAAGACTGTGACAACCAGACTTTCCAGGAGGCCCAGGAGCTGGAAAAATCCCTCCCTCTGAAACAGCAACACCTCCAGACCCCGCTGAGAGGGTGCAGGCAGGGAGGGAGAGCAGGAGGAGGGGGCTGGGGGCTCCCACCCTCCCCCCGGTGCCCTGGGGACTGCAGCACATCTCGCAGCCCGGCCCGGGCACGGGTCCAGCACAAACCATACCCGGGCACCGGGGAAAGCTTGCCCGAGATTGATGGGACCTGCCGCGCTCCGAGGGCCATCTCCGCTTACACGGCACCTCATCAAAGATGCAAGGGCTCTAACGAGGAGCTGATGACATCTCCCTACTCCCGGCGCTGAGCAGCAGGGCGATCGCTTCATCAATAATGCACGGCTGGCGCGGCCGGGCAGCTCCGCCGCTCGGGTTACAGCCCGGCCCGACATCCCCGGGGGAGAGGGACTGACACCCCCCTGGAGAAGGACTGACACCCCCCGGGAGAGGGACTGACACCCCCCGGGACAGGGACTGACACCCCCCGGGAGAGGGACTGACACCCCCCGGGAGCGGATCCCACATCCCCCAGGGAACGAAAACGAACCCCACATATCCCTGGGAGCGGACCCCATATCTCCCCGTGAGCGGACCCACATCTCCCTGTGAGCGGACCCTATAATCCTCAGGAAAGGACCCGACACACTCCGCGAACGGATCCCACATTCCCCCGCGAGCGGATCCCACATTCTCCCGACAGCGGATCCCACACCCCCCTGGAGCGGGCTTGACACCCCCCGGAGCAGATGCCACATCCCGGAGGATAGCGACTGACATCGCCCGGGAATAGACCCCACATTCTCCCGGGAGCGCACCCCACACACCCCCCAACAGCGGACCCCACACCTCCTGGAGCGGAGCCCACATCCCCCGGGAAAGGACCCGACAAGCCCCGGGAACCGACCCCACACTCCAGACCATGGCACGGGCACCTCTTTGCTTGCCCTGCAAGGACATAGGGCAGGGGACAGGCACAAAACCTGGACCATCCGGGCCATCTCTTTGAGGGTCATTCTAGCCCCGCTCTGGCTGCATCGCCTGTGCAGAGCATCCTCCGTGGCACAGGGACACGGGCCAGCCCGAGTCCCCGTCCCCAGGTGGGCACAACCCCGGCGCTGATGCTGCCCCCTCCCCTCTCCCCGCAGACCCGCATCTCCTGCAAGGATGTCCCCGCCGAGACCCTCTATGACGTGCTGCACGACACCCGCTACCGAAAGAAATGGGACTCCAACATGATCGAGACCTACGACATCGGCCGCCTCACCGTCAACGCCGATGTGGGATATTACTCCTGTGAGCAGCCCTGAGCCCCCTGACCCCCAGCCCCACTCCCCGGGTGCCGTGGGGCTGGGGGTAACACGATGTGCCCGCAGGGAAGTGCCCGAGCCCTCTGAAGAACCGGGATTTCGTCACGCTGCGCTCCTGGCTGCCGCTGGGCAATGATTACATGATCATCAACTACAGCGTCAAGCACCCGGTGAGCCCCCGCTGCCCCCCGCCCTGGCAGGGCTGGGCACACCCTGGCAGAGCTGGGCGGGCTCTGAGGTTCCCGCAATATCCCCGCAGAAATACCCGCCCCGGAAGGATTTCGTGAGAGCCGTGTCCCTGCAGACCGGGTACCTGATCAAGGCCAACGGGGACGGAGCCTGCATCCTCTATTACCTCACGCAGGTGGATCCTCGCGGTGAGTGCCCGCACCCCGAGCTCACCCCGGGCTCTCCATCCCCCAGGCACCCGGGAATGGGCACAGCCCGAGGAAGAAGGGGTGCCCACCCCAGCCAGGAGGGCGCTGCAGGGTCGTGGTGCCTCCCCCGGGCTGGCTCTGCTTCTCTGAGTGACTTTGGGCTCTTGCAGGGTCGCTGCCAAAGTGGGTGGTGAACCGCGTGTCCCAGTTTGTGGCACCGAAGGTAAGGAGGGGATGAGTGCCCGGTGGTGGGAGCAGGGGAGAGCTGCCCAAATCACCCCTGGGTGGGGGCAGGATGGGTGACCCAGAGCCCACAGGGTAGGTGCTGGATGACCCAGGGCTCTGAGGATGGATGCTGGAAGACCCAGAGCTCACAGAACAGGTCTTGGGTGACCCAGGACCTGCAGGATGGGTGCTGGGCACTCCAGGGCTCACAGGATGGGTGCTGCGTGCTCCAGAGCTCACAGGATGGGTGCTGCGTGCTCCAGAGCTCACAGGATGGGTGCTGGATGATCCAGGGCTCACAGGATGGGTGCTGGGCAATCCAAGGCTCAGAGGATGGATGCTGGGTGGTCCAAGGCTCACAGGATGGGTTCTGGGTTCTCCAGAGCTCACAGGATGGGTGCTGGGTTCTCCAGAGCTCACAGGATGGGTGCTAGGTGGTCCAGAGCTCCCAGGATGATTTCTGAGTGACACAGGGCATGCACTGGGCACATCCCTGAGGCACCCAGACCCCATTCCCCACGCCCAACACCCCAAAAGCTGCGATGTGGGAGCCGGGAGCTGCACCCACAGCCCAGCCCCGCTGTGCCTGCAGGCGATGAAGAAGATTTACAAAGCCGGGCTCAAGTACCCGGAGTGGAAGCGGCGGCACGACCCCGAGTACAAGCCCTGGGTGTTCCCCGAGCAGAACACGCTGCCCAGCGTCAGCCTGGCCGAGCTCTCCGTGCAGCACGCCGATTCCCTGGAGAACATCGACGAGACCGGGCTGTCCGAGGAGCACCTGAGCACCAGCGACCACGAAGCCTGAGCCCTCTGCTCGGGGCAATCCTCTCATCACCCAGGCTCGGCAGCCAGAGGGCACGGCTGGGAATTTGGCTCCCTGCTTCCCAATAGTCACATCTGCTCTCCAACTCCTTCATCACTGACCTCCCTCCCTAGCCAGGCAGCGGGGATCTGCATCACAGGGGCTGGGAAGAGGGAGGATGGGCACTCCCTGTGCCCATGGAGATGTCCCTGCAGGAGACAGTGCTGGCAGTGGGTGTTCTGTGACAGGCTGAGGCGGGCACGAGCTTTCCTGGCACCAGGATGTGGCTCTGCCACTGTAAAACCCTCAAAAGCCCAGAACTGGGGGGGTGTCTGGGGGGTCCTGCCCAGGTTTTGCAGCAGCATAAGGTTTGGGTTGACCCCATCTGGCCTGAGGTGCAGCTCTGCCAAGCCCGAGGTCAGGCTGGACCCACTCCAGCCCTCCACACCCCTCCAAGCTTAGTGAGACCCCCCATCTCAGGGAGCCCTGCCAGGCTGTCTCCTGAGCACCAGGCTCACCTCTGCAGGCTGGCTCTAGCCCAGCTGGCTCTGGGGACCCCTTCCCCGGGTGGTTTGTGGGGTCTGTCCTGGCACTGGGTTCTTGGGCTGCTGTGTCCCCACTCCCCCCGTATCTGCCGCTGCCGTGGTTCCTGGCACAACAATAAAGGGGTTGGTGTGTGTGCGAGATCTCGGCAGGCTGGCACGGGGTGGGAGGGGCTGAGTGGGGCAGGAGGGTCCCTCCATGCAGCCCCAGCACCCTCAGCAGGGACAGAAGTGGCCACAGCAGGGCAGGACTGAGGGATGCTGAGCTCTGCACCCCACGGGAGCGTGGGTGGGCACGGGACAGCTTCCACCCGACAACGGGAAGTTGGTCTAGACAGGGACTGCCGTGGGAATACGCTGACAAATGAGGGATTTTCCACCCACTCCTCACCCCCACCCCCCGAGGTGCTGGGCTCCATCCCCGGCTGGGTTTGAGCCTGACCTGTGCAAATGGGGATGTCACTGCAGCTTTTGGGGTCCCTCTGACCCAGCTTCAACCTCTCCAGAGTGCCCTGTGTGTGCTTCCCCCACATCCGGAGCTTTTCTCCACCCCAACATCTCAGGCATGGCTGTTTGCTGTCCCCCTTTAGCTGTCCTGCTCGGTCACAAATGTCCCCTGGGCTGCCTTGTGGGACATCACACACGGCGCCGGGAAGGGGACAGCAGGTTCTGGCTGTCCCAACTGCCAAATCCCGGGGTTTGCAGCTGGGCTGGCTGCTCAGGAGCCACCTCTGCAAGGAAAATGTGGAAAACAAAGACGGGGGATGTGCGAGTCACACCCTGTAGCACGCAGCGAGGGTGTTTTTTATCTGTAAAAACACAAAGATTATTTTACCTGTAAAAAGACACATCCTAGCCCCAGATTGTCCCAAAATCGCTCTGGAAGAGCTGAGAGCCATGGGAAATCACCCCTGGGTGCTGCCCTGATGGGGCAGAGCCCACTGGCAGCCCGAGCCCGCAGGGTGCTGGGGTGAAGAGCCAGCCTCATCCCTTCGCATTCCCCACGTTTCTCCGCAGGATCCAGGCTAAAGCTCTACCGGGGGGATGCTTTTAGCCAGCCCCGATTGGGAATGAGGAGTGTTGGAGTCAGTGAGTCAGGGGTCTACTTTATGTGTGAGTGGCTTCATATACTTCAATCCATCCACAGGTTTTAATTCAATCTCTGCACTCTGATTTCTTTCTGAAGAATTCAGAGACCCCTAACTCACTGACTCCAACACCTCACCTCAGCCCGGGGTGTGTCCCGAAATGCCCCGGTGGCACAGGGCGTGTCCCTGTCACTGTCACACATCTAGCCCTGGGTGTCGGAGAGCTCCTGGCTCCCAGTATGAGCCAGGGTGCGACTGGAAGGACACGGTGGGGTGATTTCTTTGGGAGCCATGTGGTTTTCCTGCGGACAAACAGGGAATCAGCATCCCGAGGGAGGGCGCAGCGGGCTCGGAGCCCCCCGGGGCCCTGGCTGGGACTTTGGGGGAGCGGGTGGCCCAGAGCCCGGTGGGACACGCGGGGGCTGCGGCCCCGCACGAGAGCCCAGCTGGGAGCTTTTCCTGCCCCTCTCCCGGCGCAGGGATTGGAAAGGAAACGGGAAGCTGCTGCTGGAGGAGAGATTAGCCCGGAGGCAGTGATGTCAGCCGCTGTGATGGATCGGGGGCAGCCGGAGCGTGGCACTGCCCCATCCCGGCCACACACCGCCTCAAACGTGCCCCGGCTGCGGCAGGATGTGACTCCATCCCTGGATCCCGTGATTTGCGTTCCTGAGCTCATGGATAGGTCCTGGGCAGCTTTTGGCTCCACCACCCAGACCAGGACTCTGATTCCAGCAGCCTTCCGAGCTGGCCTTGAGCAGGTTTTTTCCCTGGAGAGGTCCAGCAGATTTCCAGTCTCCTCCTCCCCAGTCCCTCCCCGGGCTCAACTCTCTGTCGTGCCCTGCAAACCCTCCAGGCTCGATCCCAACCCCACATTTCCAGCTGTCCCTCTGGGTCCTCTCTGGGGATGAGCCGTGAGTGTCCCTCCCCTGTCCTGCTCCTCACAGACGCTCACATCATCCCCCAGCAGGGGCACTGAAGGTTAAAAAAAAAAAAATAAATAAAACAACCTGCCTCAGAGTGCAGCATAAGCTGATGGCTGGGGAGGGATGGATCGATGGAAGGAGAGGAAGGGAAGGGAAGGGAAGGGAAGGGAAGGGAAGGGAAGGGAAGGGAAGGGAAGGGAAGGGAAAGGGAAAGGGAAAGGGAAAGGGAAAGGGAAAGGGAAAGGGAAAGGGAAAGGGAAGGGAAAGGGAAAGGGAAGGGAAAGGGAAAGGGAAAGGGAAAGGGAAAGGGAAAGGGAAAGGGAAAGGGAAGGGAAAGGGAAAAGGGAAAGGGAAAGGAAAGGGAAAGGAAGGAAAGGGAAAGGGAAAGGGAAAGGGAAAGGGAAAGGGAAAGGGAAAGGGAAAGGGAAAGGGAAAGGGAAAGGGAAGGGAAAGGGAAAGGGAAAGGGAAAGGATGGAGGAAGAGCAGAAGGAATGAAAATGGAGAGATGGATGGATGGATGGATGGATGGATGGATGGATGGATGGATGGATGGATGGATGGATGCTCAGCCTGGAGAGGAGCCTCAGCTGAGAGGGGCCTTAGCCCAGAGGTGTCCCTATCTGTCCCTGTCTGTCCCTATCTGTCTGTCCCTGTCTGTCCCTGTCTCTTTGTCTGTCCCTGTCTGTCTGTCTGTCTGTCCCTGTGTGCAGGAGGTCAGAGCAGTCCCAGGCTCTGTCCCAGGTTCCAGCAGTGGCACCAGAGGAAGGGGCAGGGGCTGAGCCCAGGAATTGCCCCTGCACAGGAGGCAGAACTTGTGCCCTGGGCAGTGCCCAGCCCTGAGCAGAGTGTGCACAGAGGCTGTGAGTGTCCCTGGGGATATTCCAGGTGTTCCTGTGCCCTGAGCTCTGTCTGAGCACGGTGTTCAGAGCAGAGGAGCCACTGCGGATCCTCCCAGCCTGGCCCTGCCTGGGATTGTGTTTGTGGAGATGCTTCAGGGAGCCAGGCTGTGCTTCACTGCTGCACTGCTGCAGCACAGCAGAACAGACACGGTGACATGGCCTGTGTTCTGTCCCTCCCATTCACACCACAGACCTCAGCAGCCTTCCCAAGAACAGCAGAGCCAAACAGCTTCCTCTAAGAGCTGGAGGGATGGCATGGTCTGCCCTGCAGGGCCACAGGGTTCCTGCACACCCTGAGGGTCCCCAGGCACCCTGAGGGTCCCTACACCCCCCCACAAGGCAGCCCATGAGGGTCACTGCGCCATGCCCAGCCCACGGGATGTGTCACTCCCTGCTGTGGCAGCTGCTGGGGAAAGAGGAGGAAGGCAAAATCCTTTCCAGACTTGTGCTGAATTCTGCTTCTGCTTTGCAGAGCAGCCTGTGGTGAGAACCTGCCTTTCCCCTCTGAAACTACACCCAGGGTTTGTGCAGGGTGGGCCTCCCACACGACCCCACAATGGCTTTTGGGGGCACTGCTGGGGGGGGAAGGACCTGCTTGAGTTGAATCAAGCTCTGGGCCCTCACAGGGCAGGGAGAGGTTATCAGCCACGGCATCAGGAGTGAGATATCAGCCTTTGACACCCTCAAGGTTGAGTAACAGCTGAGCTGGACCAACGGCCAGCCCTGCTGAGGCTCTTGCAAGAATCGTTGTGTTCAAAGCACACTTTGTGTTCAAAGCACAGTCTGTGGGGAAAGCTCAGGCTCCCTGCAGGAGAGAATCCCCCTGGATTCCTCTTGCACTGCTGTCATCCTGCCCCTCAGCTCACCCCATATCCACCTGCCCTCGGGGCACCAGAAATGGGATGAGGTGCTGCATTCTCAGCATCCCCTCAGCTCAACTGCTTTGATGTTCCCAAAATTTCACCCACACAGCCCCAGCGCCAGCCCTCCAAGTCCCCTCATCAGCATGAATATTTTAGCCTGTTTTCCCCAGTTAAGCCCAAAGGAAGGCAGAGCCTGGCTGAGGGACAGGACACAGCACAGCCGGGGCAGCGTCATGCCTGGGAAGGGACAGGACAGAGGGTGGGACAGGGATGGGGACCGGAGGGCTGGCCTGGAGGAGGGACCGGCAGTGGGAGGCGCAGGCTGGGTGCTGCGGAGCCCGCAGCAGTTCCTGCACGGGACTGCCCTGGCATCACCCTGGAGCCCAGGGCGGGGTGGCCGCGGAGCCCCCACGACATCGCCAGCACCGTGCTGCTCCGCCGGAGCGCCACAGGTGAGGGACAACCGCGGAGGTGGCAGGAGATGGGTGGGACACGTTTGGGGACGACGGGGAAGGGCCAGCCCATGCTCGCCGGGGTTTATGGGCTGTATAGGTTCACAGGGTTGGTGCCCACCTGCCCATGAAGTGCAGGTGGGCACTGGTTTTGGGCTGCACTGCCCCAAATTGCCACAGCACAGCACGGTGCCCGGCACGGACCAGAGCCCCAGGAACGGGGATGTCTCAGGAGCCCCAGGCAGGGCAGAGCCGGCCGCAGATCCCACAGGGTGATACAGACATGAAAAAGGGGGAAATCGCCCCATTTCGGCCCCAAAGCTGCTGGGCAGAAGTGGGAACAGCCCTTCAAACCCGCAGCCCACATCGCAGTGGGTCATCGCTCTGCCCTGCCTTTTCGGTAGGTCCCACACCAGCCTGGCAGCTCCTGTCCCCCTGTCCTGCTCCCCTGTCTGACTGTCCCTCCCCCTCGCTGACAGCATCCCCCACGTGCTGCGGGGACACCGCAGCTCGCAGGGCACTTCCCCATGGCACCCACGCATCCCGTGCCGGGCACGGGGGCTCAGCCCGGCTCTCCCGGCCGCGTTCGGGACGCGGCTCCTGCGGGAGGGGGCAGGGGATGCGTGGGAGCGTGCAGGCAGCAGGAAGGAAGCTTGAGCCGAACAATAGAGGGAAATGGAGGAACTGGAAAAAGACCCAGTGGCAGCACAGTCAGCACAGATGGTTTAGTGCGGAGCGGCGTGATTCATGGGAAAAAGGCTCTCAGCAGGCTCTGTCCCGCCGCTGGGCTGGCCAATCCTCCCTGGTGGCACACGAGCCAGCCCGTGCCGCTGTGGCCATGTGCCGGCGCTGGGGGCTCCGGCCCGGCCTGGGGTGGCTGGGTGGGAGTCTGTCCCCTCTCTGTTTGCCCGTGAGTCATGCTGACCTCTCCCATGCCCTCGCCAGCAGTGAGAGAGAGAGATTATGGTCTGGCCTTCCGGCCGCAGAGCCCTCCCCGAGCTGGCCGGCACAGGAGCTCATCCCCTGGGAGGGGCCCCGTGCTCCCCCCGGTATCTGCCGGGACACCCCCGCGGCTGCGCGGCTCCGGCCCGCCCGCCGGCCCCGCAGAGCCCGGCATGTCCCAGCCCTCGGCATCTGCTGCACCACCCGCTCCCCCGTGAGCCCCGGGCTCGGCTCCTGCCCGGCCTCGGCTCAGGATCCGGCTCCGGGCAGTGCTCGAGAGGCTGGGGAACAACAGGATGCGGGCTCCTGGAGCTGCGAGGTGAGCGGGGGGCTGTGGAGACCTCGGGGAGCATCCCGCTCTCCCACTCTTCACGGCAGCTGAGCCCACCCCACCCCCTTTCCCTTCCTGCCGCCTCCTCAGCCCTTCTCTCCTCTCCTCGCACAGATGATGGGCTGAGCATCCGTCCCTGAGGCACCCCAGGGCCATGAGCTCCCCGTGCGGCCCTGACTCGGATATCGCGGACTGGCTGGCCACCATCCACTTGGAGAGGTACCGGGATGTCTTCAAGCAGCACGGGTACCATGTGGCCAGAGATGCCACCTCGCTGGACAGCCACCAACTGCAGCAGATCGGCATCACCGCCACCGGGCACCGCAAGAGGATCCTCACGCTGGCGCAGCAGACGCGGATGCTGAGCCAATCCCGGGCAGCAGGAGAGTCCCATTCCCGAGGCACGGAGCTCCTGGATGCCCCCCAGGAGGGCAAGGATGCCATGAGAGCAGAGCCGGGAGGGACTAGTGACGCCTTGGGGACGCAGCCGCGTGTAACCGTGCCCAGCCAGGCAGAGAAGGACCCTGCTCCCCCCGCCCTGAAGCCGGTTCCCAAGCCCAGGACGGTTTTCCCTCGCTCAAAGGCAGAGCAGGGATCGGCGCCCGTGCCCCCGGCGCGCTCCGCGGTGCCAGCACACGGCCCGGGCAGCGAGAGGGCACCGGCAGCTTTTGTGGTACTAGAGGGGTTCGTGCCAGGGGAGAGCTCCACGGATTCGGAGAGCGCGGAGCGCGGAGCTGATCCGGGGGCAGCAGCGGCCATGGGTGTGATAGCATCCCGGCTGAGAGGGCGGGACAGCGCCCGGGAGGAGACACGGCCACCCCCGAGCCACGGACAAGCCCCGGAGACACCCGAGAGTTCCCCCCCGGCCGTCCCGAGCGTTCCCCCGCGGCTCAGAGCCCGGGGCCCGGCTGAGCCCGGCCCGGGCGGTGCCCAGGAGGGTTCCCCCGCTGTCCTGCCCGCCCCAGCCCGCAGAGAGCCCTCGCCGTGCCCCAGGGCGGCCTCTGCCCGCCTGCGGATGGTGTCCAACATCATCTACGAGGGACTCGAGCGCCCGGCAGCACCCGCGGAGCAGCCGGGAGGGCAGGACGGGCCCCGGGGCGAGGGTGTCCCGCAGCCCCCGGCTCTGTCCCCGCAGGAGCAGACCCAGCCCGAGGACAAGTCTGAGTAAGGCGATGCTTTCCCTCAGCCCTGGGAGGGGAGAGGGGGCAGAGCAGGCAAAGATGAGGATCCAGAGAGGCCCCCCCACCCCGGGGACCCACCCCAGGTGCTGACAAGCGCCTTTCAGCACCCTCCCCGTGCCTTCCCCGAGCTCTGGATGCGGCAGCTGGGATCCCTCCGAGATGACAGGATAGCCGTGGGCCCCCCGATGGCTCCTCCTGGATGCAGGGAGAGGCTGCTGCCCTTTCTCTGTCCCTCTGGCAGTGGGGGCTGGGGGTCCCCAGCATGGTGAGGGGGTGGCTGAGTGAGGATTCTGGGGCTGGCTCCTGCTGGGAAAGAGGTGGGAGATGTCTGAGGGGGGAGTTGCTGGGGTGGGAAATGCCCCACAGCCCCAGAAAACACAGCCCAGCAGTCCCAGGGTTGGGAAGAGAAGGGAGCAAGGAGGGCACTGAGAGCAGGGAGGGGATGCTGCATATTCCTGGGCTCAGGAGCAGCACCCAGCAGCTCCTGCCCAGCCAGACTGGTCACCACAGATCCCAGTCCAGCCCCAGTAACCCCTGTCCTGTTTTCCTGCAGCCCTGGCTGGCCCAGCGGGGCCCTGCCCCCCATCCCACAGAGACGCAGCAGCAAGCCAGGTGAGACCCCCGGGGCACTGTGCACAGCAGGGACCCCCAGTGTCCCTGAGAAGGGGGAGAGGGGTCACCCACACACCCTGCCCGTCCCCAGCCCTGCCCTGCTCCTGCCTCACTCAGGGTCTGGGGTGGCCCATGCCAGGCACAGCCCAACCCCAGATGTGTCACTGTGACAGGTGCTCTGGGTGTTGGGGTGCACTGTGGTGGGTTTGGGGGGTCCTGGCTGGTCCTGGCTCACCTCAGGCACTCCTGATGCCTTTGCCTCCCCCGTCTCTGCCCACAGAGGTGAATGATCCGCCCGTCAGCCCCTACAGTGAGACCATCTTTGGCCATGTGGCCCCACCCCGGGAGCCAAAGGTGAGGGGAACCCTAAAACCTGGGAGTTCTGAGCTTTCTGTGCTTTCTGACACTGACCCTCAAAAGAACACTGCTTTTGACTTGAGGCCTCGGAGAAGGCTTCCAAAATTGAGTGACAGTGTTAGAATCACACGTGTGTAGTTTGAATAGAAGTGTGTGCTATCACATGGTGAAGGGTTTGGAGTTTGGGATTTTGGAATAATAATAGGTATGGGACAATATGGAAGTTTTTGGTTTTTGTTACTTGGGACAGAAAATGCAAATTGAGGAGCGCTCTTTGAATGAAGTGGAATGTGGAAAAAACAATTTTTTTAGATTTTTAGATTTATATAGTGCCACTAACAAGGGGACACTGTGGGGGTGGTGACTGTGCCCTGCTGTCACTCTGCATCCCACCAGCTGCTGCAAAGTCAGGAAGGTTTTTCCCTCCCCAGAGGGTGCTGGGCATTGTCCAGGTTCCCCTGGGCATTCCCAGGGGATGGACACAGCCCCAAGGCTGCCCAGGAGTGTTTGGATTGCACTCCCAGGGGTGCACAGGGTGGCAGGGTTGGGGTGTCTGGGCAGAGCCTGGAGCTGGTCTGGATGTGTCCCTTCCTTCTCAGGAGAACCTGTGATTCAGTTTTGGGTTGAGGGTCACGGGCTGAGCCCCTGCTCTGTTGGCACTGGGATGGGACAGGGCACAGGGGACAGGAGGTGTGACCATCCTCTCTCCCCAGGGTGTGGGCATCTCCTCTGAGCAGAGCTACGAGGCCGTGTCCGAGCTGGAGCTGGAGAGAGATGGCTGCAGGTAGGGATCAGCTCTGGGCTGGGCTGGGCTTCAGGGGACAGGGGACACCTCTGGGGACAGCCTGAGAGGGGATTTACCCCATGGCAGGACCGATCAGGGGTGTCTGGGGTGGTGTCAGCAGTCTCTAGAAGAGCTGGTGGGTTTGGGGATGAGGAGCTGTGCTGGTGGGTGACTCTTGTGGGGACGGAGATTTCTGAATGCACAGCTGGGGCAGCACCTGTACAGCCAGAGGAACCCGGATTTGGCCTCTGGGAACAGTGAAAGACCATGGGGGATGGGGATTACTCAGAAATTCGATGGCTCCAAGCTCCAGATAAGGGGTTGTGCAATTCCTGAAGGCTCCAGCAGCATCAGCTCAGTGTCTGCTGCTCAGTCCCTCTGTGCTGGTGAGCAGTGAAATTGTGAGAGGCACCTTTAAAACACTTTTGAAATGTACTTTCCATAACTCCTGATAGCATCTCAGAAAGAGGAAGGAAAGCTGCTCTTCCCATTTCGGATGGGGAGGGTTCCTTTTCCTGTGTTGCTCAGAGAGGACGAGGTGAGCTGCAGCTCTGAGGCCTTCAGCTCTGCTGTGGCCAGAGATGTAAACAGAAATACTGAAATCTCCTGTGGAGCCTCTGAATCGGGTCAGAGAGGAGCTGGGCACTGACCTGTCTGCATCCAGTGGCTTCCAGGGAGTTGGGATCCAGAACATAGCAAGGGAATTGGCCAGCTGTGGGATTTTGCACTGACAAGAGGCAGGATGTGACCAGCAGCAGCAGCAGCTCACAGGTTTTTCTCCCAGCCCAGCACCAGTGTGCCTGGGGTATGGAGATGAAAAAGAAGGCAGAAAAACCTTTGAGAACCTTTTCCACTGTGCTCAAAGTCCATCATCCTGCTGCCCCACTGGTCCCACCACCATTCCCTGGAGCAGAGCTGTGGGATCCTGGCCAGCCTTGGCCCCAGCTCTGCTGCATCTCTGGAACACCCTGATCCTCCCCTGGTGTTCCTGCAGCTCAGCCAGTCCTCATCCTTGTGTTGCTGTCCTCAGCAGCCACCAATCCACTTGTCATGAGAAATATTTCCCAATCCCAAACTTCATAGAGGCCCTTCTGCCCTTTTCCTACCTGTGGTAGCTCCTCTTATCCTGTTCTGGGGGAGCTGTGTCTGGCCCATGCTGCTCCCTGGCTTGGGTGTGGGCAGTGTGAGTGTCAGGGGTGGGCAGAGCCACCTCACCAGCAAGAAAATACCCTCAGAAAGAGGAAAAGCAATGCAAAATCCCTGCAAACTGGGAGCTGGGTCTCTGAGGGTGCAGCAGGAGCGTGGGGTGGGATTTACCTGCTCATCCACACTGGTGATGCTCAGCCCCCTGAAATGCTGGTGCCCTGCTCCAGCCATCAGTGCCAGCAGGACAGAGAGGTGGCACACAGTGTCCCTGTCACCCCATGGGGCTCAGGGGACTGGGTCAGGCTTTGCTTGTCCCCACCACATGCTCAGTGCCTCCATCTCTTTACAGTTTCACTAAGACACAGCTCAGGAAGGGGCTGTCATGGATTTTTTTCCTGTTTTCCTCTTGCCCTGGCCCATTCCGTGGGTCTGCCTCCCACTCAAGCCTGGCTGCTGTCTGCCTGTGACTCACAGAGTCCCCCAGCCACACCATTCCCTGTCCAGTCCTTCCTGAAGCATCTGCAGCCCAGGCTGGGACTCCAGCCAGATGAGTCACCCTGACAAGGCTCTGTTGTGCTAATTAAACAGCAATTTTCCTTGTGCTCCGACCTCGAAGCCACCCAGGGGCCATTTTCTGTCTTCCCTGGCCCTTCTCCCCTCCCCATGCCCTCCTCAGCCCCACTGGGATAGCTCCAGCATCTTCCTGGGCAGATTTAGGGCTTGCTCCTGTCCCATGTGCCTCAGGGATACCTGATGGCAAAAACTGCCTGTCCAGGGCCTGTCCTAGTGCCCAAAACCAGGTGTTGGGAGAATTTGTGAGGGGAGTTGTCTGGGGTCCTTCTCCTGTTCCTGAAGCTTCTTGTGAACTTACACTGGAGGTGCTTTCTCATGTTCTGTGGGTTTCTTCTCCAAAAATATCTCCATCTCTGAGGAAGACTCCCACAGCACACCTGCACCTTTCCCACGTGGGGAGGGACGTCACCCATCTCCTGTGGCTGAAGCAGTGATGGCCAAGAGAGTCCTTTCAGTTCTTCTCATGATTGCCCCCATCACTCACCCTGTGCCCTGGACATGCCCAATTTGCTCAGATGCTCCTCAGACAGAAGCTGGGACAAGTCTTGGATCATCCTTGTTGGATTCCACAGTGGAATTTGTCATAGATGCTCTCCCCTGGGTGCTGAGGTCTCCCAGCTGCCACAACTCTTTGTGCCCATCACCCCTGTGAGCTCCTGGGACTGTCAGACATTTCCCAGCACATTTCCTTTCCAGGGAAAGAAAAACTCCTGGCTGAGAGTGCTGATGGGAAGGGTCAGGCTTAGCAGTTTATTTTTATAATTTCCTTTTATTGTTATGGCTGGAGAGCCTCAGCAGGCCTGGCTGGGGGTTTAGCATGACTTCCCAAGGAATGGAGATGGATGCAGGAGCTATATATGTATATATTATACATATACATATGTAAAAAGTATGTTCATAAAATTAAAATATATATTAAGTATAGAAGTCATCTAACAATATAAAAATAAAAGGTTCAAGTCTGAACTCCAGAATTTTGGCTGGACACAAGAGCAGGCACAAAGGTGCCATGGCAGGAGTTTCACGGGAATGTTGGAGGGGCAGAGGGAGAGAGCAGCTGGAGTGGGTGTGGAGCAGGATATGGGATTGGGGATCTGCCTGGCTTCCTTCACAGCCTGTGAGGAGGGGAAGGAGGCAATGCCAGGGGTCTGGAGATGTGCAGTGGTCGTCTGTGTGACATTCCCTAAAGCAGGAATCACTGCTGGTGGCCACGAACACTCATGGAGATGCAAACCCCAAAATCCCTGGTGTAATGGTTTGAAAACCAGTGAGAGACTCCACATCAGAAATACAATTTAATAGGAAAAATGAGAAAAATAAAATACATGCAGTAGTACAAAAGAAAAAGCACTGACAGAGTCAGAACACAACCTGACACCTGCTAGTCAGGGTGGTGGCAGCAGTCCAGATGAGGGTCTGTTGTAGCAGTGATCCTGTAGAAAGGTCTGGCAGCTCTTCTCCTCTGGAAACCAGTGGGTAAGGGCTGTCTTGGTGTCCAAAATCTCAGTTTTTATCTAGATGGGAAAAGCTTGGCTCCTCCCCCTGGCTGGAGCACCTCCCAGTGGGATGATGTAATTTTATCAGTCATGCACTGGGACTCAATGGCCATGAACAGGAGATATCTCCTGGAGGGAGGATGGGCTGTGGGAAAGATAAGGAGCACTGTCCTACCTGGTTTTAATAGCTGGCCCATTAGCAGAGGATATCTCCCACAGAGATAAGGATCACTGCCCCAGCTGGTTCAACAGCTGGTAAGAGAACACTCCTTTTGGGCACATCTTTGCATTGTCACCTCGGACACCTGGGTGCCCCGAGCAGGACAGGATGAGGCCAGGAGCTGAGTGGGGTTACCCAGGAGCCTGCCTCCCCTTTTGGTACAGGACGAGCAGCGAGTGCAGCAGCGAGGGGCGCAGCGAGGACGAGGAGAGCCGTGGCCGCCGGATGGAGCGCGCGGCGCGCGGCGAGGACGAGGGCTACTCCACCGTGGAGGCGCCGCGCGCCCAGGGCTCCCCGTTCAGCCTGCCGGCACACCTCTACCCCGACGAGCTCCTGGATGACCTCACCATCTCCCCCTACGCCAGCTACACGTCCCTGTGCGAACCCCGGCCCACCATGCTCGGGGGCTGGCTGGACAAGCTGTCCCCACAGGGGTACGAGCAGGTTTGGGGCTGGGAGAGACCTTAGGATCATCTCGTTCCATGGGACGGGCTCCCCCACACCCTATTACTATAGTGGTCTTGAAAATTGGACATTTTCCTGCTGTGCATTAGGATTAGGAGGAAGGCACAATGGGCTTAAGTTTTAATGGTATAAAGAGAAACTTTATTAGTATATTATATTTATTTATATTTATATTTATATTCATTTTTATTTTTATTTTTATTATATATTTATATTTATTTTATCTTTCTATTTATTATATTTTTATTTATTAATTATATTTATTAGTAGAAAGTATAAGGAAAAAAACTCAGGATAAAACTTTAGACTACTTTTCTTCTCCCCCACACACACCTTCCACTACTCCAGGCTGCTCCAAGCCCTATCCAAATGGCCTGGAGCACTTGCAGGGATCAGGGATGAGGGATGAGGTAATCCCCATAGGTGAACCCCCTTGGGCAAGGTGGGGTGGCTGCACTGGTCACTGTGCTCCTCTTGGGTACCCCAGCTGTGCTGTGAGGCCTCCTGTGGAGGAGGAAGGATCTGTGAGGGGGAATCATCCCCTTCCCAACAGTTTTTCTGCCATCCCAACAGGAACTATGTCTTCCAGAGGCGCTACGTCCGTTTCGATGGCAAGAACCTGATGTACTTCAGCAGTGAGAAGGTACCAAAGGGCAGAGGGGGGCAGGGTGGGGAGGCTGACCCTCAACACCACCTAGAGAGCTGCAGCCATCCCCTCTGTCCTTCTGGAAGCAGCCAGCAATGCTCTGCCATCACCAGGGTGGCACAGCACAGCCTCAGCCATAGGAAGTTTGGGATAGCAAGGGTCCCTCTGCCAACAGGGAGCAGGAAAGGGGAGGTCCTGCTGCAAATAGGGTCCCAGCCATGGATCCACCCCTTCCTGAATCCCCAGCACCCACCTGGCTGCTGGTGCCTGCTGGCTGTGCTGTGAGGCCTCACCAGCAGAGCAGATGCTGTGCATTAAGCTGCATCAGCTCTGAAGAGTTGACTCAGGTTGATATTGCCCAGAACAGGGCAGGAGGAGTTACCACAGGTAGAAAAAGGGGCAGAAGGGCCTCTGTGAAGTTTGGGAGTGGGAAGTATTTCCCATGTCAAGTGGATTGGTGGCTGCAGAGGACATCTGGTCACTCTCAGGGGATGTGGAGGAGGTGCCAGGTCATGGATGTGTCCTGTGGGAAGGGCAAAGCTGATAACCCCACCTGGGGCTCATTCCAGGAGCCCTATCCCAAAGGAGTGATTCCTCTGTCTGTGATTGAGATGGCTCGTTCCACCAAGGACAACAAGTTCCAGGTTATCACCAGCCACAGGATCTTTGTCTTCCGTGCTGAGAATGAGGGTAAGTAAAAACCTGGGCCAGATTTTCCTACAGAACCATCCCTGCCTCCCTTCTCCAGCCAGAGCACCCTGCAGGCATCCCCAGACATCCCCTGGCTGCCTTCTGGGTGCTCTGCTCCGTGCCAGGGCTGTTGGGAAGGGCTCAGCCGTGCTCCCTCCTGCCTGGTCCCCAGCCCAGAGGAATGAGTGGTGCTCCACGCTGCAGAAGAAGGTGATGGAGCAGCGCCTGGTGGGGTCCCGGCCCCGTCCTGCCAACACTGCCCACTGCCAGAAATCGGGAATCCTGGAGCTGAAGGGACAGAAATCCAAGGTGTTCGCAGCCCTGAGCCTGCCTGAGATGTGGCTGTACAAGAGTGAGCAGGTTTGTGGCCAGAGCAGACCCCCACAGGGATGAGAGGGATGGAGGGAGCTGAGCCAGGGCTGGTGCCAAAGGGAGAGCAGGGACAAAAGAGGTGGGCAGGAAAAAGGGAAGGGCAGAGCAGGAAGCTGGAGATCCTGCCCAGAGCAGCAGGGTACCAGGAGCGAAGCCCCACCAAATTATCATCATCTCCACCAGATATTCTGCTCTTGGCCACACCAAGCACCCCAGTCCATCCCAGGACTGCTGGATCAATGGCCATGGACTCAGCAGCACTCACACGTGCTGCAGGAGGGACTGGCAGTGACAGCAGGTCCCTGTCACGTCCCACACTGCTGCTGCTGCCCACAGAATGCCTCACTTCCTTCCTGCTGAATTTTCTCAGCACCCCTGTTTTTATTTCCATCACCTCACTTCCTGCTTGCCTGCTATGCACTAAGCAGCATCAGCTCTGAGGAGCTGGCTCAGGCTGATATTTGTTTTATGAGTGTCCCTGACTCAAATCCCTAAAAGAAAAGCACCTGCATAGCCACATTTGGGGGCTGTGGGCAGAACCTTGGTGTGAAGGCATGATGTATTTGCAGGGTGCTTTATGTCAGAGAGTGTCAGGGGCGCAGGGGTGGGATGCTGGGGGTGCTGGGCTGCGTGCCCAGGGCACTCTGCACTCAGAAGCAGCAGCGCTGTTGCTCTGCCCCGCAGTTCTTCAAGATGGGCATTGCCATGTGCTTCATCGAGATGCGCGGCTCCACCATCCGCGAGGCCAAGAGCCGCAGCTTCGAGCTCATCACCCCCTCCAAAACCTTCAGGTATCCCGGTGTTCCGGGGGGTGAGGAGGGAGGAGCAGATGAGGAGGGAGCTGGGCTCATGTGCTGAAAAAAACAAACAAAAAAAACCACAACAACAACAAAAAAAACCCCTATTCTAATTGCATTTTAATTGTAATTACTCTGTATTATAAAGCAACCAGTAACCATATTGTTTAAATTCATCATGTCTCTCAAGGTAAAAGCTTTCATATGTCTCTAATCCCTTATCTTTTTTAATACCTTTCTGGTCCCTAAACTTATTTTCTTATCCAAAAATAACTCCAATAGTGTCCCTAACACATAATTTCTACAGTAAAAGAACACAAATTAAAATAGCTATTGGATTGAGCTCAGAAATAATGATTTATAAAAAGTTTATAAAAGTACTAAAGTTTCATTCAAGTGTGTATACAGTTTCTTCGTTGTGCCCTGTGTCTCAGTTCCAATAGCACATTTTAAATGTTCCAATAAAAGTTTTAAAAGTTTATTAGTATTTGCACCCGGTTCGTTAAAGGAGAAGCAGGGGATGAGTCTTTCCTTTCCTTTCCTTTCCTTTCCTTTCCTTTCCTTTCCTTTCCTTTCCTTTCCTTTCCTTTCCTTTCCTTGCCTTGCCTTGCCTTGCCTTGCCTTGCCTTGCCTTGCCTTGCCTTGCCTTGCCTTGCCTTGCCTTGCCTTGCCTTGCCTTGCCTTGCCCTTTCCCTTTCCCTTTCCCTTTCCCTTTCCCTTTCCCTTTCCCTTTCCCTTTCCCTTTCCCTTTCCCTTTCCCTTTCCCTTTCCCTTTCCCTTTCCCTTTCCCTTTCCCTTTCCCTTTCCCTTTCCCTTTCCCTTTCCCTTTCCCTTTCCCTTTCCTCCTTTAAATCTGCTTCCTAAAATATCCCCATTCGTAAGTTTCCTCCCGAATTTGCCCTAAACCAAAACCAATGTGCCTTGGCATGCTGCTGGCAGCTTCGTGGCGGAGTCGGAGCGAGAGAAGCGGGAGTGGATGGAGGCACTGCAGGAGGCCATCGCCGAGATGCTCTACGACTACGAGGTGGCAGAGAAGATCTGGTCCAACAAATCCAACAAACACTGTGCTGACTGCTGGGCTCAGAGCCCTGACTGGGCATCCATCAACCTGTGCGTGGTCATCTGCAAGCAGTGTGCAGGTGGGACAGCTCCTGATGGGCACAGTGGCGTCCTGGGGGTGTGGGTTGGGGTGTGGGCATGAACTGGGGCTCAGGTCTCTGGCAGGATCAAGGGGTGATGATTCTCCTGCTCTCTGCAGGGCAGCACCGCAGCCTGGGCTCCAACATTTCCAAGGTGCAAAGCCTGAAGTTGGACACCAGCGTCTGGTCCAATGAAATTGTGCAGGTGAGACATTGAGGGGTGCAATGAAATTGTGCAGGTGAGGCACTAGTGTGCAATGCAATTGTGCAGGTGAGACATTCAGGGGTGTAATGAAATTTTACAAGTGAGATATTGAGGGGTGCAGAGAAATTGTGCAGGTGAGACACTGAGGGATGCAATGAAACCATACAGGTGAGACACTCAGGGGTGCAATGAAATTGTGCAGGTGAGAAGTTCAAGGGTGCAATGAAATCACACAGGTGAGACACTCAGGGGTGCAATAAAATTGTGCAGGTGAGACACTCAGGGGTGCAATAAAATTGTGCAGGTGAGACATTCAGGGGTGCAATGAAATTGTGCAGATGAGACACTCAGGGGTGCAATGAAATTGTGCAGGTGAGGCACTAGTGTGCAATGAAATTGTACAGGTGACACAGGTGCAATGAAATCATACAGGTGAGACACTCAGGGGTGCAATGAAACTGTACAGGTGAGGCACTGAGGGGTGCAATGTAATTGTGCAGGTGAGAACTCAGGGCAGGCATGCTCAGGGGCCAGGCTGCTCCTCGGGCACGGCAGCAGCCCCATGGTCGCCCTGGTCTCCTCCTGCTCCTCCTGCTGGCCCGGGGCTCGCCATGACCACGGGACTCTCCCACAGCTCTTCATCGTGCTGGGAAACGACCGAGCCAACCGGTTCTGGGCCGCCCGGCTGCCCGCCAGCGAGGCCATCAGCCCGGAGAGCAGCGCCGAGCAGCGGCGGGAGCTCATCACCCGCAAGTACCGGGAGGGACGGTACCGCCTGCCCCACCCCCACCACGCCACCCAGGAGGAGGTGCTCCAGGTGGGGACAGCTGGTCTGAGGTGCCAGCACCTCCTGCCGGGCTGTGTGTGCTCAGTGCCTCGCGCCAGGCAGATTTTGGGAGGCTGTGCCCTGGTTTGGCTGCCTTGGAGCAGCCCTGGGTGGGATGTAGAGTTTCCATGAGGCAGGACTGGGTCCCTAAGTGTGCCTGTTCCTCCGCAGGCTCTGTGCACTGCAGTGTCAGGACCAGCCCTGCTCAAGACTGTCCTGCAGTTCTTCTCATCCTCGGAGGCTGCCCTGGCCTCTGACCCTGCTGCCAGCGAGGTGGCTCCAGGGGCTGACCTTTGGTGGGGACCAGAGAGCAAAAGGTCCAGGAACCTTTCAGGTAAGGAAAACTGTGGAATCCCAGCTGGCTGGGTAGAGGAAATTCCTCTTTGCTGCCTTTCCTATCATGGCTCAAGGCTGGGGACACTCAGGAGTCAGGTGTCCTCTGGGGTTAAGGATTCCTCTGCAATCTCTGACTAGCGGGTTCCACTGGAGTCCCTGTTCAGGGAGCCTGCAGGAGTGGGATCTCCCTCTGGTACCCACAGTTTGGTGTTCCCACCCTCAGCAGTGTGTCCCACAGGGAGCCCCCACATGCAGGACCCAGGTCCTGAGGGCGTCTACAACGAGATCACCCAGCCAGTGACACACAGCGGGTACCTGTACCGGGCCACGGCCCCCCCGAGGCTCCCAGGGGCCAGGAAGAGCAGAGAGGGTGAGTGTGGACAGCGTGGGAGGGCAGCCAGAGGGTGCCCACCCAGTGCCACTGACCCTCCATTCCTGCAGATTTCCAGCGCACCTGGTGCTCCCTGGAGAGAGCCCTGCTCTTCTTCGACACTGAGAAATGCACCGAGCCCCTGAGCCACATTGACAGCGGGGATCTCATCTCCCTGGGGGTCAACAGAGCCCATCAGGCAGTCACCAGCCCCGGCCCCAGTGAGAGGTACCCCCAGCCGTGCCCAGAAAGCGTGGGGCACACAGACAGCAGGGCCGGGCTCCCTGCTCCGTGCAGTGGCTGCTCTGGCTCTGGGAGCAGAGACAGGGTAGCCCTCATGTGCTGCTTCATCCACTGCAGGTTTCGCTTCACCCTTGAGCTCTTCCTCACTGGGGAAAAGGTGCAGCAGCTGGGAACTGATGGGCCCGAAACGCTGCAAGCCTGGGCCAGTGCCATCGGCAAGGTCAGCCAGCCCCAGCGTGTCCCCAGACTCTGTCCCTGCTTCCCTCTGTGGGAACACCCTCCTCCCTTTCCAGGGGCTCCCACCCTCCCTGTGAGCTGCCCCCATCCTGGTGGGGGTCAGGAGCCCTGTCCTCACCTCGCTGCTCTCCTGTCCTGTCCCACAGTGGTTCACCCCCGTCAGCTGCCACTGCCTGCTGGGCTATGAGTTCCAGCGTGTGGGCCAGCTGCGCTACAAGTGCATGCTGAACCCCGAGTGCTGGCAGAGGGCCTTCTTCATCCTGCAGAAAGGTCACCTCTTCATCTGCCCCGCCGAGGAGGACGGGGCTGAGGACAGCATCAACCTGCGGCGGCTGCAGGAGCTCAGTGAGTGCCGCTCACAGCCGGGACCGGCACCGCGGCGCCGCACCGGCTCCGACTGCTCAGCCTCTCGCCCTACACAGGTCTGGTTCCCCCCACGGACACCCCGGAGAAGAAGGAGCTGCTGGTCCTGGTGGAGATGGGGAGGTGAGTCTTGGCCGTGGGGGTGATGGTTAACGAGCCAAGCAAAGGCACTTCTGGATGGGCCAATGCTGATCCCAAATCCCTGGTGGGGAAGTTACTGGGACAGCAGGGCTGTGACCGAGGGGCTTGCAGGGGTGCTTTGTAGGGTAGGGTGGCCCCACCTCAGCCTGGCTGGCTCTCACTTTCTGTCACAGGCAGGAGGGGACAACCTGCCCTTGTGACAACCCTCATTCCCTCTTTTCTGCCCTTGTTGTTCTCAGGACATTTTACCTGCAGGGTTTGTCGCGGGTGGACTCAGCAGCGTGGTACAGCGACATCCAGGCGTCGGCAGGGGGCCGGGGCAACGCTCTGAGGGACCAGCAGCTGAGCAGGGGGGACATCCCCATCATCGTGGACTCCTGCATCGCCTTCATCACCCAGTACGGTGAGCCCAGCACACCCCAGCGCCCTCCAGCACTCGGGGTGGCCCATGGATCCAGGCAGGAGGCGCCACTCCGGGGCCACCACGAGGGATCCTCTGGACAGGATCCAGCCCCTGTGAGCCCATGTCCCCGTCCCAGGGCTGCGGCACGAGGGGATTTACCGCAAGAATGGAGCCAAGTCCCGCATCAAGGTACTGATGGAGGAGTTCCGGCGCGACGCCCGCAACGTCAAGCTGCGCATCAGCGACAACTTCATCGAGGATGTCACTGATGTGCTGAAGAGGTTCTTCCGGGAGCTGGAAGATCCCATCTTCACCCTGGAGCTGCACCCGCACTGGAAGGAGGCTGCAGGTACCTCCTTCACCCAGCCCTGCTCTGTAGCTGCCTGGGCTAGGGTGGTTCTAGCTTTGGGCTGCTATGGGGTTTGGATAGCTCCAGGGGCTCCGAGGCAGAAGGTCAGCTCCTCAGCTAGCCAGAAATGAGACTTTGGGAATTGAGGTTCCAAAGGTAGCTTTATTTCTTCAAAGGGTTCCACCAGCAAATCCAGTTACATAGCACACCAAGGGGTTTTTATAGATTTTAGGGGGATTGAAATTCTAACCAGTAAAATTATAAGTTGGGAATTATGCTATTACTTTAAGATTCTGGGTGAGAAAAGGCCAATCATCCAGTAAAATTAAAGACCAATAGAAATCCTAAATGATAACAGAGGTTTCAGTGGGGAGAGGGGGCATCTCTCACGAACAGTTTCTCAGTCTTAGGGTATAAGATCCCAAGGGCCCTTTTCAGGGACAGTTGTATCATCCACACTGCTCCACTCTGGGTTCCCTGGGTGGGTCCTTGGTGCTGTGTCCCCTCTGGATCTGCTGCCTTCAGCCAGGGTCTGGTTCTCCTCCCTGCAGAACTCTCCTCGAAGCCGCAGCGCCTGGAGCGCTACAAGGAGCTCATCCACCGCCTGCCTCGCCTCAACCACAAGACCCTGGCTGCCCTCATTGGGCACCTCTACCGGTCAGTGGGGCCCCCCCTCGGGGTTCCCTTCTCCAGCCAGCACTGTGGGGTCTCCCTGCTGCCCAAGGAATGCTGGCTCCCCTCCCTAAGAGACAGGAAGAGCCCCATGCCCTGCTCCACCCACACAGCTGGTGCTGGAACATGTCTGGGACACCTTGAACATTCCTGCAGCAAAGGGGAGCAACAGGAGGTTTGGGACTAGGGGACACCACCCTTTAGGATGTAAATATCATCCAGAAAACACTCAACTGCCATCCCTGAGTCAGAGTTTGGGGCAGCATCGTTGTCTGGTTTGATGGTAGAGGGAAGTTCTCCAAACTGGAACTGCCCAGTTTGAAGTTCCCACTGCTAGGAGACATCCAGGCTGTTTGTATGAGGCAGAGGAGAGTGGCTGGGGCTGTAACCCCACCCTGAGCAGGACCAGCCCCTCACCTCTGCTCTCCTCATGCCAGGGTGCAGAAATGTGCAGACCTCAACCAGATGAGCACCAAGAACCTGTCGCTGCTCTTCGCACCCAGCCTCTTCCAGACCGATGGCAAAGGGGAGCACGAGGTCAAGGTGATGGAAGATCTCATCGACAACTACGTCAGCATCTTCAATGTAAGCAGGGCCTGCAGCCCCCTCCGTGCTGGGTCTGATCCCCCCCCACTGCCCACCTCTGCCTGGCCCTGTGCCCTACTCCACACTGACCCTGTGTACCCTTCCTCTGGCAGATTGATGAGGATCAGGTATCCCAGATGGATCTGGAGAACAGCCTGATCACCACCTGGAAGGACACCCAGGTACTGGGAATGTGCTTGTTGGTCCCCACATCAGGGATCCCTGGGCTGGTGGGGCTGACTGGAGGATGGGGACACTCCCTTGTACACCCTGGGTGCCCACTGTCCCATATCCACATTTGGGAAAGGACATTATCTCTGCTGTGCCCATCACCTTGAGGCTCCTGCTCAGGGGAGAAGCAGCTTCCCAGGACACCATCTCCACCCCTGGGAAGGTGGGATGTGCTCAGCAGCCACACCAGCATCACACCAATGCTCTCCCTGCAGCTCTCCCAGGCAGGGGACCTCATCATCGAGGTGTACCTGGAGCAGAAGGTGCCCGACTGCTGCATCACCCTGAAGGTGAGTCCCACAGCAGGGCTGTGCCAGGGCAAGTGAGGAGGATGCTGTCAGTGGTTCCTTGCTTTTTTCTTTTGCCTTTAATCAGAGTTGGGATTGAAGCATGAGAGACAGGAGTTTCATGTTCAGACTCAGTTGTTTATTAATTTTTATTAGAGTAAAGTGAGTGCTACAGACCTTTTAGCTAACAAGCTAAAAATTACAAAATGGAGCTGTATCTTGCTTGTTACAAGGTCTTTTAAGGCCTAACTATTAAATTAAAACTAATACCTATATTATTTATACTTTTGACCCAATGACCAATCACCTGTGACCCGCAGTGTGGTACTTTCTATCCAACTAAAAACTACTGCTTAAAACCAAGAAAGAGCAAGAAGGAAGAAAAAGACATTGTCCCAGAACCTCCATCTTGTCCCATACTTATTACCACATTCCAAAACCCCAGATTCCAAACCCTTCATGTCGTGATATGACACATTTCTATTCTAGCGACACACTAGTGATTCTAAGTCCATCACTCAAATTTGGAAGCCTTCTCCAAGACCTCAGGCCAAAAGCAGTGTTCTTTTGGGGGTTAGAAAATTCAGAGCTCCCAGGTTTTAGGGTTCCAGTAGGCTCCCTGGGGCCCATCCTGCACCTCAGCTGCCCGTGTCCCCGGCCCCAGGTGTCCCCCACGATGACAGCAGAGGAACTGACCAACCAGGTGCTGGAGATGCGCAGCGTGGCCGCCAGCCTGGACATCTGGCTGACCTTCGAGGTGCTGGAGAACGGGGAGCTGGGTGAGCATGGCACTGGGGGAGGTGTGACATGAGCCAGCAGTGGCCAAGAGGGCCAACAGCACCCTGGCCTGGATCAGGAGTGATGTGGCCAGCAGGAGCAGGGAGGTCATTTTATCCCTGTACTCAGCACTGGTGATGCCACACCTTGAGTGCTGTGTCCAGTTCTGGCCCCTCAGTTTAGGAAGGACACTGAGACACTTGAGCACATCCAGAGGAGGCTACGAGGCTGAATCAGGGGTTTCCTCACAAACCCTGTGAGGAACAACTGAGGGAGCTGGGGTTGTCCAGCCTGGAGAAAAGGAGACTCAGGGGTGACCTTATCACTCTCTACAGCTCCCTGAAAGGTGGCTGTGCTCAGGTGGGGTTGGTCTCTTTCTCCAGGCAGCACTGACAGAGCCAGAGAACACAGAGTCTCAAGCTGCACCAAGGGAAAATTAGGTTGGCTATTAAGAGAAAGTTTTTTTACAGAAAGAGCGATAAAGTACTGGAATGCTCTGCCCTGGGAGGTGGTGGAGTCACCATGTGTTTAAAAAAAGCTGGATGTGGCACTCGGTCTAGTTGAGGTGTTGGGCTGGGTTGGATTCAATGATCTGGAAGGTCTCTTCCAACCTGGTGATTCTGTGATTCTGTGCGAGGTACGGTGGGTGGCTTTCAGGTGGTGGCAGAGGGGACAGGAACTGGCACAGGGAAGGGGGCAGTGGTGAGAGTGTCTCTGTGTGCCCAGAGCGGCCCCTGCACCCCAAGGAGAAGGTGCTGGAGCAGGCCTTGCAGTGGTGCAAGCTCCCGGAGCCCAGCGCCGCGTACCTGCTGGTCAGGAAGGTGCCCATCGGCGAGGGCGGCTGCCTCTTCACAGGTAAGGCCAGCACAAAGGCACCCAGCCCCTCGAGGTGCCCTGCCCTGAGCTTCCCCTTGCCCTGCTCCCACCGTGGGATCCCCCTGCAGTCCCATCCTGACCCCCATGTCCCCACGCTGGGCAGGTGCCAAGCGTGAGACCCCCAAGTGTGGGCTGCTGAAGTGCCGTGAGGAGCCCCCCAAGCTGCTGGGGAACAAGTTTCAGGAGCGTTACTTCGTCATCTGCGACAGGAGGCTGCTGCTGCTCAAGGAGAAGAGGGTACCAGGGGATGCTGTGGGGCAGAGCTGAGCCTGGGGGTGGGAGGAGAGGCAGGGAGGAGGAGCCTGGGGACAGCAGGTGGTGACATGGAGGTGGCTGTGCTCCTGGCAGGGAGGCTGGCACCGAGCCAGGCTGACCCACTGCATGTCCTTTCTCAGAGTGCCAAGCCAGAGCGTGAGTGGCCCCTGGATGCAGCCAAGGTTTACATGGGCATTAGGAAGAAGCTGAAGCCACCAGCTCAGTAAGTGGGACCTTCCCAGCTTCATCCAGTCCCTGCTCCTGGCACCCAAACCCAGCTGCTGGACTACAGCAGGCTCCACCTGGACCCAAAGCCTGTGCCCATGGGGCGAGCTCAGCCCTTGCCCCACTGCCCACAAACCCCAGGCTGTGTGTGAGCTTGGCAGTGCTGCCCTAGAGTCTTGTTTTCATTTCCAGGTGGGGTTTCACGCTGACCCTGGACAAGCAGCAGCTGTGAGTACCTTCCTCTGCCGTCCTGGGGCTGGGATGTGTGCCCAGTTTCAGTGGGAGTGGGACAGCCAGGGGCCCTGGGGTCAGGGCAGAGCTGGGGCACTCGAGAGGCAGAGTGGTGGGGCCACATTGTCCCTGGCACAGGATGGGAGTGTCCCTTGTCCCTGCCACATAGCCTTCCTGCCTCCTCACCCATCTCACCTTGCCCTAAAGCAACAATTTGGGCATGCAAAGATTTTCAGAGATTTACACCATGGGCTGTAGATGAACCTGAGAGCCTCAGGCTCACAGACAAGGTGACAAGGGGACATGTTCCCGCTGTCCCCTCTCCCTGGCAGCTTCTCCACTGTTTGCTCTGCAGGTACCTGGTGTGCTCAGGGCAGGCTGAGCTCTGGGACTGGACCACCAGCATCCTCAAGGCACAGGTGGGTGCAGGCTGGTGGGGCCACCCAGCTGGGCGGGGCTGGCACGGGGCTGGCAGGGCATGACCCGTGTCCCCCTGTCCCTGTGCCCAGCACGATGATCTGCGCCCCGTGGTGCTGCGCCGACGCTCCTCCTCCGACCTGGCCAAGCAGAAATTCGGGACCATGCCGCTGGTGCCCCTGCACGGGGACAGCACTGATGCCACCATGCTCTCTGCCAACCAGACCCTGGTAAAGCCCCCGCAGCTCCCCCTGCCCGCAGGTGCCCCTGCACCCATCCTGGTCCTTGTACCCGTCCCAAGACCCCGGAGAGGCCGCTGCACCCGTGGGTGCTGTGTGTGCTGGGTGCCATGCTCGTGTCCGTGCCTGTCCGTGGCAGCTCTCTGTGCCTGCAGGCTCCTGTGCCCTGTGCCCCTCCCCTGCCTGCCCAGGCCCCCCTGCCCTGCTCCTCGCTCTCCGTGCTCACCCCTGTCCGTCTCCTCTGTTTCTAGCGCCGCCTGCACACGCGAAGGACTTTGTCCATGTTCTTTGTAAGTACCTGCACACGTGGAGCATCTGCTGCTGGCTTTGCACTGTGCCAGGGCTCACCTGCAGCATCTCAGAGATGTGCCCACCTGATGTGGTAGATGAGGGGGTGCCCACTGCTCTGCGTGTTCCCTGCCTGGGGAATGTGGGTCCCTGCATGGGCAAGCAAGACCACACCAGTCCAGCCCAGTTCCCAGAGCCTCTCCCATTGAGCACACATTGCCCATAGAGTATCAATGGGAGGAGTGTGAGGGAAGAGGTTTGCCTTGTCATCAGGTTATTTCCAAAAAGGCCACTGGGCTGAGCCTCATCTCACCTGGCTTTGTGCTCTGCCCCACTCCAGAGCCCTCTGCCAAGGGCTGCTGTGCTGGTGGCACAGATCATGCCCAGGCACCAAAACTCCCCCTTCCTCAGCCATGGGGAACCAAGGGCAGCAGTGCCTGAGCCGAGGGACCTGGCAGAGGTATCGACCCCATGGCAAGGGCCAAGGATCCCCAGGCAGTGCAGGGGGGCAGGGTGAGGGGGGACAGCTGAGCTGTGCAGGCAGTGCCCCTCACCCTGCCCCCTGCCCTCCCCAGCCCATGAAGGTCCACCAGGACTCCCTGGAGGAGCAGCAGGAGAAGGAGGCAGACATTGATCCTGTCTACGAGGAAGTGGGGAACTTCCCCGAGCTGGCGGCGCTGGAGCTGGGGCAGGGGCTGCTGGCAGAGCTGGCGGCCGTGCCCCCTGTGGACAGGTCCAAGAAGCCATTCCCATTCCCTGAGCAGCCCCCAGGCTCTGCCCTGCGCTCCTCCCTGCCTGCCAGCCCAGCCCACAGGGTCACAGGGCTCTCTGTCACCAAAGCTGTGTCCCTCGAAAGGGGCCTGAACCTGGAGAGCAGCAAAGCTCCAACGCCCGGGCTCGCACCCACCAAAACTGCCTCTCTGGAGAGGAACGTGGAGCCTTCCCTGGCGCTGGGCACGGACTGGGAGCAGGCAGACTCGCCGGGGAGCAGCCCCACGGCAGAGAGCTCCCTGGAGCTGCCCAGGAAGAGGAGCTTGCAGGCTCCCTCACCCATCAGTGACAAGCTGATCCAGGAGCTCAGCAGTGTCATCCTCAGGAAGAGCGATGGCCAACCCCCAGGGCCGGGCCAGCCGGTGACGTGACCCGCTGTGCCAAAGGGGTGGCCACCGTCCTGGGGGTCAAGTCGTGCCCGGTGGCAGCAATGGTGGGTACCCCAGTGGCAGAGATGATGGGTACCCCACACTCCCACATCATGGAACCCCCATCCTCCTCCTCTTCCTCATCCCGGAGCCAGGCTGGGATTGGGAACCAAAGGGACAAGTGGCGACCAGGATGTTGGGCTGTGGTAGCCCCTCGTGGGAGGGCTGGGACTGCTGCCACCTGTGCTCTTGTTCGTGGGTGGCACATCTGTCATCAAGCCCAGCACCGAGGGACACAAGGAAAGGGGAAAACAAAAGCAGGAATGTGGTGCCCACGTGTTTTGGCAGCACGGCACTGTGCCAGACAAGGGGCATGAGGGAACTCAGCGTGTCCCCTCTCCTGCACTGGGCCTGCAGAGCAGTGCCAGGACACCCAAGCCATCCCCTCTTCCCTTCTTGCACCCACTGTGGCATAATTTGGGAGGGAAGGGGGAGCAGCAGGAGCAGGGCTGGCCGTGTGTGCCTGGTGTGTAGTCCTGGCAATGGAGGGCAGCCCCTCCTCAGCGAGGGAGTTTGTACCTGTCCCTGCCACCAGCAGGGAGAAATAAAGGTTTATTTGTACTCTGGAGGGTTTGGTCACTGCAGGAGGAGTGGTGAGGGATCTGGCAGGGGGGCTGGGGGGGTCCCATGGGATTGGGCAGTGCTGGTGTCATCAGGGGAGCAAAACTGAGGCAAAATCCTCATGAACCTCAGATCCAGGTGGGATTTTTTGCCCAAGTCTATTGCCAGTCCTTCATGGTGGGCACATTTCAGGCTCCCCCATCCCCGGGGCAGGGGGCACAGCCCGGCAGCCCTGGCTCTGCTCGCTGGACCTCAGGGGCAGGGCTGTTTTCTCCGTGGACCTCCCTGACGAGGCCTCGAGCCCCCGCAGGCAGCGCCCTCCTGCATCCCGGACCCAGCCCCGAAAATCCTGCGAGGCATAGAGGTAGATGAAGGGATCAAAGCAGTTGTTGAAGGCGCTGAGCACCAGGGCCAGGGCATAGGAGATGTAGGTGCCATTGTTGCACCCCGTGGGCTCCAGCAGGTAGTGGATGAAGAGCAGGACATTGCTGGGTGTGAAGCAGAGGATGAAGACCAGCAGGACCAGGGCCAGGACACGCACCACCTGCCTGTAGCTGCCTCCCTTGGCCAGCAGCCGCACCAGGATGCAGCTGTAGGAGATGGTCATGAGAACAAAGGGCAGGCCAAAGCCCAGCCCCACCAGGGACAGGAAATAGTAGCCAAAGAACCTTTGGGTTTCCTTTTCCAGCACGTCGTGGCACGTCGTGATGTTGAGGCTGGAGATCTCCTGCGTGTGGGAGTGCAAAAGCAGAGGGCTCATGGCCAGCCCCACCACCAGCCAGATGCCCACACAGATGCCCACCTTGCCCCTTGCCCAGCTGGAGCCCTTCCACAGGAAGGGGTGTGCCACAGAGATGTAGCGCTCCAGGCCGATGCAGGTGAGGAAGAGGATGGAGCTGTACATGTTCCCGTAGAAGAAGGCTACCATGGTGCGGCACAGGTAGTCCCCAAAGAGCCAGTGGTTGCCCAGGAGGTGGTAGGAGATCTTGAAGGGCAGCAGGAGGACAAAGAGCAGGTCAGCCATGGCCAGGTTGAGCAGGAAGATGGTGCTGGAGCATCTCCTGAAGTTGGTGGCCAGGACCCAGCAGGCCAGAGCGTTGGCTGGCAGCCCCACCAGCAGGACCACGGAGTAGAGGGCAGGCAGGAGGCGGGTGCTGAGGGTGCTGTTGAGAAAATCTTCCTCAGAGGCCTTGAAGCACACGTTCTTCTCCTGGGGAGTGAGGCGGAGCAGGGATCGCCCTTTGCCCAGCACTGCGGGGACACGAGGCACAGGGCTCAGCCCAGAGCAGGAGCTGTCACCCCTGCCTGCAGGGCCACCACTGGACACAGGAGCTGGCATCTCCCTGTCCCATGGCAGGACAGCAGGAGCTGTCACCCCTGCCTGCAGAGCCACCACTGGACCCAGGAGCTGGCATCTCCCTGTCCCATGGCAGGACAGCAGGAACTGTCACCCCTGCCTGCAGGGCCACCACTGGACACAGGAGCTGGCATCTCCCTGTCCCATGGCAGGACAGCAGGAGCTGGCATCCCTGCCTGCACAGCCCCCACCAGACACAGGATGTGGCATCTCCCTGTCCCCTCCCTTCCCAACACTCTACAACTTCTCAAAAAGTGGTTGTAGCCACATGGGGTTGGTCACTTTCTCCACGCAATAAGTGACAGAACCAGAGGACAGTGTCTTAAGCTGCACCAAGAAAAATATATGCTGGATATTAGGAAAAATAATTTTACAGAAAAAGTGATGAATGGTTTTCCCAGGGAGGTGGTGGAGTCACCATCTCTGGAGGTGTTTAAAAAAGTCTGGATGTGGCACTTGGTGCCATGGTCTGGTTGAGGTGTTGGGCTGGGTTGGACCCGATGATCTTGCAGCTCTCTTCCAAGCTGGTGATTCTGTGATCCTGCTGCCCTCACTCTGTGCCAGCCACCAGCTCATCAGTGCCAGCCCAGCTCTGAGCCCACACAGGCTCTGCTCCCACATCCCTGCTGCTGCTGATGGATGTCCCTCGCCCTACCCAGCCCAGCACAAGGGGCTCAGGAGGGCAGATGGGAAACCCACAGCAGCACGGGGTTGGGACAGTCCCAGCTGTGTGCCCAGCCCAGCTTCCCACCCCAGCCACAGACATCTCCTCATCTTCCTGCAGTCGGGGTTTTTTTGCTGTGTGCAAAGAACAGAAATGAAGAACAGGGAAGCCCCCGAGAGAAACAACTCAGGATCAAATCCCTTTTCTGGCTCGCTAAAAAAAATAACCAGACAGGCTCTGCACGTCACCCCAGCTCCAGAATGTCTATCCTGATGATCCCCAGAACACCCTACCCCAGGGGGCTTTGGTTACATCCAACAGGTCTCCCACAGTCTCTGCCCCCTCTCCACACCCTGGGGATGGAAAATTCAGGTTAAAAGAGCATTAATCTGGATTTTGCTGCCAAAAACAGAAATGCTGGCTGGGTCTTCATTCAGATTCTCACAATGGACACTGAGGGAAGGCAGCAGAGCAGGACCCCAAGCTCTCCCTGTGACACCCAGCCATTGCTTCCAAGTGACATGGAATGTGATACTGGGGTGTCCCAGCGAGGGGTCCTTGCCCTACCCCATCACCCCCAGACCCACCAAGGCACTTACCTGAGGAGGGCTGGGCAGCAGAGCCAAGCCAGGCACAGCTGAGCAGGAGGGTGACACAGACAGCAGCAGAACGAGGTGACAGCACCAGCCAGGACATCTCTGCAGAGTGGCCGCTGTGCCAGCCGGCTCCTCACAGATATCTCAGTGCTGCTGACATGGTGGGACTGTCACCAGTCCCTTTCTCTGCAGGGAAAGGACCTTCTCTTTGTCTCCACCACGTCATGTCAGCATCCTGCCCACAATCCTGCCCACAGCCAGACTGAAGCGTGAGATGACAGCCAGTTGTCACCACCGCCCAGCGTCTGGAGCACACCAGTGACGGGGGACACATCTCCAGCTGCTGTCACACAGCCGTACTCCTGGCAGGAGGAAGCGAGCAAGGGGCAGCTGGAGGCAGACAGGAGAACCACAGCGGGAGGATGGAGCTGTTTGTGCCTCGTGTGTGGACAGGAAGGTGGCAGCTGGTTCCCATGCTGGTGACATGTGGCTGTGCCCCACTGAAGCACTGCACTGGGCATCCCTTCTGCATCCCTCCTCAGGATCCATCTCTGGCTGACAAGCTGGTGCCACAGCTGGATGCAGATGGGGACACCCGGCATTGTTCCCCTCTTGTCACCAAAGTGACCTCTGCTGATTTTCTCAGCTAAGAAAGGGAATAACAGAGCCAGTGGCACATCCCCAGTCCAGCCTTGTGCTTTGTCACACACCAGTGGGACTGGGGCATGTGCAGCCAACCCCAGAATTGTCATGGGAAGAGAAAAAAGGGGATGAATGGGACAGTAGGGAGAGCTGTGCAGGACACACAGAGAAAAACCCGGGCAGAAAGAGGAGAGATGACGGGGATGGGGGAAGACTGGGAGGGGGACAGAAGGACAGAGGGACACAAGGACTGGTTGGGGACCCCTCATGATTTCAGGTGGCCCCCACACTCAGCTCTGTGCCCGTGTCCCCATGGCAGGGTCCTGCCAAGCCAGGGGCTCTGTGTCCTGCGTGTGATGTGGGACACCACATGTCTGTGTGCTGGGGGCTGTCCCTTCAGTGTCCCACATGTCCCCACATGCCAGGACTCCATGTGTCACCACATGCTAGGACCAGTGTCCTGTGCATTCTCATGCTGTGATCCCAGTGCCGTGTGCCCCAGCACTCCCCACTTCCCCATGGCCCTGTGTTCCATGTCCCCATGTCCCTGTATCTCATGTCCTCATGTCCCCATGACCCTGTGTCCCATATCCCTGTACCCCTATGTCCTTGTGTCCCATGTCTCCATGACCCTGTGTCCCATATCCCTGTGTCCCCATGTCCCTGTCTTCTCATGTCCCCATCTCCCCGTCTCCCATGTCCCCATGTCCCCGCCTCTCATATGTTCCATGTCCCTATGTCACATGTCTCTGTCACACGCCTCTGTCTTCCCACATCCTCATGTCCCCATGTCCCTCCCTCTCATATCCCTCTCTCCCGTGTCCCTGTGTCCCTTTCCCCCCCCCGTCCCCCTGTCCCGTGTCCCCCTGTCTCCCCGTCCCCTGTCCCCGTGTCCCCCTGTCTCCCTGTCCCGTGTCCCCCTGTCTCCCCGTCCCCTGTCCCCGTGTACCCCTGTCCCGTGTCCCATCGCCCCTCCCACACGTGCAGCACTGACCACCAGGCGGCGCTGCAGCCCCGGTGGGCGTGACTCCCTTACGTAAGCAAGGGCGGAGCCTGAGGCGGGGCGGGGGCGTGGTCTGGGGGCGTGTCTGCCTGATGTGTTGTGGGCGGGACCTAATCGAGGGCCGGACCCTTTGAGGGCGTGGTCGGTGGGGGCGGGGCGATCCCGGCCCGGCAGTTCCGGGCTCAGCACACGCGGGTCGGGGCGGCGGCGGTCGGGACCGGCACCGGGATTGGGATCGGGATCGGCAGCGGCACCGGGACAGCACAGCCATGCAGCCGCCGCCGCGCAAGGTGAGCGCGGGGCCGGGCCGGGCCGCCGGGAGCGCGTCCTCCCTCCTGCAGCCGGAGCCTCTCGGGGCTGGGGAAGCGCGGCCGCGTTCGGGGGCACTCGGGAGTGGGGTACCCGGGCGGGGGGCAGCGCATCCCGCGGGGCTGAGCGCGGCCATCCCGCAGGTGAAGCTCGCCCAGGAGCTGCGGGTCCATCTCCTGGAGCAGCTGTCGGGCCTGCAGAGCAAACAGCAGCGGGACGCCGAGCTGCTGGAGGACATCAGGTAGGAGGATACGTGACAGCCGGGTCGCTCTGAAACCGGTCAACTCGTCCTATGTGTGTGTGTGTCCCCAAACTGAGATGAAACAGCTCATCCTATGTGTTTGTGTCCCCAAGCTGTGACCAGGCAGCTCATGCCACCGGTGTGTGTGTGTGTCCCCGAGATGAGATGAAGTAGCTTGTCCTGTATATGTGTGTGTCCCCAAGCTGAGATGAAACATCTCATCCTGTGTATGTGTATGTCCCCAAAATGAGATGAAACAGCTCATCCCATATATGTATGTGTCCCCAAACTGAGATAAAACAGCTCATCCTATGTGTGTGTGTCCCCAAGCTGTGACCAGGCAGCTCCTTGCACTGGCCAGGGACAGGGCATGGCTCACCTTGAGCCTGTCACCTCGAGGTCATGGCTCCATCACCCCCTGGGGTGGCCTGGTGGGGACAGGATGGTGATGATGGGATCACAGAGGCTGATGGCAGGGGGATGGTAGCAGGAGGTGGTGGGAGGGATGGCCCATCCCTGCTCCTCTCTGTGTCCCCTCTCCCCCCAGGTCCTACAGCAAGCAGAGGGCCACCATTGACAGGGAGTATGGGCAGGTAAGGAGATGCCAGGGGATTCAGGATCAATGTCCTGGGCAGCCCAGGCCCCATGCTGCCTGCCTGGGGCAGGAGCTGGGCACGGCCCCACGCAGGCAATGGGCAGCCGCGGAAATCATCCGAGCGTGGCTGCTCCGTGCTGGCCCCTGGGGGTGGTGGCAGATGGTTCATCCTGCCAGGAGGATCCTGAGCACGTTCAGCACCTGCTGGGGGCTCTGCTGAGCACAGCATGACCCAAACCTTGGGTGTTTTGAGAGCCTGGAGGGAAAACCTTGTGGGGGGAGGAAACCGCTGTGCTCTGCTGTCTGCTGGGTCATCGCAGGGCACTGCTCTGAAATGTCAGTTTGGTTTTGATGTGAGATGGCCCTGCAGCGTCCCTTGGCGATGTAATGCAGCAGAATTGTGTCCCCTCCTTCCTGCAGCTGGTGTCCGTCACACCCCCCAGGCTGGGGGTCACTGTCCCCCCAGGGTTGGGGTCTTGCTGTGCTTGGCTTTGCTGGGGCTCCTCTACTCACTGTAGCCAGTGTCCCTGGCTGATGTCCCCTTGCAGGTGCTCTGTCCCTAAAGCCACAGTGGGGGTGTCCTTTCATTGTGGTGGCTGCCCCGCAAAGAGATTCTCTCAGGGGAAGCACGATGGGATTCCTGCTGACACTGAGCCACAGGGATGTGTGTGTCACTGCTCTGGGGGAACACGTGTGTCCCCAGGTCCGTGGGGTGGGCAGAGCCCAGATTTGGGCCCAGAGGGGGGTGGTGGGTGCTGGGGTGCTCAGCAGGGTTAGGGAGTGATGCCAGGTCTGTTCACAGGCACTGCAGAGGCTGGCGAGCCAGTTTGTGAAGAGAGACTGGCAGCGGAGCCGTGGCGAGGCCGGCGACTCCAGGTGGGCAGGGGACAGGGACAGGGCTGGGGACAAGTGGCTGGGGCTGGCTATGTCCACCCATGGCTCTCCCAGCTTGGAGAGACGCTTAATGCCAACCAGGATTTAGGTGTCACCAAACTCCAGCACCCTTCAGTCCTGCTGGGCACCCCCAAAAGCTGTCCAGGGGCAGGGAGCAGCCAGCCGTGTGTTCACCCCGTGCCCACAGGAGCGTGGCCGCTGTCTGGAAAGGCGTCATCGAGGGGACGGCGCAGGCGGGGCAGCTCCGTGTCACCGCCTCCGAGAGCCACCGCGCCCTGGCCGCCGAGGCCGCGCGCAGCGCCCGCCTGGCCAAGGAGAGGGCGCTCAAGAAGGTACCGGCACACGGACATGTCCCCTGTGCCCGGGCAGCGGGGACAGCTGTCCCCCCCAGCTGACGCTCCCCTCAGGGCATCGAGCGGCTGCAGAAGGCGCAGGCAGAGCTGCTGGAGACGGTGAAGGAGCTGGACAAGGCCAAGAAGCAGTTCGGCCACCTGCAGCGCAGCAGCGAGGTGGCCAAGGACAAGGCGGCCGATGTGGAGGCGCGGTGAGTGGGGCACTCGGGGCTGGGGGCTGCTGTGGCTGTGGGGTGATCTCACACCCCCTGCCATCCTCCCCAGCCTCCGGAAGAGCGACCGGCGGATATTTCACACCAAGGCCAGTTTGCAAAAGCTCAGTGCCAAGGTGAGTGGGGGGGTTGGAAGGGTACCTGAGTGGGTGGGTGCAGGGCACCATCACCAAGCCTCACCGTGCACATCTCTACAGTTCTCAGCACGACTGGCTGAGCACTCGAGGCAGCTGGCAGGGGTGCAGAACGAGTACAGCTTCGCCCTGGTGGCTGCCTCTGCCCACCTGGAGCATTACCAGCGTGTGGAGCTGCCTGCGGCCATGCAGGTAGGAGATACCCAGAGCCATCCCCAGGGTCAGGGCTGGCTGCTCTGGGGGGGTCAGGGATGCTCCAGTGAGGGGATGTGGCAGTGCTGGGAGGGTTCATACCCACTTTCCCCCAGGCACTGGACGGGGATCTCTACGAGCGGCTCCGGGAGCATTTGTCGGCCGCCAGCCGGACGGAGGTGGAGACCTGCCGGGCCACCCGGGACTGGTTCCAGGGTGTTGTGGAGGCATCTGCACGGGTAATGGCACCATCCCACGAGCTGGGTGGGACAGGGGGGCACAGCTGAGCCCCTGGCCCCACACTGCTCCCCTGCTGCAGGTGTGCTGGGAGCAGGACCTCCTCCTCTTCCTGCAGGACCACCCTGCCTTTTCCCTGGCGCCCCAGCAGCGCTTCCAGCTTGCCAGGTTGGAGGAGGTGAGTGGAGGGGGTCATTCAGCAAGGTGGGGTCCACCCAGCCACCCCCTTGTCACCACCATGTCCTTGCCCAGGTGTGCCTGCTGCCACCAGCGGACGACGGGGCCAGCCTGGAGAAGGAGGCGCGGCGCTGGGCCACGCGGGTGGCCCGGGACCACAAGAACAGGGCGCACAGCGAGGAGGTGGGAATGTCCTGCCCCACAGAGCACTGGGGGGCTCAGGGAGGGGCTCTTCCAGCCCCCTCTGAGCTGTGGGTGCCCACCCAGGTGCTGCAGCGGCTGGAGGCCAGGAGGCAGCAGGGGCCGGAGGCGGAGGCGGTGGCCGTGGAGCGGCAGATGGAAGAAGCGAGGGAAAACATCCGGAAAGCAGAGGTGGGTCCCAGCCAGGGAGCTTGGGGTGCCTTCCAGGTGGGTCGCCCCCAGGGTGGGGGATGTAGGGACAGGGAGAGGTTGCTGCACTGGGGGTGTGGTGCTGGTGTCCTGGGCTCTGTGACCATGTCGGGTGTCCCCAGGTGAGCCGAGTGAAGGCCGAGGCACGGCTGGCACTGCTGCGGGCGGCAGGGCTGGATGTGGATGCCTGGCTGGCCGGGGCCATGGGGGGGACAGGCGAGGAGACCCCCACGGGGCTGGACCCCACCGAGTTCGATGACTACGAGGACAGTGACGAGGCGGATGAGGACGATGAGCCTGGGCCTGCTGCTCGCACCTACCCCTACACCTGCCGGGTGATCTTTGGCTACCAGGTATGGCCCTGCCTGCCTGGCCCTCACCCTGCCTGCCCAGGGGTGGCACCTCAGCCTCTCTGCCACTTTGTCCCCATTTCCTGCAGGGCTGCCAGGCAGATGAGCTGTCCATCAGCCAGGGCGAGGAGCTGGAGATCATTGAGGATGGGGATGCAGAGGAGTGGGTGAAGGTGGGAGCAGACTGAGCCCCCTTCCATACTGGGGGACACCTTTTGGAGGTCCTCACTCTGGCCCCACTCTGGAGCCTGGGATGTTCTCATGGTTTCTGCCTTGTCAGGCTCGGAACAAGGCAGGGCAGGTCGGCTATGTCCCCGAGAAGTACCTGCTGTCCCTGGGCTGTGACTCGGGGGCTGGGCTCGGCCCCCCAGGACCCTCTGCCTTGCAGCGCCAGCTCTCCAGCATCATGGCTGCAGAACTGGTGCTGGAGCCTGGAGGTGGGTGCTGGGCATCACCCCCCAGGGAGGGGGATGGGATCCAGAGGGCGCTGAGCCCCCGCCCCACCCTCCCCACAGCCTGGCTGGTGCGAGCCCTGTACGACTACGAGGGACAGAGCCCCGAGGAGCTGAGTTTCCCTGAGGGGGCCATCATCCGGGTGCTGCCCCGCGCCCCCGGCGAGGTGGACGACGGCTTCTGGACCGGAGACTTCGATGGCCGCGTCGGCGTCTTCCCCTCGCTAGTGGTGGAGGAGCTCACCGGGGCCCGCGAGGCAACGGGGCAGGTTGGTGCCAGGAGGGTCTTTGTGTGCTTGGGCAGCCCCCCCATGGTCCATGACAAGGTGAAGACCCCCCTCCCACCATTCCCATCGCTCTTGGCTGTGTCTTCCCAGGAGCTGCCGTCACCATCCCCTCCACCCTTCTCCCCTCCTGGCCTTGTGCCCGGGGCCAGCCTGGTGCCCAGCCCTGCTCCAGAGATTGTGCTGGCAGGTGAGTGCTGGGGAAGCTGGGGAGGGGCTGGGGGAGCCCCAAAAGCCAGGCTGAGCTGCTGGCTTCTCCCAGGTTGCCGGCAGGATGGCACCAGCAGCGGGCAGAGCTCTCCAGACCTGGCAGCCACGCGCTTGCGGCCGGTAAGTCCCTTCATTTTGGGGTGCTGTGACCCCAAAACCTGCCCCAGCCCTTCTGTAATGGAGCCGTCCATGTGTTTTGGGGGGTCTGAAGGGAGGTGAGTGTTGTCTCAGCATGGTGGCACCACTTCTCTCCCTCTCCCTTTCCCTCTCCTGTCCCTCTCTGCAGCTCCGTGCGCCGCCCCCGCCACCTGGCAGAGCCCCTGAGCCTGACCCCGAGCTCCACTTCAGCTGATCCTGTGACCCCCCCCAGCCCCCATCCCCCAAAAAGCTTTACCCAAGCAAACCATCACAACCTGCTGTCCTAACAGCAGGGGCTGGTGCTGCCCCATGCCCCGAGCTGGTCTCTCCAGGGGCTACATCCTGCCCAGTGCTGCTTGCAGAGTGGTCCTGCATCCCAAAACCCCTTTTTTAGGGGTGCCCAGTGCCAGAGCCAGTCCTCATCTCACCCCTCTTTTGCCTCTGCCCTTTTTGCCTGGCATTGCCCGTGCACTCCCAGCACAACCCTGGTTCCTGGGGGGCTCATCTCTGCACCCCACCAGCCCCCACAGGCAGGAGTGGGCATGGGGGGCTGTTCCAAATAAATTCCGCTGGCCCTGGTGAGGGTTTCAGCAGCTTTAATGGTTGTAGCTCGTCTATGTACAGGGCGTTACACACCGAAGCTCCGGGGGCTGGCCTGGCCAGGGGCCATCCCGCCCCCAGCGCCGGCTCCGGCCCCTCCTGTGCCTGTGGGATGGGGCTGGCAGCTCCTCTCTCCACCAGCATCTCCCGGGGACCTGCCGCTGCAGGGTTTGTGCCTGTGCCCGCTCCGTGGCAGGGGTGCCCGGCTGGGGGGGGGCTGTGCTCTGTGCTGGACGTGCCGGGTGGGTCTGGGGGTGCTCCATCCCTGCCCCTCTCCAGGGCCCCCTCGAGTCCTCGCCCCGGAGTTGGGGCCCGCGGGGGCAGCGGGCTCTGGGTGCTGCCCTGCCCCGCCAGCCCCGAGGGTCCCTCGAGGGGTGTCCGGTGACCTCGGGGAGGGGGCGCTGGGTGGGACTCGGGTTCCTATTGCCGATGGGATGAAGGCTGGCGCCGAGCGCGGCTGTCGCTGCTGCCGGCGCCGCTCCGGCCATGCCAAGCGCGAAGCTGCCCAGCCGGGGCACGGCTTCCCCACGGCAGAGCCCCCCCAGCCCCGCGGGGCCCGGGGGCTGCGCGCCTCCCGCCCACGCTGCGGCCGGCAGGGAGAGGAGCTGCGGGGACAGAGGCAGGGCGTTGTCCCCACAGCCGTGGCACCTCCCCGCCGCCCGCAGGTCACTGTGTCCCGACCCCCTGGAGAAAGGGTTCATCCCCTCTCCATCTCCAAGCCGAGAGCCACCAGGGCGGGGACACTGGCGGTGCCCTCCCACCTCCCCCAGACATTTTCCCAGGGGCGGGGGACAAGCACTCACGTCACACACGGTCCTTCTCGGCGGCGCTGGGCTCCTGTGGAGTGGAGGAGGGTTGTCAGTGCTTCCTTGGGAGTGGGTGCTGGGCTGGGGGTGCCCCTTGGCCAGGGAGAACCCCGCTGAGTCTCCAGGAGCAACTACAGCCCAGGCACCATCTCTGCCCTCCCCATCATCTGCAGGACATGATGAGCAGCAGCCAACACCCCTCGTGCTGGCTCTGACTGCAGTTGAGGGGATGGGGAAGGGCTCAGGGCTTGGTGATAAACATCCTAGGGAGGTCCCATCACTGTTCTGCTGGGACTCCATGTCCTGGAGCACCCCAGCACCATGTGCAGCATCCAGGGCAAGAGCCTGGCACTGTGCAGGGACAGACATCACCGTGTGCCTGTGCTTGCCCTGCATGCCACTGCTTCCCCAGGGATCAGAGGGATCACCCAAGGTTCAGTGGGACACAGCAGGACCTGTCACCACCTCCCCAGCCCATCAGCTCTATCCTGCCATGGGCTGCCCTTCTCCATGGAGCAGCTCAAACCTTCCAGCCTGCTCAGCAAAGAGGGAAACGGTGGGATCCTTCTTCGCCCTTATCCAGCCTCTAGCCAGGCACCTTTCCTAGGCCTCTCCTGTGCTGACCCAGTCCTGCCCCATCCCACCCCCTGCCAAGGGCCTCTGGCATGTGCCCAGCCCGTGGAGCTCCTGCACAACCAGCCCCAGGGGATCTCCATGGCTTTGAAGCATGCCAGGAATTTTACCCAGGCATTTGGCTTCCTTCTTCTTCCAAGTGTTCCCTGGTGCTGGTTTTGTGAGGCAAACCAAGGCCAGCTCTTTAAACTGTTGAGGTTACACAGGGAGTGTCTCCCATCCTCTTTCCATGAAAATCACCTTTTCCCAGCTGCAGAACCAGGAATGAGTGCATGGGCCTGTGAGTGAAATGCTGGGTGTTTGAACTACCACTACATTTGCTCTTGAGTAACAGTGCAGAGGCAGTTCCAGGGAGAAAATCCCCTGGAGCTGTCTAACCCCTCCAGCAATATGGTTGGGTGGGATATTGGGAGATATCAGGGTGCTGGGAGCCCCAGGGAGAGTAAGCTTTCCTCCTCTCTGAGCACACCTCCTCAGGAGCCAAAAAACAGCCAAGAAATGAGCACTTGGCTTCACCATTTCCTGGCCTTCAGGATAAGAAAAGGCTCCTGGAGAAATCTGTCCCTTCCTTTTCCTTACTGGCCACATTGGACCCCATCGACGTGAGGTTTTGGGGGACACCACGTGCAGCAGTGGAGCTCTCCAGGTCAAAATCCCAATGGGTGTTCCCAAAGAGCTCAAACCACAAAGGAAAAGGAGAAAGTGGCAGCAAGTCTGAAGCAGGGTGGGACATGCCACAGTCAGAAAATGGGTGGGAAATCCAGCCCAGGGGAGCACATGGGGATGAGGAAAAGGAGGAACATACCTGCTGCCTCCTGTCCTCCCCTCCGGGCTGTTTCCTGCTGCTGTCGTCTCTCCCCAACTCCTCGGGCTGTTCCTGCAGACTCAGGCTGCCGTGAATATCCGACACTTCATCTGCCGACTCCAGTCCCATCTCCTCCAGGCAGATGCCGCCTCCTTCCCTCGCCAGCTCTCCTGCGATGTTGGGACTCGATGCTCCCAGCGCTGGCATGCTCATCAGCCTCCGCTGGCGGCCTGAGCTCCCAGGAGCAGAGGCAGCATCCTGCAGGGACCCCGCCGTGCCGGAGCCCGCCGTGCCGGAGCCCCCGCCCGCCCTCCGGCTGTCTCGGCTGCCGGAGCTGGCCGCAGTGCCCGCGGCTGGGCTGGCAGACAGGCTTGGCTCTGTTCTGCCGCCCTGGGTGCCCGTGTGGATGGCTCCGTTGTGCAGGCCACCCGTGGGGACAGTCCCGTTGAGAGCCCGCTCCCGCTGCAGCCTCTCGCTGCTGCGCTCCAGCTCCTCCGTGCTCGGCTGCCGGCTGCCGGCGGGCAGCGCCCCGTCCTGCTGCTCCTGCACAGGGGGTTTCTTCCCGATGTGTGTGACACGGAACCTGCAATGGGGACAGGACAGAGCAGTCTTCTCCGTGCTGTCTTCCCCCTGTACCTCCAGCCCCGGATTGCCTCTCTTTGCCGTGATCTCCCATTCATGCCCCCAAACTCATTTTTCCCTTCATTTTGAGCAAAACAAACAGAAAGCAAGGTGGATCACAGCTCTTGGAAATGCTCCAAGACAACCTGGATGACACTGCCCTCAGTGAGGACAGGGACAGAATTTGGCAGATTTGGATACAGGGATCAAAGGTTGAAGGAGTTGTTTGGCTAAAATCTGCCAGAGTACGTTTTGCACCATCCCCTGGAGGGGTGGGTTGTACCTGAGTGGTTCACCAAGATTCCACCATGAGCAGGTAACAGCTCCTGGGTGGGCAGAAGCAAAGCTGCAGAAATGGCTCTGACACCCTCAAAGGGTGGGTTAATAATCAGGGGTGATACAACATTGCACGTGGGGAGAAGAGGGGAGTGAGGGTTCACAGACTCATGGAATGGCTTGGATTGGAAGGAGGCCCTAAAAGATCATCCAGTCCCACCCCCTGCCACGGGTAGGGACAGCTTCCCCTCAGCCTGGTTGCTCCAAGCCTCATCCAGCCTGGCCTTGGACATTCCCAGGGATCCAGGGGCAGCCACAGCCTCTCTGGGCACCCTGTGCCAGGGCCTCACCACCAATTTCTTTCCAATATCCCTTCTAATCCTGCCCCTGGCAGCAGAGAGCCATTCCCCCTTGGCCTTGTCCCAAATCCCTCTCCAGCTCCCTTGGAACCCCTCTAGGCACTGGAAGGGACTCTAAAGCCTCCCTGGAGCTCTCTCCTGTCCCAACTCCCTCAGCCTGGGAGGGGTGAGGTGTCAGCAAAGCCTGAAAGTCTGAATTGTGATTGTGCTGATGGTGACACACTGTGACTCCTCCTCACCAGCTGGACCAGCAGACAGGAAATCTCCACAGTGAGCTGGTGTCCTAGCCAGAGCTCTCCAAGGCCACCCTTGAGACCTTGTGCAGCCCATGGCTCACCCACATGGATCACACATGGAAAAGACAGTGGGCCTGGCTCTAGCGCAGTTTCAGAAAGTTCGGGTACTGCTGGTGTGGGGAGAAGAGCAAGACACGAGGGTCAAGCATGTTGCAGCAGTGCTGTTCCAAAGGGAAAAGCAGAGAGGTCCAAAAGATAAAACAGATGCCAGGTGAATTGGCAGAGGTGGAGGAGCCCAGCCTGTGGACAGCACCAACCCCCTCAGCAGGGCCAGAAAGCTGCTCAGGATTGGGAAGGCCAGAAAGAGAAAATCTCCAGCTCCAGAGAAGGTTTCCACAGGACTGCTCAGGTCAGGCCAAGCAGCAGCAAATGTGACCTTTCAGGTCTGTCCAGATATTTGGAGATAAGACACCAGCACTACGATTTGGAGAGAACAAAGAATGTTCTGCTCCTGGAGAGGGACAGGAAGGAGACACAGGTGACAGAATCATTTCTTGGTAATGCCATTGAGCAATGTCATGGAAGAGTTGGGCGTGGATTCAGGGAGCAGGAAGGGTTTGGACTGGACAGGGCAAAGAGGTAATGTAGCCAAACTCTGGCTGGTGAGGAAAACTCTGCCAGAGGAGCCCTGGCTGCCTCATCAGCATCCCTGGGTTGGGTTCAGTGGGATGTGACTCAATCTGTCTGATGGGACTGAGGACATGAGGTCAGACACAGATGTTTTATGGACCAGCTCTGCCATGACTGGTTGAGGGAAAGCACTGAGCTAAGTGGTAAATCATCCTATACCATACACAACCCTGATTTCCACAGAAGTTTAGAACAATTTAGGTGCAAAAAGCCCTCAGGAGTTCTCCAGCCCTGATCCCTGCTCATATCTGAGCCCCCTCCCATCGTCAAGCACTTTGCCCAGAGCCCTGCCCAGTCAGGTTTTGGAAATCTTCAGGGATGGAGATTCCTCCACATTTCAGGGCCCTGTTGCGGTCTGCACCATTCCCATGGCAGAACAGTTTTTCCTTGCATCTTTTCTGGATTTCTCTTGTTGTAACTCATGGCCATTGCCTCTTGCCCTTCACAGTGCATCGCTGAGAAGAGTCTTGTTCCATTTTCATTTAAACCCCATCCATGCTTTGGGAAGTGTTAGAGGATAATCAGATCATCCTTTTCTAATTCTCCAGATTAAAACACCCTACTCAGATGCCCCATACTGCATCCTGGATCTTGGGAACCTCCACAGCTCCCATCCATTCCACTCCTCACAGATGAGCATGTGCCTGCCAGGACATGGGCTCATTCCATGTAGGAGGGGGTTGGACCCTCAACCACTGCATCCAAGGCACAAATAGTACCAAAAATAAAGGAGAACAAGACCTGATGGTGTGTCTTTAACTCTGGAGGTGGGTTAAAGATGCTCTGTTTTGTAGGCTCAGTGCTAAGTTCAAAGTACTTCAAGATATTTGTCATAAATAAGACACAGGAAGGGAATCCTGGAAAAGTCCTCCAGGATCTGGAGGAGAAAATGGGCCAGCTTGGAAATAAGAAGCAGAATTTTGAGGTGGGACTGTACATCATGGGCACATAGGTCCTTTAGCAGCTGGACCTTGTACCAAAGAGATTCCGGATTGAAAATAAAACTTTGGAGAAATGGGATGTTGCCCTGTGGGGAAGGCTGGGATATTAAGAGGGTTAAAGAGAAAAAAAAACAGGAACTGAGAGAAAAGGTGCCTTTGGGAGAGGAGAGCATCTTGTCCAGCACTCTGAGTGCTGAGAGGAGACTGGGAAGAGCACAGGCAAAGGACAGGGAGGAGTGGATGGAGCTGGGCACCAGCCAGGGAATGAATTAGTGGTGAGTACACAACTGTGCAGAGCCCTGGCCTGCTGGGCACCACCTCCAAGGACAGCAACGGGCACGGGGGAGCCAGGAGCTGCCAGTGCCCACAGGATGTGAGCTGAGCTGCAGCTCAGCCTGGGGAGGTCCAGCAGGTCTCCCTGCTTCTCCAGCTCCCCAGAAAGCTCCAGCTCACCTCCCTGCTGAGGCTCCTGCCCGTGATGGGGGGAAAATCCACAGGATAGGACACAGGGAATGGCTTCTCAATGCCAGAGGGCAGGATTAGATGGGATATTGGGAAGGAATTGTTCCCTGGGAGGGTGGGGAGGCACAGGGTGCCCAGAGCAGCTGTGGCTGCCCCTGGATCCCTGGAAGCGTCCAAGGTCAGGTTGGACATTGGGCTTGGAGCAGCCTGGGATGGTGGAGGTGTCCCTGCCATGGCAAAGGGTTGGAATGGGATGAGATTTGAGGTCCCTTCCAACCCAAACCATTCCACAATTCCCTGCCTGCCCTGTCTCAGCATTCCCATGAGAGGATTGTCACGCTAGACCACAACATGAAGTTTCCTCAAGGCTCAAGCCCTGAACAAAGACCTTGTGCACAACCTGAGCATGGCAGAGCTTTGTGTCTCACCACGGTGGCCATGCAGGGACCAGCAGTTCCTTGTCACCCTGCCCCAGGTGTCACCACAGCCAGAGGGAGCCAAGCCCAGGAAGACTTTGCCAAGCATTTCTGCTGGGGAATGGGACAGCCTGGGTGAGCCCACAGACTGTTCTACAGGTTAGTGACTACACAGAGACCACAGGAAGATCAGGAAGTCCCCTGAGGTGAAACCAGGTGGGGACTGGGAAGCATTTGTGGGAAGTATCAGGAACACTCCCCTATTCTTACATTGCTGCTGTGTCATCTAATTACAGATATGGTGTGAGGCAATGACCTGGAGCAGCACAGCCCCTCTTTCATTCTGAGAAGGTCCTGGCTTGTACCTGGGACATGCTGTCCCCTCTGCCCCTCTAATGAGGTCCTTAAACCCCCAGTTGGGCAGCAAGGGCCCAGCTTGCACTGCGCTGGGACAGCAGGCTCTGAAAGGACAGGGAGCTGGGGCTGTGCCCAGCACTGACTCAGCAGGAAAACCCAGCTTGAGTCACCTTCCCGGGGAAGGAGGGAAGCCACCAGTGCATCACAGCCTGCCACATACCACAGGCATTTCCAGGTGCAGGAGCCAGCTGGGTGCTCAGGAGCTCCAGCTGCAGAGCTGCTGCTGAATGCACAACAGCAAGAGGGCAAGCAGGGAAGGAACAGGAGGACAGAGGGGAGCCCATGGTGCTCATTCCAGCAGACAAAGCTCATTGGGGTACCTGCCCACTGAGAAGACGGTGGTCTCTCCAGGAAGCATCCTGCTCTTGCCCTCCTTGGACCTGCCCTGGCGCTGCAGTGGGTGCCTCTTCCTCCTGCTGCAGTGGATGCAGGGGGCCTGTGTGGAGCCCAGGTGCACCGTGTGGTGGTGAGGGGGGGCCCCGTCCTGGCTGCTGCTGTGGGGACAAAGGCTGCAACAGAAGGACATGACAGCTTGTGTCACCTCGGGGAGACACAACACTGACACAACCCTGTCCCACCCTGGTGCAGCCCCACTGCAGCAAGCCCTGGCTCTGATGGGGCCTCTGCTGGGATTGGGAATGAGGAAGAGCTGTTCCACTTGGCAGTGGGCTGAAGCACTCCTCAAAATCCTCAGGAGAGCAGGACTCCCCATTGGGAAGATGCTTTGTAGCTGCTGGAAAGGGGCTGCTTGTCCCTCACCCTGCTATGAGCTTTCCTCACCCAGGCACTGGTACAGGCATTGGCACATCCCCTTCATTTTCCCCCAACATCTCCTTGAGGGCCTCCACGTTTGCTGAAGAGAGAGTGAAAAACAGGAATGTGTGAGCCAAAGTGGCCAGCACGGCTCCAGGCTGGCCCAGGGAAATGCTCACCTTGGTTTTGGATGATGCACCTCACGATCTTCTCCACGGTGTCATCGTTCTTCTCGTCCTCGTCATCTGAAAAGAGAAAACTGAGTGGCACTGAGGGCTGGGATTTGGGATCTGCTCACTCATCCCTTCCCAGGAGCAGCTGCATCAGCAGAGCTGCTGGAGAAGCCTCATGTCCCCTGTCACACTGGGAAGCCACTGGGGAACAGCAGATCCCTCATGCTGGAAAAAAAGGGCTGAGCCAGCAGCTGTGTGTGCAAGGAGAGCAGGGTGTGTTCCTTCTTCAGAACAGGGGAGCACCTGGAGAAAAAGCTCCAAAAAGCTGAAAGAAGAGGGTCCTTGTCCAGCCCTGGAGCCCCTGGCTGCAGGGTGCTGCAAGTGCTGAAGGCTCCAAGGGTAAACAGGGACATCCACAGAAAATAAACCCTCTGGGACCCACAAAACACAGAAATGGTGAACACACACTGACAGGGAGAGCCCCAGAACTGCACACTGATAAAAGCTTAAGAGACTGTTCTGAGGAATCTTGGTGCCTGCTGTGCTGTGGAATTCATCCACATCAACCTGCTTCCAGCTGCTGTTGAAGGCAGGAGGCCTGGAGGGATGGACCTCCAGCCTGGTCAGCAGTGGGACATGTCCCTGGGAGCAGGAGGGATGGATGGAGGGATGGATGGATTCCAGCCTGGCCAGCAGTGGGACATGTCCCTGGGAGCAGGAGGGATGGATGGATGGGTGGATGGATGGATGGATGGATGGATGGATGGATGGATGGATGGATGGATGGATGGATGGATTCCAGCCTGCCCAACAGTGGGACATGTCCCTGGGAGCAGGGTGGAGCTGTGGCCTGGCAGGCAGCTGCCTCAAAATCTCAAGGGCTGCTACAATGTTTGGAAGCCCATGGAGATGCTTCCCTAGGCTGTAGTGTCTCCAGAGGGCAAAGTCCATCCTGGAAGGTTCTGACACTGTCTCCATGTCATGTACAGGCAAGACACTGAAGCCAGAGGAGCACATCCTCTGGATGCTCTGGCTGCATCTGTGGGTGAGCTGGAGGAGCCACATTTCCCTGCCGAGCACAGGCAGCGGCAGCAGGAGCTGCTGATCCTCCCCAGCACTGATGGCACACGGGAGCTGGGGGAGTTCTGGAGCACCATGTGGCTGTTCCCAGCCGGGGGAATGTGTGTTCCCCACTTGAGCAGAGACTGAGGAAAGCACAGAATGACAGAGCTCGCTTGGGCCAGGCACCCACGCTCGATGCGGCAGCCACTTCCCAATCCAACCACCCCAGAGCCATGGAAAAAATTCCCTGCAGGTCCCTTCCCCTCCCAGCAACACCCTGTTTCTCTGGTCTGCATGAGCACAGCAGGGACTAGAAGAAGACAGGGCCAGTAGCCAGCACCAGCTGGCTCCCTGCCAGACATCCTAATGCCTGAGGGGCAGAGAGACAGCTCGTGCTCCACCTGGGAGAGGTTTTCCTTCAGGGAACAGGGATTGTGATTGAGATGCTGGGGATTCAGCAATTCTGATGTTCATCAGAATTACCTTTTGGTGATAATGCTCCTTTAGGAAGGGCCAGGCACTGCTTCCCACCTCCTTGTCACCTCCAGCTGTGTTCAGCTTGTGGATCAGAGGGATCCCTGGCCCTTCACACTCCCAACCCCAGGGAACACTGCACTGGTCTCACCTCCCCAGCCCTTTTTCCCAGCCCAGCCACACGTGACAGGTAACCCTCCCAGCTCCATCCCACAGCCCAGAAGGGTGGATGAGGAGCACCAGCCCACACCAGGCAAAAGGCCGAGCCCCTACTGAGTCCCCATTCCCCAGCACTCACCATCCTGGAGCTCCTCCACCCCGTCTTTGTCATCTGGGTCAAGCTCGTCGCGGAAGGTCCGGCAGCGGTAACCCTTCTTCTTCAGGACATGGCAGATCAGGAACCCCACCAGCCCCATGACGAAGAAGACAAGGACAAGGAGGAAGACCACAGTGATGCCGTGCTGGGGTTCTGTCTCCCCATCGCTGTGGTGGTGATGGTCTGACATGCGGATCTAGGAGAAGGGGGGAAGCAGAAGGTCAGACCCACCCTGTGCCCATCCTCCCCTTCCCCCTGCGGGGCAAGGGGCAGCTCCCAGCCGGGGCTGGCTGCCCAGGAGCCCCGCAGGATCCGCGCTGCGGAGGACAGGAGCGGCCGGAGGTGGCTCCTCGCGGTCTCCCAAGGACACTGCTCGCCCCCGGCAAGAGGCATCCCAAGGGCAGAGCTGGCGGCAGCGGGCCCCGGGCTGCGGCGCTGCCCCGTCCCTTCCCGGTGCTTCCCAAGGGCAGCGGGGCTCTGCGGCGGGCGGCATCCCGCGGCTCGCCCTTGCCGGAGGATGGCTGAGCATCCTCCATCCGCGCCGCCCCTCCGCAGCCCTCGGTACTCACGGCCGCGGCCCGGCAGCGGTACCGGGAGCCGCGGCAGCCGGGCTGGCGGAGGGCCTAGCCGCCGGCTGCTCCCGCAGAACCGAGCCGCTTCCCCCGCCCCGGCTCCGCTGGGCGCTCCCGGCTCCCTTCCCGAGGGCTCCCACTCACCGGCTCCGCTCCGCGGCACGGAGAAGATCCCCCCCGCCTGTCCCCCCGCTCCGCTGCGGCGGTACCTGGGCCTGCGGTCCTCCGCAGCGCTCTCCTCGTCACCTTCACCTTCACCTTCACCTGCCTCCTAGCAACCCCGCATCCCCGCGGCTGGGGACCGCGGCCAGCATCCTCCGGCCCCCGGGCCCCGGCTCCCCGCCTGCCTTCCCCGGGAAGGAGCCAGCGGCTTCTGCCGCTCTCTGCCGCGCTCTGCCACAAGAGCACCCTCCTGTCCCGATCCCAGGAAAAAAAAAAAAAAAAAAAAAAAATCTCTCCGGAGCTGTTTCGGCGGCGGAAGGTGCAGAGAGGAGCTCGGGGAGATGCCGGAGGCTGCAGCAGGACACGCAGGAGCGCTGCTAGGGGAGGCTGCCGCCCGCCCCGGGGTGAATAACCTCACCCGCACGCGTGCCAGCCAGAGCTCCCCTGGCACCCTCCTTCCCTTGATTTTTAGGGCACCGAGCCCTGGCGATGGGAGGGAGAAGGGTGGAAGTGAGGGCTCAGTGAGAGCAGGACGGATCACACACCAGTGTGGGGGAGGAGAGGGGCGCAGGCACCCACACGGGGATCCCAGCACAGAGGAGTTGGTGGAAAATGAGCCCTGGGAGACTCCTGTGTCTCCCTCCTTCCTAAAAAAGGAGTGGCTAAGCCATTTGAAATCTCAAGCTGTGGCGGTCCCATGACCTCCTTCTCCATCTCCACCACATTTTCCTCACTCTGGGAAGCTTCACCCACCACTCCTTTACCAGGGGAAATTAGACCTGCTCCTCTCCATCCTTCAGCCAGTTCTCCACCCAAACCTTGAGGAGCACAACCCTTAAAATCCCTCCCACCCCATCTCCACTGTACCAAGCACCGATCCATGCACACATTTCTCCCTGGGAATTATCCCACTGGAGCCTGTCTTGCTGTGAGACAACCTGTGACTCCTCCAGGCTCTCAGCCCTGCCTTGCTGAGGGCTCCTGTCTCTGTCACAGGTGACCAAGTTGGTTCTCAGGAGCATCCTCCATCAGCGTGACTTCAGGGGGTCACCACAGCACAGGTGACACCCATCTGTCCCGCTCTCGTAGCAGGGACACAGGCCCTAGGATGGAACATCTGTGGCAAGAACGAGACTTTTCCTCCTGCTATGGACTGCTGGGCCATAGGAGAGGAAAGATGTCCAAACCCTGGACCAACAAGCTGCCACAACCTGCAATTTTCTGCTGAGGAGACCTCACAAAGTAAAACCTCAAAGGCAGTTTGCTCCTTGCCCTTGTGTGTGAGCAGAGGGGGAACTGGCAGGTCTGGCTTGCTGCAGGGCCCTGAGGGGACGCAGTCATGGTGAGCGAATTCCCGTTCTCCTCGTGCCCACGCACGCTGTCCTGCACAATAAAATCGCTCTTTCTCCTCCTGGGCGTTCCCGCCCACCCAGAGCATGGCTGCACCCTGCCCCATTCCAGCTCCCCACCCCCTCCCAGCATCCCACCCCCTTTCTCGACTCCAGCCGTGCCAGACTGAGCAGGACACCCCACTTCGAGAGGAGATTCCCGTTTTCCCATAGTCTCTGGTGAGAAGGCATTTCCACAAGCTGGGGGACACAGGGTGGCCCTGCCTGAGGACAAACCTTGGCCTTTTTGAGGTGAACCAGGGTGAGGAGTGGATTCTGTTGCTGTCAAGCTGTTCCCTCCTGGCTCTGCAGCTGGATTATCCCATCTGATTGTGTTTCTCCTCCTGATTCTCCCAAGCAGGGATCGCCTGCTCCCAGTCTCTATCCTGCTGCCACCACCTCAGCTTCAGTGTCCCTGCAGGGGCTCAGTCCTTTTCCCACTGCAGGACCCTGCTAGAATTTTAATGGTCCCACACAGCACCTCTCAGGTGACCCAGAAACAACACCCTGGCTCCTATCTGCCCCCAAAGCAGCCAGCATTTGAGACATGAATGCACACAACAGAGCTCTCCCTTCCAAGCAGGCTGCCCGTGGGGACAGAACCCTCGTGGGCTAAAGAGCCACATCGTCTGTCCCATCCCAGCTCCTGTCCCGTCCTGTGTGACCCCACCAGCCAAGGCAGTGGGATCTCAGACACAGGACAGTCCAGCTGAAGCTCTGGGAGAGGCAGCTGCTTCTTTCTGCCTGCCCACCTCATCCAGCACCACCATTCTCTGCCCTTTCTTCCCAGGGACCCCTTCGGGGCTTCCCTGAAGCCTTGGAGGCTTCAGTCCCTCTCCAGGCATAGCCTGGAAACACTGACATGTTAAAAGGTGCTTTGGGAGGGAGGGCACAGAGCGACTGAGGAGAGGCTGGTGGGACAGAGCTGTCACCTGTCACCCTGCCCCCTGGCTGGCTCATGTTACCTCTGGTCCGCTCTTCTCCCGCGCCTCCTCCGCAGCCATTGGAGCAAACATCACCCAGCCAACGATGTGAACACGTCCTTTAGGGGGCTCAGCCACCCTGACCCCGTGTGGCAGCTAAACGGGCTGGCCTGCCCAGATCCAGGCTCCTCTTGGGATCTTCGCTTCGACGCTCAGGCTACAAATTGCCGTCGTGTCAAGCTGAATCCTCAGCCCTACTTCAGCTTTTCAAACATGCCCAGCAGCTAATGGCCATTCAACCACAGCCTGGTTTTGCTCTCTGAGCACAAAGAGTGTCTAAAAATATCCCTCTCCGATGCTGCCCTCGCTCTGCTCCAACACCCCTGAAGAAGCCCAGAGCAGTAACCAGCTTCCAGAAACGCAGCTCAGCCAGCAAAGCGATCCCAGCTGGAAGCAGGGATGTGTTTCCTCCTGCTCTCCTCAGCCCTTTCCCCCAGCCAGGCACTGGGACGTGCTGCCCGCGTGCTGCGTGTCCCCAGCCCGGCGTTATCTGGTGGCAGCAGCTGTGGCTGGGGACAGGACACTCGTCATGGGGGAGCAGCCACGCCGAGACGTCAGAGCTTTGGGGGTTCCCAGTACAGCCGTGGGGCTCAGCACGTTCAAATCCCAGTTACTGCCCACTGTGGGTGCTGGGCTCGGTGCCAGGTGACGTCTCTGAGTGTCCCCAGCCACAGCTGTGCCCTGTGGGGTCACAGTGAGAGGGTCCTGGGTCTCCTTTGAAAGTGTCCCTGCCCAATCCTGTCCCCTAAACCATCCTGTGATCCTTGCTCCATGCTGGAGCTGGGATCCTACAAGGAAACCCACCCAAGGAGTGGTGTGGAGGGGGCAGAAATGTCATTTAACACCTCCACAATTTAATCACACCTTGACACCTTGTCTCTTCCACCTGCAGCCAGCACAGCACCCAGAATTCTTTGCCATCCCATGCCTCATCCCATACAGGAGGGAAGTTCCTCTTGCTGCTTCCATGGGCTTTCCATCCCCTGGATATTCCAGCCTGGCATCCCCTGAGATGCCAGGGAACATCCCAGTGCCTGTCTGCCCTGGTGCCCATCCTCAGCCCCTCTCTGAGACCCCTCTGGGGTGAGCAGCCTGTCCCCAGCACAGCTTTATCCCAAACTCCTGCAAAGTTTGGGAATGCTCCCTGTCTGTGGGAAGCCATCAAGCAGAAGACTGCAGCATTGAGGATTGATTTTGGCTTGGTTTTCCAAAGCTTTGGACAAAGCTTCCTGCTCTGTCCATCCTTCCTTCTCTCCAGCCCACAAGGAGCAGATTTTTGCTGCCCTTCCCAGCCAGCATTGCTCACTTGGTCTTGTTTCCATCTTTTGTCAGCTCCAGGTTTTCCCCCATTTTGCTGCCTCCTCACACCCAGCAATTTCCCACCCAACTTTTGTCCTCCTCCAAAAGATCTTTTGCAAAGGTCTGGAGGATCTCCCAGGGTGGTGGGACCTGGGCAGGGGACAGCTGGTGGTGGCAGGTCCCCATCCCTCAGACATCTGCACCCCCAGAATAGAATGAGTCCCATTCAGGTGTGGGTGTCCCATGGAAACCTCACTGGGGAGGCTGGGAGTGACTGGGAGACAACTGTGGGCCTAGAGAGGAGAATCCAATGGCCAAATGGGCTCACTGGGAGTAACTGGGGCAGCTGGGAGTGACTGGGAGTAGGTGAGAGGGAGGGAGGAGTGACTGGTGGTGGTGAAGGAGCAGATGTGGAATTATGTGAGAGAATCCAGCAGGCATCTGGAATGAACTGGGAATGACTGGGAGGCAGCTGCAGGCCTAGAGGAGAGAACCCAGTGGGCAACTGGGATCTGCTGGATAGAACTGGGAGCAGTAACTGGGATCTGCTGGGAGGAACTGGGAGCACCTGGCAGTAACTGGGATTTTTTGGGGGTAACTGGGATATGCGGGGTGGAAATGGGGGCTGCTGGATGGAACTGGGAGTAGGTGAGGGGCAGTGAGGGATAACTGGGCAGACGACACGGGGTTATGGGAGAGAGTCCAGCCAGCAACTGGGAGTCAGTGGGTGCGGCTGGGGGCAGGTAGAGGGCAGACAGCTGAGACTATGGCACAGCTGGATGTGACTGCGGCTAACTCCGGGCAGCTGGGGGCAGCTGGGGACAGCTGGGGACAGCTGTGAGGACCCTGGAGGCAACTGGGGAGGGCGGGAGGAGACATTGGGAGATGGCCACGCCCCCTGACAAAGCCACGCCCCTCACAACGACCACGCCCGTTACAATTGCCACGCCCCCTACCCGAACCCACGCCCCTAACCAAAGCCACGCCTCTCACAGTGGCCTTGCCCCCTCAAAATGGCCGGGCCCCACAGAATGCCCACGCCCCCTCACTGAAGCCACGCCCCTCGTAATGATCACGCCCCTCAATGATCGCGCCCTTCACAGTGATAACGCCCCTCACAGTTGCCACGCCCCCTGCCCGACCCCACACCCCTCACAATGATCACACCCCTCACAATGGCCGTGCCCCCTAAACTGTCCGTGTCCCTCACGGTGGCCAAGCCCCTCATAGTGATAACGCCCCTCACACCGATAACGCCCCTCACACTGATCCCGGCCCTCAGTGATAACGCCCCTCACACTGATAACGCCCCTCACAATGAAAACGCCCCTCACACTGATAACGCCCCTCACACTGATCCCGCCCCTCACATTGATAACGCCCCTCAATGATAACGCCCCTCACAATGAAAACGCCCCTCATACTGATCCCGCCCCTCAATGATAACGCCCCTCAATGAAAACGCCCCTCACACTGATAACGCCCCTCACACTGATAACTCCCCTCACTCACAGTGATCCCGCCCCTCACACTGATCCCTCCCCTCAGACTGATCCCTCCCCTCAGACTGATAACGCCCCTCACACTGATCCCGCCCCTCACACTGATAACGCCCCTCAATGATAACGCCCCTCAATGATAACGCCCCTCAATGATAACGCCCCTCACAATGATAACGCCCCTCAATGATAACGCCCCTCAATGATAACGCCCCTCAATGATAACGCCCCTCACACTGATCCCGCCCCTCACACTGATCACGTCCCCTCGCATTGCCGGTGTCGCGCCGTGATGACATAAGCAGGAGCGCCACCCGTCCGCCATGGCGAAGACCGTGGCCTATTTCTACGACCCGGACGTGGGGAACTTCCACTACGGTGCGAGCGCGGCCGGGGCAGCGGCGGGGCTGGGCGGCGGAGCGGCGAGGCTGTGACCCAGCCCATCCTCCCCTCTCGCCATTCCTCCCCTCGCTCCTCCCCGTTCCCTTTCCCCTCCTCACCGCCGCTGCCGCGGGTGGCGGTGTGCAGCGGCCGTTGTGTGCCCGCTGGGCCCCGTTAATGCCCGCGCCGTTCCGTTCCAGGCGCGGGGCACCCCATGAAGCCGCATCGCCTGGCGCTCACGCACAGCCTGGTGCTGCACTATGGCCTCTACAAGAAAATGATCGTAAGCCACGCGTGTCCCCGGCCGGGCGGCGCTGGGACGGGAGGGCAGCGCTCGGAGCTCTGGGGGTGTCAGTCCCGGTCTGACCCCCCGGGGCCGGTTTGAGGGGCTGCTTTGGTCACGGGTGGGTGGCAGCGTTCAGGAATGGCTGGAGACGATTCTGCTATAAACGAGAAATAAAGTCTCGATATTCAGCAAAATTTAGATTGCTTTATTTAATATAGACAGAGCTGGGGAAAACGTGAGGGGTCACCGCCCGCTCCACACTTCCACCCAACTTGGTTTGCAGCTCCCTTTTTGTAGTTTGCTTTTCCCAATAACAATTCAAAAATTGTTATTGTTCTGTTGTAGTAATTCTGCAAGGTAAGCAGTGGTGGTCAAAGAAACTTCCAAACTCTTCGGACAGTTGGTCATGTCACCATCTGGTCTTGGGAAATAAAAAACCAGAAGAAGTAGGAAGCCTGTTCTTTAGCAGATAGTATGTGATTGATCACATATAGGCAGGAAATCTGATTCTGCAAAAAAAACCTTTCAGACTGTGGCAAACCCCTTTTTTTCTTTTATTACACGATATTCATAACAGGGGGATTTAAACAGTGGGTTTAATCATATATTTCCCTTTATCTAAGTCCATATTCTTTTCTTATTTTAAGTATTCTGGTTTATACAAACTCCAAAACTTCTATGGTTAACATGAATCATTTATCAATTGTCACAATTCCAAAGAGCTGGTGAGGTCAGGCAAATATAGAAATGCTATTTATGAAAGTAATTTTTGGTCTTTAGACATGAGAAAAGTTTCTTTAATTAATATCATTCCCGAATAAAACCACATCCATTGCAGAAATGCAGCCCTTGCAGAGGCTGTGGGGAGCCTTTGCAGAGTTTCTCTGCCAGATTTTTACTGTCACTGTGTGGATTTCCACCTGTAACTTCCCTGGAGTTGGGCTCTTCCTTGCAGGAACAACCAAAAAAACATGTTCTGACCTAACACTTCTAAATGGAAACTCCCTGCCTTTTTCTATCAAGTGGTTGCTTTAAATAGGAGGAATTGGAAATCACGGAAAATATCTCTTCTCAATTGAATTTCCTCTCCCAGTGGTGTTAATTTTTAACTTCCCCTCTACTGAGGTATGTGCCCTAAATGCCAAACTGGTAAACCTGTGTTTGTCACAAGATCCTGGATTTGAGTCCATCCACCTCCCTGACCATTTCCCCAAATTTCCTTTCCAAAGGAAACCAAACTTCTGCAACTCTTCCATCTGTCTGGGAGGTTTCCCCATATAGTTTGGAACCTGTCAGTAAATCTTAGAGGGACCAGAACCACCTTTAGATCAAGGTTTTTAAACTGTGGAAAATTGGTGACTGAGGAAGAAATGATCCCCCCAGTGAAGGAAGGTTTATTCTGCTGCCCAAGCAGAGGAATGTGCCATGGGGTAAGGGAGAAATTTTATGGCAAGAGCTGCAGCCAGGAGGGGCAGGAGGTGAATTTATAAAAGGGAAAAATGAAAGGAGAGCAGGTTTCATGGATTTAAAAGAGCACAAATACCAGTGTTTGCACTTTTTTATGTACCTCCTGCAGACCAATTGTCAGTTAGTTTGAGATTCCTTCCAGCCCAAGGAAATGGGAGTTTGGATGGGAAATAACTCCTGCTTTTGCCTCTGGCAGGTGTTCAAACCCTACCAGGCCTCCCAGCACGACATGTGTCGTTTCCACTCCGAGGATTACATCGATTTCCTGCAGAGGGTGAGCCCCAACAACATGCAGGGCTTCACCAAGAGCCTCAATGCCTTCAATGTGGGTGATGACTGGTGAGTGCCTCCTCTGAACTGTCCCATTCCTCCCTTGGTTTGGAGCACAGTGGGTCCCTCCTGTGTGGATAAGGGGATGGAGCTATTAGTTTTTATTTTAATTTTTCTTCTCCAGTTAGAGTTGGGATTAAAAGCACCAGAGGTGGAGTTTTGTGTTTGAACTCAGTTGTTTGTTAATTCTTATCTATAGCACAGTGAGTGCCACAGCACTTTGAGCTAACAAGCTAAAAATGAAAAAATGGAGATTTATCTTCCTCATTACAAAGTCTTTTAAAGCTAAACAGTTTAATTAACTTATTTTTGCTTTTGACTCAATGACTAAACACTTGTGACCTGCAGTGTGGCATTTTCTATCTAATTAAATAATGCTACTTAAACTTAAGAGGAAGGACAAGAAGGAGGAAAAACTAATGCATCAAAACTTCTATCTTGTCTATATTCTAATAGGCAGTTAATAGAATAGAATATTGAAATGGAATATTGACTGTATTCTAAAACCCTAAATTCCTAACCTTTCACTAACCTGAAGGAGTTCCAGGAGAGCTGGAGATGGACTTGGGACAAGGGATGGAGGGACAGGACACAGGAAATGGCACATTTGGATGGGATTTTGGGCAGGAATTGTTCCTGGCAGGGCTGGCACAGGTGCCCAGAGCAGCTGTGGCTGCCCCTGGATCCCTGGCAGTGCCCAAGGCCAGGCTGGAGCATCCTGGGATGGTGGAAGATGTCGCTGCCATGGCAGGGGTGGAACTGGATGAACTTTAAGTTCCCTTGCAACCCAAATCATTCTGGGATTGGGAGCTATCACAGCCCCCACTCTCCTGAGGCAGGTCTCATGTCCCAGCTGTGTGCACATCCAGCAGAGCTGCAGGACAGACTGACATGCTTTGGGAACAGTGAAGCCTTTTCAGGGCTGCTTTAGAATCTTTGGGAATCATTATCCCATTCCCTGTGTTTCCCACTGAGTTTGCAGCCAGCTCACTCACCCTGCTGGGCTCAGTGAGTTACAGGCAGGTTCAGAGTGATCCTGATCCCAAATTAACTCTTGCACAGAGAGCTGAGCTTTATTCTTGCTCAGGTTACCCCTGGGCAGTTTGATTCCTGTCTGTGCTTTGGAGAAAGGGCAGGAATGAGATGTTCAGGGTTTGAATGTGGTTTCTTTTTCAGCCCAGTGTTTCCAGGCCTCTTTGAATTCTGCTCTCGTTACACAGGGGCCTCCCTGCAGGGAGCAACACAGCTGAACAACAAGGTAAAGGGGCTGAGGTGCTGATCTTTTGGAGCCCAGCTGGAGCTTTGCAGGAGGAAAAGCCAGGAGGGTGTTGTGGACCCCTGGGATGGGCAGGTGGAAGTGGGAAGGAGGGCACAGGGTTGTTGTCACCATATTGTCACTTTAACTCACTTCTCTTTCCTCTCTTAGATCTGTGACATTGCCATAAACTGGGCAGGGGGCCTCCATCATGCCAAAAAGTTTGAGGTAATGATGCAGACCTGTGGATTGCTCTGCCTTTGGTGCCTGGGCTCTGTGTTGGTCTCACTCTGAAGCTGTTGGTGTTTCTCTCTCTTGCAGGCTTCGGGTTTTTGTTACGTCAATGACATCGTGATTGGCATCCTGGAGCTGCTCAAGTAAGGACAGGGGCTGAGCTCTGCTGCCTGCTTTGGGCTTCCCCTCTGCTTTTTCTCTGTTTCCCTGCCTCATTTGCCTCTCTGGAATCCAGGAAACCCAAAAAATTCATTTTTGTCCTGGCCTTATCTTTAAGGGTTTGAGCATTTGGAGCACCTGACTCCAGTTTTGTTGCAGGGAGCTTGAGGGATACAGAAAAGTTCTTCAATCCCATTTCAGGGGCTCCTGAGTCTCAACCTTGTTGCCACAGTGATTCTTGTGTACGTAAATATAAATTTTGGTTCACTGGAGACACAGAAATGACTCAAATCTTTCTGGAGTTGTTTGAGCACCTTAAGAACAGGACTTGGGCTGCACAAGGGTGATCAAAAGACACTTGATCTCCATAGAAAAGAGTCAGGTTATTTTTCATTTTAGAAAATAAATTCAGAATAAGAGAAGAAGTTACAGAAATACCTTTAGTTTCTTGAATTGATTTGGGATTTTTTTTTTTTTTGTGGTACTTCAAACTGCCCTCCTTGTGACTGAACCTCAGACAAGTTGTTATGGAATGAAAAAGCATTTGGAGTTGATCAAACAATGGTTACTGCTGGCAAGTTTACTTACTCTCAAAGTTAGATTTATGGGATGTACTGGGATTTTTGTTTTGTTTGGAACTCCAGGATTTCCCTGGCTATCCCTGCACTCCCATTTCCCAATCCCATCCAGCAGAGACCTCAAATACAGCCCAGTTACCCCTCATGGGATATGATTTGTGTCCCTATTCTTTTGTTGCCTGTTTCCAGGATCCTTTTCTGCAGCAGGTGACTGCATTTGGAGTTTGCTTCTGTCTCTCTCTCTGGCTGCTTCTCCAGTAAATTAATTCCAGCCTGGAATTTTTGGTGCTCACTAGCTGGGACACAGTGCTCCAGTTCCCATCTCCTCCATGCCAGCTTGCTTTTCATTTCCTGATTTGATTGAAATCACTGGAACTCTTAAAGATTATGAGCATGTTGGAAACAAAAATCTGCAACTTTTGAACACCCAGTTTTGAAACCTTTTTGTTCTAGCACCCACCTTGCTTAAACAAGTTCTTTTCCAAGGCATTTCTGTCTCCATCTAAAAACTTTTTTGTTCTAACATCCATTTCCAACCACCTCAGAAGAAAATGTTCAAAATACCGATTTCCAAGCACATCAGAAGATGTTTGGGTGTGTCTGGAATCCAACCTTGGCTGTGCTCCCCAGGTACCACCCCCGTGTGCTGTACATCGACATCGATATCCACCACGGGGACGGGGTGCAGGAGGCTTTCTACCTGACAGATCGTGTCATGACAGTGTCATTTCACAAATATGGCAACTATTTCTTCCCTGGCACAGGTAGGTGTTTCATTTCTAGTGGGAACCTGCTTCAGAATCCCTTGGAAGCTGTGCTGGAGTAGAAAAGAGGAAATCACAAAATTCGAGCAGCGGGGGGAAATGGTAGCAAAGTGGTTAGAGAGGAGTAGAATGTAGTTGCTTTTAATAAAGGGGTCCTGATGAGGTGGAAAGACTCACGCCAGCATTTGCACAGCTCTGAAGTCCCAGGGCTGTTGTGACTGTCCTGTTCTGCAGGTGACATGTATGAGGTTGGTGCAGAGAGTGGTCGGTACTATTGTCTCAACGTGCCCCTCCGAGATGGCATCGATGACCAAAGTAGGTGTTCCCTCCCTCCCCTTTCCCCTTGGCCCCAGGGCTTTCCTGCTCCTTCTGCTCCAGAGCCATGACAAATCCACCTCTCTCTCCAAAGGTTATAAGCACCTCTTCCAGCCAGTCATTAACCAGGTGGTAGATTACTATCAGCCCACCTGCATAGTCTTGCAGGTAAGGAAGCAAAACTCTGTGCAGACATCCATGCCTTCAGAGGGCTCAGTCTGTGTTCCCTTCTGTCCCCTGGTGTGGATCTGGAGAGCAATGCCAACATTCCCTTGTTTTTCTGTCCCCCAGTGTGGTGCTGATTCTCTGGGCTGTGACCGGTTGGGATGTTTTAACCTCAGTATAAGAGGCCATGGGTGAGTACAGCAGGGCTGGGCACAGAAAAAATAGTGAAGGGCTCTGAGGAGCCTCTGCTGTGAGGCTGGAGCTTTGGCTTTGCTGCCAGCAGTTTTTGGGGTTTTTTTAACATTTGTGTGACTGGAGCAGGTTTGAGAATGAGGTGGTGAAGGAGAAGGAGGCCATGGAGATGCTCTGAGAGCTGGGAGAGCTGAGGGTGCTCACCTGGACAAGAGAAGGTTCCAGAGAGACCTCCAGGAGAGCTAGAGAGGGACTGGGGACAAGGGATGGAGAGACAGGACACAGGGAATGGCATGGTTGGATGGGATTTTGGGCAGGAATTGTTCCCTGGCAGGGTGGGCAGGGCTGGCACAGGGTGCCCAGAGCAGCTGTGGCTGCCCCTGGATCCCTGGCAGTGCCCAAGGCCAGGCTGGACAGGGCTTGGAGCATCCTGGGACAGTGGAAAGTGTCCCTGCCATGGCAGGGGGGTGACATGAGATGAACCTCAAGGTCCTTCCCACCCCACCTGTGATGGTGATTCCTGGGTGGGAGCTCTGGGTGTATCACACCAACCATGGCAGTGTTGGAGTTCAGGGGGACATTTCTGACACCTGAACCTGTGCTGCAGTTTGCAGCTGTGGCATTTTCCTGTTTGGGCTTTGTAGGGAGTGTGTGGAGTACGTGAAGAGCTTCAACATCCCCTTGCTGGTGCTGGGAGGAGGAGGTTACACAGTCAGGAACGTGGCACGCTGCTGGTGAGTCCTGTGCCTGCTGAGGGCCTGCTCTCTGGGATTTGTCCCTGCATCTCCCATGTCCCTTTCCATGAGCTCAGCTCCTCTTTTCCATATTTTCAGGACTTATGAAACATCCTTGCTTGTAGATGAACCAATCAGTGACGAGCTCCCATACAGTGGTAAGTTGCAGTTGCCTTTTTTCCTCGTGAGCTCTTCCGAAATTTTTGGGATGTTCTATTCTGCATTACCAAAGTGTCAGCACTTCCTAACCTTGGAGATGGCCTCAGCCATGCCTGGAAGTGTCCAAGGCCAGGCTGGATGGGGTTTGGTTTAGTGGTGTGGTCTCTCTTGCTGGGCAGACACAGCCCTGTGTATCTGCTGTGATCTCATTTGCATAATTTCCTGTTTGCTCTGTTGTTTTCTCTGATCCCTTGCACTCAGAATTGAATATCTCTGTGCATTTTAAACTCTACTCTCTCCCAGGCAGGTGGGAGGGTGAGCTCTGCTCTCTGCACAGCTTCTGGCCCCCTCTGTGCTCTAACTCTGTGTCTTCCATCTCAGAATATTTTGAATACTTCGCTCCAGATTTCACCCTTCACCCTGATGTGAGCACGAGGATTGAGAATCAGAACTCCAGGCAGGTGAGCTGCAATATCAGCTTTAAATTCCCAAAACCCTGTGGTTGATGCTCTGATCCTGTGTGTCAAGAAAATTAAGCCACAAACAGCAGAGGTTTATGTCCCAAAAAAGGAGACAGAGGAGTTCTTCTACTTTATTCCAATAAAGGGAGAGACCATGGGGCATTCCCCAGATTTTTGAAGGATGCAGCCTCATTTTAATCCTAATTTTCCCTCTTTCTTTCCCTATTGGCTTGAGAGATACAGACTTCCCAGAACACCTGATACCTAAGATTCCCCTCTAATGTATAACCATTTTGAGTTTTAATTCTTATGGAATTTATGGTTTTTCCCCATTATTTCTTTCATCTTTTAATATCCAGTTTCATTTACCAGCAAACCTACAATTTGTTCACTGTGAAACCAGCTGGAGGTCAGGGCACAAAAACAATGAAAAACAGCAACTGGGTTGTCTCAGTGTTTCCTGTGTGATTGTGTGTCAATAATTGAATTCACTCCCTGACCTCCTTTGCTCTGATAAGTGAATTTTGCACAAATGTGTTGCTCTTGGCCGCCACAGAGGTGATGCAGGCAGGTGACAGAGCTGTGACACATGGCAGTGTGGTGATGCCTGTGTTCTGTCCCTGCAGTACCTGGATCAGATCAGGCAGACCATCTTTGAGAACCTGAAGATGCTGAACCACGCTCCCAGCGTGCAGATCCACGACGTCCCCTCCGACCTGCTCAGCTACGACCGCACGGACGAGCCCGACCCCGAGGAGAGGGGCTCTGAGGAGAACTACAACAGGTACCACAGCTTGCTCTGCAGCACTGCCCTTCCCTTTCTGTCCCTGGGAGAGGATACAGAGGGGTCCTTCCAAGTTCTAGAATGAGAATCCTGGAATTTGGGCTGGGAAGGGACCTTATAAGCCCATCGCACTCTCGTGAGCAGAGAAGTCACTTCTGTTGAGTTCACTTCTGAGTCTCTGGTTTTACCCAAGGAGCTGCTGTGGTCTCCTAATGTGCCATTCCCTCAGGCCCCAAGGGTTGCAGGTCTCTGTCTCCTCCCTGACAGGGATTTCTCTTCCCCCAGGCCTGAAGCTCCCAACGAGTTCTACGACGGTGACCACGACAATGACAAAGAGAGTGACGTGGAGATCTGAGGGCTCTGCCCTGTCCTCCAGATGCTTGGAGCACTTAACTGGGCCCCCAGGAGCCAGTTTAGCCCTCTCTTCATCTTAGACTGCACATGGTGGCAGCAGAGACAGTCCCACTGCAGGCTCCTGCCACCTGGAGAGGCACAGAGGTGACGTGTGCTCCTTCCTTGTCACCACGCCACGGTTCTGGCTGTCACCGCTGTGGGAATGGACCCATGCTGAGTCCTGGCTGGCAGCTTTGGGACTGCCCTCAGAGCCTGAGCCACGCTCCCTGACTCCCCTGCAGGCTCCTGCCAGCCAGGTGGGAGCTGGAGCAGCTGTGCCTACGATCTCTGCCTCTCTGCAGCAGCTTGGGATCCATCCTGCTGTCCCTGACCTCCACTCAGGTACCACCCCACTGTCCTCTGCAGCCTGCACTCAGAGCTGCTCCTCATGGCCCTTCTAAGCTGCTGGTGTTCCACAGCTCCAGGAATTATTGGAGAAGACAGACCAGCTGTGGGGTGGGGGTCAGGCTGTCCTTGGAGCAGGGAGAAGTGGGATGGAAGGATGTGTGCAGAGCACAGGCTTGTTCCTCCCCCCCCCCACAGCCAGATCTGCATTCACAAACGAGTTCTGCAGCACTTTGCTGAGTTGGACACAACCTCCCTGTTGTGGTTATTCCTTGGGAGGTTTAAATCTATGGGACAGAGGTTTGGCTGCCCAGGTCAATACTTAGTGTGTCCTAATGTAGCTTCCAGCTGTGTTTCCCAAGTTCACACATGGTGGTCCTGTGTGGCAGCAAGAGATCTGGGCTGTTCCTCTGAGAGGAAACAGGATCTGTACCCAGCAGATGTTGCTGTGCTGCTGGGTGAGGGAAGCTGCTTCCCCCAGGTGCTCTGTTCTGCCCTCACCCAGCAGAGGTTTCTCTTGGCCATCCCTTCAATCCCAGATTTGGCTGCTCCCTCTCCTGAGTCCTCACCTGGTACCTGTGGTGTTTGGGGAGGTGGGGCTGGGTTCAGCCTCTGTCTGTACGGTTCTGTTTGTTTACTGATGTCTTTGAACATTAAACAAGAGGCAGTATTTTTCTTACCTGACCTGTTGTTGGTCTGTTTAATCCCCACACCTTTTGGCTCCTGTTCTCCCAAGGGTGGAGCATGGCCCTGGCAGGGCAGTGTCACCCACTGAAGGAATGGAGGGAATTCTCAGAGGAAATGCTGGTGAGTTTTTGGCATCACTGCACACAAGGGGAGCACTCTGAACTCCCTTTCAAGAGGCCAAGTTATTCCTGTTATGCCCCTCAGTCCAGCAAAAGCTTTGCAGGAAGCTGCAGAGATGATTGAGGAAATCTTTCCTGCAGTTATTTTAGATGCCATGATTTCTGTGAGTTTATAACAACCTCTGCACTTTGCACTGTCACTGTCCCAAAGCCCTTTTGGGGACTGTTCTGTAATTCCTATCACTAGAACATGAAGCAGGGAGAGAAATCCCTCAGAAATAAATTGTGATAGAATTAGACTGGGGCTGGAGAAGAATGAACAAAGGTCTAACACAGCTGCTGTGTGAGGAAGGATTTGATGGATCAGGATCCTTCAGCTGAGGAGGGAGAACTGAGCTGGAAAAAGCTCATGTCATAACCATGGGTGTCAGAGGGGGTTTCTCCAATACAAATACAAGTACCAGAATACAAAAGCTGGGATTTCAGGAGTGCCAGGACACAGGGATGGCATCCCAGAGGGCAGGGCTGGATGGGATATTGGGCAGGAATTCTTCCCTGGGAGGGTGGGAGGCCCTGGCACGGGGTGTCCAGAAAAGCTGTGGTGCTCCAAGCCTGGAAATATCCCTGAGGGAAGGAAATTTACACCAACATCCTGATGGAATTGATATTTACACCTGAACAGGCCAAGTTCTCTGTTTCAGGGCCCTGTGCAGAGCTGTGCTTGGACACCAGGTGGCAGCTGGATCTCTGGAATTCTATGGAGGCTCCACAGCCCTGCTGCTCCTCTGTGTGCAGAAACTGCACCCCAGGCTGAGGTTTTGGGTGGGAGCAGAGTCCTGGCTGTGCTCTCAGGAGGGCTGGGGGTTCTGGGGCACCAGGGCACAGGAGCAGGGTTTGTTCCTGCTGCACCTCTGATTTCCCTGTGTGAGCTTCCACAGCAAACCCAGGGATTCCCTCCTGGGCAGCAAAGAATGTTCTGTCTTCATTTCTCACAAAGAATCACATAAAATACACTTTTCTTTTTCCCCTGCTTCAGCTGACTGTCCTGGCTGTGTTGGTCCCACAGCCCCAAAATGCAGCAACCCCAAGTTAAGGAACTCACTGCAACATCTCCTGGAGCTGAAGCTGTTGCACAGGAGTGGATTGTGCATCCCTGTGCCTGGGTAGGAAATGGGGATGAGAACATCCCTGTTGTTCTGGGTGCTCTCCAGTGCCTGCTTTCCCTGTGGAAGACACCCAGCACACACTGTGGCACTGGCTGGAGCTGATTTTGGGATGTGCTGCCCAGCCAGATGTGGTTTTCACCCCCTTAAACCCTTGTTCCTCACCTCCCTCATGCCAGGAGCCCAGTGAATCAGGAGGATTCCCTGCAGGCACTGGGTGGTGTCCCATTCCCAGGATAAGTGCAGCCATGGGATGTCATCTCCTCCCTTCTCTGAGCTTTTAGGGATTGAGAGTTTGGGGATACAAAAGTGGTTTGAAATTATCTCTATGCTGAGCAAAGGAGGAGCTTGGCATGCACTGACCCACCTGAGTGTCCTGATTTGATTTTCTGTTAACCAAATTCTATAGGTGGACATGTCCATGGCACTTGGGAGTGTGATTTGATTCCTCCTGGGGCAGAATTATCCTGCAGGAAGGAAAGGCAGAGGTGGTTCCTGAAGGGCTGTGCTGCTGTGTGGGACAGGTTGGTGACAATTCAAGTCCTGCAGCAGAGCAGGGGGGTTTGCCTGGGGGTGCCAGGCCACTGCAGAGCCCAGCAGGGACAGTTTGGTGGCCTGGCTGTCACCAGGAGCAGGTGACAGCAGCAGGGTTTGCTCCTGCTGCACAGCTGGGCCTTCCTTGTGGGAACACCTGGCTTAACAAATTAATTAATACTCTCAGCATTACCCCACCACCTTCACTGTGCATTCCCTCTGCCTTCCTCCAGTGTAAAACCCTTCCATCCTCCTCCTGTCATGACAAAAAGTCTCTCATCAGCCCCTTTCAATGTGGGGAGCCCCAGAGGAGGGGTCCCCACACAGCCCCCCCAGCCTGATGTCATTAGGGAAGATATTAAATACTGGAAGTCCCAGTATGGACCCACCTGTTACTAGTTTCCAGTTAGACCTGGGGATGTTGTCTGTGGGTGCAGCCCCCAGGAATTCCTTACCCATCTTACATGACCCAGAGCATTTCTTGGGTCCACGAGATCAGATCCAGGATGGATTTAACTCCTGACTGTATTGCTCTTTATCTTTTTTTTGCTAGGGTCAGGATTAAATGCACAAGAGACTTTTGAATGCACAAAAAAGGTATTTTTTGTTTGGACTCACATGTTTATTTATTCTTATTTATGTTACAGTGAGTTCCACTGCATTTTTTCCTATCAAGCTAAAAATGGAGATTTATCTCTTTCTTTACAAGGCCTTTCAAGGCCAAACTGTCCAGTTAAGAACAGATACCTAAATTATTTTTACTTTTAACCCAATAAATAATCACCCATGACCCACAATGCAGATTTTTCTATCCAATCACACAATATCACATAAACCCATGAAGAAGAAGAAGAAGGAGGACAAAACCTGCACCCTAAAACCTCTATCTTGCTTTCTGTATATTCCTATATTCTAAAACCTTATATTCTCAATTTTTCACCACGTGCTATTACACACTTCTATTCAAACTACTCTCTTCCTCCATCTATTCCTGATGTGCCAATATTGGCTGAGCAAGCAGGGACAGAAACTTCTCTCTCTCTCTGGAATTTTCTCAGGAAAAAAGGAGAAATCTGTCCACAAACCAGGAGCTGATAAATCCAAAAGTTTCTCCTGAGGAGAAGGATCAGGGGGAGCTCACCAGCATCCTTCCAGCATCACAGGATGAGTTTGATCAGAGGGTTCTCTGGAGGGCTCAGATCTCTTCCTCCAAAAGTTAGGGATTGTTCAGGGAATTTTGCAGTCAGGTTAGAGTCCCTGCAAGGCCAGACATTGTCCCAGCTCCTCTCTCAGCATAACTGAGCTCCCTCTTTAACCCCCATTGTGAAAATATTCTCTTTAAATAAATCAGGATTTAGCTGGTAGGAGCTGGTGGCTCTCATCCCTTCACCTTCTCCCTGCTCTTGCCTCCTCATTTCTCCTGGAGTGGTGCTGGGGACACGCACTGGCAGCACCAGGGTGTCACTGCTGGGAAATGAATGTTCTTTGCTTTCTGGAGGAGGCCTGTTTGGAGAGCTTTCTCCCTGGACCCTGTGAGAAGGATTTCTGCAGGATGTGTGAGATACCTGCTCTCTGTGAACCCTGGGAGAGGGATTTGGGGCTGTTCCCTGGAATTCCTGGGAGCTGAGCTCATTGCTAACCTCACACACGCAGTGTGTAAGCACAGGTAAGGTGCTGGCTCCTCTGGGAAGTGTTTTTACATTCCCCAATTCCCCTGTGGTTACCAGAGCCTGGAGGGGCCCTCCCACCTCACAAACTTTCTGTAGCACAGCTGAGATTTGCAGCAGATATTTGCACCTCACACTGGGCACTGCTGGGGCCTGCCTGACTTCTCCTGATGTTTTAGGGCCAGCAGCTCCTTTCCTGCCATGTCAGCACCATCCCTGTGCTCCAGCCACAGCAGCCACCCTGCTCCAGGTGTTCTCCTGGCTGGAAGTGCCACTTTCAACAGAGGATGTGTGGGAAAGTGAGTGGAGGTGAGGCTGTGTCCAGTTCAGGGATGGATTTTTGGGAGTGAGGAGTTGCTGCAGCTGTCCCCATCACTCTGTCACTGTCCCCATCACTCTGTCACTGCAGTGGTGCCAGTCCCCTGCCAGCCCTCACTTTTTGGGGAGCTGCAGGTGCCACCTGCACCCAGCTCTGGGCTGCAGCTCCTGCCTGTCCCAGGCTGCTGCCACTGCCAGGAGCACTCAGGGTGTTACTGGTGGGATGCCTGGGGGGCACTGGAAGGTACTGGGAGCCAGGCCGTGCCCGCAGAGCCCACCCCACTCCCCCAGAGTGTTCTCATTGGGACACCACCACTCAGGAGTGATTTTTTGGGGCAATTTAAACTTCGACCAGCCCCTTCCCGAACCTTGAGCTAGACTAAGGACTCTGGAAGATATTCCTGCCTTTCTGCGGGTGGCGGGGGGGTTGGGGCCGTGCCCGCGGGGGTTTCCCCGCTGCCCCCCGCGCTGCGCCGCTGTGGCCGCAGTGTCGCTTTCCGCCGCCAGGTGCGCGCAGTTGAGCCGCGCTGGCGCCGCGCCCGGGCTGCGCTGCGCGCCCGGCGATTGGGAGCCGGGATCAGCTGCTGCGCTGACGCGGGGCTGACGCGGCCCCGCATCCCCCCCTGCATCCCCCCCGCATCCCCCCGCTCCCCCCGCGACCTCCTTTCCAGACAAAGACGGGAAGTGCTGCCTGCGTGCGCATCCCTCCCTCCATCCCCCCCTTCTCCTTCCTCCCCTCCCTCCACCCCCCCGGACCTGGAAAAAACAGCTCAGCTCCTATTTCAAGGAGCTTTTGTCCTCCCGAATCGCTTTCTTTGGGATATTTGTCTTTCTTTCTTCTGCCTGTGACGGGAACATAATTGGGGAGTGGGTCTCCATCTGCTGCATCACACAAAAGGAGCATCCCCAGCTTTTGGGGTGCTTCGTCACGGGGCGTTTGGGGAGCGGGGATTTGGGGGTTTATGCCATGAAATGGGTCAGGGATTGTGCATTTTCCCCGCTGTGGGGCTGCCCCCTCTCTCCAGTGCCGGGTCACCCCAAATCCTGCATTCCCACGGCTGTCCCTGTGTGCTGCCCGGCCTGGGGCCACCCCGCTGTGCCATCTGGGCTCCCCCAAATCTCCCAGGTGAGTCACAGGGCTGTGCTGGGAATGGAGCCGGGATCAGAGCCCCAGCACCAGGATTTGCAAATTTTCCAGTCCCCCATTACTCATGGGGTGAGCTGTCCTGGCACCTCCTCAAATCCCCCTTCCCTGTCCCTGTGCCACCCTGATTTGTCCCTGCCACGCAGGGGGACATGCCCCTATTCCATTTATATTTTCATTTAGATTTTCCCTTTTATATTTATAATTTATATATATATCCTGAGTGTCCTCTACCCCATTCACTCCCAGGCCTCACCTCAGAGCTCAGCCTAACCCTGATCCCACAAAAAGCTCTGCTCTCTCCCAGGAAAGGCCCCTGGAGGTATTTTTTTGCAGTTATATAAATTATAGAAGTTATATAAGGCTTTTCCTTGTGCAGCTTTGCAAGGGGGTGAGAGCTGGTACCAAAAAAAAGAAAGAAAGAAAAAAATTGGGATCTTGGATTTTTTAGTGTTTTTTCACCTCCTTTTTGAGTGATGCCTTTTGGGGTTTTTTAAATTGATTTTGGGAAATTTTTTTGCAAGATTTCCTTGGAAATTTCAGCCTCAGGCCATCAGGAATTTGGTCCTAAATGGGGTCACCTCATTTCAGATGAGGGTTGATTCTCCCTCATATCCATCTTTAACCCTTTTCCCATCCCATGAGAGAAAACAGCAAGTTTTGAGTGCTCATCCTAACACTGAGCTATTAAAAATTAAATTTAAATGTTTTTTTAGACCTGGAGAATTATATAATTGTGTGGAGCACTGGCATTACTTTTTAGGAGCTGTGTGTGTGAAATATGTTGATTTTAATACAAATTACTGTCATTTTCCTGAAGATTTTGAGTGTTAACACAGCAAGAAAAATAGAAGTGTAAAAGGGGAGACAACCTGGGGAGTTTAGGGGTGACAAGGCCACTGAAAATTTTTAAACAAAAATAATTTCAGCCTCAGAACCAGCAGAATTTGGTCCTAACTGAGGTCACCTCATTTTATGTGGATGATGATTCTCCCTCATATCCATCTTTAACCCTTTTCCCATCCCATGAAAGAAAACACCAAGTTTTGGGAATTCATCCTAACATGGAACAATAAAAAAATGAAAATTGAAGTTTTTTTCAAACCTGAAGAATTATATAATTGTGTGGGGTACTGGCATTAATTTTAGGAGTTGTGTGTGTGAAATATGTTGATTTTAATACAAATTACTGTCATTTTCCTGAAGATTTTGAGTGTTAGCACAGTAAGGAAAATAGAAGTGTAAAAGGGGAGGGAGAGACAACCAGGGGAGCTCAGGGGTGACAAGGCCACTGAAAATTTTTAAATAAAAATAATTTCAGCCTCAGAACAAGCAGGATTTGGCCCTAAATGAGGTCACCTCATTTTATGTGGATGATGATTCTCCCTCATATCCATCTTTAACCCTTTTCCCATCCCATGAAAGAAAACACCAAGTTCCATGAGTTCATCCTAACATGGAACAATAAAAAAATGAAAATTTAAGTTTTTTTCAAAGCTGGAAAGTTATATAATAGTGTGGAACACTGGTAATATTTTTTAGGAACTGTGTGTGTGAAATATGTTGATTTTAACACAAATTACTGTCATTTTCCTGAGGATTTTGAATGTTAACACAGCAAGAAAAATAAAAGTGTAAAATGGAAGGAGAGGCAGCCAGGGGAGCTCAGGGGTAACAAGGCTGCTGAAAATTTTAAACAAAAATAATTTCAGCCTCAGAACCAGAAGGATTTGGCCCTACACTGACAGTCCTGGTTTAAAACTTGGATATTCAGGGAGCAGCTTGCAGGGTTTTCCTGGTACCTTTTCATCCCTAAAGCTTTTCTGGGGACCACAGCTGGTCACCCCATTTCAGGTGAGTGCTGATCCTCCCTTTATATCCATTTTTAACCCTTTTTGTCATCCCATGAGAGAAAATAACAAGTTTTGGGTGCTCATCCTAACTTGGAACTTCAAATAAATTAAATTTTAAGGGTTTTTTCAAACCTAGAAAATTCTATAATTATGTGTCACATTGACAATAATTTTTAGGAGCTGTGCATGTGAAAAATTTTGATTTTAATACAAAATACTGTTCTTTTTTTTGATGATTTTGAATGCAACACAGCAAGGAAAATAAAAGTGTAAAATAAGTGGCAGGGAGAGACAATTAGGAGAGCTCAGCGGCTCATAAGGCTGCTGAAGCTTTTTAATCAAATATGTTCTCTATCCCAAGATTTTTAATCACCCAGTTAGTGAAATTTGGGGCTTTTTGGAGCCTGTGGGGCTGGAGCAGGGCTGGCGAGCTCCTTGCCCCCCCCAGGCTCATCCAGCAGCAGAGGGTGCTCATGCACTGCTGAGCAAATTCTCCTCTCTCAGCCATCTTAGGGAAATGTTTCCCTTCCCTGCAGGCTCCATTTTATGCTCCTGACGCAGAAAATAAAAAGGTCAGCGCGGGGAGGGGAGGGAGGATGAGCTGGCGGAGGGATGGGGGGTGTGCTGAGGCAGAGCTTGGCTGTGGTTTTTGGGGTGCCAGGGCGGGATGTGGGGCTGGAGTGGGGGGGTCTGGTACCCAGGGGGATGCAGGGAGGGCAGGACTGGCAGGGGGGGAGGTGGAATTGCACCTGAAATGCTGCCTGGAGCCCCCAGGGATGGGTGGCGCCTCCATCCCTGCATCCCTGCATCCCTTCCTGCCCCAGGATGCTGCACTGGTACCCAGGGGGATGCAGAAGGTGGGGGTGCAGGGCAGGGAGGGCAGGACTGGCAGGGGGGGGAGGTGGAACTGGAGCTGAAATGCTGCCTGGAGACCCCCTGGAGCCCCCAGCTATGGGTGGTGCCCCTCTCCCTCCATCCCTGCATCCCTCTCTACCCCAGGATGCTGTACTGCTACCCAGGGGGATGCAGGGAGGGAGGGCAGAACTGGCATGGGGGGAGGTGGAATTGGAGCTGAAATGCTGCCTGGAGACCTTCTGGAGCCGCCAGGAATGGGCTGTGCTCCCCTCCCTGCATCCCTCTCTACCCCAGGATGCTGCACTGGTACCCGAGGGGATGCAGGAGGTGGGTGCAGAGCAGGGAGGGCAGGACTGGCATGGGAGGAGGTAGAATTGCACCTGAAATGCTGCCTAGAGACCCCCTGGAGCCCCCAGCTATGGGTGGTGCCCCTCTCCCTCCATCACTGCATCCCTCTCTACCCCAGGATGCTGTACTGCTACCCAGGGGGATGCAGGGAGGTAGGGGTGCAGGGCAGGGAGGGCAGGACTGGCCTGGGGGGAGGTGGAATTGCAGCTGAAATTCTGCCTGGAACCCCCTGAAGGCCCCTGGAACCCCCCTGGAGCCCCCAGGGCTGGGTGGTGCCCCCTCCCTCCATCCCTGCATCCCTCCCTGCCCCAGGATGCTGCAGCTGCAATGTTGATTTTTTTAAGCCCTGTCTCCACAGGAGGCTGAGCAGATCCCCCCCCAGCTGCCTGGAAGCAGGATGGAGCTCAGGATGGAGCTCAGCTTTCAGCCCTTGCCAGGCTCCCCAGCCCACAGGGACTTTCCTGTTTTTCATTGTTCAGAACACTGAGATCTGTCCTTGTTCTTTTTTTCCTTCCTGCCTGTGCATGTTCAGGAGGCCCCAGATCCATGACCAACTCCTGGCAGCAGCAGCACCTTCCCCAGCTGCGTGGAGAGTCCCAGGAGAGCTGCCAGTGCTGCTATTGAGCAATTATTGCCATCATCCCTTTTTTTGGTTACTCATTGCTGCATCCTCTGTGCTGTGCAGTGCTGAGGGCTGAGCAGGCACTCCCCACTCTGGATGTGAAGCAGCCCAGGGATCCAAACTTTTCCTGTCTGCTCACTCAGTTCAGGTGGAAGCTGGTTCTCCCTTTTTATCCATCCTCAACCCTTTTTCCAGCTTCACTCAGCCCAGGGATGCTCAGAGCTGCTGTCCTGGCCTGTCTGTGCCCTATGATGAGCACAGCATGTCTCTCCCTTCCACGAGGGGTCTGTGAACTTCCAGAAGCTCCCTGGGATTGTCTGTGTGCTTTCCAGGCTCAGGAGAGCAGTTTGAGGGTTTGGGGAGGGGTTTTTTGGAGACCCAAAGTGCTGGGCCCTCACCTTTACAGGAATGTGCAGAAATAATCACTAGTATCAGTGGATCCAACAGATTTCCAGCCAGCCCGAGCTGCCAGCTCCAAAACCTGCCCCAGGTGTGGATTAAATAGCTCCAAATCTGGGCCAAGTCCATCAGCAAAACAAAAAACCCCTGGGAGAGCTGATTTGTGTCCAGGCCATGCTCAGGCAGCTCATCCCTCCGAGCCAGGGAGGGGGAGAAATCCCTGTGGGACCATCCCCACCACACCCTGCCTGTTCTTGTGCCTATCCTACACCCACTTCATCCCCAAATTCTTTTATTCCTTTCTTTAAAACCCGATTTGCAGCGCTGTGGAGCTTTTGGGACAATTTTCACCCAGCTGCTCCATCCCCTTCGACTCTCCTGGGGGTGGGTGGGGGGATAAAAAGCCCGAAGATCACAAGAACCTCTGTGGTTTCTGAGCACCCTCACATCAATCAGAGCCGCTTTTCCTTTAAGCATCCCCAGCTAAAGCTGCCTTTGTCCGTGATCCTGCGCCTGCCTGGATGGAAATAGGTCAGCGGCGGCCCCAGGCGCCGGGAGGGCGGCGAGGGAGGCGAGGGAGGCAGCGCAGCCATAGGGCAGCTCCGAGCCAGGGATGCAGGGATGCTCGCCCTCCCCTGCCTTGTTGCTGGGCAGGAGCAGCTCCCGGGGCTGGCCAGGGGGAGCGGCACCCCCCGTGCCCACCTCTTCCCCCTCCATCCCATGATGCTTTTTTTGGGATTGCCTAAAAGCGAGGGTCAGATAAAATGAAAGAAGTAAAAAGCAGGTCTGTTTATTGAAGGGTGCCCAGCCAAAAATGGATGATGGGTCGCGGGTTTTCACACTTCTATAGGTTTGGTTCGTTTGTATATTGGGGGTTAATGAAGTGATTTACCCCAAATTTCCTCCCCGCAAGTCACTTTTATTTACATTTTTTGTGATGCCTTGCAGGCTACATAGAACAGAGTTAAAAGAATAAAGCGGGGATTTGTTAAAATCCTTCAAAGGATTCACCTTAGGCAGTGCAAGAGCCCGGCCAAGAGGGACCCAGAGTCACGAATTTTCACACTTTAATAAAGTTTGGGTCCATTTCCATCTTGGAGTTCATTGTCCAGCTCCAGGTTCTGCAGTTCCACCCTCCCAGATTCTCTCCTCAATTCGCTGCTGTTTGCACTTTTTGGGCTGAAGCTGCAGCATTCTGGGGCTGGATTTTTTTTTTTTTTTTTTTTTTTTTTTTGTCAAACCAAACTTCTTACGAAGTTATTTACTAACGCCGTACAGAATCTGGAAAACATGAAAGCTCAAACTTAAGGCATCTGTGCCTGAGACAGTGAAGTGCCCTTGATTCCCAGCCTGGAGAGGAATTCCTGTGTCTGACCAAAACGGGACAGCAGCAGCTCACACTCGATATGGAATTTAAAGTTATGCATAAAGAATCGCAGGATTGCAAACAGATGAAAAATAGAATAGCTAAAATCCTAAGGCACCATCCTTACACTTGCTGTTTTGGAGACACTCCCTGAATTTTTCAGTCCGTTGCATATTCATAGACTCATCATATATTTTTAAACATTTAATAAACTATTTTTCATATTCCAGGAACTGTTTTACATGGTCATTTCCTGAGCCCGCTTTTTTGGAGCGTGTGCGATTTTTTGCTGCGGTTTTAATTTATTTTTAATCAGTTTTAATCTGGGCTATGGTTTTAAATTTTTACAGATGGTTGGTGTTGGTAATTGGGTTATCACTAGTAGGTGTTTTTACTGGGTATTATTTAAACTTGCAGGTAATTCACTTACTACAAAGACACTTTATTAGCTCATTATCACTAAATACCCTTTGGTGAATTTAAAAATATTCATGTTTCAGTTATTTATTTCAGTGTTTTCAGTTTATATTATTCCTAAAGAAAACTATATCTTAAAATCTATTTCAACACCACACATACAGTATTTACCTTAATATTTTCGAAAAGCCAATACCATAATATGCATTTATAAACCTTTTGCTTTATTGTCTGTCTCTTCTTAAACCTTTTAAAATCTACCCAGAAAGCAAACCTCGTTTCTCACGCACGCACGAATTCATCCTCAGACTCTGGTGGTGTGTTAATCAACGACAACAGGAAAAATAAATTTTTCAGATGTGGTGAGGAGGGATGAAGAGGAAAAAAAAGGAGAAGGAAAAACTCCCCAGTGGCCACCTGGGCTGAGAAACAGGATAATAATTCCTTTTTCCAGAGCACCAGGGAGCCCCCGGGTCCTTCTGCTCCTGTCCGAACTTTCCCGTTGTCAATCCAGGCTGGAAGTGTTGATTGGAGCTTTGATTAGGAGCAAGTGCTAATTACCTGTTAATCCCGCTCTGCTCAGCCCTGGGTGATGTTAGAGCTCGTTTTAATGCCCTTGTCCCCTCTTGTTGTCGTTTGAGGTCAGGGCACAAAGAAAGGGCAGGAAAAGGGAGAGGAGCGTTAATTAACTCAATTAACTCCTCTAATCGCCGCACGCAGCACAGGGCTGGGCTGGTTTGAAGAAAAGGTTTAGAGATCTGCAGCTTAGGGCACTGTGCGGCTCCAGGGTTAGTTTTTTGTCAGCTTTTCAAATGAAAAAAACACTTTAAAATCTCTTCTGTCTGCCCCACACCCTGTCTGTTAGCACTGCCTTTATTTCCAAAGTCTCCTTTTCTTCCCCATCCTGCTCCCTGGGAATGGTTTTTAGTTATGAACAGCCAGCAATTAATTTAAATTCTGACTTTTTTTTTTTTTTTAAGTTACCAGTGGCTTTCACCTCCCTGGACAGCAATTATTCCCTTTAGGCTGCTAAATTCCAGCTTTTTTTCCCCCTAAATTTCCAGATAAACTGATTCTATTGTTGTAGGGAGAACAGTTCAATCATCACATTTCCATGTGGGGAGCATCGGAATGAGGGAATTACGGACTTGATGGATTTTGAAAATCCAAGTAAAATTTTTATGTATGTATATATATATATATATTCTAGAAAATCTGTGTTCCCTTGTTCCCATTCAGAAATGTGGTTGCTTGGCTTCACACCCCCATCCTGCTTTTTTTAAAGGCAGGGAAAAAAAAGAAGAGTTAAGAGCTCCCTATTTATCTTCCCAAAATATCCTGAGAGGGTCTCAGTTGTCCTGGTTTTTAATGGAAATCTTGGCTTGTCCACATTGGAGAAACCTTGTGCTTGAAATGGGAAAGCTCCAGTGGATAAAGTCATTTTCTCTGAACACATTTGATTCCAAAAAAGAAAAAAAAAAAGAAAAAAAAAGGAAAATCTCATTGTGATTTTTTTCCCTTTCTGCAGTTGAAGAAATCAAATCTAAATTGTCAGAACTAAAAAAAAAAAAAATAGGAGAATTTTAGTTTTCCCAACCCTGTTTAGCCTTGTTGGGGGATAATGGGAGAGAAGGGAGGGAGGTGGGAATGGGGAGAGCAGGACCCAGGGATGGGACTCCCTAAAACCAAGACCTCAAAGGAGAAATGAGGGAATGGAAAATAAACCAAATGTTGTTCCTAATACAAAGTTAGGAAGGCTGGGTTAGATTCTAGGAAGGTTAGATTAGATTTTAGGAAGAAATTCGTTCTTATGAGGGTGGGCAGGGCTGGCACAGGTGCCCAGAGCAGCTGAGGCTGCCCCTGGATCCCTGGCAGTGCCCAAGGCCAGGCTGACCTAACCTACAGCTGCCCTGGGCACCTGTGCCAGCCCTGCCCACCCTGCCAGGGAGGAATTTGTTACTAAAATCTTACCTCACCTTCCAAAAATCTAACCCACCCTGCCTAAAATCTAACCTAACCTACTTAAATATAATCTAAATTGCTTAAAATCTAACTTAACCTGCCTAAAATCTAGCCTCACCTTCCTAAAATCTAACTTAACCTTCCCAAAATCTAATCTAGCCTTCCTAAAATATAATCTAATGTACTTAAAATCGAATCTAACCTTTCTAAAAATCTCACCTCACCTTCCTAAATCTAACCTTTGCACCCTGTTCCAGGGCCTCAGCACCTTCCAGGGAACAATTCCTGCCCAAAATCCCATCCAGCTGTGCCATTCCCTGTGTGCTGTCCCTCCATCCCTTGTCCCCAGTCCCTCTGCAGCTCTCCTGGAGCCTCTTTAGGCTCTGGAAGGGGCTCTGAGCTCTCCCTGGATCCTTCTCCTCTCCAGGTGAGCCCCCCAGCTCTCCCAGCCTGGCTCCAGCCCCTGGAGCATCCCCATGGCCTCCTCTGGACTCATCCAGCAGCTCCAGGTCCTTCCTGTGCTCAGGGATGCTCCAGGTGTGATCCCAGGAAGAATTCCCAGAGGATTTCCAGCTCCTGCAAACCCCTGAGGCTGGCAAGGCTCCCAATGCCTCCCACACAGTCTTGTTTTCCTGAGCAGATTTTTTTCCTGACCACATTTCCTCACATCCATCTCCAAAAAACACAGTCCTGGCATCAGAGGTGATCCCAGGGAAGACAAAGTGATCGCTGGGGATGGGGAGCAGGGAGCTGGGTCTTGGCAGCTCTGAGCAAAGACAATTTTAGCTCCTTGCTGAGTCTGCAAACCTGAGATGTTTTATTGGAGTGGAAACCTTTTCCTCTGAAGGATATGGCTGTGCTGGGCTGTAGGGGAGGGAATGAATTGATGGAATAAACGGATGTGGTGGTGGGAGGAAGGACACCTATTGTTCTGCAGGGATGAAAAGCTGAGTCATGGAGGGAGGAAGGGAAGCAGGAGCAGGATAGGAGAGCAGATGCATCCGTCCCTGAGGGGCTGGAGCTCTGCTGAGCCCCTGCCTGTGCCCAGAGCTCTGCTCAGCCTCACCTCTCTAACTGTGACAGACAGCTCCAAACCTTCTCCCAAAACCTCTCAGTAAATCCCAGCCCCAACCCTGTCCCAGGCTGCACTGGAGCTTTTACTCAGAATGTTTTTACTGTTCAAGCTCTCAGTCTTGAACAACTTCAAAAAGATTTTTTTTTTTACCCTCACCTTGGAGACTGCTAAAACATTCAGATCTCTGGTGAGATCACAGTGAAAGAAGCACGAGGAGAGCCTTGGTGTGTATTGATGCTGTAGAAATCTGCCTGGGAAATGCACAGGAGCATCAGTGTGATGAGCTTTGCCTTTCAGGGCAGGAAGGGACCTTTCCCTTCTCACATTTCCCAGAGATCTGCTGCTGAGGAATTGCCTGGAGCAGTTAATTAACTTTTTTGGGGGTTGTTTGCCTGGATCTAAAGAGGGGGGATGAGCCTCACTGCTGGCAGGGAGGTCAGAGGGAACATCTGGAGTGCAGGATAGAAACTGCTCCTGATTTGAGCAAATATTTTAGGAATGTCCTTCTCTATTTTCATGTCTTTTTTTCCTTTTTTCAGTGTCTGAGAGCTTGAAGAAAAGCTCAAACAGGACGAGTGGATGGATTCTGACTGTGCAGTGGAATAATCTGGACACAGATAAGATAAGAGTGACAAATCTGTGGGGGAAAATTGACAATATCCTTTTGCTTTTAGGGTGGAAAACGTTTCAAAGAGGATGTGAGCTGTGACAAAAGGAGGTCATTTCCCCTTGTCCACCCTTCCCTCAGGGGGTGCAAATGTCACCCCAGCACTGAGCAGATTCTGGGCTCACCTTTGAGTGCCCTTGAGCTTCTCAGTGCCAGGACCTCCCCATCCTCCCAGGGAAGAGTTTCTCCCCAAAATCCACATCCAGCTGCCCTGCTGGACATCTTGAGGGAGCAGATTTCTCAGAGCCCCACTGCTCAGCTCTGCCATGCTCCTCCCTCCCCCTTCCAAAGAGGATTTAACCCCTTTTGTGGGGTTTTCCCCTCCCACCCATGGCAGCAGCTGTTTCTCCTGTCCTGCAGGAGCTGAACTGTGCAAATCTGGGGAGGGAGGAGAAGCAGCAGCAGTGAGAACAGCAGAGAACAGCTGGTGGGAAGCAAATGGGGGTTTGGGGCAGCAGGACTGGGTGCAAAGAGAGCTACAGATGAAAAGAGATGCTCTGGAGCTGGATAGCCTTGGGGCAGCACAAGGGGAATTTTACTGAGAGGAGAAATTCTGAGAGCAGCAATTTTGGGTTTACCTGCAGAGCTCCACCTTTATCTGAGAGACCCTCCCACGGGCAGTGATGTGCAAAGCCCACTGAGCTCCAGAGATGTTGAAACCCTGAAGAGTTTGGGACTTTCTGTGCTTTGTGACACTGACCCCCAAAAGAACAGTGCTGAGGCCTTGGAGAAGGATTCCAAAATTGAGTGATGGAGTTAAAATCATTGGTGTGTACTTAAATAGGAGTGTGTGATATCACACGGTGAAGGGTTTGGAATTTGGGGGTTTAGAATATAGTATGGGACAATATGGATATTCTGGAGTATTGTCTTTTTGTTCCTTCTTGCTCCTTCTTGGTTTTAAGCAGTAGTTTCTAGTTGGATGGACAGTACTGCAGTGTGGGTCACAGGTGCTTGGTCATTGGGTCAAAAGTATAAATAATATAGATGTTAGTTTTTAATTGGACTGTTTGCCTTTAAAAGATCTTGTAATGAATTGGATCTACCAACATTTTACTCACTTTTACCTAGAAGTGCTGCAGAACTCTCTGTACTGTAGATAAGAATTCATAAACAACCAAGTCCAAACATGAAAATTCATCTCTTGTGCTTCAGTCCTGACTCTAAATGAAGGCAAAAAAAAACCCCAAAAAAACAAAAAAAAAACCCAAAAAACCCCCATAATCACTAATAAGTGGAGCCACTAATACAGAGAACCTTCTCAAAGCCCTGAGACTTTTTGGCCATACAAAACTCAGCAATTTGCATCCTCACCCCCAAATCCTGTGCAGCCCCTCAGAGCTGCACTCCTGCCCTCCATCTCCTCCTGGATTTCCTGGGAAGCTCGGTGGGTGTCAGCACCAGAGCTCTTTTCCCAAGCCCTGATGCTGTGCCAGAATCCTCTGTTCCAACCACACACGTCTCACATTTCATTCACACGTGGTTTAAAAGGGAGGAGGGGGAGAAGCCATAAATAATTTTTTCCCAGTGCTGTTGTCTGAGCCTGGAAATACCTAAAGGAGTGGGATGGCCTCTGTGGGACAGAAATCAGAAATTAGAAATCAGAAATCAGAAATCAGAAATGTGCAGCCCCAGGTGACTCTTTCATCACCCCAAATGTGTCCAAACCTCTGTGTGAGTAAATCCTCCCCTGGCAGGAAAATTTTGTGGAGCAGAGAGGACCTGGCCTCACTCCTGGCACTGCCCATATTTTCATATTTCCACTTTCCTTCCTCACTCTGTGCACACTCAGGGACATGGATCAGAACAAACCCTGTTGTTTTGTAATAATTTCCTTCACCTTTTTGCAACATTACCCATGAAATTCGGATGTTACCGAGTGTAAGTTTGGAAACCTCCTGATCCTGCTGTCAGGAAAATTAATCCACAAACACCAGAGGTTTATGTCCAAAAAAAAGGAGACAGAGGAGTCCTTTTACTTTATTCAAATAAAGGAGAGGTCATGGGGCATTCCCCTGGGGCCTCTCAAATTTTTGGAGGATGCAGCCTCCTTTTTATCCCAATTTCCCTCTCTCTTTCCCCATGGGCTGAGGTACTTGAGAGGTCCAGATTTCCCAGAACACCTGATACCTGAGATTCCTCTCTATAACCCTCCCTTTTAATTTTTAATTCTTACAGAATTCATGGTTTTCCTCCATTCTTCTTTCACCAATATCCAACTTCATTTATCAGCAAACTTACAGTTTGCAAAGGCAAACTTTTTTTCCATTCATCAATCAGTGGAATCCTTCCCATTATTTCTTTTATCTCTTAGTGCTGGTTTTATCTACCAGCAGACCCACAGCTTGTTTGTGAAGACAAATCCCTCATTCCCCTCACTGCAGCAGGGACCTCTCCCAGCAGTTGTGGTCGGTCTGAATCCAACCTTGTGCTTGTTAATGTCACTCTGCATGTCCCCTGCTGTCCCCAAGCATGGCTCTTCTCCCCAGGCCTGCTCCCTGCTACCAGCTGCATTCTTTGCTTCCAGCATATGGCCTCAATTACTGTCCCTCTGCCTTGATTTCCTGCCTCTCTGGCTTTCCTGAAACTCATCCCCTCCTCCTGGCAGCCTGAGCTCCTGCAGTGAGATGCTTTATGAGCTCTCACATTCCTCCCTCCCTCCCTCCTGCTTTGCTCCTCTGACGAGGGGGTTCTGACCCACAGTGGGCTCAGATGAGGCTCAGACCCCCCAGGTGCTGTCACTGAGCCCAAGAGCCCCAGGGACCAGGCCAGGGCTCTGGACAGAGGTCCCCACCCTCCCCCAGCATCCATCCCACATCACCCTGCAGTTTTCAGCCAAATGCTCCATTTGCAAAGCTCAGGCTGGTTTTTATTGCCATCCCCTGCTGAGGCCGGGGGCTTTCCAAGCCTCTGCCCTTTGAAAGCAGCATCAAACCTCTCTGGGTTTCCCCTGGGTGCTGTTTGGCCTCTTTCCCGGACATTTAGCCCTGCAGAAAAGCTATGTGCCCGTGGTTTCTGCCTCTCAAAGCTTTTTGAGGAGGGGTGAGGGCTCTGCCCGTGGCTCCTCAGCCCCTTCCTGCTGCTGGAGAGGAGCCCCAGACCCTCCAGCACACGGGTGCTGCAAATCCTGAGCAATCTGAGCTTATTTGGGGGCAGGGGGAGGGGGAAAGGGTTAAACCCCACAAACGAACCAGTTAATGATTCCCATCCCCTCGCTGGCATGTTTCAGCTTTTGGAAGGGGGTCTGGCCAGCAGCTGTGCCAGCAATTGTAGCTCCAAAAGAGCATTTTCTTTCTGTGTCAGCTTTCATCCATGGCCCCTCTGGATTCCCCTGGTGCCTGCAGATGCCAGAGTTTCCAGGGCTCCTGCTGCTACAATTCCCTGTGACTTCTCCCTCCCATCCCAGCGATGTGTGATGGAGAGGGGGGTGAAGAAGGCACTGCTGGATCCGTGTTTCTTCCTCTCCCATCCTTCCCTAAGTGTAGGAGAGGCTTTTTCCCAGGATAAAAACCACTCAGCAGCATTTGGGAATGGCAGGAAAAGCTGGGAAACTGCACCTCTGAAAGTTTGGGGTGCAGTTGGGGATAACAATATTTACAGCTGAGCAGCCAAAGCCACGTTCAGCTGCAGCAGCCCTATTGAATAATAAGGTTTATATATCACATATAGATGAATTTTATATCTATTGTGTAATAAACTGTATTATAATAATCCTGGACACTGTTTTCTGATTTTCCTACCCACAGCAGGAGCACTTTGGGTGAGCAATGCCAGCAAGAGCATCATTGGCAGAGCCACCACCATCCCTGGAAATGTTCAAAAAGTGTGGAGGTGCCACTTGGGGAAGTGGTTTAGAGGTGACCACAGTGGTGCTGTGAATTTGACGATGTTAAAGGTCTTTCGCAAAATTAACAACTCTGTGATCCCCTGAAATGTGTGGCACTCCCCTAAATTCCTCCTCACCTTGTCCTGTTGCAAGCAGCTGTGGAAGCAAGGAGAAGGAAAAGTCCAAATTTCTGAAATTACATATAAAGGGTTTTTAAAAATCCTGGAGTGCACAAGAGCTGGGGGGAGTGGATGGAGCAGAGAGGTGAGGATCCAGGTCACAACATCCTTCCTCAGCCCTCCACACCCCTGAGTGCTTGGAATGAGTTCATCCCTAAGTTCCCCCAGGGCCACCATCCCCAGAGACCCTCCACAGCTCCCCAAACCCTCCACACGCAGTGTAGGACCCCCAAAACCCCAATGGCTGCTAGTCACCCAAACCTGCCCTCAGAACTTTGATCTCCATCCCCGGGGGTGAATTTGGGCTGATTTGCTGCCCAAACCCCAGCCCCAAACCCCCAAACCTGGGGCTGGCTCCTTCCCAGGACACCCCAAAGCTTCAGGGGCTGGAAAGCAGCACCCTCAGTCCTTCCAGTAGCCTCAAAGCCGCTCTGGTAGCCAGCCCCATCCCCGAGCTGTGTTTTTGGGGTTTTCCTGGGGCCGGGGGTGCCGGCAGGTGGCAGCCTGGGCAGGCGGCACGGGCAGCCTCTCGCAGATGTTTAATGGGATTTCAGAGCTCTGGGATTCATCGGGAGCTGTTGTCACGGAAACGGAGATCTGCGAGAGCCCGGCGTTAACCCCCTCGGTGCCGGGAGGGGAGCGCTCCGTGCCCGCAGCTCCCGAGCCCCGCCTGGCTTTGTAGGGTCCGCTGGATTATTTAGGATTGGGGCTCTAATTGCCTTTGAAAATCTGCCTCGGTGCTGCTGGAGCCCCGCTGCTCCAGGAGGGATGTCCAGCGCGTCCTGACCCTCTCCTCTTCAAATTTGGGAGATTCCCGCACACAAAAAAACCCAAACTGGATCAGTAGGTGAGGTTGGCTGCTTCTCCCACCTTTGGAGGGAAGAGAGGAAATATCCTACTAATGCCTGCTCCCAGCTCATCCCACCCTAATTGCAGCTCCTCCGGGCTGGGGCTGGACAGGAGAGGGCACCAGAGCCGCGCTGTCGCTGGGGTGGTGGCCGCGCATGTGTCCCCCCCGCACGTGGCTCCCCCCGGGGTGACACCGCTGCCGGGGGGGGACGAGCAGCTGCGCCCCGGGTTAATCTGCTTAGGGCCGGAGCGGCAGCACGGGAGTGAAAGGGAGATTAGAGGGCAGGGGGGCTCCGGCAGCCCGGGCTGCTCGTTGGAGAAGCGCCAGGAGACAACTGCGCTGAGCAGAGGGGGAGAAAACCCGGGGGAGACGAGAGGAGCGGGCAGCTAATAACAGCTGGGGGCTCTGAGGAGGGGAAAGGATTTAGGAACGTGCCCCAGGATCCTGGTGGAGCACCCCCACCTCCTCGTTCCCAGGAGGAAGGTGCTGCCAGGCAGCCTGGGCTCTAATCCATTCCCTCCCATCCGGATGCCTTCCCACCCCCATCACACTCATGAAAACATTCCCTAAAGCATCTTCAGGATGGAAACCCGCTGGACTTTACCGCATGCCTGTGGAGGAACAGGATGTGGGATATTTGGTGTTTCCCATGGTGGAATAGGGGGAAAATGCCATTTTCTGGAGCAGAGCAGGATGTGAGGCTGCTGCTCACAAAGGCTCCCTGAGGAATTCCAGAGGTTGGGATCCATTCCCTGCTGCTGCCACGCTGCTCTCACGGGGCTGTTGGAGCCCAGAAACATGAGAGTTTTGACATGTTTGTGCTTTTTTTCTCCCAGAACACTGCTTTTGACTGGAGACTTTGAAGAACGCTTCCAAATTTGAGTGATAAAGGTAAAGTCAAGAGTGAGAAGTTAGAATAGAAGCGTAATTTCACGTGGTGAAAGGTTTGGAATTTAGGGTTTTTAGAATATAGTAATAGGAAATTCGTGGGCACCACCCCATCTTCCTTTTCTTGTTCCTTCTTTTTCCTTTTTCTTTCTAGTTTCAGGTATTCATTTTTGGTTAAATAGTTAGTTCTACACTACAAGTCGCAAGTGTTTAGTTATCAAGTGGAAAATATAAATAATGTGTTAGTTCTTTATTAAACTATTTAGCTTTATAAGACCTTGTAGCTATCTAAATTCATTTCCATCTTACTCACTTTTAGCTGGTATCTAAAAATATTGCAAAACTCGCTGTACTTTAAATAAGATTTATTAAACAACCAAGTCTGAACAAGAAATTCTGCTCATTTGTGATTTTAATTTTAACTCTGAGTGGGGAAAAAAAAAAAAAAAGCCATTAATTAACTAGTGCAACTAAACCACTACACAGATCCTGTGTTTTCCTTGCCCAAACTGGGGTAGTGGATGTTCCTCTGGAATTCCTGCAGTCCTGGGTCAGGACTTTTTTATCTATAGTACAGTGAGTGCTACAGCACTTCTAGCTAACAAGCTAAAAGCAAGAAAATGGAGCTGTATCTTGCTTGTTACAAGGTCTTTTAAGGCTGAACTATCCAATTAAAAACTAATACCTGAAACTAAGAAAAAGGAACAAGAAGGAAGAAGAAGTCACTGCTCAAGAACCTCCATCTTGGGGGTTAGAGTACAGTACCTATCACTATATTCTAAAACCCCAAACTCCAAACCCTTCCCCATGTGATATCACACACCTCTATTCAAACTGCACACCGGTGATTTTAACTCCATCACTCAAATTTTGGAAGCCTTCTCCAAAGCCTCAAGCCCAAAGCAGTGTTCTCCTGGGGGGATCAGTGCCAGAAAGCACAGAAAGCTCAAAACTCCAGGATTCAGGATTCCAACAAGAAAGGATGGAAAAAAAGCAGTACCTGCTCTTACTGTGTAATGTTTGTTCTTCCTCTCAGCTGTCAAGGAAACCATGGCATGGCCACATACCCAGCTGGGATTGCTGTGGTTGCTGGCATGTTCTGGCCTTTTCATCCAGATCCAAAATAGCTTCTCCACCCCTCCATTTCTGCTGGCTGACAGAGCACCTTCCTCCGTGCCATTGTCTGTTCTCCTGCCCGGGAAGGAGGCCCAGAATGCCAAAGTTTTTCTTAGAACCATAAAATCACTGAAGATTTGGGATTGGAAGGGATATTTAAAGGTCATCTGGTTCCAGCCTCACCTTCCACCAGGGTAGAAGAGTAGGGGAGGAAGATTTCTCAACCAGGATTTTGGGATAAGAAAACCAGAGTAGAGAGGTAGAATTGGTGATGCTACAACTTTTCTATTTCTTACACAGGAGGAGGAGAAAGATCAGGAGGAGCATGAGGAGAAATCTCGAAAGTTTCCACAGCCCAGGCTGGCAGTGGGGTTTTTGCTCATGCAGAAAAGGAATTAAAATGACACTGAGGGGCTGGGGAAGGGAAGGGAAGGGAAGGGAAGGGAAGGGAAGGGAAGGGAAGGGAAGGGAAGGGAAGGGAAGGGAAGGGAAGGGAAGGGAAGGGAAGGGAAGGGAAGGGAAGGGAAGGGAAGGGAAGGGAAGGGAAGGGAAGGGAAGGGAAGGGAAGGGAAGGGAAGGGAAGGGAAGGGAAGGGAAGGGAAGGGAAGGGAAGGGAAGGGAAGGGAAGGGAAGGGAAGGGAAGGGAAGGGAAGGGAAGGGAAGGGAAGGGAAGGGAAGGGAAGGGAAGGGAAGGGAAGGGAAGGGAAGGGAAGGGAAGGGAAGGGAAGGGAAGGGGCTGGAGTCCCAGGAGAGGCTGAGGGAGCTGGGCAGGGGCTCAGGCTGGAGCAAAGGAGGCTCAGGGGCCCTTGTGGCTCTGCACAACTCCCTGCCAGGAGGGGACAGCCGGGGGAGTCGAGCTCTGGGAACAGGGAACAGGGACAGGAGGAGAGGGAACGGCCTCAGGCTGGGCCAGGGGATGTTGGGATAAAATATTAGGGACAATTTCTTCACAGAAAGGGCAGTGAAGCCCTAGAAGAGACTGCCCAGGGCTGTGGTGGAACCACCATCCCAGGAAGTGTCCAAAAGTCCCACGGTGTGGCCCTGGGGACACGGCTCCGTGGCGAGCACAGCAGTGCCAAGGCTATGGCTGGTCTCAATGACCTCAGAGGCTTTTCCAGCTAAACAATTCCATGATTGTAACGAGCTGCTCTGCATTTTGGCTCAGTGGGGTCTGTGCTCAGCACAGCCTCCCTGATCCAGCAGCTGTTGGAACCCTGTCACTGAGAATTTTAAACGTTTTGTGCTTTCTGGCACTGACCCCCAGGAGAGCACTGCATTTGACCTGAGGCTGTGGAGAAAGATTCCAAATTGAATGATAGAATTGGGATCACTGGCGTGCAGTTTGAATAAAGTGTGATATCACATGGGAGAAAATGTAAAGGTGGTTACATGTTAAGACTCTGACTCTTAACAGGTGATTTTCTCCCTCACACAGGGAGGTAAAAGTGTAAAAGTGGTACATGCACCACTTATTTAGTGGCTTGTCTTCATTTTCTTCTGTCTTCACTCAGAGTCAGGATTAAAAACACAAAGGAGATTAATTTTTTGTGTTTGGACTTGGTTGTTTATTAAATCTTATCCAAAGTACAGAGAGTTCTGCAACACTTCCAGCCACCAGCTAAAAGTGAGCAAAATGGAGATTAATTCAGTTAGTTACAAAGTCTTTTAAAGCTAAACAGTCCAATAAAGGACTAATACCTATATTATTTATACTTTTGACCCAAAAACTAAACTCTTGTGACCTGCAACATTAGCTATCCAACCAAAAAGAAATCATTAAGAAGAAGGAAGAAGAAGACAGAAAGGAGACAACACCCAAAATCCTCCATCTTGTCCCATACCTATTACTGTATTCTAAAAACCCCAAATTCCAAACCCTTCACCATGTGAACTCACACACTTCTGTTTAACTACACACCGGTGATTTTAACTCCATCACTCAAATTTTGAAGCTTCTCCAAGGCCTCAGGTCAAAAGCAGTGCTCTCCTGGGGGCCAGTGCCAGACAGCACAGAAAGCTCAAAAATCCCAAATTTCAGGGTTCCAACAGGAAAAGTCAGAGTTTAAGGTTTTAGAATATAGTAATATATAGAAAGTAAGATGGAGGTTTTAGGGCAGAGATTTTGTCCTTCTTCTTCACCTTTGTCTTCATGGGTTTGGGTGCTATTGTGTGATTGGATAGAAAATTCCACATCGTGGGCCACAGGTTAATTAAAAATAATTTAGGTGGCATTTCCTAACTGGACAGTTTCTCCTTACAAGGCCCTGTAGAGAGAGATAAGTCTCCATTTTTAGTTTGTTTGCTTGAAGTCCTGTAGAACTCATAGTTTGTGGGACTGTAATATAAAATTGTGACTTATCATATTTGTAGGCTGTTTGGGGGTTTTGGTGTGGTGGTTTTTTATGTTTTTTAGGTACTAGAGAAGGTTGGTTTTTTATTAAGGTTTGGCATGGCGCATGTGCTCGGGTCACAGGAATCTCTCCCAGTGTTATCAAAATGCTGAGGGGACACTGATGGCTGTCACAGCCATTCCAGACACAACTTCCCCCTGGAGAGGGAGAATTTCCCATTCCAAGCCATTCCAACTTCCCTTGGAGGGGAGGATTTCCCATTCCAAACCATTCCAGCTTCCCTTGAAGGGGAGGATTTCCCATTCCAAACCATTCCAGCTTCCCCTGGAGGGCAGGGTTTCCCATTCCCAGCTGCAGCAACAAGGGGCCCTGACCCACTGTCTGCAGGGACAAGGGACACGAGGGCTCCTCCCATGGGAGCAGCAGCCAGGGCAGGGAGTCCCAGGCCCTGAATTCTGCCTGTCCCCATGGGATTTTCTGCTCCTGATCCTTGGGTTTTCCCTTTTCCTGCTGTTTTCAGAAGGGATCCCAGGGCAGGGTGGCATCTGTGTGGTCCTGTGGTGGCTGAGCCCTGGTGAGCAGCTGAACACCCCCAGTGCTCAGTGACCCAACACCTGACAAGGGGAAGTGACAAATTAATTCCTTCTTTTGCTTTGTTTGCAGACTCAGCTCTTGCTTTTTCTATTAAACCACTTTTATCTCAACCCTCACCCTCCCAGTGGGGACTGAGAAAGGGGCAGAGCTGCCCACTGGGGTTAACCCTGACTCTGCTGGTCCTGGCCTGGCTCTGGGTGGGATCCTGCTGGAGCTGCTGCTTCCCTGAGCCCCCCTCCCCACGGAGCTCCTGTCTGATGTTTTGTGCAGCTCTCCCACTGGGATCCTCCTTCACTTCTCAGGACATTTCTCCATCCCCCATCACACTTCAGAGGAGCTCAGCGTGGCACTCTCATCTCCATTCCCTCCCTGCCCAGGCTCTGTGCCCATCCAGCCACCAGCAGCTCCACCCCCAGACTGGGAAGGAATGGGAAAAGCCCTGGGGCTGCTGCTTGAAGGAGCCTTTGTGGGGGAGTGAGGTCAGGGAGAGAGAAAAGCTGCAGCATCATCGAGGGAGGCGTTTTTAGAAATCCTGGAGAGCACAAAAGCTGGGGGGGAGTGCATGAAGCACAGAGGTGAGGATCCAGGTCACAACATCCTTCCTCAGGATGAGTTAATCCCGAAGTTCACCATCCCCAGAGACCCTCCACTGCTCCCCAAACCCTTCACACACAATGTAAGACCCCCAAAAGCCCCAGTGGGTGCCAGCCACTCAAAGCTGCCCTCAGGAGCATGGCAGGCTCAGTGTCCTAGCCTGGCCCAGTGCTTGTCCTGCCCCAGAGCTGCTCTGTGGGCTCAATGACCCAACCTGTGTCCTTTGCTGTCACCTCCATGTCACAGCTCTGCCCTCTGCTGCCCAGCACACGGGGCAGTGGAGGCAGCAGATCAATCCCAAATCCATCAGTGCCAGCCCAGGGAGGGAGCAGGGGCTGAGCCAGGCTGGGTGTGGGGGGACTCTGATCCCTAAAACCAAACCCTGCTGCAGAGAACAGACATTTCCCCTCATCCCAAAGCCCAGGCCCTTCTCTGCTTTGTGGGAGAGAATTTGGTGATGTTCATCTCTAATCCCAAGCACAGCCAGGGGAGCAGAGCAGGTTGGAGTTTTGCCAGTGACAAAATCACTCTGGGACAAAAATCTGTATGTTGTAGGTAGAGGCAGAAAGTTCCTGAAATGTTTTGTCAGTTCTGTCCAAAACCACTGCAATCTCAGAGCAGATCTGCTGGGGATGAGAAAAAACCAGCATCTTTGGGCAAGGGGTTCCAGCTCAGCAAACCCTTGTTCAAGCCATAAATACTCCTTTTTAAATGCCATTAAAATTTTAAAATAGCATTTTAAAATGCTATTAAAGTTCAGTAACTTTGCTGTTTTCCTGTCCTGCTGCTGATGGCACGTTGATAAAGCCCACCTGGATTTCCAAAGGGATCTCTTGAAGAAACTGAGCTTCTGTGGGAGGAGAGGGGAGGTTCCTACATGGCTTCAACCTGGTATTTCACTGGCTAAAAAGAAGGAAACAAATTACATCAGGCAGGCTGTGAGTGGTAGGAATGTTTCTGACAGTATTTCAGTAGGGAAAAACAAAAGCCTGACTGTGAAGGGATGCAGAGGGATCTCACCTGGATGTTGGTGGCTTAGAGGGTCACAAAGAGGCTGTGTGGGCTGGGAGTGCTGGGGAAGAGAAGGATCCAGGCAGGATTTAGAGCCCCTTCCAGTGCCCAAAAGGGCTCCAGGAGAGCTGGAGAGGGACAAGGGATAGAGGGACAGGACACAGCGAATGGCTCCCACTGCCAGAGGGCAGGGCTGGATGGGATTTTGGGCAGGAATTGTTCCCTGTGAGGGTGGGCAGGGCTGGCACAGGGTGCCCAGAGCAGCTGTGGCTGCCCCTGGATCCCTGGCAGTGCCCAAGGCCAGGCTGGACACTGGGGCTGGAGCAGCCTGGGACAGTGGGAGGTGTCCCTGCCACGGCAGGGGTTGAAAGGAGATGTTTGTTAAGGTCCCTTTCAACATTCTGTGATTTGAAGATCTCAAAAGGATTTTCCTGCCCTGGATCCTTTTCCCATTTAACTCCATGAACAGAGGGATGCTCCAAGCTGACAATTTCCAGTTGGAGCAAAACTGGATGTGTGGGGTGTCCATGTAGTATCTGCAGTAGTTAAAACCTCAAAACCCCCTCTGAGATCTAGAAATCGCTGGGAAAGGAAAGAGAGGAAGGAAAAACCACCACAGCAGTTCCTTTTTTTTTTCTCTTTGTTTTACTTTAGCTGTGCTGCCTGCAGCTCTGCTGCCTGTGGAGGGACCTCATGAGCCAGATCGGTGCAGACGGAAAGGGACAGCCCTGGAGCTGCTTAATTCAGACAAGGGGCAGGGAGGAGGCGAGTGAAACGATAAAGTGAAGGTGTTTGTGTCCCCGGTGTAAGTACGAGCTGAATGAAGCTGGGAGGGGCAGGTTTAAATGCCGAGCTGTCACTTCCCAGCCCTCCCCTGCACAGGATGTGGCGGATCCTTACGGCTTGTCCGGGATAAAAAAAGCACCGAGATACATTTATGGAATAAAAGGGTGGGAGGATGTGAGAAAATTCACCGGCTGAGAAAGATGAGAGCGGCGGTGAGGGCGTGAGGGAGTAATTGGGAGCTGCAGGGAGCGGAGGGGAGGGAGGAAGGAAGGAGAGAAGGAGGGAAGAGGGAAGGAGGGAAGGAGGGAGGAGGAAAGGAGGGAAGGAGGGAAGAGAGAAGAGAAAAGGAGGGAAGGAGGGAAGAGAAAAGGAGGGAAGGAGGGAAGAGAGAAGGAGGGAAGGAGGGAGGAGGAAAGGAGGGAAGGAGGGAAGAGAGAAGAGAAAAGGAGGGAAGGAGGGAAGAGAAAAGGAGGGAAGGAGGGAAGAGAGAAGGAGGGAAGGAGGGAGGAGGAAGGAGAGAAGAAGGAAGAGGGAAGGAGGGAAGGAGGGAAGGAGGGAGGAGGGAAGGAGAGAAGAGGGAAAGGAGGAAAGAAGGAAGGAGAAAAGAGGGAGGAGGGAAGGAGCAGTCTGCCGGGTTCATGCCGTGCTGGAGACGGGCTGTGGGAGGAGGATGGCTCTGCCAGGAGGAGAAAGAAGCTCTCGCTGCAATTTCAGCCTCGGGATAAGGATTGGGAGCGTGGGAGAGCAAGGCCCGGGGGGAGAAGGGACTGCTGGCTCAGAGGAGGCTTTGCAGAGGCAGGAGGACAAGCGGAGCATTGAGTGAGGCTCCTGCTTCCTTTCAGCCCTGTCCAGCTCTGCCCCAGCCCAGCTGGCAGCTGGGGGGACCCCCCTCACCCCCCTCCTGCAGCCCCGGGGGCTGAGCGCACAAAGCCTGGCAGCTCTGAATGCTCCCTGTGTTGTCTGCGCTCACCAAATGCTTCATCTCTGCTGCTGCCAGAGCCCCGGGGCTGCGACCCAGCAGCAGCACCCGCACCGAGCCAAAAACATACCCAGGGCGATCAGGGGACGCCTCGGAAAGCGGTGGGAGATGTCGGGGTTCGGGGGCTGTGGTCCCTCTGTGTGACCTGCGTGTGACAGCCCCGCACGGGTCCTGGCACAGCCATCTCCTGTGCACCCTGTACACCCGCGGATCTCTCGCTTTGCTGATTTTTGGGGCTGAGGACAGAGCCAGAAGTGACATCTCCTGCCCTCTGTGCCACAGCTCTCGTTTGCAGCAAGGCAAATGCAGCAAGGAGGGCCGAGGGGGGTTTGGGATGATGCTGAGAGAGGGGTGCTCGGTTTGTGGTTGTTATTTAGCAGTCTCCAAAAGGCTTTTCGATCCCACCGCTTCTTCCTGCACGGTTTCACGTGCCTGCCTTTGGAGGAGGAGATGCCTCAGGAGCTGGGGAGGGCAGCACGGGAAGATTTTCAGCCCTGAAAGAGTTAAATCCCCGCGCCTGCTGCGCCTGGGCAATAATTCAGCTGCTGCTTCATATTCCTGAGCAGGTCGCCTCCCTTCTGCCGCCTCCTCCCAGTCACAAAAATGCATCTCCCGAGGCAGGAGCGGGGCCGTGCCCGGTGCCACCCCCCGCCCGGTGGCCGGGGCAGTGCCACTGTCACCCCATGCCCCTGGTGCCCCGAGCCGGCTGGCACCCGGCAGCTGCTCTAATTCGGGGTTCCTGCCTCGCCCGTGGCGTCATGAGCTGGATGAGCTCAGGATTTAAGCCACAAAGGCTTCTTAAGGGGAAAAACCCCTGTCTGGGTCTGGTTATTGGGACAGCAGCGCCGGCAGGCCAGGCTGGGCTTAACGGGATAATGGAGAAGGGGGAGGGGGGGAGCTGTGGGAGCTGTGATGCTCTGCTGGTACAGCCCTGTGAGAGCCTGGGGGCAGCATCCTCCAGCACAGCGCTGGCCTGGGCTGTGGGATGCACTGGGAATGCACAGGGAAAGCACTGGGAATGCACAGGGAAAGCACAGAGAATGCACAGGATGCACTGAGAATGGATAGGATACACAGGGAATACACAGGCTGCTCAGGAAATGCACAGAGTACACAGGGAATGCACAGGATGGACAGGGAATGCACAGGGAATGCACAGGGTGCACTGGAAATGCAGGGGATGCACAGGGAATGCACAGGACGCACAGAGAATGCACAGGGAATGCACAGGATGGACAGGGAATGCAGGGGATACACAGAGAATGCACAGGATGCACTGGGAATGCACAGGGAATGCACAGGGAATGCACAGGGTGCACTGGGAATGCACAGGGTGCACTGGAAATGCAGAGGATGCACAGGGAATGCACAGGATGGACAGGGAATGCACAGGATGCACAGGGAATGCACAGGATGCACAGGGAACACAATGGGATGCACAGGGAATTCACAGGATGTACTAGGAATGCACAGCATGCACTGGGGAGCTCTCCTTTTGGAACCTTAAAGTCTGGGAATTTTAAACTTTCTGTGTTTTCTGACCCCTTGGAGAACACTGCTTTTGACTTAAGGCCTTGGAGAAGGCTTCCAAATTTGAGTAATAAAGTTAAAATCACTGGTGTGTAATTAGAATAGAAGTGTGTGATTTCACATAGTGAAGGGTTTTAAATTTGAGGGTTTAGAATACAGTAGTAAGTATAGAACAAGATGGATATTCTTAAGCATCGTCCCTTTCTTCCTTCTCATTCCTTCCTCTTCATGATTTCAGGTAGTAGTTTTTGGTTAGATAGAAAGTACTGCAGTGGGGCTCCTAGGTGTTAGGTTATTGAGTCAAAAGTATAAATAATATAGATGTTAGCTTTTAATTGAGTAGTTAGGCTTCAAAAGACCTAGAACTTAAAGACAGAAGAACTAGATACATCCCCATTCTCTCACTTTTGGCTTGATGGCTAAAAGTGCTGAAAAACTCTCTGTACTTTAAATAAGATTTAATAATCAACCGAGTCCAAACAAGAAATCCACATCTTGAGCTTTCAATCCTGACTCAAATTAAAGACAAAAAAAAAAAAAATCCTAACCACTATCACTGTCCCAGATCAGAGGGTGCCAATGCCTTTTCTCCAGGTCCATTCCAGTCCTATTTCCTCCTCCACATTCCCAGCTCTTACCCAGGCTGGGATCAGCCTGCCTCACATCAGGGAGGTGACAGCAGCCAGGCTCTGTGCCGGTCCCAGGTGATGCTGGATCCCTCCATTACCTCAGGTTATAAATATATGAAATCAGAACAAGAAAAGAACTCAAAATATGTAAAACACAAGCTGGGGCAGAGCTGTTTTCACTGTTAACTCCACCAGGAGCCAGAACACTGTAAGATCAGACCTGGAGTCCCCAGGTGTCACCCCAGCACCGAGTGATGTGGCTTTGCCCTGTCCCTGCCTTTCTGCCCAGAACCACAGATGATTTTCCTCTCCTTGGCTGAAGCCTTTGACCCTCCAGCTGCTGGGATAGACCCAGAGAGCTAAAAATGCACAAACCCTGCTGCAAACAGCCCCAAGAGCCAGAAGGGAAATAAAACACTCTTCCCAACCATGCACAGGCCCCAGAGTGAAACTTTATTTTACTTACTGGAAGCTCATTGGGTGCAGCAGCTTTCTGCCTTTTAATGTCCAGGGATGCTCCATTCCTTGTCACCTCGCTGGCTTTGCTGAAAACAAGGTGATGGTAAAAATGGGGGGAGAAGCTTGCCCAGGCCAATTCTGGCACAGACCTTGCCCAGGGGCAGCCTGGGCTGGGGGAGCCACTAGATCTGGGGACACTGGGGGCACTGGGGGCACTGGGGACACTGGGGAGCACAGACACTCCCACCACGGGGTCAGGCCTGCAAAGTTCACCATGTTCAGGGTTCAGCATCCCCCTGTTTTCACCCCAACCCCAGAGAACCCCAGAGCTCACAAGGGCAGCACTATGACCCAGATAGGTTTGGGTTTTGGGGGGACATTAAAGCTCACCTTGTCCTGACCCCTCAACCATGGGCAGGGACACCTTCCACTGAGCAGATTACTCCCAGCGTTTATATTAATTTAAGATCTCAATAGCAGCAATAATTCAATTTTTTTCATAGAATTTGGGGCATTCCTGGGGCACGTTATCACACTGCGGGGTGGAAGCTCGAACAAAAAGCTGAGCGAGCCGAGCACGGCGTGTCCCCTGTCCCCTCCCGGCACGTGGCAGGGCCAGCGTCCCCTCCCGGCGGTGACAGCGCCCGGAGATGCTCTTTGTGCCGGGCACAAAGCTCCCGACGCTCCCTCTGCCATCCCAGGGGCTGCGGCTCCAGCGGAGCCTGAACGCGAAACAGCGAGCGAGCAAGGATGAGCCCTTGGGAGGAGGTGGGGGGCGTTCCTGTGCTGGAAAAGGGAAAGAGAGAGAAATTTTGGTTTTAGAGGGAGGAATTTGCTGTGCTTCAGCCTCTGGCCACAGTGCAGGGACTCCCTGCTGGAAGCTGAGCGAGCCACAGCTCCCGTGTCGCTGCAGGGTGTGGGATGGAGCACTGGACACAGGATGTGACCCCTCCCCATCCCTTCAGGAAGGGGTGAGGGAGTTAAGAAGTGCATGAGGTGCACGGGGGATGCACAGGATACACAGGGAATGCACGGGATGCACAGGGAATACATGAGATGCACAGAGGATGCACGGGATGCACAGGGTAGGACAATTAAGGCATTGGTCCCACTGCTTTCCCAGCACCTGGGGTGTGACAGGGCTCCTGGTGGGGCCAGGAGCTGTGCCACCCTCATGGCAAGGTGCCAGTGCTGCTCAGGGCAGGCAGGAGCTGCCAAATGCCCTGGAAAGCTTCAAAATGAGAGAGAAAATGGGATATGTGAGCTGAATCCAGGCCAGCCTGGAGCTGTGCCTGGGAGTTTGCATTTCCTTGTACCAGCTCCTTTCTTTTCGTGGCTCTGCAGCTGTGGGAAAGGGATGCTCTGAGAGCACGGCGAGAGCTTTTATGTAAAAAAGATGGAGAAATAAATACGATTTTTGGTACAAAAATGTGATTTTTTTTTTTTTTTCTCCATATCATAGTTTTGCTGGTGCAGAGCAGAACCCAGAGCCTTGTGGCACTGAGCTGCAGCACCCAGACTGGAGGGGGCAGCTGGAGCAGCAGCACAGTGGTGGTGGGCTGGGCACTGCCACCACATCCCTGGACAAGGCTGGAAATCCATTCCCTGCCCCAAAAATCCACCTTGGCACAGCAGGTGTGGTGCCTCAGAGGCTCTGGGGGATGGAGGTGTCCTCTTTCCCCCTGCCCACATGTCACCAGGGCTGAAAGGCGGGTGGGTGGCAAGAGGGGGGGACAGGAGCCACCCGTGCTGTCCAGCCACTTGTCATTGCCCAGGGACAAAGCAGCAAGCAGAGCCCTGCTCACAGCACTGGAGCCTTCGTGTCCCCCAGGGTGTGCACAGCTGTGTGACAGCTCTGGGACAGCAGTGTCCCTCCTGGGGACACCCCCTGCCCTTGCAGTCACACCAGGAGCAGCAGCCCAGCCCTGGCTGAGTTTGGAGGTCAAAGCAGCCAGAACTGGGCCAGGCTGCAGCTCCCTGCTGCTCTGCTGGGATGAAGGACATCTTCTCCCAGATGGCCACTTTGGCAGGACAAAGGCTGGTCCAGGTGGCACTGGCTTGGTGGCACGGGAGGGGTTTGTCCTTGGGAGTGGTTCTGAGCACAGGGACATCCCAGCCCGGGCTGTGCCCCTGCTCTGGGGCTCAGTGCTCAGTTTTGCTGCCCAAATCCTGCTGGCACCTCACCTTGGGTGCTCCAAGGGGTGCCCAGTCCCTCCTTCTGGCCAACCCCAAACCCCTCCTACCCAGCCAGAGCTTCTTTGCCCTCTGTCTGAGGTGGGCAGCACCCCTGTCCCCCCTCCCTGACACCAGATCCGTGTCCCAAAATGTCCCTGCCTCTTCCCCAGCCCCTTTCCCGCCCGAGGTGTCCCTGTTCTGCAGAGCTGTGGGATGGAGCCAGCTGAGCAGTACTGGCTCCATGAGGCTTTCAGGAGAGGGTCCCCACAGGCATGGACACACAGGGACTGCTGGGATAATTTAAAAACCAGGGCAGAGACCTGATTATTGCCCTAGTTTGCATCAAAATCTCAGTTTGGGTTTTTTTAAGCAGGCTTTTGATGAGCTTGTCAATGACAAGTTGCTAATTGAGGAGTGGGAGGCCCACAGTGCCCTGTGAAAAGATGAGAGAAAAAAAAGCCAGGATAAAAATAATTGTTTAAACCTGGCACTAGGCCTGGCTGCAGGGACCAGGGGGATGGAGGGAAACCAGGCTGGGGTGGCCTCAGAGAGACCTCGGGGGTGGGGCTCAGTCAGGGGGTGGGGACACCCCAAATCTCTGCAGGGGCTGGGAGAGACCCCATGAGCCTCATCACCCTGGGGTGCTGCAGCAGTGGGGGACTCTTGGTCTCTAACAACATCAGGCACCCCCAGCACTGTGTACAGCTCCAGGCTCCACATTTTTTATTCCACATCCCCCCAGTATATCCACTGATTTATAAATTCCCTACACGCACTGCTGGGCTGAGAAGTACACTTAAAGACAAGCTAAAACATGAGGTAAAAAAGGATGGGGGAGAGATGAAAAAACACCATTTAAAAATATTTTTGAAGTTATTAATGGTACAAAGCATATTTTCTTCCTGCACCCTTGTGGATTATCTCTTGCACTGGGTTGAAAGGAGCCAGCCTGGTCCCCTCCCCTGGCACCCACCAGTCCTTCCTCCATTCCCCTCTTTCCCTGCACAAAGCAGCTTTGTGTCCCTCTTCCTGTCCCTCTGCTCCCATCTGGCCACTGTCCCTCCCTGGCACCCATCCCATCTCTCTCTGCAGCACAAGGACCCTCCTCCTCCATTTATCTGGGGGAGTCCCAGCCCCCCCAGCAGCTCACAGGGCCCCCCATTCTGGGGTGACGGGGAGGATGGCAGGGTCCCCACCCCCACCCTGGGGACCAGCAGTGCAGGTGGCACTGGAGCAAGGGGTGGCACTGCACCCCAAAACCCTCTGGAGTCTTTGGGGGGCTCTTTTCCTCCTGCACCCCTTGGCTGCTCTCCCTTCCCTGTGCCAGGCTGTGTCACTGCTCCTCTGAAATCCCAAATCAAATCCCACCCTGTGGGAGAGGAGGGGAGGCATCCAGGACATGTCTGGGAACCCAGACTGGCAGTGGCACCCAAACCTTGGCCAGCAGGATGTGCTGGGCTCTGTGTCACCCACATCCCTGTCCCCCATGACAGGAACACACCCCAGCACTGCAGGATCCATTTCCTTTTTGTGCTCCCAGAGACCCTGGAAAAGCTTGGGGTGGTTTGGCTCAGCTGAGCCAAAACAAAAACAAGGGTCAGTGAGAGCTCAAAACCACAGTTTTAGACATAATACAATATGGTAAAATAATATCAAAATATAGTTAAAATATGGTGAGAATATTGCTTGCATTTTTCAGATAGAACAGATATGTGTAGATTGTACATAAATTTGCGTACTAAAAATCTAGAATTCTAATAGGTTAAGAAGAAATGCTTCAGATTAATATTTTTAGCTTCTTGGGAAATTTATAAATAAGAATCCTGCATTGGTGAGAGATGCTCTCCTCTCTCTCTCTCTTCATCCACCATCAACATCATCATCACTACCACCACATGAGCAAGAAGAAGAGGAAGAAGAAAAGAACAAAAGAAGAAAATACCAAGGAGCATCTGAGGGGGCCAAAACCCCCCTCCCCAAACTGGGCATGGCCACTTTTGTCATGTGCCAAAGGGAGAAGGGTCAGGCAGGAAGAACCTGGACCTTGCCAGAGAAGCATTTTGGCTTTTCTTGGCTTTTTTGGGGGGTGAGGGTTTTGCAGAGTTCTGCCTTTGCCCCAACTCCCTGTGTTTAATAGGGGCTGGAGGTATCCATGTGGGAATTAATCCTGCCTGGCTCTGTACTTCCAATGACTCCCCAGGGAGGGTTTGGGGGGACAGCCCTGGGTTCTGGGGGAGCAGAGGGATGCTCCTGCCTACAAAGGTGCTGTAGGTTGCAATAGAGGATGTGAGCAGCAGTGTGTATTCTATCACTGCCTGTTGAAATCAAGTGGGGCAGTGCCCCGATCTCCTGGCACATATTCTCTGCTAATGGGCCATCTTTAAACCAGCTGGGCAATCATCTTTATCTTCCCACAGCCCATCCTCCCTCCAGGAGATATCTCCTGTTCATGGCCATTGAGTCCCAGTGCATGACTGATAAAATTCTATCATCCCACTGGGAGATGCTCCAGCCAGGGCAGGAGCCAAGCCTTTCCCACCCAGAGAAAAACTGAGATTTTGGACACCAAGGAACCTTCTTTCCACTGGATTGCAGAGGAAAACCAGACCCTTCCACATCATCCCTGGAGCTTCAGAGGAAGCCGCACCTTCTCCAGGAGCACAGCTCCAGCTGAACCACATCTGCCCCTGCAGGAGGATGCAGCCACCATGGAATGGGACTGCTGCCACCACCCTGACTGACTGATGGGTGTCAGCTTGGATTCTGACTCTGGCAGGGTTGGGATTGTTCTTTGTAATACTGCATTTCTATTTTAATGTTCCTAGTAAAGAACTGTTATTCCTATTCCCCATATCTTTGCCTGAGAGCCCCTTAATTTCAAAATTATAATAATTTGGAGGGAGGGGGTTACATTCTCTATTTCGAAGAGAGGTTCCTGCCTTTCTTAGCACACATCTGTCCTTCAAACCAGGACAAGAGGCAGCAGCAGCCCCTGGCACCAGGCACATGGGCTGGCTCAATGACAGTGACAGTGACCCTGGCAAGTGCCACCCCCAGCACTGCAGGGGCCACAGCGAGTTTCAGCAGAGTGTGGGGAGCTCAGGAGAGGGGACACACACAGGGGTGTGTTGGGAAGGATCAGGATTTGACAGGAAGGTCTCACAGATATGACAGAAAGATCTTTAAATGTAGAATCTGAAGAAATAGAAATGAAAGCTGGTTTTGATATAGAAGAAAGAATTGCTGAACCAGTCTTATATATAACTAGAAAGCAAAGGGTAAAGTGAGTGGAAGTGGTTTTTATGGCTTGGAACAAGGATAAATTCCACCTCAAACTAAAGATGTTTTTACCAAGCAAAAAGATTTCACAAGCAACAGGAAAGTCAATGTTGTAAGTAGTAAAAAGACCTCAAAATTTTCCACTGCAAAGAAACTGAAAAAACAACTTTCAGCTTAAACTGTAACTAACTTTTGTGATTGGAAAATAGTAACAAGAATTTGGTAATGTTAGTAGTTATGATAGGCTATAGGTAATAGTAAAAGTATTGATTGGTTGTCATGTAATAGAATGTTCAGCAAAGGAAGGTAAATAACGCATTGGAATGAGAACTAGAGGGGCTTCAGACGAGCTACAGCTGATGCTGAGCACTGAGGGCTGGGATCTTGTCACCCATGACCAGTGAATTGCTGTATCCTCTGGGTACAATAAACAGCATTTTAAATAATAAATAAATTGCTGTATCCTCTGGATACAATAAACAGCATCCCAAGAGCCATCTGGAAACCCACATCCCTCGTTTAGGCTCTTAGAAGGGTAAAAGCTGAGCCCTTCCAGCCCCTCTGTGTCCTAGCAGATGTGCCCAGAATCTTTGGTTTGCCCTCATCCCTCCCGGCATCGCTCTCCTGCTCTGCCTCTCCTCCCTGCCCTCCCTTCTTCCATGACCTCTGGCTGCTTCCCTGGCACTGATCTCCTCGGGCACCCGAGGGCTGGGATGAGGGGGGACAGACAGATAGACAGACAGACAGAGTGTTCTCCTAGCAGCTCACAGCACAGGCCACCACAAGGTCACACGGGCTGCAAAAGGGCAAAATCCCCACCACATCCTCTTTTGTCCAGCGAGTGGCTGCGGGCTGATCCTGCTCCTCCACGTGAAGGACGAGCCTTGGCAGCACCCGGGTCCCGAGGGGGCCGGCCAAGGGCCAGCAGGGCTCTGCTCCACCCGCTCCTGCCCCGCGGTCACAGGGTCCCACCAGAAAAGGGCAGATTTTATTCCATCTACGCACGCTTTGTTATTGTTATAAATGATAATAAACCACAGCGCCGGGAAGTGGAGTTAAGGAGCAGGAAGGGATGTGGAGGATGGTGAAACACTTCTTGCTTTCCCCACCCCCTACCCCGGGAATGTGAGACGTGAGAGGAATCAGCTGTGTGTGGGGAAATAAGATCCCAAAATCCCAGGGGGTGTCATGGAGGGGAGCAGGGCAGGGCTGCTGTGGATATCCCCTCGCCTTGCACACCCCTGGATCCCTTTAGGATGTTTTATATCCCAAGTATTGCCATTTCCAGGTGCTTTTTGATGGCATTGGCTGCCCTCCCTTGTGAGGTATTTATGGGAGAGAAGCCCCTGCGCCTCCAGCTTCCCGGGGTGGCTTTCTGCTCTGGGCAGGCTCCAGCTCCAGTGTCCGTGTCAGACCCAGGGTGACCTCCCGGTGCCTTTGGGGACCCAAAGAAAGGGGTGAGAGAGAGCTACATGAAAACTCGGCTTTTTTGGTGATTTCCATCCTCCCCCCTGCTTTGCTGAGTGAAGTCGACTGGAGGAGCTGCTGATGTGACTCAGCCCATGACCACAGCCTGATGGAGATTCCAGGCTTACCACCATGGGCCAAGTGACAGCTCAGCTCAGACCACAGATCCAGTGGAAAACTGACTTGGCTCCAGTTTGGTTGTTTGTTTAGTTGGTGGGGGTTTTTTTTTGGTTTTGTTGGTTTTGGGTTGTTTTTTTTTTTGTTTGTTTGGTTGGTTGGTTGGGTTTGGTTTTTGTTTTGTTTTAATATTTATTATTTTCTGTTGAGTTTTGGTTGATTTTCAAGGTCATTTGGGGAAAAACAAAACAATACTGCTGCAAACAAGGGCTCCACAAGTGGTGGCAGGGGACCAGCACTACCTGTGGTATATGGATGCTCCAGCTCTGCCAGGAGCAGGAAGTGAGCTGGGAACAAACCCCAGAGGAGGAATGAAGGAGTCCCTACCACTGTGGGACCTGTTCCTGTACCCACAAGAGCTTCCAGCCTGCTGCCTGTGAAGTCTGAAGGTTCCCTGAATTCCGCGAGGTCCCATGCTGTGAATGTACCCGGGACAATGACAGGGAGGGGCGGGAGAGGTGCTGAGCTAACCCCAGCGGCGAGGGAAAAGGAGATGGGAAGGGGATGAGCAGCAGCAGGAGGGCACCAGGATGGAGGAGAATCCAAGCCCCTCCCTGGCTTTTGAAGGATGCTCAGAGCACCCCAGCATCTGGAACATCTGGAGCTGGCTGGGCATCTCAGAGTTTGCTGGTGAATCACCCACCTGCTCTGAGGGGGACACTCATCCCGCACAGCCAGCACCGGGCACAGAGGCTGTAACCCGCAGCCCCCTCCAGACAGAGCCTTCCGAGAGTGAAAAACCTCCCGCACCCAGGTCACCCTTCCCTGCAGCGATGCCACGAACCCCGCGATGTCCCCAGCGCCTGCCGGGGGCTCTGTCCTCTCTCGCTCCTTGTGTCCTTTTGTCAGGACTGTGACTCTGGCTCTGTTTCTGTTCCATCCTTTCCCCGTGTCACCGCCTCAGCTCGGGAATTCCCCCAGCTCGTCACGCCGCACTGAACACGTCCCCGCTCCCGCCTGTCCCCTCTAATTAGTGCGGCTGACCGGGTTTCCTTCATCACTGCTAATTGGCCAGGTCTGTGTTTGCGGCTTCCCCTTCCTGGCTCTCGCCGTGCCCTGGGGTAATTGCAGCGCAAGAGAGAAGAGAAATGAAATGGAACTCGATGTGCCCCCTCTCACTGCGCTGATCCCGACACCAACACCCGCAGCTGGGACGCGGGGACACCGCGGGTGTCACCGGCGAGGCTGCGCCTCCTCAAGCCAAACCCACCCCTGGAGTTCTGCAAAGCCCCTTTGCTCGCCACCAGTGGTGACTGTCACCCACCTGGGAACCCGCTCGTTTGTCCATTCACCCTCAGCACTCAGCTCCTGGTGCTGTCTGGAAAGGCTGAGCTGGAGCAGAGAGCAGCCAGAGCAAAAGGAATAAAATCTGTATTTATTGAAAGGATCCACCTTGGGCAGTGCAAGAGACCGGCCGGGGCTGCACCCAAATCAAATCCCAGATGGATCCTGGGCACCAGTTTTACACTTTTATCAGTTTTGATTCATCTCCACACTGGGGTCAATGATCCAAGCACAGCCCCAGGCTATGCAGTCTCAGCCCCTGACTTTGCCCCTTTCCCTCGCTGCTGTTTCTGATTTTTGGGTACCAGTTGTCCTTGATTCTCTGGCTAGAAAGGAATTGTTTTATCCAACTCCCCTGTGAAGAGAACTCACTGACACCTAATATGAAGTGTCAGAGTTACACACTGAACAGCAGAGATTCTGTAAAATATAAAAGGCATCACCAGCCAAGAGGGCAGTGATGCCCTGTGCCCTGGGGTGAAGCCACCCCGGCCAGGACAGGTGCTGGGGACAGCCCCCGGGTGGCTGGAAGTGCTTAGCCCTGCTCTGCATTAGCTGCGGGTCGATGGGATTGATCCCCCCCATCCCCCTGGAGCTGTCCCTGATGCACTCCAGGTGATCCAGCACGGGAGACACACCAGCTCCGGGGCTGAGAGCAGAGGACACGATGTCACAGGGACCCCAGAGCAGCAAATCCCTGCCCTGTCACTGCCCGGACCACCGTGGCCTCCCCTGTGACCTGTCCCAAACGAGGATGCTCTGGTTAGACCCTCCGTGTGTGTGTGACCAGGGCTGTCACCACGTGAGGGGGGAGGCTGGATCTGTGGAATGCAGGGGAATTTGGGGAGAGCAATGTCCCTCTGAGAGGTGTACAGGGATTTTCAGGGGTCTCTGTGCGACTGGATGGGGGTTTGGTGTGCTATGGGGCGCTGGGGGATTTGGGAAGGGCAAGGGGGGCTCAGGGGGCAGAACCGGGGCGGGTTTGGGGAGCCACAGAGATGCACCTGGACAGAGACCTGGGTGCGGACAGATGGGAATACAGGGATGGGGCTGTGCCCTGCACACCTGGAGCCTCCTGTGCTCTGCTAACGGGGGCACCTGCCCCAATCCTCAATCCCGAGTTCTGACTGTCTGCCTGTCTCCTGGGACTGCTCTGTCCCCGCCTCCTCCACCCTCCCCCTCACATCTGGCCAGCAGCAGCTGATTTTTTCCTCCAGGGTTGCGACACCCTGAGCCACGGGATGTTTTTCCTCCGCTGTGTTGGATCCCTGCAGGGAGAGGGTGGGAGGATTGTCTTGGCCGGGGAGCTCCGGTCACAATGTCTGAATGTTCCACCCACCGTTCCCAAGCGCGCAGAGGGGACACCACGGAAAGCTAAATCGGGGTTGGAGAAGGGAGAGTGGAAGGGAATGATGGGGAAGGGTGATGGAATCCCAGCTGGGTCTGGTGTTTCCGATCCTCCAGGGCTGGGAAACAGCGACCAGATCCCTGCTGGTGATGGAGAGGGGCAGTTGGATCCTCTCGGGGCTGTAGCTACCGACCCCATCACGCCCTCAGTCATGACCCACAGCCGTGTCATCCTCCACTCAGAGGTGGACCAGAGGATGGAGGTGCCCCAAGAGCATCCCCACTGCTGGAGCACTCCCTGTCAGCAGCACCCCATCTGTACCTCCCTTTTCCCATCAGAATAAATACCATCCATTCAGAAGAAACCATTTTATTATTTTTTTTTTCCCAAAGAAAAAAAGCAATATAAATATTAGAGTATAAAACTTGCGTGTAACACATCGACATTGGTCTATATGGGTATAAGAAGGATATAAGCATATATATAATATATAAGTATAATTCAATATTAGACACATTGAAAGGGCAAACGTGTTTCATTTCACGTACACTCGGAGCACAGACCACATGGAAAGAAGATACAGAGAAAATTGAAAATACTGATGTCCACAAGTTAGTTACCGCGATTAAAAATAACACGCCACTAAATACACGACACTCACTAGGCTACCTCAGATTGCAGATTAAAAAGAAAAATATAAAGACTACGATTCAGCTACAGCATTTCTAGAGGAGGGGCAGGTGGCAGCTGCAGGGGACAGGGTGGGACCCGCTCCCAGTGCAGCCAGTGCCGGAGGTGGCAGGATCCGGATGGAACACGGAGGATGCTCCTGCTGCCCTGGGGCTGGGGAGGGGCAGGGGTGGGGAGAGCCTGGGTGAAAGGGCTGGATCTGCTCAGGTGAGTTACGTGTTAGTGATTAGAAAAGGAAAAAAAAAACAACACACACACCCCCGGGAAACTCGGTGCGGCCCCTTCCCGGGCACCGCAGAGCTCCTCTCCTGGCTCTGGCTACACAAAGCCCCCATCTGCCTCCCCGGGGGCTCAGAGCTGCTTTGCTATGGGAAGCTGGCCTGGTGCTTTGGTGATGGGCACATGGAGAGACTCTAATCCTCATGCTCCAATTCTCCCCACAGGGTGCAAAGCCCAAAGCCAGCAGGATCATCCCCTCCTCTGGGCTGGCCCCACATTGTCTCACCTGACACTCCCCCAATTACTGCCCCCCATTTTGCAGCGTCACCCCCTGCTCTTGGCTCCTTTGTCCGGATCTGGTCCCCAAAGGCCACCAAAACAGCCATCACCTACTCATTCACCACCTCCACCCCAAAGCCATGCACCGGCGGCTCCGCGCATCCCACCCCAAGAGCCGCTTTGTAGAACCGCCCCACCACCCCAAACAGCCTTTGGGGCCCAAACTAGAAGCAACAATGAGTTCCCCCCAGCCCGCCTGAGCCATCCCACCCCCTCCCACCCCTTCCCCAGGGCAGCCCCGGCACGAAGCGCGGGCGCTGCCGGCGCGTTCGCCGTGGGCATGCGAGGATTTGTGCGGGTCCGTGGAGCTACTGCGCTAGTGCAGGTGTGAGGTGAGGGACGTGCATGCAGACACCGTGTGCAGACAGTGAAGCCTCGTCCCCGTGTCCCCCTGGGCGAGGGGGACCCGGCCAGGCCTGGCCGCTGGGGGGAGCGAGGCTCTCTTAGCCTTAATTCCATAAGAACATCGACTGTACATATAAATATTTACTGCAAAAGAAGGTTTGAGATGTGTCTGCTCTTCGGAGACCCCTAGAACCGCCGGGGCAGCTGCTGCACACCTCGGCGTGCTCCTCGTGGAATTCCCTGCCTCTCACACAGCAGGAGGGCTTTTTCCTTATCTTATTTCAGGCCATTAGTGGTTACACTTTAAAAAGACAAATAAACAAAAAAAATGTTTAGGATGCAGCTTTGCCATATTCTCTTTGACTCATGCAATATAAACAATTTTTTTTTTTTCCTGATGACAGGTAAGCAGGAACTGAAGCACTCCCTACCAACTTCAAAATTCCAAAATCCATTGCTATCATTGGCTGGGGGTGAATTTTACGAATGGAAAATTTAAGAGCAAAGAACTGGAGAGTGGGCTCTGAGCTAAGAACTTCCTTTTCCTTTCCAAAAAAACAGCTGAAGGGCTATAAATTAAAAGATTCACATTAAAATTATTTACACTGGGCAAAGCCGAGCACAAGCCTTGTGCCTTTCCTCGGACTAGCTGGGAGCAAATCAGATCCAAAGACATGGCAAAAGACCTTCCGCCCTTGCATATGCTAATACCCGAGGGATTGTATAAAACATTATTCACAGGGCACTTGTTTGCGTTTGCTTTAGATTCCGGATTGGTTTCCATCACGAGACCTGAGAGCAGCGAGCCCCTGCTCTCAGCTCTGATGATGACGAGATACATTCGCAGCATTTCCTACTTTTGCACCACAAAAAAATTTCACATTCGTCCTCCGGCCTGGGCTGTGGTTTTGGGGGGAGTGCTGGAGCCGGCTGCCCTGTAGCTCTAAGGTCTCCTTTTTCTTCTTCACTACTTCTTCTCCTTCTTCCCGGATTTTTTCTTGTTGCCTCCGGCGGGGGCGGCGTTCTTGGCGTCGCGCTTGCCGGCGGCGTTGGTGAGGGTGGCGTTGCTGCCCGGGATGTAGACGTTCTGCCGGTAGTCGGGGACGTGCTGCAGGGTGAACTGGGGGCCGTAGCGGGCACTCAGCCCCATCGTGCCATTGCCACCACCCAGGGTCGAGTTACCATCGGCAGCTTCTGTGGGGAACACCGGGAAAGGAGGAAAGAGAAGAGCAGGATGTTAAAACCCAGCTGGAGACCCCCCACCCCAAGCCAGCAGCCCCACAGGGTGTCAAACCCAAACCATCACCCTTCAGCTCCCCACAGGGCTGTCCTGGCACAGAACCCCTCCCCCCGAGAATGCCCTTTACAAACATATTGTGCAGTCACCATTAGTGATGCATTAAAGGAAATCCAATATTTATTTATTTTTCCGCCGCATTTAAAACCCTGCCCGCGGTATTTTTTCTCCAGCCAGGTTTATTCAGGGAGCGGGACACAGGAGATGAGAAAGAAAACCCCTCCCCTGCAATACCACAAAATGGCTCTAGGAAGCCGAGCACGAAGGAAATCAATGCCAGAGCGTGTCTGATGGTCCAGATCTGGGAGCAGGGGGAGGGGAAGGCAGATTCATTCCTGTCGCTATGCAAAGCTTCAGCACGGAGCGAGGAGGGGCACAGGCTCCCCCCGGAACGCTGGGGCTCTGCTGGATGCTGGAGACCAGATGGAGACAGGGGGGATGCGTGGAGGCAGGGGGAGAAATGAGCACGGGGGGCTGGCAGGGCTCGGGGGATGCTGTTGCCATGAGCTCGGTCTGCTCCACTGCAGCTGCCTGTGAGAGGCTCGGGGTGGGATCCTCGCACAGCCCTGCCCAGAAATGGTTTGCTGAAACTCAGCCTTTGTACGAAAGACTGTGGCTCCCACCTCAATCTTTAACTGCTCGTGGCTGGGGCCAGGCTCTCCTGGAGGATGGGGACACCCAGCAAGGGCACCCAAGGCAGAGCCCAAGGGTGCTGCTCCCTCCTTGCACAGGCAGAGATTGTGAGAACAAAGAAAAACAATGAGCAGAGGTTGTGGGCTGGGTCCCTTCGGGTTTCTCCTCACTCCAGACCAGCTCTGTGCATGCCTCTGGGTTGCCTTTGCTTTTCCCTAAGCAGATGGAGGTGGCTAAGCCAGCCAGAAAGCTGGACAAAAAGCTGGCCCACATCCCACCATCGCCCTGAATGATGGCTGTGTACACATTCCCTTTGCAGGGGTCGGAAGGATGAAGCAACTGCAGTTTTGAAAAGTTGCAGCTGCTCTGTTGGAGCGGGAGGGGAGGAAAACACAGAGAGGCCAGAAACACCGGGGTGGGGGTGAACAAACACAGCGTCCCAGCGCGGGGAAATGCCTTTCACTTCCTGCTCTGGAAGCATTCACCACAGGAGAGTGGTGGACTTCCTCCAGAGTCCCCATGAAATGGGTACCAGTCCTAGCAGGGCTGGGAGGACCCAGTGCTGGGGAGATGTGGCTGTAATTAGTGATATTTATTGCTAATCCTCACTCGCCTAAGCAGCAGCTTATTTCATTAGCAACCAACTCAAGCCCACACCTATGGAGCTGTTAGAAATTATAACCAAGGGATGGGATGACTGGAGATGTGCAGGTAGCATCTCACAGGTGGACTAGAGCCTCCATCCACGGCAGAATTGTTATTTCTGGATTGTCCCAGCCCAGTGGGTGGACTTGGGCACCTTCTCCTCCCTGGGTATTGCTGCCCTGGCCCATCCCAGGGCTCTGAGCAGTGAGGGGCTGGGGGCTGTCAGCAGCACCCAAGTCCCCATGAATTAATTTGCAGTCTCAGCACACTTCCACCAGGGAGAACAAGGAGAAAAGGCACTGGTGAAGTTCCCAGCCTGCCAGGCAGTCCCGGGTAAGGGCGCCCGGCTGTTTCTAGGTAACACTGACATTAAGGCTGAAAAGAAGAGAGAACAGGAACAATGGAGGGTTATAAATGGGCACCGAGGCGCTCTTGCCAAGCAAAGCACTCCAGCTCTTGTTGCTGCAAAGGTCGCACTCAGCCTCAACCAGCAGCCTGTCATTATCCCAAACAGCCCTGAGGAGGAAAACAGGAATTTGGGCTTTGGCAAAAATAACCAGCGAGTGGCTCCATCGCCCCGCGGGCAGAGGGGAGGCAGGGGGCAGCCCCAGAGCATGTGTTGCTGCAGCTGCTGGAGGGGTTTTTAGGGCACCCAATATAGCTGTGTGTCCCTGCCTGGGGGACAAGGACTGCCCCGGGTGCCTTTCTGTCTGCTCCCCCACCGTCCCGTGGCACGTCTCTGAATTCTCGCTGGGAGCCAGAGTATTTTAAGGACAGGATGTCTGTCCTTGTGTCTGGCGTCCTGGAGCATCTGTGCTCCTTGGGCTGTCCTAGCAGCTGCCTCTGCCCATTCAGATCGCTCAAAACTGGTTTTTCATATGCTCCCAGTTGCAGAGCAGCAAGATCCAGAGGAAGTGTGGCTGGGAACGGAGACAGAACCCTACAGCAAAATCAAGGTCCAGGGGGAAAATCAGATCCCCAGATGACTTGAGATGGTAATTTAACCATTGGGAAAGGGATTTAATCCTCTAAGGACTGGATGGTGCAGGCTTGGCCTGGCACTGAGGCCAAGGAAAACCACTGATCCAGAGTAAGGATGCATCCAAGGCATCACGTGTGTCACTGTGTCCATCCGGGGCTCAAACACAGCTCAGTGGGTGACAGGGAAAGCTAAGGATTATTTTAAAGGCCAGGAAATCACACCCAGGGATGGGTAGCACAAAGCTTAATGGGCAATTAGCGCTGCCCCTAATCAAAGCATGCTCCAATCAACACTATTGGCTGAAAGAGAGAGCAGAAAGGGAGGACAGAGTGAGGGTGACACGAAAACACTGCGCTGGGGGAAAAAAATCTTGTGCTGTGGCCCCATCCACACATGCAGGACAGAAAGGGCTTGCAGAGGATGGATAAGGGAAAGCCACGATCTGCAGGAGGGATTTGATTTGCATCACCCCCTGGAGCCGTGGGAGAGGGTAGGACCGTGCGAGGCTGGGGGATTGGGGCAGGTTTGCTGCAGCAGGGCCCGGGGCTCCGTGAAAGTCAGTGCTTAACCTGAAGGGACCCGCTTAGCTCTGATCCTGGGGATTGCTGGAGCAGCAGCCAGAAAAACAGCTTTATTTACCAGCAAGGAAACCGGATCTGGAGACACTGGGTGATGACAACCACATGCAACCCCAAGGGCTATTTTTCCGTGGTCGTTTTTCAGAGCAAAGACACATTTTCACATTGTTTCTTTCTCTTGAGTGTAAACAATTCCCTGGGCCCAGACCTTCGTCCCCCTCCCCAGCCACGGCAGCTGTCTCCTGGTGTCTGCAGAGCAGCAAAGTTCAGCTGCAGCAGCTTTCCAAGAAAGCAACACCAAAGCCATTCCTCCTCCCTCAGATTCCTTCTCTCCCCACAGCTCAAAGGAAACATCCCAAGCATTTTGCACGGGGTTTTATGGCTGTGCTGCTATTTTTAAGTCAAGGGGAGAAAGACTTGGAAGTATTTATAAATAAAGGCTCTATGAAAACCAGGCTCTTTATCCATAGTGTTGCACAGAGTGAGAATTGTCCTTGTTTCTTGCAAAGCCACGGACACTGGGGGTGTGTGGGAACATCCCACCCAGCCATAAACCAGAACAATCCGACCCAAAATGACCCCAAACCACCCTCCTGTGACTACAACTTCCAGTGGGGGAAACCTTGGTGAGTCCGTGGCTCAGCAGAGGAATTCTGCACACAAGGTTTTTTGGGAATATTGAGTCAGGCATTTGCTGTTTCCCTGCTCCAGCCTCCAGCCACACACAGACTTCCAGCCTTCCTTCCTTTCTCCTCACCTTCCAGCAAGTTAAATTTACTGTGACTTTCTGGAACCAAGTAGTGGATATAACATCATCTCCAGACTGGCTCTTTCGTGTAACACAAGCACAGCACAGCCAGGTGGTGTTTCAGTACAAAGCAAAGAGAGTTTGGGTGGAAGAGGTGCCCCTGCCTACAGGAACCTACAGGATCCTTCCTGACCCCTCTCAGTATTTTTCCACCAGCTTTTGGATCTGTGCAAGCAGAACTTTTGCAGCTAACCCAGTTAAGTCTGTCCCACAGCATCTTCTCTATCAGCATGACCCCGAGATGGCCCCACAGAGCAGGAGCCAGGGTTTTCCCAGGAGTGATGGACACCAACCATTGGCTGAAGCCAGGATCATGGCTTGGAGCATCTCCGTGTCAAACTGGTTGTTGGGCCAGGCTCCAGCTTCCTCTCCATTCTGGGAGCTGTGGGAAAAGAAAACAAACAGTAAGTTACTCCAGTTCAGTCAGGAGGAGTGGGTTGGACCAGTGCATGCTTTAAATCCTCCTAAACAGCACTCAGGAGCCAAGAGCCTTTCAGAGGTGTCCATCCCTCACCAGGCTCTTGAAGAAAAATCACAAAAGCACTTGGGGACTCAGTGGTGCTTCTAGCAGCTCCTTCCACTCCTGCTGCATTCAGAGGCTACAGCCAAGCATCTCATCTCCTCAAAATCCCACCAATGTGGATTCACAGAATGATTTGGGTCAGAAGAGAACTTGAAAATCATCTATTTCCAGCCCCCTGCCATGGGATATAAAGTAATCCATTGCCAAAATTACAGTGTAATATAAAACCTGAAGTCCTAAAGGCCCAGAGGTGCAGATTCACCCTTGTAGGACCAGATTCTGTGTCCTTCTGCAGGCTGGGAGTGGATGCACCTCTCAAGTTCTTCCAGGTTACAACTCCATTTTGCAGCTTCCTTCACGCGATGGAGGGTGAGAAAACCCCATGGTGTGCTGAGATTTGGGAACACCACGGAGCAGCTGCCTGGCACCACAGAATTTACTCTGAAAAGAGCCCAAGATCAGTGCTGGGGAGGCTGGAGCAGCAGGGAGAGGAGAGCAGGGAGTATTTGGGCATCTCCTTCAGTTCCCCTTGGCTGCTGGGGGTGCTGAGCACCACAGATCTGCCTGGGAAAGCTCGGGGCTTTGACAGGCTTTGGCTGAGGAGATTTTGTGGCCAAGGCTACAATCATTGCTCTATGTGCAGGCTAACAAGCCCTGCTTTCATGTCTGCCAGGTGTCAGCTGTGCTCAGCCACCCCTCAGTGCCCAGGGCTGTGATCCCAGAGCCCCTCCAGAGCCTCCACACTTCCTGAACACCTCAGCAGCATCCTGGGGTCCCCTCTGCTCTGTCCCTGAATGCCCTCACCACTCAGATCACCACTGTCTCCTCTCCCAGTGCCTGCTCTGACTACCCACAGCCCTCTCCATCCATTGGAATGCCAGGATTTACCCCTTGGCTGTGTGCTGGCTGCCTTGGCATCAGGCTGCCCTGCTCTTGCAGCTGGGAGCTCTCCTGAAGTGAGACAGGGGAGGATGGGGGCTTGGAAAGCCCTTCCCATGAAGAGACACTTCCCCATTTCCCAGGAACGTGTTCAAAGCACCAGGCTACAAGGCACAGAAGTGGCCTCCTCCACCACTGTGGTCCCAGCCCTTATACCCAGGAGTTGCCAGACCCCAACACCCTGCTCAGACCTCAAAACTCTGCCAGATCCCAAAACCCCACTCAGAACTCAAGACCCTGCTCACACCCCTATGCCCTGCTCAGACACCAACACCCTGCTCAGACCTCAACATTCTGTTCAGACCCCAACATCCTGCTAAGATCCCAAAATACTGTTTAGACCCCAAAACTCTGCCAGACCCCAACGCCCTTCCCAGATCCCAACACCCTGCTCAGACCTCAAAACTCTGCTCAGTGTTGGAGTCAGTGAGTTGGGGGTCTTTGAATTTTCAACAGAGAAATTAGAGTGTAGGGATTGAATTAAAGCTTGTGCATAGATTGAAGTATATTTAGTCACCCACACATAAGGTAGAGGTGTAAGTTTAAGTTTTAGAATAAGTAAGTTTAGTATGAGCTTTAGTGTTTTTAGTAAGTGAAAAGTTTAAATACTAAAGTAGAAGTGAGAGTTTTAGTGAAGGCTGAAAAACATTCATGTTTTCAGTAGAGGCTCTAGGACTGTAGTTGTAGATAGCACTTAGACATAATAGTTACAGTAAGAATATTGTTTACATTTTTCAGATAGAACAAGATAAGCTGTATGCATAGTTTATACATAACTTAGCATGTTAAAAAACTAAAATTTTAATAAGTTAAGAAGTGGTAGTCTGAGTTTGCGTCAGCTTGTTAAAAAGATTTTATGTAAGAGTTAGTATTGGGGAGAGTTAGTGTCTTCTCTGCTTTTTTGCTATTGCTTTTTTCTGCTTTTGTTCGTTGTCAACACTTGAGAAGAAAATAGGAGCTGCTGTAGCAACATTGGCTTTACTGGGACTTCTGCAAACAGTTTTTGTTTCTATTTGAGACTTTAAGCTAAAACTTAACAGGGACTTTAATGTCTGTGACTGTGCTTTTTGAGGCTGATGTGCTTCTGCAATAAACAGCTTTTTAGCAACCATTAGCTGCTTTGCTCATTTTAGAAGATAACAAAGTTGGTGCCTAGAGCACCGGAGGTCGTGACCCCACACTCGTCTGTGCACAGGGTGCCCAGAGAAGCTGTCCAAGGATCCCTGGAAGTGTCCCAGGCCAAGGTGGACAGGGCTTGGAGCAGCCTGGGATAGTGTAATGTGTCCCTGCTCATTGCACGGGGTGAAATGAGATGCCTGTGAGGTCATTTCCAACCCAAACCACTCTGAAATTCTGAATATACATCCAACCTCCCTTTGAAACACCATACCTGACCGTAAGGATGCTGTGCAGACACTCCCAGGTGCTCTGCAGAAAATCTGGTCTTTAACAACTTATCCATAGACGTGCAGGACCTGAGCCAGGAGCACAGGACCATCCCTCCCCTGCTGCATCCCGTGCCTGATCCACCCCCAGCCGGGCGCAGGGCGCTGCTCTCACGCCAGTTAATCTTTAGAGGATGCAAATAACCACGAACGGAGCAGAAGCTGCCCCGGCACGACCCTGCCGCAGCACCCTGAAATACCTGCCGAGTGTCCCAGCGCCCCTGGGCACTATTCCCAGCCCTCCTGCCTGCCCTGCAGGGTAGCACGCTTTCAAAAAATCCACAAGTGAGGCGTGCTCGCCTCCCAGATTGATTCCTGCCGGTGCTTTTGCCGAGACTCCGCCGGTGCTCGGCGCTCGGTGCCGTGCCAGGACAAGGTGGGGACAGCCCTGGGGCTGCAGTGACCTGTTAATGTCACAGCCAGGGCTGGGAATAGAGCCCCGGGCTAGATCCAATAAAGGACTTAGGAACCTGAACTCCATTGCAAACCACAACCCATTCAGCCACCCGTTAACCCTAGCAGCTCCTGCCCCACCCCCAGCTGGAAGATGAGGTTTCCAGGTTTTTCAGGGCTTCGGGAAAGCTGCTCAGAAATATCCCTGAGCCTCCCAGCCGCTGATCCTGGCTCTGGGAGCTGCACTAACATGATGGTGGCACCCAGAGATGGGGAGAGGCAAAGCACAAGAAAGTGCCAAATAAATTTTGGGTGTTTTTGTAAATTGTAATATTCCGGTGGTTTGAACTCTATTTTGAAATCAGAGGCTCAGGTTCAGCTCCCTCTTTGATGTGGCAGTGCCAGCATCACATTTTCCACCTCCCAAAAGAACTCTTCCCTCCTCAGGCAATTCCTTCAGGCTTCCCTGTACAGAAATTCTTCCTGCCTCCTGTCACAGCCTCCGTGCCCTATGAAAATGGGAATGCACAGAAGGAAAGGCTCATGGTGTGGTCAGGAAATTCACCTGAACCAGAACTCCTGACCCCACCAAGCTCCCTCCCCATCCCAATAACCCTTGGCCCAGGGCTGTGGAAGCAGACAGGAAAGCTGGCTCCACTGGGCACCAGACTTGGCCAGGAATGGGTTGGAATGGGAGGGATGAAGGCTCTGGGCAATCCCTGCAGCCTGGGAGGGGTTTGAGTGGCACAGTCCAACCCTCCCAGTGCCCAAGAAACATGGATCTTGCTCAGGTTGTTTTGAGCTCCTGGTTTAGAGCTGTGTGTCCCAGGGACAGAGAACTGTGCATCACCAGCTCAGGATGGGCAGCAATTCAGACCCTTTTCCTTCCTTATGGCTTTAGTGAGGGATGAACACATGAACTCCTGGCATGAGCCTCACCAGCCCCTCCATTACCCCACTGTCTGGGGTAAACCAAAGCCCTACACCCCCTTAATTCCCTGTGAGATCACAAAAAGACTGGAAGAGGGGCATAAATCATGGAATCCTACAATGGTTTAGGTTGGAAGGGTCCTTAAGGGTCCTGCAGTGCTCCTAGGTCCCACACTTCCAAGCAGAAAGAATTCTCTCAGCCTTTCCCACCTTCCTGCCATATGGTCCTGCTTTTGTTGCAGTGAAGAGCCCAAAACTGGGCACAGTGCTCCAGGTGTAGATCTCTGAGTGCCACAGGAGAAATGAGGGCAACTTCTTGTCCTGCAGGCTACAACCTGACCAGCAAAACCTTGCTCCATCACAGCAAGATTCATGTTCAACCTGACACCCCTATGTCCTTTTATTCACCCTTACTGCACCCAGTGTTCCCGAATTTTGCACAAAGCTGCATGCCTGCTCTTCATGACGCCACGTAGCAAAGCTATTTTAGAATTGCCTTAGCATTGCAAAAAAAAAAAAAAAAAAAAAAGGTATTGAACTCACTTTTCTAAGCAGGAAATTGAAGTGTCTCAATTACTTGCAGCGCAATCATCCAGAATTCAGAGGCACAGAAAAAAAACCCGAGGGCTGTAATCTAAAAACATCCAAAAATAACTCCTCACAGAGGAGAATGCACACAGCTGATGGCCAGACCTGGCTGCCTTCCACGCCCATAGGATGGGGCTGTGAGTCACAGCTGTGAATCACCGACTCAATAATGAGCAGCCTTCCCTGCCCGGGGAGGGCACACCCCTGAACCCCCCCTGAACCCCCCTTCCCACTGCTCCCCATTCGTCCCCGGCTTTGGATGCTGCTGCAGGGAGCCTGCCCGGAACGGGAGGGCTGGATTCTATGGAAATACTCCAAGGGCTCGCTGGTTTTAATACAAATGCTGTTGATTCAATCGGCTGTTTTTCTAAAAACCCATCCCCCAAAAGATAGATTTTTTTTCTCTCTCTCTGTTCAGTTCTACTCTACACTTCAAAGCTTAGAAAAGAGCTGGCTTTCATTTTTGGGAATGCTTCCAGCATAGCTAGAAGTGGAGAGAAGGAATCAAAGCCACATTTGAGACAAGGCCAGGGGTGCAGCATCTTCAGGGGCTCAGGGCAGGGTGGACACGGAGCCGTGTCAGGAGAGGAAGGTACAGCTTCTGGAGCTGCCTTCAACATGGAAATCATGGAATAACCAGACAAAAAAGGCTTTTCTGGCACTTCATCCATCTGCATCCCAACCGTGCCCCATTACTGAGAGCTGCCACAAGCACCCACACCGGGGGGGCACTTGGCTGCTTTGCTCATCAGCTAATTTGCAGCAACCTCAGCCATCAGGTCCCTGTTCATCTTCCACTCCCAGCACAAAATTATTCCGCTTCGAGCACAGAATTATTCATTTCCTTGCGGGGTTGCCATGGAGCTCGTCACTATGGCAGCCAAAGGCCTCGCAAACATTTATTTGCACAATCGCCCGACGGATTCCTGAAAAATTGTTTTCCTTGCTCTGCAGCTGGAAACACGAGTCGCAGCAGCGCCACAACAAGCTGGGAGAGTTCATTGTGCCAGAGCAGCCCCAGGGGATGGAGAGGGCAGCTCAGTGCCCCGAGGACGAGACCTCGGCACTCCGAGGCGCTGGCAGGGCTGTGGGCAATGCCCGGGACGGGGATTTTCCCGGGACCCACTCAGCATCCTCTCTCCTCTCTTATTCGGGGTTTTCTGGCTCCTATTTCTGGCAGTGCCCTCTCCCAACCCGTGGTCCCGGCTGCTCCACTCGGGGCAAGGGGATGTGACTGGGATGTACTTCTCCTCCTTTCACCCCCATTTACACGCCAGCCCTGGATGCTGTTCCCAATTTCCCGGGCAGCACCCAGCCCCCGGAGCCGGGGCTATCTTCAAACCCGTTTCTCCAGCCCCATTCCCGAGCGGCCCCTGCTCGCCTCAGGCTGCCCCCCTGCACTTCTCCTTCCTCCCCATCCCCCTCGCTGCCTCCCACACACGGCTCCAGCCGGAGGCAGCAGCAGCAGCAAAATCTCAGCCCGAACATTCCCAGGCTGGCAAAGTGACAAGTGGGAGGGAGCAGATCTGTCCCTGTCGGTGCTGAGCCTCCGCTGTGCTCGAGGCGTACGGGGACACAGCCCGAGCCCTGGGGACACAGCCCCGAGCTTTGGGGACACAGCCCCTAGCCCTGAGGACACAGCCCGAGCCTTGGGGACACAGCCCCGAGCCTTGGGGACACAGCCCCGAGCCCTGGGGACACAGCCCGAGCCCTGGAGACATAGCCCGAGCTTTGGAGACACAGCCCGAGCCCTGGGGACACAGCCCCGAGCTTTGGGGACACAGCCCGAGCCCTGGGGACACAGCCCCGAGCTTTGGGGACACAGCCCGAGCCCTGGAGACATAGCCCGAGCTTTGGGGACACAGCCCCGAGCCCTGGGGACACAGCCCCGAGCCTTGGGGACACAGCCCCGAGCCCTGGGGACACAGCCCGAGCCCTGGGGACATAGCCCGAGCTTTGGAGACACAGCCCCGAGCCCTGAGGACACAGCCCCGAGCTTTGGAGACACAGCCCGAGCCCTGAGGACACAGCCCCGAGCTTTGGGGACACAGCCCCGAGCCCTGAGGACACATCCCCGAGCTTTGGGGACACAGCCCCGAGCCCTGGGGACACAGCCCCGAGCCCTGGGGACACAGCCCTGAGCCCTGGGGACACAGCCCGAGCCCTGGGGACAACACAGCCCCGAGCCCTGGGGACAACACAGCCCCGAGCCCTGGGGACACAGCCCCGAGCTTTGGGGACACAGCCCGAGCCCTGGGGACACAGCCCCGAGCTTTGGGGACACAGCCCGAGCCCTGGAGACATAGCCCGAGCTTTGGGGACACAGCCCCGAGCCCTGGGGACACAGCCCCGAGCCTTGGGGACACAGCCCCGAGCCCTGGGGACACAGCCCGAGCCCTGGGGACATAGCCCGAGCTTTGGAGACACAGCCCCGAGCCCTGAGGACACAGCCCCGAGCTTTGGAGACACAGCCCGAGCCCTGAGGACACAGCCCCGAGCTTTGGGGACACAGCCCCGAGCCCTGAGGACACATCCCCGAGCTTTGGGGACACAGCCCCGAGCCCTGGGGACACAGCCCCGAGCCCTGGGGACACAGCCCTGAGCCCTGGGGACACAGCCCGAGCCCTGGGGACAACACAGCCCCGAGCCCTGGGGACAACACAGCCCCGAGCCCTGGGGACACAGCCCCGAGCTTTGGGGACACAGCCCCGAGCCCTGGGGACACAGCCCCGAGCCCTGGGGACACAGCCCGAGCCCTGGGGACAACACAGCCCCGAGCCCTGGGGACACAGCCCTGACCCCTGGGGACACAGCCCTGAGCCCTGGGGACACAGCCCCGAGCCTTGGGGACAGAGCCCGAGCCCTGGGGACACAGCCCCGAACCCTGGGGACAACAACCCCGAGCCTTGGGGACACAGCCCCGAGCCTTGGGGACACAGCCCGAGCTTTGGGGACACAGCCCGAGCCCTGGGGACACAGCCCCGAGCCCTCGGGACACAGCCCCGAGCCCTGGGGACACAGCCCCGAGCTTTGGGGACACAGCCCCGAGCCCTGGGGACACAGCCCCGAGCCTTGGGGACACAGCCCGAGCTTTCGGGACACAGCCCCGAGCCTTGGGGACACAGCCCCGAGCCCTGTGGACACAGCCCCGAGCCCTGGGGGCACAGCCCAGGGCGAGCATCCCCCTGTCCTACTTCCCACGCCAGCATCCCGCAGCCCACCACCCTCCCCCAGCCTCCGAAAAAAAAAAAAAAAAGTAAAACACGGGATCAGCTCCAGAACTGCCACAATTTCCCATCTTCCCTTCCCTGACAGAGGATGCTGCCGGCCCTTCCCCCACACTCCCTCGGCTCCACGCATTCCCGTCCACTTCTGTAATGCAATTACGAGGCCTGGAGGGAGCCTGGATGAAGCCCAGCTTTAAGATCATGACTTTGCAAAGATGCAATTGAAAATGTTAGCAAGGAAGTGTGAGTGGGGGGTGGGGAAGGCTTTTCTTCCAGCCTGTGGAGCTGCTGGGTTGCTGCTCTGCTGGATAAAGGCAGAACAAAAACCCCACAATGTTCCTAAAAGTGGGATCAGGGCAGTGTTTCCTTCCCTGGAACTCTTCTAACATTCCTGAAGGACACAGAGCCCAGACCAATAATTGTTCCCCCCAGGCCATCCTGCCACCACCCGTGTCCCAGACATGCCAGGAAGGATATTTTGAGAAATTCTTTGGAAAGGTTATTGTGCCTGTTTTTCAGATCCATCTCTGCAGCCGGCCATGGCATGTGCTCAGCTGCACAGGAAGCAGATGGAGAGAGAAAAATTAAACCAATACATGTAGCACCTGTTAAATTACCTAAAATAGCTTTTCTATACATAAAACCGGTGATGAAACCCCTGATATTCTTGGGGGCTCTCCACAATGAGAAACACTCCCATCACTTGGTTATTGCCTTTTCTTTTTACAGCTTTTGTCCCACTTGGCAGGACCTGGAGGGTTCAGACTTTAAGGACCATGACAAATGCAAATAAAGGGTATATGGGCCCAAAATGGTCCATAATAAGGGAAGGAAATAGTTTTAAAGGGCTACTTGAGGTAGAAAGAAGCCCAAATACTGAATCTGCTGGGATGGACAGGACACATCTCTACAAAAACCTTCAGCTTCCAATCCCTTGATCAGATCAGCTCTGCAGGAAGAGGGAGAGGAGTTATCCAGGGACAAGTCCCAGCATCAAAACAGCTCCTGCCTGCCCCAGCAACCCAAATCCACTCCAGAACTGCACCACGAGGCTGCAGCCCCTGCTCAGAGCATAGGCAGGCTCTGAGCAGCCTCACAGTCCTTTAAAAGCAGTGTTTTGTGTGCAGGGTTGATAGGAAACCCCAGTAATTAAATCAGAGAATTGCTAGGTTGGAAAAGTCCTCTGAGATCATTGAGTCCTACCATTAATCCAGCACTGACAACTTCAGCATGAACCCAAGCATCAGGTGCAACATCTGCACAACTTTTAAATCTCCTCAGGGATAGAGACTCCACCACTGCCCTGGCAGTCTGTTCCAACACCTGAGCACCCTTTCAGGGAAGAAATTGTCCCTGATATTCAATCTAAACCTCCCCTGGTGCAATCTGAGGTCTTTTCCTCATCCTGTTCCCTGTTCCCAGAGCCCGACCCCCCCGGCTGTCCCCTCCTGGCAGGGAGTTGTGCAGAGCCACAAGGGCCCCTGAGCCTCCTTTGCTCCAGCCTGAGCCCCTGCCCAGCTCCCTCAGCCTCTCCTGGGGCTCCATTCCCTGCCCTGGACACGCTCCAGCCCATAAGTTGTCTTCAATCTTTTCTATTTCACAACCCACCAGGTCAAACCTGACAGGTGAAACAGCCTGGCCCCTCCTGGGCTTCTGTGGTTCCCTTCAAGGTGTTTGCTGAGCCAAAGCCACACAAACAGGCTGGGAACTGGTGTGGCCTTCATCAACCCACAAACCACCACTCCAAATATCCCCAAAGAGGCAACTTCTCTCACAGGCTCCCCAGGACATGGCAGAAATTACTGATTTGAGCTGTTCAGCCCCAAGGATTTGGCAGGGGGAAATCCTGTGAGAATCAGAGCTCCTCCACTGGCACAACTCCTCCTGCACTCAGAGATTCACAGCCCACATTAAAGCCCAGCAGCTCTCACTCTTAGGAGAACAATGTCACTTAGATTATGGTTACTCCTTCAAAGTGATGCTCCCTAATAGATTTTCAGAGGCTGCTGTGTTTTTTCAGGCTGCAGGGCTCCACTCACACCTTCCCCAGGCCTTGGGGAGGCAGCTGAGAGCAGCTCCACCCTCCACATGCTGCAAGAGTTGTGGAGGAATCACTACTACTGAATACTGAACAGGCAAACAAACACAATCCAGTCAGAAGAAGGAGGGATTTTAGCCCAGAGACTGTTACAACTTTATAATTCACCTGCAAAACATGTGGGACCACACTTGGCAAAGCAAATACTACTGCTGGCTTCACCCTGGGGTGCATTTGGGATGGCAATGGGAGTGAGAATTGTAATTATTTCCTACACTTCCCCCAGCAGCACTTTCCTCTGCTGCTCCTTATTGCTCCTGTCACTGAGAAGCTGCAGCCTGTCCAGCAGCCATGCCTGGCATCTCCACATGCCCATTTCCACATTTTCCATGAATGAGCAGAAAATCCATCATTGTTAATCTGCACAGCCCCACTGGTGCTTGGTAGCACCCGCTCCTGGATCCACTACACCACGACACAGACTCACAGCGTAAATTCCTCAGCGTTTACAATGCCCACAGACACTCCTGTGGCTCCTGGGTCTGCCATTATTTATTTTTAGGAAGGATGTGGGCAAAGCCTGCAGCTGTGGCCAGTTGTCCTTCTGGTGGTATCCACCCCCGTGCTGTGTAAGCCCAGGAATGTTGTATTTCCCTCTCGGCCCAGACACACAGGTGGGGTCAGTGTCCTGGCACACTGTCATGTATTAATTTTCATCTTTTTTTTAACTCTCCTGTCAGAGTCAGGATTGAAGCACGAGAGATGGAGTTTTATGTTGGGACTTGGTTGTTTATTAATTCTTACCTATAGTACAGTGAGTGCCACAGCACTTGTAGCTAACAAGCTAAAAATGAAGAAATGGTGACGTATTTCATTTGTTACAAGTTCTTTTAAGGCCTAATTGTCCAATTAAAAGCTAACATCTGTATTATTTATACTTTTGACCTGATGACCAAACATCCATGACCTGCAGTGTTCTTTATCCAATTTAAAAATACCACCTAAACCCAAGAAGAACAAGAAGAAAGAAAAACTAACACCCTAAAATGTCCATCTTGTCCCATACCTATCACTATATTCTAAAAACCCCAAACTCCAAACCCTTCACTACGTGATATCACACACCTCTATTCAAACTGCACACCAGTGATTCCAGTGCTATCATTCTATTTTGGAAGCCTTCTCCAAGGCCTTAAGTCAAAAGCAGTGTTACCTGGAGGGTCTGTATCTGCCTGCACAGAAAATTCCAAACTCCCATGTTTCAGGGCTCCAACAGTCATGCACCCCAAAAACACATCACAAGCCCCTCCTTGGCAATACCTGCATGCTTTGAGCCACAAGAACACCCCTGAGAGCTCCAAACTTATTCTTTATTCCTCTCCCCAGGCCCCAGCACACACAGGCAGCCTGTTGATAGACCAACTCTTGAAGTTCTTGTATGAAAACAAAACAAAGAATGAAAAAAAATTTTAAAATCCGATTTTCCTTCCTGGCTGTCTCTTGCTGCAGAATCTCCACTATCAGCCCCAAGTGCTGTGGGAGGGGGGATGAAGCTGGGGCCAGACAGGGCAGATGTGATGCTGTTTGATAAACAAGGGAAGCCAAGTGAACATCACCATTGGCTGTGCTCAGCCAGGGAGGGGAAACCTGGCTAGCAACAGCTTCAGGAAGCATTAACAAAGGGGGATTTGGGATTGGAGAAAAGGAATGGAAGGGGGGTGTGAAATGGCAACTCTGCATATTCTCCACACGCTGTGCTCCTCCCTCGCTGGAGTTGCCATGGATTCTTACACTGCTTCCCACCCCTGTGAGTCCCCTGCTGCTGTCTCTGGGGTGTTTCCTGCCCGGCATCTCCTCCCAGCCCATCCACAAAGCCCAAAGCTGCCCTCAATCCTGCCATGAGATGCCTCCCAGGCCTGTCTCATCTCCTCATGCCCACCTGTGAGCAGCACAGAGCCCTCCCCATCCTCCAGGAAGGAAATCCTGACTCCAGCCCGGTGTTTTCCTGAACAAATCATCACACAGACACCAAAACAAAGAGCATCCAGGCTCAGGCAGCACCATGAACAGGCAGAGCACAACAATGAAAACAAACCAGAACAACAAGAGGGATCCTTAGCACCAGCCCCAGTCCCTGCACTCTCCTCCCAAACACCTCCAGCCTCCCCCCCAGTGAAACCCCACAGCGATGATCCCACAGGGATATGCTGAGGTGCTGCTGGACCATTCATTTACTCCACTTTGGCCAATTCATCACCATAATCTGCGCTGCAGCCACTGATCTGATTTATCTGGGAATGGCATCTGCTGCTCAGAATCAGTCTGGCTTCATTTACATTTGCCCAGAGACAGCATGGGTGTGGGTTTTTTTGTTGTTTTTTTTTTTTTTAAGAAACCAACCACAAACATCATTAAATTAATCATCCTATCCTCCTATTTCTCCCAAACAAGATTAATTCCGTTTTGCTCAAGTCTGCCTCGCTACCACATTTTCAGAGCATATTGTCTGAGCTCCTCTCTCCTGAGCATGTGCACCAGAGCTCTCCCGTGTTTCAGAACAAAGAGCAGATTCCCTTTGTTGTCCTGGAGCAGCAGGGATGTACAAGATCCCTGCCTCATTGAGCTTCCCCTGTTCTGCCTGGATCCAGGTGCCCAGAGCCATGAGGGATTTGTTGTGATGGGCTGGCCTATGTGAGAAAAGACAGGATTGTTTCTTCCTCAGCTCCCATGGAGACAGCAAGGGAGAAATCCCAGCATGGGCTCTTGTTTCTGGCTTAGGGTCCGTGCCAGGCTCGCCCCATGCTCCATCCAAACCCCTGTCCTAAGCTGCTGTGTCTTTATTGTTCTTTAATTTGGGTCAAATAGAGTTAAGAGCACGTCCCTTTGTTTTTATTTTCAGCTAAAAGGAGGGCTGTGCTCCCCTAGCAGAGCCCTGCAGTTCAGAGAGCTCGTGGTGCTACAGAGCTTCACCTGTCAGCAGGAGACACGTTTGTACAGGTTTAACAGCAGGGAGAGAACAGTGAGCTGGGCTCAGGAAGCTGCTCTTGCCCCCTCTTTAATGCCTGTACTACCAAGCAGTGCCTGGGGAATTCTCACACCAGGCATCAAAACGCTGGGAAGAGCACGGGAACAGCACAATGGGGAGTGGGCTGCTTTCCAGGAGCTGCCTGTTTGATCAGCAGGGAGATGTCAGGGCTGGGCACTGAACATATGAGAGCACTTTCTATTTCCATCCTTTAATAGTTTGCATTAAAAACATCCCCCTTCATTTAACTTAAATCAGGATGAAAGAAACGGGAAAAAAAATCTGCAAGAGCCGTTTTGTTGCAAATGTGGACACAGGCAAGTGGGGGAAACCAGCAGGAATTTAAATCCACTGAGTTTTCCCAGTTATTTCAGCAGCAGCCTGTGCTTGGCAAAGTCTCTTTCCAAAGTCAGGGTTCAGCCCATGGTATGGAAATGGCTCAGGGCAACCTGGTCCAGGACAAGGTGTCCCTGCTCATGGCAGGGGTGGAATTGGACGAGCTCTAAGGTCCCTTCCAACCCAAACCATTCTGTGATGGAAGAGCAGCTGTTTCAGGGACTGTCCTGGGCACTCAGGTCACAGCAGTGATATCACAGAACATCCTTCAGCTCCCCACAAACAGGCTGAGGCTGCCTTTCCTCCTGCCCTTTCTCTTCCCACGCCACAAGCTGCTGCTGCCTCTGAGGCACTGGGAAGGGGATGGAGCTTGAGAAGAGATCCAGGCAGCGGCTGGGAGCTGGGCTGAGTGTCACTGTCCCATGACCTGAGAAAAGTCCCTGTCACTGAGCTGAGGGGGGCTGGACTGCATCAGCTCTGTGCCCTGCAGAGCCCCAGCACGATGCTGGAAGAGGGAGCAGCAGAGCCTGCTCTGATGGGGCTCATTTGCTGCCTCCTCACAGCAAAACAATTACAGCAGCTGCAGAGCACTTCTGCATTAACAGGGCTTTGTTAATTGTCATTTGAACTAGAGCGGAAATGCTTAGAAAGATTTTCCTTGATTAAAATGTTGTCAGTGATGGGGAACTCAACAGACCTCTGAGAAAACTATTGCAGCTATAGCTTTGCTTCAAGTCCAAGGCCAGTTTCTACTATGAACACTTTATCTAATTACATCAAACCCTCACTCCATTTTAGCTTTATCAGCTGGAATAGCAAAGTTTAATCACTTCAACAAGTTGCCTATAGCAATCTCTTAATTTTCTGATAAGATAAATTATTGAGCCAGACCCAGCGAAAGTCAGGCACGAGCAGCTGCTGCAGATGTTTAATTGCAAGCCCTGACACCAAAATCCAGCACCCACTACTCCCATGTTGCTATTTTAACCTCCACAGGAGCTGCCCAAATGGCCTCCAGAAATGGCAAAGCACAGATACAGAGCCTGAGGCAGCCAGATGAGGAAGACAACACCCAAATTTACTCCTGATTTTTCAGGGAGTATAACCCTCAGGTCTGCCCCAAAAGATAGAATCTTTTCACATATAAATTACCCTGGAGCCAGTCTCTTCATACACAGCAACCTCTGGTTGAGGTATTCACAGAGAAAGGTGGAACTCTGTCAAAATTCTCTCTTTCAAGGGAGTTCACCCTCTGAAGGGGATCCCTGTTCCTGCTCACAGGAAAAGATGGGAGGGGCAAAGAACAACATTTTGTTGTCAGTGACAAGCAAACCTTGGTGGGCCAGAGGCCAAGAGAGCACCAAGAGCAGGGCACTGACTTGGGAGGTCCCTGCTCTGCTGCTGGGGCTTCTTTTCTGACCTCACACACACCTCACACAGAGAGCTGTGGAATCTCCCTCTCTGGGGATATTCCAGAACTGCCTGGATGTAAATGGGTTAACTGCACCACCTTATTAGTGGCTTGTATTTGTTTTGGGTTGTTTTTTTTTTCTTTACTCAGAATCAGGATTCAAAACACGAAGGAAATTAATTGCTCGTGGTCGGATGTGGTTGTTTATTAAATCTTATCTAAAGTACAGAGAGTTTTGCAACACTTCTGGATAGCAGCTAAAAGTGAGCAAAATGGAGGTGAATTTAGTTAGTTACAAGGGTTTTTAAAGCTAAACAGTCAAATAAAGGACTAACATTTGTATTATTTATACTTTTGACCTAATAACCCAATACCTGTGACCCACAGTGTTGTACTAACTATCCAACCAAAAACTACTACTTGGAATCATGAAGAAGAAGGATGAAGACAGAAAGAGAGAACACCCAAGAAAATTCATGTTGTCCCATAGTTATCACTATATTCTAAAAACCCCAAATTCAAAACTTTTCACAATGTGATACTACACACTTCTATTCTAACTACACACCAGTGATTTTAACTCCATCACTTAAATTTGGAAGCTTCTCTATACCCTCAAGTCAAAAGCAGTATTCTCCTGGGGGGTCAGTGTCAGAAAGCACAGAAAGCTCAAAACTCCCAGGCTTCAGGGTTTCAACATCTGGACACAGTCCTGTGCTGTGTGCTTTGGGATGGCCCTGCTGAGCAGAGAGGAGGGGCAAGGTGAAGCTCTGAGGCTCCCTGACCCATCCTGTGGTTCTGTGAACAAATCTCACCAGCACAGAGCTCAAGGTGTCACAGCTGATAAAGAGAGTGATTTCCAGTGGCCTCCGTGAAGGGAGAGGAATTAAGATTTTTGACTCAGGACAGAATTTACCTGCTCAGAATCTGCTTTAGCAAAGAGGCTTTTCTCTGTGAAACCCAGTGTCCAGTCCTTCAACCATCTCCTGACTTCACCTGGAATTCTTTCCAGTTCCTGAGGTGCAGACACCAAACTCTGACACACCACTGCCAAAAGCAGCTGTCACACCCCCACCAAACACAGCTGACACAGGAGCAGCCCTATTTCTGCCTCCATCAATGGCAGGGACACTGTCAGAGCTGCCACTCTTGGACTTTCCAGCACTGAAACTGGCACACAGAGAAAAGAAACCTTCACCACACAAATAAATGAAGGTATAGCCACTTACCCACTTGTTCCAGGTCTCTGGGTCTGAGAGAAGCGCCAGTCTGTGTTAGGCTGAGCTTGCTGCAAAGAAAAAGAAGAGTTTTAATACCTCCATTCTTGCCTTTGAAAATGATCCTGGATTATTTCAGTCTGGAATATCAGCATGTTCTGTCCAAGTGAAGCAAATCAATTAGAACAAAGAGAAAGCTCCCCCCTTCCCCTTTCTTGAGTATTTCTGAAGCAGCATGAATACCAAAAAGCATGACAAAAACTGTTCAGAGAATAATCTTCCAAAGCAGCTCAGGAAACCAGGCTGTGAAAGAAATGAAGCATGAAATAAACTGATAAGGGCATGAATTCAGCAGGAGCAGTGGTACCACAGTAATGAGCTTGGAGGAGGAAGGGGGGTGTGAGGGGGTGGCAGAGTTAATTGATACTGAGAAAGATGCTCTTAATACTCTAAGGTAAAATGGTAACAGACCTTCCTAATCTCTCCTTCTTCTGTCCTTAAAAAGGCCTGCCTGAGATCTTGCTCTCATGCTTTGTGGCTGAATGACTTCTCCTAGCTGCTGTGGCCTTGGAGCACTACAATATTTTTTCTGTCCACAGAGAAAAGAATAAACTTCCGGCAGCAAGAGGAAAAAGCATTATTTGTTTAGGAGACACAATAACCTTCAGACACAGCAGCACACTTTGGAACCTCATCAATAAGCCCCCATATCGCTCTCTGCCCGTGTTGTTTTACAAGCAGACAATGAACATTTTGTAAATAAGGAAGGACATGGAGCAAGCTTGTATATTCCTGTTTGAATCATGCCTTTGTGGAAAGCACTAAATAGCACAACTGTTTCTGTCAGGAAAATACACACACTTCCGAAAATCATGATCATCTTAATTAACTCCAGAGCGATGACATACTACCTGGAAAGGACAACACTTCCCTCAGCTATTTCAGGAAGGAGCAGTTCATAGTGGAACATCAGTTTTATAGGATTATTCTGCTTGTACATGCAATTACTAAGGAAAAGTGAAGACGAGTAGAGCTGACCTAGATTTTTATTTAGTAGATGTGCTCTCACTAATTTCTCTGCAGCTTTGATGATGCTCATGGAAGAAGATATTAGAATAAATTACTCCCCTAAAATAGATGCCCCACTGGTCCCCATGCTGCATGCAAATGAAGCTGTTTCAAGACTTGCCCTCCATATTTCAGATATGCATTTTTGCACACACTGACACACAATACTGCACAAGACAAGCCCTCCCCAATTTTTTGAATAGCCCTTCCATTTTCTGAATTCCTGTTGTAATTACCATTTTCAAATTTAGGGCAGGCATTTGTGACACAAAATTGCTTTACTTTTTATATCCCAAAGTTATAAAAGCTCTAGCTAAACACAGTCACCTACATCTATATTTAGGCATCTGAGTACAAACAACTCAAATTTTCAAAGCTTGCTGCTCCTCAACCTCTGCAAGCCCAAGGGCACATAAGGTCACCAGGATCTTTGTGAATAATGTCACTCCTGACATTTCAGTATTTTAGTGCTGAATACCGAATTCAGCTCCTTGCTCAACATGACCAAGCTGCAAAATGATCCCTTGCCGAGGCACAGCCAGTAATTAATAACACTTGGGGTTTGAGAAAGGAGAAATTTCTACAATGCACCTCTAAAACTGAGCAAAAGAGACACAGGCAGACTTTCAGATAACCTCCTCCGCACCACAGCTCATGTGCTGTGCAGGAAAAAGGAGTTTAACAGAACCAAGAAGTTAAATGCAAAAAAAAAAATCTTCTCCTGACCACACTAGGATCACTTGAAACAGAAGCAAGAAGGAGCGGGGCCAAGGGGAAACTCTCCACTGCTACAAACACAGAGTCATTGATTCCACAACTCTGCCCAGCCCCTTCCCCCACCTTCACCAAGCCAAGCCAAAACTTTCACCTGCCACCTCCCAGGAGATGACAGTGACACGTGTTCCCTGAGGTCACCGTCCTGGGAGGAAGGACAGATGGAGAACAGCCAGCTGGCCCGGATATGACAAACTGTTGCACTCAGCAGAGAGGACAGTAAGAAACTCTTACCCCATCACAGGGACTCGCTAAGGTGCTGGTCACCTGCTCATAGGCAGCCACGGTCTCTGCAGTGCTGGAATGGCTGAAGGGCTTTACAAAGAGGAAATCGCTCTGCTCAGACATGGGTGAGAAACAAGAGGTGTAATTCTGTGCCTGGGAGGTCAAGCCCGCTCCTCCCACGTCCAGGTACTTGATGAAGCCATCTGGCTTCATCTGCCCTCGGAAATGGGAGGCGGGTTTGCGGCCAGTCCCTCGGCAGCAACCCGCCAATGTCCAGCTGGCACTGCCAGCTTTGAGGCAGCGGGCAGCCACCAGCCCGAACATCACACAGGACACCAGGGAGATGGACACCAAGGAGATGATGAGGTAAAGAGTTAGGTTGGTGTCCTCGGGAGAAGACGGGGGGAGGTCCAAGGACTTGGAGAAGTCCTGCACGCTGTTCTCCTCCCGAGAAATGACTATAACCACGGAGGACGAGAGAGACGGCGTGCCATTGTCCCTGACTTCCACCACCAGCCTGTGGGAATCTTCTGACTCCCTGAGAGCCTGTGCAAGCCTTATCTCTCCAGAGCGGCGTTCCACTTGGAAAGGCAAAGCCTCAGCAGACTGCTGCAGCTGGTAGGACAACCAGGCATTATGGCCACTGTCAGCATCAACTGCTACGATTTTAGTTACCAGATAGCCAGGCTCTGCCAAGGCTGGGATGGCTTGGTGGAAGGCAGAACCCTTGGGGACAGATGGGTAAACAATGCTGGGAGCATTGTCATTTTCATCCAGGACAAACACATGGACCACAGCAGTGCTACTCAGAGCAGGAGACCCAGCATCCTTCACCTCCACAGGCACCTGGAACACCTTGTCCTGCTCGTAATCCAGAGCTCGCACGGTGTAGATGGTGCCATTGTCCTGGTCGATTCGGAAGTAGGTTGAGATAGGTACATCCTGCATCCCATTGTCCAGGATGGAGTAAGACAGCTTGGCATTGCTACCCTCATCAGGATCTGATGCTGACACTGTAAACACAGAAGTTCCAGGGAGGGAGTTTTCCTGAACGTGAGCTGTATCAAAAGGGCTGGAGAAATTCGGCGCGTTATCATTCACATCAGCGATGCGGAGATAAAAGGTTTTTTGTGTGGCCCTCTGGGGGGACCCTGAATCCACAGCCCTCACTGTGATGTTGTATCCACTGGCTTTCTCCCGATCAAGGGGACCGCTGGTGACCAGCGAGAAATGCTCTTTAAAAGATGACACTAATTTGAACGGGAGCTCTTTTGCTATCTGCAGATGGACCTGCCCGTTGTCACCGGAATCGCTGTCCTTCACACCGATGAGGGCGATCACCGTGCCCGGGGCTGCATCCTCCTGCACTGGGCTGGAGACAGAGGTCAGCAGGATCTCTGGGCTGTTATCATTGATATCAATTAATTCCACTCGCAGGTGACAGTGGCCTTCCATGGCTGGGGATCCCTTGTCCCTGGCTCGAACCGCAATTTCATAAGCACTGGATTCCTCATAATCCAGTGGGGCTTTGGTTCTGATCTCCCCTGTACGAGCATCTAAGGAGAACAGTTTGGTGAATTTACCTGGTGCATTATTGCTGGTTTTGAAAGAATATTCCACATCCCCATTGGGACCTTCATCCAGGTCGGTGACATTCAGCTTGGTGACCAGAGTGCCCACTGGCACATTCTCCTCCAGAAGCACCTTGGATATGGGTGGGTCACAGACAGGAGGGTTGTCATTTGCATCCAAGACATGGATGGTAACTCTGGCAGTGCCAGATTTCACAGGATTCCCTCCATCCAGGGCTGTCAGTGTCAGATGATGAACAGGCACTTTCTCTCTATCCAGGGCTTTTTCAAGTACAATCTCGGGCATTTTAACACCATCTCCTCTCACATTGATGCTCAGGGCAAAATGCTTGCTGGGGCTGAGCTCGTAGGTGGAGATGGAGTTGGAGCCCATATCCGGGTCTTCTGCTACCTCCAAGGGCAGCCGAGTCCCAGGGTTGGCTACCTCAGTGATCTCCAACAGCACCTCTGGCTTGGGGAACTGGGGCGCGTTGTCATTCACGTCGAGGACATCCACCTCAATACGGTGGAGCTGGAGGGGATTCTCCATGACGAGCTGGAGGTGCAGAGAGCACGTGGGGCTCTGCCCACACAGTGCCTCCCGGTCCAGCCTGCTGTCCAGGAGCAGCACACCGGCCGCCAGGTCCACCTGGAAGTGCCGCTGCCCCCCCTCGCTCACCAGGCGCAGGTTGCGGGCGGCCAGGCTCCGCACCTCCACCCCTAAGTCCTTGGCCAGGTCGCCCACAGAGAAGCCCGGCTCGCGATCCTCGGGCACGGAGTAGTGGAGCTGGGCGCAGCTGGGAGCCGGCAGGCAGAAGAGGGCTGCAAGCAGCAGCGGGAGCTGCCATGGCAAACTCTGTCCCGCCAGCATCCCGTGCCGAGTGTGCGAACGGAGCAGCGCGGAGAGCAGCGGCGGCGGCTCCGCGCAGCCTCCCCCTCCTCCCCGCCCCCGAAGCCGGCCCCGGCAGCCGGAACCCCTGAGTCCCGGCGGGGTCCGAGCGGGTCGTGCAGGGAGGAAGCCGCCGCCGGAGCCGCCGGAGCCGGACGGGGAGGGATGGAGGAGGCGGGGGAGGGGGTGAGCGCAGCCCGGCCGGCTGAACCGCTTCTCGATACGCAAAGACACACAAAGTCGGCGAGCGGAGGGGATGGACCGAGTGACAGTTTTACGTCTCTCCACAGCCCCCTCCTCCTCCTCCTCCTTTTTCTCTCCCTCCTCCTCCCCTTCTCCATCTCACCGCCTTCCCCAAAATACGCACGGCGTAGCCCCCCCGCTTCCCCCGCTGCCTCCACTCCGCCCCCGCAGCGCCGGGAGGGCGCCGGGGACTCCCGGCAGCGGGAACTCCGCTCCGCCCCGCCCGGCTGCTGGCACCGAGCACCGGCGGACACCCCATCCCCAAAGCCGGCCGGTTCGGTGCCGAGCCCCGCGAACACCGGGTTGTGATGAGGCTGGAGACCGCACCCACGAGCTCACCTCGCCGCACAGGGTGGGATCCGCGGAGGGTTTCACAAACATGAATTCGCTGATATCCGAGACTGGCGAAAAGCAGGAGCGGTAACGAGGGGCAGGGGGTGCCGTTGCTGTCACCTGCACGCCCATCACAGTGTCCCCTTTCTTAGGCTCATAGTGCAAGTGCCCAAAGATGTGGCTGGGAGGAGGCTGAAGCGTGTTCACGCTCTCCACGCAGCAGCCCTGGTTGGCAGGAGCAGAGCCCCGCCGGAGCCACCGAATGCCCAGCGCTGCCAGTCCCACCAGCGAGACGCTGGAGATGAGGACGAGGGACACAATCAGATAAAGCGTAATAGGAGGCAAGCCCCCACCATCAGCGGCCCGAGCCTCGGAGCCCTGCAGGGCCTCTGGACCCTTCTCCTCCACCAGCACCACCAGTGTGACCGCTGTGGAGAGCGGGGGCTCCCCAGCGTCCCGGACCACCACCAGCAGTTCGTGCTCAGAGGGGTCCGTCTCCTGCAGAGCCCGCGTGATCCGGATCTCCCCGGAACGCAGGGCCACGCTGAAAAGCCCCAGGTCTGTGGCTTCCACGAGGTTGTAGGACAGCCAGGCATTGCGCCCCGAGTCCGCATCTATTGCCACCACCTTGGTGATGAGGGCAGGAGGGACGATGGAAGGGGAAATTCGGAACTGAGTAGCAGAGTCCTCCCCAGCCCTGGGGAAATGCACCCGTGGGGCGTTGTCGTTCTGGTCCACCACAAAAACATGAACCAGTGTTCTGTTCCTCAGGGCCGGGGAGCCACCATCAGAGACCTCCACATGGAACTGGAGATAGGTGGTTTGCTCATAGTCAAAAGGAAATTTGGCAGTGACCTGCCCATTCGTGGGATGTATCGAGAGATAGCGAGTAGGATCCAGGCCTGGATCTGTCCCACCAGCTCGCAGGATGGAATAGGACAGGCGGGAATTCTGCTCCGAGTCCGGGTCGGCAGCAGAGACTGTTACCAGCACACTGCCCACTGGGTTGTTTTCTGCCACCAGCACTTCATAGGACGCTTGCTCAAACTGGGGAGCGTTGTCATTGACATCTATCAGGGTGATTGGCAAGATGGTGTGGCGGGAGAGAGGGGGATTGCCCAGGTCTGAGGCAGAGACGGTGACATTGTAGTAGGCAACGTGCTCCCGGTCCAAACGGGTGCTGGTGAGCAGCGAGTACTGGTGTTCGTAGTCCTTACGCAGCTGGAAGGGAAGATCTGGAGACACGTGACACAGGACCTTGCCCTGCTCGCCAGAGTCCCTGTCTCTGACGTGTATCACGGCCACCACTGTGCCCGGCAGGGCGTCCTCGCTCAGGGTGCTCGAGAAGGAGGTAAGAATGACCTCAGGGGCGTTGTCATTGACATCGGTGATTTCCACCACCACGCTGCAGTGCTCCTCCATTGTGGGCGACCCCATGTCCTTGGCCTCCACTTCGATCTCGTACACTGTCGCCTCCTCAAAGTCCAGGTTGCCCTGGACTCGAATCTCTCCAGTTTGCTCATCGATGGCAAAGATCTGGCGTAAGGCAGCCGAGTTATGGCTGCTGAGGGAGTAGCGGATGTCTCCGTTGGGTCCTTCGTCCACATCAGTGGCATTTAACTTCACCACGAGGGTGCCCAGCGGCGAGTTCTCCACCAAGCGTGCTCCGTAGGATGGTCTGTCAAAGACGGGGTGGTTGTCATTGGCATCCAGGACCTGAATAGTGATGCGTATCTTGCTGGACTGTGGGGGAGAGCCCCCATCCTCAGCAGTCAGGACCAGGTAGTGGAAAGCTCTGAATTCCCGGTCCAGAGCCCGCTCCAGCACCAGCTCAGGGAACTTCCCACCATCAGTACGGGCCTTCACGTTGAGGTTGAAGTTGTCATTGGCACTCAGGTGATAGGTCTGCAAGGTGTTGGTGCCCACGTCGGGGTCCTGGGCTGGCTGGATGGGGAAGCGGGCACCCAGAGACGCCAGCTCGTAGATGCGCAAGGAAACCTCATCGCTGGGGAACTCTGGGGGGTTGTCATTGATATCCAGGATCTCCACCTCGATACGGTAAAACTCCACTGGGTTCTCGATGGCAAGTTTCAAGTGGAGGAAGCAGCGTGGGTTCTGCCCGCAGAGCTGCTCCCGGTCTATCCTCTCGCTGACCATAATAACCCCAGTGTTCACATTGACAGAGAAGTACTGGGAATCCGAATCCGACAGTACCTGCAGATTAGCTGCCGCCAGTTTGGCCACATCCGTGCCCAGGTCCTTGGCGATATTGCCCACAAAGGCACCCCGTGTGAGCTCCTCAGGGATGCTGTATCGGATCTGAGCAGATGAGCTGTGCAAGAACAAGCAGAAGGAGAAGACACGCGGCAGCCCCAGGGACCGGCGCGCCTGCCCTACCCTCGGCATCCTTGCCGGGTGGCCGGCCGGGGAGCGATGCCCTCGGCGCCGGGGGCCGCGCTCAGCGCTCGCCGCTCCCATTCATTGTTTGGGGCGGACGCGGCTCGGCGGGGCGGGGGGAGCGCGGCCGCGCAGCCGCCCCGCCATTGGCTGCGGGCGCGGCGGCGCCGCTCCAATCGCCGCGCTCCTTCCCCAGGACAGCAACACCGGCGCCAATCACGGCCCGCGCACCGGCGCCGCGCGCCGCGCACCGGAGCGGCCGCGCCGCGCCCCCCGCGGGGCCCGCACCGCCGGACCCCGCCCCGGCATCGCCGCTCACCTGGCCGCGGTCCCGCAGCGTGCCGGCGGCGGGCAGGAAAGCCCCGCTCTCCCTCGGCAGCGTGGCGGGGGTCGGGCAGGGCCGCAGGAAGGTGAAGTCGCTCCGCTCGGAGCCGGGGGAGTAGCAGGTGCTGTAGCGCTGGGATGGGGACTCGGTGGGTCGCAGTGTGACCTCCATGTACTTAAGGGTGCCGTCGGAGCTGAGCTGCAGCTTGGGGCTGGAGTGCTTGCAGAAGTCCCGGGAGGGCGACTCGCTGAGCCAGCAGCAGCAGTAGGGTGAAACGGCGGCTCGGCCCTTGCGCCGAAGGCACCGGGCGGCCAGGAGGGTGACAGTGGCCAGTGCCACCGTGCTAACGGCTGCCAGCGCGATGATCAGGTAGAAGGTCAGGTCCGGCTTCTCCTTGGCACCAGCCAGGAAATCCTGAGGCTTGAAGCTCTCCTCCAGGGCTGCCTCCTCCAGGGCCACGGTGATGGTGGCAGTGGTGGAGAGTGGGGGGTCACCGTTGTCCGTCACCAGGACAACGATCTGCTGCACGGCCATGTCGCTGTCCTGGAAGACACGAGCCGTCCGCACCTCCCCTGTGTACAGCGACACATGGAACAAGGAGGGGTCGGTGGACTGGGGCAACAGCCGGTATGAGAGCCAGGCGTTGTGCCCAGCATCTGCATCCACTGCTGTCACCTTGGCCACCAGGTAGCCCGGTGGGGCAGACAGCGGGACCCTCTGGGGTGCCGGCACATCGCTGTCACTGCCAGGGTACAAGATGGTGGGGGGATGGTCATTCTGGTCCAGGACAAAGATGTAGACGGTAACATTGGCATAGAGCGGGGGGGACCCCGAGTCCCTCACTACCACGGACACCGGCAGAACCTGCAGCAGCTCGAAGTCGAAGGTGCGCTGAGCATAGAGATTACCATTGTCAGGGTTGATGTGGACAAAGGAAGAGATGGGCGCATTCTGCACTTGGCCACTCTCTACGGAGTAAACAAGCCGGGAATTATCCCCGTCGTCAGGATCTGAGGCAGACACGGTGCACAGCAGGGAGCCAGGCGGGTTGTTCTCCTGGAGAAAGGCGTCGTAGGAGGGCTGCGAGAAGCGTGGGGGGTTGTCATTCACATCAGATATATTGAGGAGCAGCGTGAGTGTGGTGGTGAGGGCAGGAGAGCCACCATCCTGAGCGATCAGCTCCACTGCGTACTGTGAGGTAGACTCTCGGTCCAGGCTCTTCTGGGTGACCAGGGAGAAGTGGTTCTGAAGGGACCTGATGGCAAAAGGCACATCGGGGGAGATGTCCAGGCTCACATGCCCGTTGGCCCCTGAGTCTCGGTCCCGTACGTTGAAGAGCCCCACAACAGTCTCCGGTGGGGTGTCTTCTGGCACCGGATTCAACAGGGAGGTGAGCAGCACCTCCGGGGGGTTGTCATTGGCATCCTCCACTTGCACCTGCAGCACACAGTTGCCCTCCATCTCTGGGACCCCTCCATCGTGGGCTCGCACATAGATCTCGTAGAAACGTGATTCCTCAAAGTCCAGGGCCCCGCTCACACGGACCTCGCCGGAGTGGGGATCTAGAGCAAAGAGCCTCCGCACCGAGTCGGAGGTGTGAACCCCGAAGGAGTACTGTATCTCCCCATTGGGACCCTCATCGGGGTCGGACGCATTGACCCGGAGGAGCACAGCCCCCACAGGTGTGTTTTCCGGGACTTTCACCCTGTATGTGGTGTGGTCGAAGGTGGGAGCGTTGTCGTTGACATCCAGGACCTGGATCGTTATCTGTGCCGTGCCCGAGCGTGCTGGGCTTCCCCCGTCCACAGCTGTCAGCACCAGCTGCACCTCTGGCTGCTCTTCCCGGTCCAGCGCGCGCTCCAGCACCAGCTCCGGGAAGAGTTTGCCATCCGGCTGCTGTTTGACATCCAGAGAGAAGTGGGAGTTGGGGCTCAGCCGGTAGGAGCTCACAGCATTGCTGCCCACGTCGGGGTCCTGCGCGCTCTCCAGGGGGAAGCGCGCAGCCACCGTGGCAGACTCGGCGATGCGCAGGGTGCGGTGGGCAGTGGGGAAGCTCGGGGAATTGTCATTCAGATCCAGGATCTCCACTTCCAGGCGGAAGAGCTGCAGGGGGTTCTCTGTCACCACCTGCACCGACAGCACGCAGCTGGCAGCTGCTCCGCACAGACGCTCGCGGTCCAGCCGCTGGCTCACCACCAGCGTGCCGCTGTCCAGGCGCACGGCGAAGTAGCGCAAGCTCTCCTCTGAGCCCAGGCGCAGCCTGCGACCTGGCAGCTCCTCCACCTTCAAGCCCAGGTCCCGGGCCACGTTCCCCACCACGGTTCCCAACTCTGACTCCTCAACCACCGAGTAGTGGATCTGCCCGGAGACCCAGCCCCAGCCGCAGAGCAAAAACAAACTCAGTACTTGCCATTTCCAGGCGGATCGCTGGAGGCTGACACTCTCCATGTCCGTGCGCATCCGGCCCGGGACACAGCAGGCACTGAGGAACTGCGAATAAATCCCGGGGTCTCTCTTCCACGGCTTAGAAAACAGCTCCGGGGCTCCGGCAGGCTGCGGCTCCAACTGTCAGCCTCCAAGCAGAGGGGGTGGGCTGGGGGAGGGGAACTGAATCACAGCCCCAGCGCGGAGGTGGGAGGGGGGGGGGGGAGAAGAAGCCGATTTCCCCCCCTCCCTTCAGATCAGCGCCCAATTGGCCGAGAGCTCCATCCCCTCTCGGCCAGCAGTGGCTCCGGAGGTGCGGGAAGCAGGGGCCTGAGCCGGCAACAGTGGGGCTGCCACCCCCGGCCTCCCCTCTGCCAGCCTGACTCACTTGCTCCGACAGCTCGCTTTGCGTTCACAGGGAAACTGCACGTCCTGGCAGCCTGGAAGCAAGGTACAAGCCCTCCCTGTGTGCTCCCCCTCCACAATGGTGGCTTCACATCATACCCACAGACAAAGGGCAGCTGTCATGAACACAGGCCAAAGGACTTTTCATGCCCGATGAAAAGGTGCTTGTTAGAGCCCCGAGGTGCCAGGGGCTCTTCTCTCACCCCTCTTCTTTCCCTCAGCTATTGCTTTGGCTGCTGCCTGCACCCCATGATTGCCTCTCTGAGTGAGGCATCACTGCCACCAGTATGACCACCAGCCAGGAGACCTTGCACTGAGAGGGGGATGCCCCCCCTGCCAGCCCACGGTGGGAGTAGGAGGCTGAAGGTGGAAAAGCGAAGACAGGTGAGCCATTCAAAGCCAAAATACAATTGCACTCAATGCACACCTGACTGGAAGCCACCTCCTCACCCTGGGGTGAGGAAGGGGTCAGACTTCACAGTACCCAAATCACTGCAAACACACAGAGCCAGACAATAAGGCCACTAGATCACCACAGGATCACACCACCGGGTCGGGATGTCAGAGTGGGAAGGAAGCCCAAGCCTCCCAGCTGGCAGACACACACACACTGATACTCTGGCAGGGCCAGCCTTGCAGTCAGTCTCTTGAGGGCAGGAGCAGGGCTCTTAGACTCCCCAGGGGGAACACAGTAATGTCCTGCTCTCCCTGACCCAGACAATATCGGCAAGCTGCAGATTTTTAGTTCAATTTGCATCCCTGCAGAAGCCTTGTGCAGTCATAGAGTTGCAGAACGACCTGGGTTGGAAGGCACCTTATAGATCATCTCGTTCTGACCTCCTGCCATGGGCAGGGACACCTGCACTAGACCAGGTTGCTCAGAGCTCAATCCAGCCCAGCCTTTAACACTTGCAGGGATGCAGCAGCCACAGCTTCTCTAGGCAACCCATACCAGTGCCTCACCGCCCTGATAAGGAAGAATTTTTATACCTGTTATCTAATCTAAACCTTCTGTCAGTTTTAAACCATTCCTTCTTTTTCTGTCACTGCATGCTGCTGTAAAAAGTCCCTCTCTGTCTCCTGTCCTCAATCATTGAAGGCCACCCTGACCCTGCCCTGGGTGCACACAGACCCTGAGGGCTGGGGGCTGCAGTGGTGTGGCAGACAGGGGACCCAGCACCAGCCTGGGATCCTGCCTGTCCCTACCACCTGGACACCAGAGGTGGGGTGTAGGTGAGAGAGGCTGATGCCCGGCACGGTGGGTGGTAACAGGGACAGCATCCTTCTGGCGAGGACAGGGACAGCGAAGGTGCTGCAGCCGAGGGTCCTCCCTCCCGTCTGCAGCACCTCCCTGACCATTCTGAGAGCCGTGAGGCGGGACCACCCTGCTGCCAGTCAGGGAGAGACACCGGGAGGAACCTTAGGAATGGTGAGAACACTGCCCGGGTCCCACCTACTGCCGGCTCCGGAGGAGGGGGGGAGGCATGCTTAAAGAGACAATGCAGGAAAACACCGGACTAGGGATTCCTCAGCACACAGAGACCAGTTCCTTCTTGTACATACTCATTCCCCCAGGGCTCCTGACGGTGCCACCAGCAGGAAGCTGTCACAGTAATCTTGGCTGTGGAATGTGCCCTGTCCCCATCCCAGGCCAGTCCGAAACAGCACAGCTGGGTGCCAGAGCTTTCCACTGGCACTACACGGTGCTGCACCCCTGGGAATGGGTTTGATGCTGCTGCAGAAGTCCCCTGCAAAGCCCACACAGCCTGGGAGAATCCACTCAGTGTTCTGAGACGCCTCAGCCTCCAAGGAGCTGGAGCAAGGGCTTTACATGGGAATCCTGCTGCTGTTTGGGTCTGTCAAACCTGGGATGGGGACAGTGTGACAAGGCAGGAAGGGTTTGGGGTGTCTAAGATAGAGAAGGAGATGTTGCTTATTCCACAGGGTCAGAGCTCACTCTGTGGAAAGGCACCAAACCAGACAACCAAGGGATCACTGAAAATCCCGCAGGGTAGGATTCCTCATGGATCCCTGCAGGGTAGGATCCCTATCCTCAGGGTAGGATCTGCAGGACACATCACCTGCTGCAGACAGGGCCAACACCCTTCCCACTGCATCACTTTTGAGGGCTGGGTGTGCCCTGCAGAGCAAGGAGGTGTAAAGCCTTTGCAGGCTTGACACTGTTGTCACCACAAAGACTGAAAATCCAGGACCCAGAGCCAGCCCAGCTGATTCCTCACTGCCAGCATCTTTCCAGTGCAGTACTGGAGAAAAGGAAGGAATCATGGCTGGGGCTCAGGCTTGCTGCCCTCCTTCCACCCCCAAAGGAGGTGATTTGACACTCTCAAATAATTTATTGCCCTCACCACCAGAGGTATCTTGCCAGCACGTTTTGGTGGAGGGGACATCCTTGTCCCCAGCCTTAGCACAGCCCACACAATGCAGAGGAACACTTGCTCCTGCAGCTGCTGCAGCCATTCTCACCTGCCACAAATCAGAAGTGCTGAGTCTGAGCAGTGACGCAAGCAGGGGGGAAAAAAAAAAAAAGGCATAAAATAATTCTGAGAGGTTTCTGCCTCCGTCTGTGATTTGGCCACACTGAGCAGGCAGCACACGCAGCCTCACAGCCATGAACAGCTTCCGCTGCACCTCACTTCCTTCTGCTCTGAGGAACCGGTCGCTCCTACCCACTGCCTCCCAGGAAGGACAAATCACCAGCACCAACGACCTTGGAAATCCACCTGATCCACACTCCCCCTCCACTGGGTCCACTACCTGGCCTCACCTCTGAAGACTGAAGCATTCTGTGATTGAAAGCTTTCAAATTAAGCAGCACAATTCCCATCGGGAGAGAAGCACAGAAGCTGCTGCCATGCGCAAACGCCTTCCAGCCTGCAGTTTGTTCGGTCAGGACATCAGACATCACCCAGACAGCATATTACGACTCATGCAGAGCTTTCTAAAGGGTTTTTGAACAACATCTGAGTGGAGGAATCACCACCCTGCTCAGAGCCAAAGTCCAGCTCAGCAGAGCCCTGCAAGCAACTGGAGCAGTCTGCAATCCCACCCCCTCCCCCAAAGCGAACCTCAGCACAGAACTTCCATGGAAATAAAACCAGAACCGTTCAAGAGTCAAACACAAGGAGCAGCAGAGATGGGAAGGACTGCTTTGTGACCATGGTCTGTCTGTCCAGCAGCATCCTTCAGCTTTGCATGCTGCACTGTGAGAGGAGACACCGATCCCCAGCTCCCAGCCCCATCTACATCAGCACCTCGCCAGCCCCCACCGAGTCACGACGCACAGAGATTACGTTCCCCCGCAGTGCAAGTGCTCCCCTTGGCTCTCCTTTTGCAAAGGGAAGGAAATACCATGAACAACAAACTTAGTGCCAAGGATTAACAAGTGTTTTCAAGCTGACCTCAGCCTCCACCGGTTACTCATGCAAGGCGTGCCCAAAACTGTGTCCAAAAGACGCATCATTGACAAAAGGAACAAACTGACTCACTTGATCCTGCTCACCACACTGCAAAAGTCATCAGCCCTCAGGATGGCTCATTTGACTCCAAAGAACACCTGTTCAGCTGGAGCTGAACTCTTTAGGGGCGTGGCACGACTGGATATCCCTCCCAGCCCCGACACGCAACCACAAGCAAACAGCACAAACGAACCGTGGCTCTGCCCAGCGCTGGGACATGCCAAGGAAGGAGCTACATTACCTCAGCAGGTGTGGGGAGCCGGCTGGCAGTGCCCACAATCTGGTGGTACAGCCCTGGCTCACCATTCCTGATGGTGCCCTGGCGGCTCCCCAAGGGGCTGGAAGTGAAGGGCTTTTTACACAGGAGGTCACTCTGGCGAGAGTCTGTGGTGAGATAGACCTGGTGGTAGAAGCTGGGTGGTGTGAAGCCACCCCGCACGGCATCGATGTGGTGGAAGGGCCCTGGTGTCCTGTACGTAGTACTCCTGGAGCTGTTGTACAGCTCTTTTGACTTCCTCCACTTGTAGCACTTGAAGATGCCCACGGACAACATGGTGATGAAGAAGGCTGCTGACACCAAAATCACAGCCAGGATGAGATAGAAAGTCACATGTCTCCTGGGATCACTGGCAGGGGCCACATCAGTGAGGTCAGTGAGCACCTCTTTGACCATCTCAGCCACAGAGATGGAGATGGTGGCACTGGTGGACAGCACAGGCTCCCCATGGTCTTTCAGCAGGATGATTAAGGTGTGCTCGGGAGCATCATCCTCGCGGAGCTGGCGGGCCGTGAAGATCTCCCCGTTGTGCAGCCCCACCTTGAAGAGGCTGGGGTCAGTGGCCTGCAACAGGGTGTAGGAGATCCAGGCATTGTACCCTGCATCCGCATCCACCGCCACCACCTTGGTGACCATGTGCCCGGCAGGAGTGCCTGGTGCCACCACATCAGTGTAGCTGGCGGTGCTGTTGGGGTGAGGGTACAACACCGTTGGGGCATTGTCATTGAGGTCAGTGACAAAGACACTGACTGACACATTAGTGGCCAGAGGCGGAAAGCCGCCATCCTGGACCTGCACCATCATGCTGAACTCCACCTGGTCCTCATGGTCCAGGGAGGTGAGCAGGTAGAGGGTGCCATTCTCCCGGTTGATGGAGAAGAGGTGGCCAAAAGCGGTGTCACCCTGCAAAAGGGTGTAGGAGAGGTGGGCATTGCGCCCGAGGTCCGGATCCGTGGCGCTCACGTTAAGGATGGGGATGCCGGGCACGTTGTTCTCTGGAACATAGACATCATAGGAGTCCTGGGATGCCTTGGGGGCGTTGTCATTGACATCTGACACCTGCACCAGGATGTGTTTTACTGCAGACAGGGGTGGTGAGCCTGAGTCCTTGGCTGTGATAGTGATGTTGTACTCTGCTGCCTTTTCCCTGTCCAGAGCTCCTTCTGTTTTCAATGTGTAGTAATTTTTGAGGGAGGAGCTGAGCATGAACGGGATCCCAGGGGAAATAAAGCAGTTCACCAGGCCGTTGTCATGGGAGTCCAAGTCTGTTACACTCAGCAGAGCTACGACTGTCCCTGGGGCTGCATCTTCAGGCACAGGGCTGTACACAGAAGTCACTGTCACCTCTGGAGCATTGTCATTCACATCCACGACTTCCACCAGCACTTTGCAATGAGCCACACCAGGAACGGCTCCCTTGTCTTTAGCCTGTAAGTAAATCTCGTACAACTTTGCTTCCTCATAGTCCAGCTGTCCCTTGACCCTCAACTCCCCTGTGGCTGAGTCCAGAGCAAAGAGTTCTCGTACCTTGGCGGGGGTGTGGCTGCTGAAGGAGTAGACGATGTCTCCGTTGGGCCCATCATCCAGATCATAGGCACTGATCCTGGCGACCAGGGTACCGCTGGGCGTGTTCTCCCTCACACTCGCCTTGTAGGTGGACTGGTTGAAGACCGGGGCATTATCGTTGGCATCTACAACGTCAATGTGGATCTGCACGTGAGCCGACCGTGGTGGGCTGCCTCCATCCAGCGCGGTCAAGACCAAATTCAGCTCCCTTTGCTCCTCCCTATCTAGTTCCTTCTCTAACACTAGTTCCGCATACTTGCTGCCATCCACCCTCGTCTGCACGTCGAGCGCAAAGTTCGGGTTGGCGCTGAGCTGGTAGGTCTGCAAAGAGTTAACTCCCACATCGGGATCTTGCGCGCTCTCTAGCGGGAAGCGCGCTCCGGCAGCCACCGACTCACTGATTTCCAGCCTCGCCTGGCTGCTGGGAAAAGCCGGGTCGTTGTCATTGATGTCCTGGATCTCTACGGTGCCGCTGTACAGCTCGAGCGGGTTTTCCACCACGATCTCAAAGCTGAGGGAGCAGGGAGAGAGCGCGCCGCAAAGCTCCTCCCGGTCTATCCTCTCGTTCACCAGCAGCGCCCCGCTCTTCAGATCCACCCCGAAGTACTTCTTGTTGCCGCCGGACACCACCCGCAATCGGCGCCCCGGCAGCCGCCCGAGGTCCAGCGCCAGGTCCGCTACCACATTCCCCACCGCGGAGCCTCTCCGCGCCTCCTCGGGGATCGCATAGCGAATCGCGGCGGAAACCCAGTCGAAAACGCCGAACAAAAGCAAGAGGCTCAGTACCTGCCCCGTCGTCACCCCGCGGCTCCTTACAGCAACGCCGTTCATCGCACAGGACGGCCGCGCTCTCCGCTTCACCCCCGCCCCGGCTAGAAACTCTCAGCTCGCCCCGTCATGCCGCTGCCCAGCGGCCCCGGGAAGCGGCGGCGGCGGCGAGGAGCCGGGCATCGCTCGGCGGGCTCGGCGGTGACTCACTCACAGAGTCTCTGTGAGACCGTCTGCGCCTCATCCCGGCTCCGAGCGGGGCCGGGCCGCCAGTTCCCCCCCGCTCCATCATTGGCCGACAGCGGCACACAGAGTCCCGGCCAATAACTGCACAGAGCGCAGGGCGCCGAGCCCCGCCGCCACCGAGCCCCGCCGGAGGCAGCGCGGCCACCGAGGACAGCGGGGCTCGAGAGGGGCAGAACTGAAGGGAGAGCGCGGCCCGGAGAGAAACCCCGCTATAACAACAGCCGGGCGCGGGGAGCGCTGGTATAGGCAGGGTAGATCGGGCACAGGGTGTGTGGGCAGGAAGCTGTAAAAATTGGCATAGATAGTGACGCCAAAAGGGGCGATACGGAGACGTGGAGTGTTTGGGGTGCGTGTCCCGGGAATACCTCGCTGGAATGAGGCAGCGGGAATAAGGGGAAGTGGAGAGGGCGGGATGATTCTCCAGGATCGCAGGTGCCAGGGAGAGCTTGGCACGATGCGCCAGCTCCCAGTGTTTCTCAGGACCTTTAAGATGCGGTTCTCCCACCCAAATGCTTCCTGGGAGGCCCCTTTCAAGGCGTCGGGATGACGCTGCTGCGTAGCCTGCAAAGCGACACTAATTTCGTGCTGCCGAATTACGAGCAGCTCCTCCGGCCGCAACACAGAGTGTCACCGCGGGGCGGCTCCCGCCGCTAGATTTCCAGGAGCATCGCCCCTCCTGCGGGATCCCCACCGCCACCACTATTCCAGCACGCGTCTGCCCCGAAAAACCGCAGAAATCTCTGTTTAATATACCCTCCTACTCTCGCCATCTCCAGGGTTGCTCCCCAGTACTTTTTTCCACCAGACAGACTAAGGGAAATCGCGCTCTGCGACCTGCGGTGCAGGTTCACCGGGGTGGGAACCGATCCCGTTCCTGTGCAGCAAGAGCCTGGCAGGTCACAGCATCGGCAGTGCCTGGTCGGAAACCTGCCCTTGGGTTGTTGTTGCTGTCATCAACAACTCCTGCTAGTGCTAGCAAGTTGAGTTTTCCGACTTTCCACCCACTCATAAGGATAAAATAACAGAAATTCCGGCATTTGTCACCCGCAGAACTGCTCGGCTGTCATGGGGTAATGAAAAGGGGACAACGAAGCTTGATAAGGGAGCACCAGGAGCTCTGTGAAAACCCAGCTGTGCTACAGAGCCCAGATGTCATCCCACAGCCGACATTGATAAGGAAATGACGACGACGTCCGGCAAAAATCGGACTGGAAATCAGCGCCCACTCGTTCATTCACTCACAGAGGCTCTCAAAACCTTGCAGAACTGGCTGGGAAAGTTGCGGTGGGTTATTACCCCCTAATTGTGGTGGCTGAGCTCGTAGGGGCTGCAAAATCACCCGCACCAGCGCTGGACAGTGACATTCGCCAGAGCGAGAGGGATCTCGACTCTGCGTGTCCTCGCCCCGCACAATCCTAAAAGCTGCCATGTGCACATGGGATCCGCCCAGAGACGCAGTAGTTCTGCGCTTACATGAAGAGTCGGCAATATCAAAAGAATCTGTGCAATCTGTCCTATCTACATGCTCAACTATTTCCTTTTCTCGTGATTAATCGCTGTCAAAAGATAAACTTTATAAGAGCTACTTATCATTCTTATCACCTGTCGCAGAATGTGATAAAAGTTCACATAGCATTCACATGTGATAGGGTTTCACACAGATAAAATCCAATATTAGTAATCTAAAGTTCCCAAAGCACTTATTTTCTCACAGAAAACCAAGTCTGAATTTTCTTTCTTTCTTACATATAATCTAAAACCAAGAAAATCCACAGCTCTCTTCCACCCAAATTTTGAAATAGCGACTTATTTCTCTGAAATAAACTGAATCCTTTTTCCAATCACTGTAAGCTCTGAATCTTTTTTCCGATCACTGCCCATTTCAGGCTTTTCCTACACGCGATTTACCACACAATTTCTAGAACGTGAGGACCTCATTTCTCAAATGATTTCCCTTCCTATGAGTGCACACATCACTCGTACGAGAGTACCTTCTCCGTTTAATGTCAGCAGTAATGGGATGGCCAAGCAGCGGAGGCATGAGTAGAAAAGAGATCTCGGGAAAGGCATGGAAGACAGAACAGCTCCATCTACCGTGTCTCGATTAATTTGGAGACATTATATCGCCTCCACCTAAATGAGAAGCCTGAATATTGCAGACGACGCTTCAGAGCGCCTGAAAGCGCCATTTTGAGGGAGAGGAGTGGAAGAGTAAAACAGCTAAGGGGGAAGATGCCTTCCCCTGCACCAGGAATTCCTTCGGGGACGGGTTCAAGCCAAATCCCAGCCTGAGCCGCTCATTTCAGCATTTTTCTCGACTCCGCTGAGGCTCCAAAGAAGCCGGCGGCAGCAGGAAACAAAAAAGCTCCTTCTGCTTGTTGCCAGGCTTGGAGCTACACGGAAGCAGCAGATCCGGCTGTACAGAGAGTGGGAAAAAGGTGAGTTACAGGTGTACACAACACCTTCTGTTAGAGGACTTGAAAGCGCTAAAGAACCGAGCTTGCCAGAAAAGGAGAGAGCTACAGCGTGGCTGCCCCCTCTGAGTAAACGCCGGGATAGATCACACATCATTATCACATGAAAGTGCCCAAATGTGGCTGAGGCAATTAGTGACCACTAAACCAAGGAGAAAGGGTTGTCTCAGCTTCAGATTCCACGACACTTTTGTTCCTGCTGCACATCAGCAGTCCAGCTCGGTGAAACTCGCATCTGTCTGTCCTTCTTCAGGATAGACAAAAATATTGACAATATTCGCGTGGATCCTCGGGGAAAATCAGCAATTTGCGGATAAAGCTTGGCAGGTCAAAAGGATGAGTCAGGATCTCACATACACACCCACTCATTCACATCCCCACGCCCCGGAGTTATTGAGCAGTGCGCCGTCACGTTCAGATCGGACGGTTCCCCACTGATCACCGCCAGCAGAACAAGGAAAAAAAAAAAGATTCACAAAAACGCACGGAGAGGGACCGTAGGACAGAAGCTCACCTGTGCCGAGCTCCCGGGACTAGGAGGGTCCTGCCCAGAATGAGTGCCTGAGCCGGGATCAGCGGACTGGAGACCGGCAGGCAAGGGTGCCGCCCCTGGTCTCAGGAACGTGAAATCCTTCTGCCCCGACTCGGAGGCTAAACATACCTCGTAGGAATACGGCAAAGGCAGCGTGCTACTGCAATAGCTGTACGGTGCTTTTGAGCCCAAGGTGGAATACAGTTCCTTATCAGAAGTTATAAAAATGGGAGGCTTCCTCGACTGTCGACATTTAAAGAAAAAAACAAAAATGACCGTGGAAACGAATAATAAAGACACGATGGAGAGCGACACAACAAGAATAAGATTCACATCAGACATCAGCTCAGACACAGAGTCTCTGTCGCTCAGCTCCGGCAGCGCCTCCTGCAAGCTCTCGGCCAGCACCACGTGCAGCGTGGCCGTGGCCGACAGCGCCGGCTGCCCGTGGTCCTTCACCACGGCCACCACTCGCTGCTTGGCCGCGTCCCGCTCGGACATGGCGCGCGCCGTGCGCACCTCGCCGCTGTGCAGCCCCACGCGGAACAGCGCCGGCTCCGACGCCTGCACCAGCTCGTACGACAGCCACGCGTTGCGCCCCGCGTCCGCGTCCACCGCCACCACCTTGGCCACCAGGTAGCCGGCCTCGGCCGAGCGCGGCACCACCTCGAACGCCGCCGCTGCCGGACCCTCTCCCGCCGCGCCCGCCGCGCCGCCGCCGGCCAGAGCACCCGCGGCGCGTTGTCGTTGCGGTCCAGCACGAAGACGCGCACCGTGGCCGTGGAGCTGCGCGCCGGCGCGCCGCCGTCCTGCGCTCGCACCGCCACCCAGAACTCGCGGCACTGCTCGTAGTCCAAGGAGCGCTGCGCGTACAGCGCGCCGCTCCGCGCCTCCACCGACACGAGCGGCGCCGCGCCCGCCGCGCCCGCGCTGCCGCCCGCCAGCCAGTAGCTCACGCGCCCGTTGGCGCCCGCGTCCGCGTCCCGCGCCTGCACGCGCAGCACCAGCGCGCCCGCCGCGTTGTTCTCCGCCACGTACGCGCTGTACGCCGCCTCCTCGAACACCGGCGCGTTGTCGTTCACGTCCGACACCTCCAGCACCAGCTCCGTGCTGCTCCACAGCGCCGGCCTGCCCCGGTCCCGGGCCACCACCGTCACGCGCTGCTCGGACGCCTGCTCGCGGTCCAGCGCGCTCGCCGTCACCACCTTGTACGAGCCGCCCGACAACGCGATGATCGACAGCGGCGCCTCTCCCGACAGCTCGCACGACACCTGACCGTTCTCACCGGAGTCCAGATCGTTCACATTCAGCAGGGCCACCACGGTGCCGGCCGGCGAATCCTCGGACACGGGGCTTGACAGAGACAGAACCGTGATCTCGGGAGCGTTGTCGTTCACGTCCAGCACTTCCACCTCCACCTTGCAGTGCGCAGCCAAACCGCCTCCATCCCTCGCCTCCACCAGCAACGTGTACCCTCGCGTGTCCTCAAAATCCAGGCCCTGCTGCAGACTAATCATCCCGCTCTCTGCATCCACCAAAAACTTCTGAATCACCTTGCCCGGCATTTTCCCGAAGCCGTAGGTGATGCGGGCATTGGTGCCGGCATCATCATCGGAGGCAGAGATATTCAGCACCGTCGAACCCGGGACAGCGTCCTCGCGCAGGCTGACGCGGTACCGATTCTGCGCGAACACGGGTGGGTTGTCATTGGCGTCGGTGACGTTTATCCACAGCTGGGCGGTGCCAGACCGGGGCGGGTCTCCGCCATCCACCGCAGTCAGCATGAGACGCAGACTGCTCTCGCTCTCCCGATCCAGCGCGCGTCTCAGCACCAACTCCGCGAACTTTCTGTCTTCCTGGCTCTCCTTCACCTCCACAGAGAAGTATCCGTTGGCCTCCAGCTTGTAGTCCTGAAGCGAGTTACTGCCCACGTCTGCGTCTTCGGCCACATCCACGGAAAAACGGGCGCCGGGAGGCGTAGACTCAATGATATCGAAATAGATATTTTCCTTAAGAAAGCGCGGCGCGTTGTCATTCACGTCCTCGATGGCCACCTCGACGCGGAAAAGGTTCAGCGGGTTGTGCACCAGCACCTCGAAGCTGACAGAACAGGTCGCCGACTCGCCGCACATCTCCTCCCGGTCCAGCCTCTCGTTCACGTACAGGTTCCCGTTCTCCTCATTCGCTGTGAAGTATTTCAGCTGCTTCTTGCCGGCAGACGCCACTTGCAGCTTGCGCGCCGGCAGCTCGTCCGCGCTGAGCCCCAGGTCCCGCGCCAGCGGCCCCACGAGCGAGCCTCTGCCCAGCTCCTCGGGGATGGCGTAGCGGACCCGCTCGGCCGCCGCCCGCCACCACACGCACAGCAGCACCGCGCCCAGCAGCGCTCGCCCGCCGCCCGGCCCGAGCCTCTGCCGCCGCCTCACCGCCATTCTCTGCCGCCACAGCTCGCCGCGCTCCTGCCTCCTGCCGCTGCCCTGCCTCCCTTGCAGCCGCTCTCGCCACACCGCACGCACCGCTCACAGGCAGCGCAGCCAGCCCGCTCGGGCCGCCTCGGACGCCGCCGCTCCCCGCCAAGGGCCGCCTCTCGCCGCCTCTCGCCGCCTCTCGCTGCCGCTGCCGCTGTGTCCGGCGCCGGGCGAGCGAGCAGCCTGCGGGGGCAGGACGCTGCGGCGGCGGCGGCTCCAGCGCCGCTCGGCGGCGGCCAACAGCGACACCCGGAGGCGCCGCCGCGCCACTGCAGCCGCCGCACGGCCGCGCTCAAGGGGTCTCCCGCCGGCTGGCAGCTCACATCCATCAGATACCGAAAAGCGCGAGTCAGAGTTCAATTTGGCGAGTTTTTTTCATACCCCTGAAAAAGGGACTCGAGGTGCTCTGTCCCGAAGCAAAAATGCAGAGTCTGTCTGGGGAACGTTTAGTGGAGTAGTGGAGGATCACGCAGACTTCGTACAAGTCAGCACAGGTGAGTACTGGCAAGTAGAAGCAGCTACTTTGCATTAAATACTTTGCAGATTCCTCTCCTTTCTATTTCTGCTGTGGGCTCTCTTTACCCAGTTCCTTTATTTCATTTCTACCCTCTCTGTAAAGCATTGTCTACGAAATACTTGAGAAGAGATGCCTGTGTAGAAGAGAGGCACCAGAAGCAACATTTTCTTTCCGGAGATTCTTGTTTATGTCCCTTTTATTTTATATCCCTCGCACAGTAACTGTGACTGAGCGGAAATGGCAAATCTTATTGTCTAGAACAGCATTATCTTTACACGTTACGAATCATGGAGATTACCACAACTTATTGTCATAGAACTGGGAAGAATGACCTCTTAAAGCATTTCTTCGAAACGTTTTTTTCAGTGAACGGCATAAGTAAGTAGTTCTAAGAACGTGGACAGACTGTAAAAAGCTATAATTGCTCGCAGGATACTTCAGTTACAGCGCGCTGGATATTTAACTCAGAGAATTCTTTAAAAGGAGAGCTCTTACTCGTGCTGATGCCCGAGGCATACATGAAATGTCAGCTACCTTTGCCAGGACAGAGACTTTGAGATAAAAAACGACCCAAAAAAAAGTCACAATAAGGAATCTTAAAAGGGCAAATCTAGAGAAGGCAGTTCACCCAGAGCTCAAACACACTGACGGGTCCTGTACTACCATAAAACACTGAACGCTCCCGACGTGGTATGGTCAGAAGACAGAAATGATAAAACACTCTTGAGAGCAACGCCTATGAAAAAATACTTGATCCACCTCGGTGCCTGTTTGTACTGACCCCACCTCTCTGCAACAACCAAAGGAAATCACGAAATAAATACTCTTCACAAAAAGCTCACGTTTCATGACCTTGTAGAGAGCAGGACACGTTATGATCAGCTGAACCCTTCCAAGCGCTGCACAAAACAGGTTTTGGGAAACCGCAGCAGGTATTTCCAACACTCCTATTGCTCAAGAAAGAACTCCATTAATTTTTACTGTGCCCATTAACAGAGTCCTGGTGATAACTCGGTTCCCAATTATGCACTCTTGCCATGTCTCGATAGAAACAAAGACGGAAACGACAAGATTTTGATTTTATCTCCCAAGCTTCTTCTACTGTAGCTGTTATTAGGAAACGATCATTCAGCCTCAACATTGCTGTGAAAACAGGATCTGATGCAGCCACACTCCGGCTTAGTGACGAAGTTTTAAATAGAATCTCGCCGTTTCTCACCCTTTGTTGCATTACATAAATTAGACACTGTTTGGTTGGTTTTCTTTTTTTCAAATCATTAACGTTAATTGAAAACTCGTGTTGTATCGTGTTGTACGATAACTGTGATAAATACAGAAACGGATTACTAAGTTTTGGAAAAAACCTTCAAGGAATAAACAGTTCACGATGAAAATACCTGTGAATGTCTAAGAGTCCAGAACTGTAAGCAACGCTGTGATCAAGAAATGAACATTGGCAAACGAACTTTCGGCACATTAGGACCTACTGTCGCTACACCCTTGGCTACAACAACATTTGTATTTACATCTCTCTGAAAAAGGCGCAACGGCCAAGAATAAAATAGACAAAAATTGCCCATGGAACAGACATAATCCTTCAGAAATCAACTTTTGTTTTGGAGAGGAGGCTTCTCGTGGACAATCGGGTTATTCTGACAAAATCACTCACACCGATTTTAAACACTTGGCATGGAAGCATCAAGAGCTGCTACACGAGAGAACGATACAGAACAAGATTTAAGGCGATGTAAAAAGCACAAACGAGCAACCCTTCACACATGCGTATCTCGACTTTCCTTGGGGTGCCAGATCGTCTGTAACGAATCTGAGCAGAAATCTCGACAATGCGCTCTAATTTATTGGTATTAACCCGTAGTTTGAAGGAATAAAAAGAGGCAAATGATTTCTAATCTCAACCTTCTGTCTGGGAACATGCAATTCTTTGACTCCATCTTTGCAGGAACACAGTAATAACGCACACACGAGGTGAGAAACCTGTCGTAACACTTATATTTCAGATTTAACAATCTCAAAAACGAGCGATTGCGCTACTCTTCCACCATCTCTACTCCCTTCCGAGTGTGAAGCTCACTTTTTACTCAACCAAAAAATCTCTCGCAAGCTAAATCGAAGAATGGTTGGGAATGCATTCCCGGAAAACACAGTGCTACACAAAGCTGGCATTACTGCAACTACTGGATAAGGAACACGCTGTATGAGGCACTTTCAGAAGTAAAAAAAGTAACAAACCCAAAACAAAACAGGCAAACACGGATCCGCGTTCAATTTCAAACAATGGCTTATATTTCTTCTAAATATATTTCAAGGAAAGGAATATGGAAAGAGTGATAATTAAGTATACCAAAGACAGACTTAAGAAAAGTGCCGCTGTTAAAAAATTGCTACCACAGTGCAGTTCATACTCTGTTTTCAACGATAATATAATAATAATATAAATACATTATTATAATTATATATATTATATTATATATGTTTTATATATTATATACTATATATATAAAATATATATTATAATATAATATAAATAATAAGTCATTTAAAAAGAAAAACATAAGATCAACTGGCACTATATCCACGAACAACTAATGATGTGGGGGCGTAGGGGTGAAAGGAAAAAATAAGCCTTAACATTGTATACAAAGCTAAAAATACTATTGGGAACTTAAAATTTCTAGACGAGAACACAAATGTCCAGTCATAGAACTCAAGCACGTGCGTTGTCAAAAACAGACCTCAAAATGCAAACAAAGCAAAATCTCACTTTTCTAAAACGCAATACAATAGAATAGCAGACCGAATACGGGCGAGATAACCGGAATTAAATAAACTGGACTAATACAAGCAACAGGTCTCAACCACAGAATCTCCAGCAGAGAAGAGCCTGAATTCTCCTGAACGGCTCACAACACCGTAACACTGAGATCCCACTTCTATGTTCAACTCCCTGCAGCAAGAGGCAGCAGGACATTGATCACTGAGGCTGTCACTTACTTGTGAGCATATTTACCTACTCAGAAAATAGATCATCGGGTAAAAGGACAGGGAAGCAGAAGAAAGGAACGCGGACAGCATGAGACCTGAGGGACTCACCGCAGGAACGGCGGGATCCACGGGGAGGGCGCCGGCAGGGTCCTCGTCCCCCAGCAGCGGCGCGGGCTCGTCGGGCAGCGGCCGGGCCGGGAGGGTGTCGCAGCAGCTGCCGCTGGCCGAGAAGCGCAGCTGGCTCTTGCGCGAGTCGGCCGTGAGCGACACGTCGTGCGAGTAGGACTGCAGGAAGGCGCGCACGCCGTCGATGCCCACGAAGTGCGAGACGGGCACGCCGCGCAAGGCGCCGCCGGCGGGCGGCAGCAGCTGCTGGCGGCGCCAGCGGCGCAGGCGCAGCGCCAGCAGCAGCAGCAGGAAGGCGACGAAGAGGCAGGAGACGGCGGCCACGGCCAGCACGAGCCAGCGCGTCAGGCTCACGGCCTCAGGCTCGCCCGGCGCCGCCGCCTCGTCGGCCGCGCTGCCCAGCTCGGCCAGCAGCTCGGCCACGCTCTCGGCCAGCACCACGCTCAGCGTGGCCGTGGCCGACAGCGCCGGCCGCCCGTGGTCCTTCACCACCACCACCAGGCTCTGGCGCGCCGCGTCGCGGGCCAGCGGCGAGCGCGCCGTGCGCACCTCGCCGCTGTGCAGCCCCACGCGGAACAGCCCCGGCTCCGTGGCCTTGGCCAGCTCGTACGACAGCCACGCGTTCTGACCCGCGTCCGCGTCCACCGCCACCACCTTGGCCACCAGCGCGCCCGCCTCCGACCAGCGCGGCGCCAGCTCCACGCCCGACCACGCGCCGCCCGAGCCCGAGCCCGCCCGCAGCGCGGCCGGCGGCGGGTACAGCACCTGCGGCGCGTTGTCGTTCTCGTCCACGACCAGCAGCAGCACCGACACGTTGCTGCTCAGCGCCGGCGCGCCGCCGTCCTCCGCACGCACCCACAGCCGCAGCTCGCGCACCTGCTCGTAGTCCAAGGAGCGCAGCGCGTACAGCGCGCCCGTCTCCGCCTGCACCGACACGTACGACGACAGCGGCGCGCCCCGCACCCGCCCCTCCGACAGCCGGTAGCGCACGCGCGCGTTCTGCCCCCAGTCCGCGTCCGTCGCGCGCACCGTCAGCACCAGCGCGCCCGCCGCGTTGTTCTCCGCCAGCCGCGCGCTGTAGCGCTCCTCCGCGAACACCGGCGCGTTGTCGTTCACGTCCAGCACGCGCAGCGCCAGCACCGCGCTGCTCTGCAGCGCCGGCGACCCGCCGTCGGCCGCCCGCACCGTCACGTTGTACTCCGACACTTGCTCTCGGTCCAGCTCTCTCGCTGTCACCACGCGATAGTAATCATTAAAAGACTTCTCCAGCCGGAACGGGCCATCCCCTTCAAGCGAACAACGCACCTCGCCGTTAGCCCCGGAGTCGTGGTCCTGCACGTACAGCAGGGCGACCACAGTCCCCGATGTGGCGTCTTCAGAGATCTCACTTAGCGCAGACCGCACAGAAATCACCGGTGCATTATCGTTCATGTCTGTGACAGCGATCGCGACTTTGGCAGTGTCGAAAAGACCCCCGCCATCCCTTGCCTGAACATCCAGCTCGTAGGCATGGCCTTCCTCGAAGTCCAGGCTCTTCAACAGAGTGATCGCTCCACTCTCAGATTCCAGATGGAAAATAGTTGGCTCCGCCTCTTTCTTCAACGAGTATTTAATTTTCCTGTTCACCCCCTCGTCGGCGTCGGTGGCTGTGACGGTGACGAGTGTTGAGCCCACGGGCACGTCCTCGGGCACACGCACCGTGTACTCCGCCTGGCTGAACACCGGCGCGTTGTCGTTCGCGTCCAGCACCGTCACGCGGATCCGAGCCGTCCCCGTCCGTGCCGGATCGCCGCCGTCCATCGCCCTCAGCACCAGCTCGTGAAACGCCGCCTCCTCCCGGTCCAGCGCCTTCGCCAGCACCAGCTCGGGACGCTGATCGCCGCCGGGGCCCGCTTGCACGGCCAGCGAGAAGTGCTCGTCACCGCTCAGCTCGTAGCTCTGCAGGGAATTACGGCCTGAGTCAGGATCGTAAGCTCTGGCGAGGGGGAACCTTGAACCTGGTGCTGTCGTCTCGCTAATCATCTCCTCAACCTCACTTTCTTTGAAGCTGGGGGGGTTATCGTTAATGTCCGCGATCTCCACTTCGATTCGGTAAACCTGCATTTCGCCCTCCACTATCAGCTCACAGCGCAGCACGCATTTCTCCAGCACCCGGCACTGCTGCTCTCTGTCGATCCTCTCCGCCGTCACTAAATGTCCCGTCTTCCCTTGAAGACCGAAATACTGAGTGCTACCTTCGGAGACAATCCGGGCACCGCGATGGATGAGCTCCGGCAGCTGCAGTCCCAGGTCCTTGGCCACGTCGCCCACGAACGAGCCCTTGGGCATCTCCTCAGGCACCGAGTAGCGCAGCTGCCCCCACGCCGCCTCCCACGCCGCCAGCAGCATCACCCAGAGCAGAGCTCGCTGCCGCCGCCCCCAGCGTCTCCCCGCCGTGCACATCTTTGTAGTGCCACCGCTCCTCCGTCTGCAGCTCCTTGCCGCCAACCCAGACACCTCCGGCTCCGACTCCGCTCCCACCTTTTGCACCTTATTTCAGCCACCGGCTCCTTTGTCTTGCTACAGAACGGTTCCGCACCGCGGACACGCCCGCAGACCTCCCGCCGGCCGAGCCGGGCACGGAACAAGTGAGTGATCGAGCGGGTCCGCAGCGGGCGGGGCTGCAGCGCTCCGAGCTTCCTCTCGCTCCTCTCGGTCAACAGCGGCGCCCGCAGCCTCCTCCCGGCACTGCAGCACCGAGCGCTGCCCGCCCTGCCTCGCCCACGGGCGGCTCGCGGGGCGGGACATAACCGCTAAGACATCGCTCTTCGCCCAGCGCGGAGCTCCCGCTTTGGCTTTTGACCACCTAATCTCTGGTTTCATCCTATACCGATTACGGGCGGACAGAAGTTACACGCCTCCTGTGATTATGCTAATTCTGCCGTCTGGGATAAGGAATTTATCATGATCGTGTAACAGGGATGGAAGCATTTCTCAATATAACGTCTGGGATGTCACGAGGTTTACTGCTTACATCCGAAAGCACAAACTCCTCCAACCATTACAGTTTTTACCCGGCTCGTGCGCGAAGAACAGCCTTTCAGCAGATTAAAACAGTGTTATGGAATAGAAAAACTAACAGTCACCGTGTTCACAATGGTCACCGAGTAGGGCGGTCGTTGCAGTTTTCCTGCACGTCAAACACCACTCTGAATAACTCTGCATTATTCACCGTCCTCCAATGACGACTTCGCAATTTTCCATCACAATCTTACTCGATACAGACATGACAGTGATCACTCTCATGACTCAGTACTTCCACACAGGGTTTTTTAAAACCCTAAATTAAATTGAACCCTATAGTATTCCAAAAGCAGTCTTCACTTAAAGAATTGGTTTGGTCAACCGACCAGAAGGTCCAAATACAGACCTTCGACAAAAAAATGTCAAGGAAAACCCTCAATACCAAGCCAAATATGCACATCACATCCTACACAATAAAGATCTCCCGCTTTCGTTAATAAGAAACAACAAGTAGGAAAACATAATTTTCTTAAAGAAAATCTTTCAGATAAACCCCAATATGAATCGAATGTGATTCAAAACTGTTGAACGCTAAGAACCTCACACTGAGCCTAAAAATCTTAGAGCTGATGAGTCAGCAATTGCGCGTTCGCAACACTTGATGCAACAAGACACACGAGAAGCGATTATTTCACGTAATGGGAAAAAATACAACAACCAATAGACTCGGAGAAGAAAAACCACAAAAGCTCGCAGCCACAAGCGTTACTTAAATTCGCAGAAGGAAGGAATTCGCTTAACAAACCTGAGTGGTGTCCAGGTCGGCGGGTGGCTCTCCAGCCACGGAGCTACTACCCAGGCTCGGTTTCTCGCAGTCATCCCCGCCCAGAAGCTCCTCCGCCGACAGCACGGGCACCGGCGGCGGCGGCCAAGCGGCCTCGGGCGCGGCGCGGGCCGGCGCCGCCACGCACAGGTTGTAGGAGTAGGGCAAGGTGCCCTCGCAGAAGTCGGCCGGGAAGGCGGCGCCGGCCAGCGAGAAGCGCTGCGCGCCCAGGCAGCGCAGCACGGCGGGCGGCCCGGCCCGGCGCAGCCGCGCCAGCACGGCCAGCGCCACGCTCAGCACCAAGAGCGCCGACAGCAGCGCCAGCGCCAGCACCAGGTAGAACTGCAGCTCGGCCGCCGCCGCCGCCTCGGCGCCCGCCGGCCGCTCGCTCAGCTCCGGCAGCGCCTCCTGCAAGCTCTCGGCCAGCACCACGTGCAGCGTGGCCGTGGCCGACAGCGCCGGCTGCCCGTGGTCCTTCACCACGGCCACCACTCGCTGCTTGGCCGCGTCCCGCTCGGACACGGCGCGCGCCGTGCGCACCTCGCCGCTGTGCAGCCCCACGCGGAACAGCGCCGGCTCCGACGCCTGCACCAGCTCGTACGACAGCCACGCGTTGCGCCCCGCGTCCGCGTCCACCGCCACCACCTTGGCCACCAGGTAGCCGGCCTCGGCCGAGCGCGGCACCACCTCGAACGCCGCCGCTGCCGGACCCTCTCCCGCCGCCGCCGCCGCGCCGCCCGCGCCCGCCGCCGGCCAGAGCACCCGCGGCGCGTTGTCGTTGCGGTCCAGCACGAAGACGCGCACCGTGGCCGTGGAGCTGCGCGCCGGCGCGCCGCCGTCCTGCGCCCGCACCGCCACCCAGAACTCGCGGCACTGCTCGTAGTCCAAGGAGCGCTGCGCGTACAGCGCGCCGCTCCGCGCCTCCACCGACACGAGCGGCGCCGCGCCCGCCGCGCCCGCGCTGCCGCCCGCCAGCCAGTAGCTCACGCGCCCGTTGGCGCCCGCGTCCGCGTCCCGCGCCTGCACGCGCAGCACCAGCGCGCCCGCCGCGTTGTTCTCCGCCACGTACGCGCTGTACGCCGCCTCCTCGAACACCGGCGCGTTGTCGTTCACGTCCGACACCTCCAGCACCAGCTCCGTGCTGCTCCACAGCGCCGGCCTGCCCCGGTCCCGGGCCACCACCGTCACGCGCTGCTCGGACGCCTGCTCGCGGTCCAGCGCGCTCGCCGTCACCACCTTGTACGAGCCGCCCGGCGACGCCACGATCGACAGCGGCGCCTCGCCCGACAGCTCGCACGACACCTGACCGTTCTCACCCGAGTCTCTGTCCCGCACTTTCACCACGGCCACCACGGTGCCGACTGGAGCATCCTCGGACACGGGGCTTGACAGAGACAGAACCGTGATCTCGGGTGGGTTGTCATTCTCGTCGGTGATGTCGATATGCACTTCGCTGTGGTCCGTAAGCCCGCCGCCGTCTGCTGCTTCCAGGCTGAAGATATATTTACTATTCTCTTCGAAATCGAGAGGTCCCGCTGTCCTTACTTCTCCGCTCTCACTGTCGATAGCGAACAATGCCCTGATGGAGTCCGGGACGCTGCCAAAAGAGTAGGACACTCGTCCGTTCGAGCCTGCATCTGCATCTGTCGCCCTTACCCGCACCACCAGCGACTCCACTGGAAGATTCTCGGCTACTCTCGCCTCGTAGACGCTTTTACTGAACACGGGCGGGTTGTCGTTGGCATCTGTCACGTTAATCCGAACCTGGACAGTGCCAGACTTCGCGGGGTCCCCACTGTCGATTGCCGTCAGCAACAACTCAAAGGAACTCTGCTTCTCACGGTCCAACACTCTTTCCAATACCAATTCCGGCTGCTTCCTTCCACCCGGCATTTCCTTCATTGACAGTGAGAATGACGGGTTGCTGGATAGTTGGTAAGTGAGCAGCGAATTCCTTCCTGCGTCTGCGTCTCGGGCCATCTCCAGGGGAAATCGACCACCGGGAGGGATTAATTCCCCTATCTCCAGGTCCAGAATAGCCTTGCTGAAGACCGGGGAGTTGTCATTCACGTCCTCGACCGCCACCTCGACGTAGAAAACGTTCAGAGGGTTGTGCACCAGCACCTCGAAGCTGACAGAACAGGTCGCCGACTCGCCGCACATCTCCTCCCGGTCCAGCCTCTCGTTCACGTACAGGTTCCCGTTCTCCTCATTCACTGTGAAGTATTGCTTCTCCTCGCTCAGCCGCAGCTTGCGCGCCGGCAGCTCGTCCGCGCTGAGCCCCAGGTCCCGCGCCAGCGGCCCCACGAGCGAGCCTCTGCCCAGCTCCTCGGGGATGGCGTAGCGGACCCGCTCGGCCGCCGCCCGCCACCACACGCACAGCAGCACCGCGCCCAGCAGCGCTCGCCCGCCGCCCGGCCCGAGCCTCTGCCGCCGCCTCACCGCCATTCTCTGCCGCCACAGCTCGCCGCGCTCCTGCCTCCTGCCGCTGCCCTGCCTCCCTTGCAGCCGCTCTCGCCACACACCGCACGCACCGCTCACAGGCAGCGCAGCCAGCCCGCTCGGGCCGCCTCGGACGCCGCTGCTCCCCGCCAAGGGCCGCCTCTCGCCGCCTCTCGCTGCCGCTGCCGCTGTGTCCGGCGCCGGGCGAGCGAGCAGCCTGCGGGGGCAGGACGCTGCGGCGGCGGCGGCTCCAGCGCCGCTCGGCGGCGGCCAACAGCGACACCCGGAGGCGCCGCCGCGCCACTGCAGCCGCCGCACGGCCGCGCTCAAGGGGGCCCGGCTTTGGGCGGGGCTCAGCGCCCGCACCGGATCCGGGATCGCTCCTCCACTGCAAACCGCGAGCCCAGATCCTGTATCTCGGTGTGACTCCAAAGGCGTTTTTAACTGAGGTGCTCTGTCAAGCGCTTTTTAGTCATCTCTTTAATCACATTGAATAGTCATGACTAAGTATTCGTTGCAGAGCAATACGGAAAGGATCTCAGCTGCTTTTTATTAAATCGTTTTGGAAGAGCAAGAAAATATATTCTGGAAATGGATTCTTTAAGCTCTCCGTCATCTATCTTCAATTCCAGTTTTGTTACATGGGATAGATTAACCTGCAAAAAGGATCAGCTTAAAGCGAAGTTTAGAGCTAGGACAGAATAACACTATTTTTCTCTGATCCATCTATGTTCCTTATTTTTTGTCTCCATACTGGAGAGCCTGATAGTAGGAAAATGAAAAGGCATTTTTGTGTCTTTCATAGAGACAAGAAAATATGTTTAACATTGGAATTACAAAGCCGTTACATCCCAGCAATATATTTAATTATTGCTGGATGCGTGCCATTTAATTTCAGCAAAGGAAACTATTGTCACAGTGGGAAAATGGGACAGGCCTGGACACCAGGCATAAAATCTAACCTTTTCCCAAAAACCTCATTTGCACGCCTATTTCCCTGGATCAGAGCCAGTCCCTCTGCCCACTCACAATGCACTCCAAGGCTTCAGACACGCCCAACTTGGGTCGCGTATTTTGACAACGCTCTTAGAAAAGTCATCACAATGTATAAATTGGTATTTGCTCTCCTGTCACTTGTTTTAGATACATAACAAATAAAGTTGTCTCATACTGAGTACACCAGAAAGTCACAGAGAACCTCAAACCTCACACCCCAGCCATAGTCATTCACTTGGACCATGAAAAAAGGAAAAAACTTGGAACCACAGGCGAGGGTCTCATCTAATCACAAGGAAAAATGACAATTTATACATCTCTTTCATATATTTCAAACCATAGCACAGTTATCTCCTACCCTGGCCCTGTCTCTGCATACACGGAGTTCTCTCAGTCATCACAGACCATAAATGCAAATTCTGAAGGCAGACACTATTAAAAGTTGCTCTCACCACTTCACAGATCCCAAGGATCACAATATGAATACATGCACAGTGTTTTTTCTGCTCATCACAATAACTTCAACTATTCAGAAATGTTGTAAAGGCTAAAGACATCAGTAATTCAATTTCTGATTGAGTCACCAAAGTATCACTCAAAGGTAACATCCTCTTTCTCCAGCACACGGGTTCATTGGATGGTGTGTCACTCTCCTACTCTGAATGCAAGGTTTTCATCTGTGCCCAAGAATTACCATTCACGGAAAACATCATCAAACAGAAAACCGAAATGGTGAATACACAAACTGGACCTTTGTGTCCAAATTATAGGATATCAAATATTGAAGACACCTTTAGACAATTTTCAGCAGGTCATGAGTAAACACATGAATCAAAAAAACACAGGCCTGGTCTCCAACATTACCTTCTCACAAACAAGTCTGTCCTCAGTCCAAAGAGACTCCACCAAAAGGAAAGTTCCTCACACACTTTCCCATTGCTGGAAAATCTTTAACTTCTCAGCCTCAGTACGTGACAAGGATGAGAATTTATTCCAGTAACTTGTTAAAAACTCTGCTATTAAAACGAGTGAGGCAAGAGGTTTACATCTGCAGAAAGGAAGGGATCAACACAGACTCTTGATGATGATGGCACTAAGCTCAGTCACAGAGTCCAGGGACTTAGCTGGCAATGATTAAAGAGTTGCCTCCACCCAAAATTCCCTTTATGCCACTTGCCATAAAAACTTAATTAAACCATTCATATAAAAAACCACAACAACCTGCAAACACACAGGAGGAAGCTCCCAGGGGCGCCCACACATCTGAACTAAGATCTGTTAGGACAAACTGACCATGTTAGCAGAAAGTCACATTACACAGAATAGGGCTGAATACTGAACAAAGAAGAGAGAAAAAAGCGTTTCTTCTGCTTCAACAAACCTACAAACACAGGCTACAGGACTCTTGTCTCCAGCCCTGCAAAATTCCACGGTATTCCCTAACCCTCATACTTTACAATACCATGTAATCAAACCCCAGACAAAACATATTTAACATCCACCACCACCACCCACGGACATTTACCAGGAAGGGGAATTCGTGTTCTCTGCAAGGTTCAACAGACTGACATTTTAGATAAAACCAACAGTAGTAGGTACAAGAGAAGGGTATCTAGGGAGTAAAACGTCCACTCAACACTCACAAACGTGGTCAGACCAATGGCCACGCCCACAGGTCCTTTCTTTGTACAGTAAAAGGAAAAAAATGCCTGGAACAAAACTATGGGTCTCATACAAAAAAACAAAAAAAAAAACCAAAAAAAAAAAAAAAAAAACAAACAAAAAAAACCCAAAAAAAACCAAACAAAAAAAACGCAGCAAAATTTAGTCTCCCCTGTATCTGCACAGATTTTTCATCCTGCACAAACATTACGCAACACGAAATCCACACCTGCAGTCACATTTGAAAGAAAAGCGCTACCAAAACCTCTCACTGTCTATGAATGATCACTGATACCCAAAACAAATGAGCGCTACTAACTAAAATAAAGTGTTCTCAAGCACATCAGACATATGCAGCTCTAACAGCACCCAGTCACCCCAGTAACTGCTCATCCTACCTGAGCACATGGCTACCCAGAACATAGATGATTCTCAAAGTCTAAACTGATGTGACACGGGGCCACTCAGTGTTATTTCAAAAGAACTCCAACCTACTCATGAACATGTGCTATCAGGTAAAGACCTGACCCTGCAAAATTCGAAAATTCCAAATGCATGTAATGCAACACATCCACTGAAAATACGAAATGCTGAGAGGATTACACGTCTTGGACGACATAAAGCAGAAAAGAAAAGCTACTTGATAAAAACACAAAGAACCAACCTCCGCCAAAGAGCAACCTCGTTTCTAGTACCTCACTCAAGTCAAATTGAAAAGCGACTTAACGGCCACCCGTCTGCAGCAAAAGAAAGCAGAAAACAGCGTCCAGATAAACGGAGCTTTACTTTATATGTCTGCACATCTTTCAACGCAATACACGGACCACGAGAAGAAATGAGAGTAAGCACTGAAGACAAGCGCCGCAAAAATAATTTGGACCCAGAAACTCACCGAGGGAGCAGCGGGATCCACGGGGAGGACGCCGGCAGGATCCTCGTCGCCGAGCAGCGGCGCGGGCTCGTCGGGCAGCGGCCGGGCCGGGAGGGTGTCGCAGCAGCTGCCGCTGGCCGAGAAGCGCAGCTGGCTCTTGCGCGAGTCGGCCGTGAGCGACACGTCGTGCGAGTAGGACTGCAGGAAGGCGCGCACGCCGTCGATGCCCACGAAGTGCGAGACGGGCACGCCGCGCAAGGCGCCGCCGGCGGGCGGCAGCAGCTGCTGGCGGCGCCAGCGGCGCAGGCGCAGCGCCAGCAGCAGCAGCAGGAAGGCGACGAAGAGGCAGGAGACGGCGGCCACGGCCAGCACGAGCCAGCGCGTCAGGCTCACGGCCTCAGGCTCGCCCGGCGCCGCCGCCTCGTCGGCCGCGCTGCCCAGCTCGGCCAGCAGCTCGGCCACGCTCTCGGCCAGCACCACGCTCAGCGTGGCCGTGGCCGACAGCGCCGGCCGCCCGTGGTCCTTCACCACCACCACCAGGCTCTGGCGCGCCGCGTCGCGGGCCAGCGGCGAGCGCGCCGTGCGCACCTCGCCGCTGTGCAGCCCCACGCGGAACAGCCCCGGCTCCGTGGCCTTGGCCAGCTCGTACGACAGCCACGCGTTCTGACCCGCGTCCGCGTCCACCGCCACCACCTTGGCCACCAGCGCGCCCGCCTCCGACCAGCGCGGCGCCAGCTCCACGCCCGACCACGCGCCGCCCGAGCCCGAGCCCGCCCGCAGCGCGGCCGGCGGCGGGTACAGCACCTGCGGCGCGTTGTCGTTCTCGTCCACGACCAGCAGCAGCACCGACACGTTGCTGCTCAGCGCCGGCGCGCCGCCGTCCTCCGCACGCACCCACAGCCGCAGCTCGCGCACCTGCTCGTAGTCCAAGGAGCGCAGCGCGTACAGCGCGCCCGTCTCCGCCTGCACCGACACGTACGACGACAGCGGCGCGCCCCGCACCCGCCCCTCCGACAGCCGGTAGCGCACGCGCGCGTTCTGCCCCCAGTCCGCGTCCGTCGCGCGCACCGTCAGCACCAGCGCGCCCGCCGCGTTGTTCTCCGCCAGCCGCGCGCTGTAGCGCTCCTCCGCGAACACCGGCGCGTTGTCGTTCACGTCCAGCACGCGCAGCGCCAGCACCGCGCTGCTCTGCAGCGCCGGCGACCCGCCGTCGGCCGCCCGCACCGTCACGTTGTACTCGGACACCTGCTCTCGGTCCAGCTCTTTCGCTGTTACGACTCGGTAGTAATCGTCAAAGGATTTCTCTAGCCGGAACGGGCCATCCCCTTCGAGCGAGCAGCGCACCTCGCCATTCGCTCCTGAGTCATCGTCCTCCACGTGGATTAGAGCGACCACGGTCCCAGACGGGGCATCCTCAGAGATCTCACTGAGCGCCGACCTCACCGATATCTCGGGTGCATTATCGTTTACGTCTGTGACGGATACAGTGACTTTGGCAGTGTCGAAAAGGCCTCCGCCATCCCTTGCCTGCACCTCCACTTCGTAAGAGTCGACTTCGTCAAAGTCCAGGCTTCGAAACACACTGATCGCTCCACTCTCAGAGTCCAGATGGAAGGTATTCGATGCCATGTCGGACACTTTTTTCAACGAGTATTTCACGTTCCCGTTCTGACCCTCGTCTGGGTCGGCGGCCGTGACGGTAACGAGTGTTGAGCCCACGGGCACGTCCTCGGGCACACGCACCGTGTACTCCGCCTGGCTGAACACCGGCGCGTTGTCGTTCGCGTCCAGCACCGTCACTCGGATCCGAGCCGTGCCCGTCCGTGCCGGATCGCCGCCGTCCATCGCCCTCAGCACCAGCTCGTGAAACGCCGCCTCCTCCCGGTCCAGCGCCTTCGCCAGCACCAGCTCAGGACGCTGATCGCCGCCGGGGCCCGCCTGCACGGCCAGCGAGAAGTGCTCGTCACCGCTCAGCTCGTAGCTCTGCAGGGAATTCCGGCCCGTGTCGGGGTCGTGAGCACCTGTCAGGGGAAACCGTGACCCTGGAGCTGTCGTCTCGGTTATTCTCTCTTCAAGTTCAATTTCCTTGAAGCTGGGGGCGTTGTCGTTAATGTCCGTGATTTCCACCTGGACACCGTACACCTGCATCTGTCCCTCCACTATCAGCTCACAGCGCAATACGCATTTCTCCACCAGCCGACAAAGCTGTTCTCTGTCGATCCTCTCCGCAATCACTAAATGTCCCGTCTTCTCGTGAAGACCGAAATACTGCGTCCTACCTTTGTTCAGGATACGCATTTTGTGATCGCTGAGCTCCGGCAGCTGCAGCCCCAGGTCCTTCGCCACGTCGCCCACGAACGAGCCCTTGGGCATCTCCTCGGGCACTGAGTAGCGCAGATGCCCCCACGCCGCCTCCCACGCCGCCAACAGCATCACCCAGAGCAGAGCTCGCTGCCGCCGCCCCCAGCGTTTTCCCGCCGCGCACATCTCCGCCTTGGCACCGCTCCTCCCTCTGCAGGTCTTCACCGCTAAGCCAGACACCTCCGGCTCCGACTCTGCTCCCACCTTCTCCACGGTATTTCAGCCACCTACTCCTCTGTCTTGCTACAGAACGGTTCCGCACCGCGGACACGCCCGCAGACCTCCCGCCGGCCGAGCCGGGCACGGAACAAGTGAGTGATCGAGCGGGTCCGCAGCGGGCGGGGCTGCAGCGCTCCGAGCTTCCTCTCGCTCCTCTCGGTCAACAGCGGCGCCCGCAGCCTCCTCCCGGCACTGCAGCACCGAGCGCTGCCCGCCCTGCCTCGCCCACGGGCGGCTCGCGGGGCGGGACATAACCGCTAAGACATCGCTCTTCGCCCAGCGCGGAGCTCCCGCTTTGGCTTTTAACCGCCTAATCTCTGGTTTCATTCTATACCGATTACGAGCGGACAGAAGTAACACGCCTCCTGTGATTATGCTAATTCTACCGTCTGGGATAACGAATTTATCATGATCGTGTAACAGGGATGGAAGCATTTCTCAATATAACGTCTGGGGTGTCACGAGGTTTACTGCATACATCCGAAAGCACAAACTGCTTCAATCATTACAGTTTTTACACGGTTTGTGCGTGAAGACCAGCCTTTCAGCAGATTAAAATAGTGCTACGAAATAAAAAAGGTAACAGTCACCGTGTTCACAATGGAAACCGAATCCATTGCAGGGGCAGTCGTTGCAATTTTGCACCTGCACGTCAGACACTACTCTGAATAACTCCGCATTACTCCCCATTCTCCAATCACGACATCGCAATTTTCCATTTCAATCTTACTCCATACAGGCATGACAGTGCTCACACTGATGAATTAGCAGGACCACACATGGTTTTTTTTAAATCCTAAAGTAAATCGAATACTACAGTATTCCAACAGCATCCTTCACTTAAAGAAGGAGTTTACTCCACCGATCAGAAGGTCCAAATAAAGACTTTCGACAAAAAACTGTCAAGAAGGAAAACTTTCCATACCAAGCCCAACATGCAAATCTCATCCTAAACAATAAAAATCTGCCTCTTTCGTTAATAGCAAGAAACAAGTAGGAAAACATAATTTTCCTAAAAATAATCTTTCAGACGAACCAGAATGTGTCATTAATCGAATGTGATTCAAAACTGTTGAATGTTAAGAATCTCCCACTGAGCCTCGCAATCTTACAGCTGATTAAAATTGCCCGTTCGCAACACTTGAAAGCACGAGAGGCGATTATTTCACTTCATGGGAAAAAATACAACTATAGACTCAAAGAAGAAAAACCACAAAAGCTCACTCCCACCATCGTTACTTAAATTCGCAGAAGGAAGGAATTCGCTTTACAAACCTGAGTTGCGTCCGGATCGGCGGGCGGCTCTCCAGCCACGGAGCTACTACCCAGGCTCGGTTTCTCGCAGTAATCACCGCCCAGAAGCTCCTCCGCCGACAGCACGGGCACCGGCGGCGGCGGCCAAGCGGCCTCGGGCGCGGCGCGGGCCGGCGCCGCCACGCACAGGTTGTAGGAGTAGGGCAAGGTGCCCTCGCAGAAGTCGGCCGGGAAGGCGGCGCCGGCCAGCGAGAAGCGCTGCGCGCCCAGGCAGCGCAGCACGGCGGGCGGCCCGGCCCGGCGCAGCCGCGCCAGCACGGCCAGCGCCACGCTCAGCACCAAGAGCGCCGACAGCAGCGCCAGCGCCAGCACCAGGTAGAACTGCAGCTCGGCCGCCGCCGCCGCCTCGGCGCCCGCCGGCCGCTCGCTCAGCTCCGGCAGCGCCTCCTGCAAGCTCTCGGCCAGCACCACGTGCAGCGTGGCCGTGGCCGACAGCGCCGGCTGCCCGTGGTCCTTCACCACGGCCACCACTCGCTGCTTGGCCGCGTCCCGCTCGGACACGGCGCGCGCCGTGCGCACCTCGCCGCTGTGCAGCCCCACGCGGAACAGCGCCGGCTCCGACGCCTGCACCAGCTCGTACGACAGCCACGCGTTGCGCCCCGCGTCCGCGTCCACCGCCACCACCTTGGCCACCAGGTAGCCGGCCTCGGCCGAGCGCGGCACCACCTCGAACGCCGCCGCTGCCGGACCCTCTCCCGCCGCCGCCGCCGCCGCCGGCCAGAGCACCCGCGGCGCGTTGTCGTTGCGGTCCAGCACGAAGACGCGCACCGTGGCCGTGGAGCTGCGCGCCGGCGCGCCGCCGTCCTGCGCCCGCACCGCCACCCAGAACTCGCGGCACTGCTCGTAGTCCAAGGAGCGCTGCGCGTACAGCGCGCCGCTCCGCGCCTCCACCGACACGAGCGGCGCCGCGCCCGCCGCGCCCGCGCTGCCGCCCGCCAGCCAGTAGCTCACGCGCCCGTTGGCGCCCGCGTCCGCGTCCCGCGCCTGCACGCGCAGCACCAGCGCGCCCGCCGCGTTGTTCTCCGCCACGTACGCGCTGTACGCCGCCTCCTCGAACACCGGCGCGTTGTCATTCACGTCCGACACCTCCAGCACCAGCTCCGTGCTGCTCCACAGCGCCGGCCTGCCCCGGTCCCGGGCCACCACCGTCACGCGCTGCTCGGACGCCTGCTCGCGGTCCAGCGCGCTCGCCGTCACCACCTTGTATGAGCCGCCCGGCGACGCCACGATCGACAGCGGCGCCTCCCCCGACAGCTCGCACGACACCTGACCGTTCTCGCCGGAGTCTCTATCCCGCACTTTCAGCAAGGCCACCACGGTGCCTGCCGGGGCATCCTCGGGCACCGGGCTCGACAGAGATACAATAGTGATCTCTGGCGCGTTGTCATTCTCGTCGGTGATGTCGATCTGCACTTCGCAGTGACCGGTTAGCCCGCCTCCGTCCTTCGCCTCCACCCCGAAGATGTATTTGCTCTTCTCTTCGAAATCGAGAGTACCCTCGGACCTGATCTCACCACTCTCTCTGCCGACAGTGAATAATCTGCGAATTCCGTTTGGGACGTTTCCGAAGGAGTAGAAAACTCGCCCATTGGAGCCTACATCTGCATCCGTGGCAACCACCTGTAGCACCAGCGAACCCGCCGGAAGATTCTCCGGCACTCGCTCCTCGTAGATGGTTTTGCTGAACACGGGCTGGTTATCATTTGCATCTGTGACGTTGATGCGAACCTGGACTGAACCGGACCTCGGAGGTTCCCCTCCATCTACCGCCGTCAACAACAACTCAAAGGAGCTTTGCTTCTCCCGGTCCAATGCTTTCTCCAGCATTAATTCAGGCTGCTTCTTTCCTCCCGGCTTCTCGTCGAAGATGAGAGAGAAGGACGGATTGCTGTCGAGCTGGTAAGTCAGCTGGGAGTTACTTCCTACGTCTGCGTCTAGGGCCATCTCAAGGGGAAAACGAGCACCCGGAACCGTCAACTCTATAATTTCCAGTTCCAAAGTAGCCTTGCTAAATACTGGGGAGTTGTCATTCACGTCCTCGATGGCCACTTCGACGCGGAAAATGTTCAGAGGGTTGTGAACCACCGCCTCGAAGCTGACAGAACAGGTCGCCGATTCGCCGCACATCTCCTCCCGGTCCAGCCTCTCGTTCACGTACAGGTTCCCGTTCTCCCCATTCACTGTGAAGTATTGCTTCTCCTCGCTCAGCCGCAGCCTGCGCGCCGGCAGCTCGTCCGCGCTGAGCCCCAGGTCCCGCGCCAGCGGCCCCACGAGCGAGCCTCTGCCCAGCTCCTCGGGGATGGCGTAGCGGACCCGCTCGGCCGCCGCCCGCCACCACACGCACAGCAGCACCGCGCCCAGCAGCGCTCGCCCGCCGCCCGGCCCGAGCCTCTGCCGCCGCCTCACCGCCATTCTCTGCCGCCACAGCTCGCCGCGCTCCTGCCTCCTGCCGCTGCCCTGCCTCCCTTGCAGCCGCTCTCGCCACACACCGCACGCACCGCTCACAGGCAGCGCAGCCAGCCCGCTCGGGCCGCCTCGGACGCCGCTGCTCCCCGCCAAGGGCCGCCTCTCGCCGCCTCTCGCCGCCTCTCGCTGCCGCTGCCGCTGTGTCCGGCGCCGGGCGAGCGAGCAGCCTGCGGGGGCAGGACGCTGCGGCGGCGGCGGCTCCAGCGCCGCTCGGCGGCGGCCAACAGCGACACCCGGAGGCGCCGCCGCGCCACTGCAGCCGCCGCACGGCCGCGCTCAAGGGGGCCCGGCTTTGGGCGGGGCTCAGCGCCCGCACCGAATCCGGGGGCTCGCCTCCACAGCAAACAGGGATGAGAGATCCACGAACCCGGTGTGCCTCAAAAGGCTTTTCTAACTGAGATGATCTGTCGAGAGCTTTTCGGTCACATCACATTGAACAGACATAATTAAACATTCGCGGCAGTGCAACACAGAAAGGATCTCGGCGACTTTCACTAAAATTGTTATGTAAGAGCAACAAACTCAATTATGGAAAGGGATGAACTCTTGAGCCTTTAACCTCTCTGTCATCTATTTGAATTCTGCTTTGCTTACATGGGATAGATTAACCTATAAAAAGAATCAGCCTAAAGCAAAGTTTAGATCTCTGTGCTAAGATAGAATAGCATTATTTTTCTCTGATTCATGTTCATTCCTTATTTTCTATATTCATACTAGAGAACCTGAAAGTGGGAAAATAAAAAGTCATTTTTGTGCCTTTCATAGAACCAAGTGAAAGATCGTTCATATTGGAATTAAATCTACTCCGCCCCAGCAATATTACTTATTATTGCTGGATGACTCTCGTTTAATTTCAGCGAAAGGAAATTAGGATCACAGAGAGGGAAAAGGCACAGGTCTGGATGCAAGGCATCTAAAATCTAGCCACTTCTGAAAAAAACTCTTTTGCACACCTATTTCTCTGGATCAAAGCCAATCCCCCTGCCTACTCTCAACGCACTCCAAGGTTTCTGACACACCTGATTTGGGTCACGTACTTAGACAACACTCCTGAAAAAAACCACAATGTTTAAATTCGTATTTGTTATTCTGTCAGTGCTAGAAGGTACTCAACAAATAAAATTGTCGTGTACTGAGTACACAGAAAGGTTACACAGAACCTCAAACCACACACACCAGCCACAGTCATTCCCTTGGACTATGAAGAAAGGAAAAAACTGGAAACACCAGTGGGGTTCTCATCTAACCACAAAGGAAAATGAAACTTTATAAACCTCTTTTATCCATTTCAAACTATATCACAGTAAATTCCTACACTGGCCATGTCTATGGAAACACTTATCTATGTCATCACACAACAAGTAAGCAAATTTTGGAGACAGACATTACTAAGATTGGCTCTCACCACTTCTCAGATCCCACGGATCACAACACAACTTCATGCGCAGCAAATTTTCTGCTCATCACACTAACTTCAACTATTCTGTAATGTTGTAAAGACTAAAGATATCTGCAGTTCAGTTTGCGATCCAGTCACCAAAGTGTCACTCAAAGGTAGCATCATCTTTCTCCAGCACACGAGTTCTTTGGAAAGTGTGTCACTCTCTTACTGAAAGCAAGGTTTTCATCTGTGCCCAAGAATTACCATTCACAGAATACATCATCAAACAGGAAAGTTAAATGGTGGACACACAAACTGTCCATTAGAGTCCAAATAATGGGATACCAAATAACAAAAACACTTTAGAAAACTTTAGGAAGGTCAGGAGTAAACACATTAATCAAACAAACACATCTGTTCTCTCCAACATTACCTTCTCACAAACAAGTCTGTCCTCAGTCCAAAGAGACTCAGCAAAAGAATAGTTCCTCACACAGCTTCCCATTTCAGTGGATAATATTTCACTTCTCAACCTCAGTAAAAGAGTGAGGCAAGACGTTTAAAGTCTGCAGAAAGGAGGGGATCAACACAGACTCTTGATGATGATGGCACTAAGGTCAGGCACAGAGTTCAGGGATTTAGCAGGTCGTGAATACAGAGATGGCTTCACCCAAAATTCCCTTATCCACAGGCCATATGAACCTAATTAAACCATTCATTTTAAAACCACAGTAACCTGCAAACACACAGGAAGCTCCCAGGGCTCCCCACACAGCTCAAGTAAGATCTGTTAGGACAAACTGATCATGTCAGAAGAATGATGATCAAACTGCAAAAAATAGGACTGAACACTGAACAAGGAAGAGAACAAACAGTGTCTCTCCTATTTCAAAAGACCTCCACACACAGGCCACAGAACTCTTGTCTCCACGATGTGCTCTGTGCACATTCCACGATGTGCTCTGACCCTCATAATCTGCAAGAACATGTAATCAAACCCCAGGCAAAACAACTTTAACATCCAGCACCATCGGACCTTGTACATTTACCAGAAAGGGGAGTTGGAATTCTATGCAAGGTGCACTACCCTGACATTTCAAATTATCCCACCAGTAGTAGGTACAAGAGAAGGGTCTCCAGGGGGTAAAACGGCCACATGCCCACAGGTCATCAATGTAATTCCTTTATACATTATAAAAGGAAAAAATGACAGAAACAACAACTGTGGGTCTCAAAGAACAACAAAGTCAAACTGAGCTTCTAAACCATCCGTACACATTTTGGAATTTTCGAAAAAAAAAAAAAAATCGCAGTAATTTTTACTCAGCCCTGTATCTGCGCCAAGAGATTTTTCAACCTGGCCAAACATTACACACAAGGAAAGCTCCATTCGCAGTCAGACTCCTTAGAAAGAAAAGCAGTACACACGACTTTTCATTGTCTGAGAACGATCACAGACACCCAAAGGACATGTCCGCAACTAAATAAAATAAACCACTCTCAAGTGCATAAGCGACACGCACCTCTAAATGTACCCAGTCATCACAATAACTGCTCATCCTACTTCAGCACATAGAACTTGGAAGGTACATAGTAATCAAAGTCTAAACTGATGTTACACAAGGGGCCATGAAGTGTTGCTTCAAAAGAACTTCAAACTACTCATGCAGACGAGCTGTCAAAGCAACAGCTGACCCCACAAACAATGTAAATACCACTTTCATATAATACAACACAACAACTGGAACTATTAAATGCTGAGACAAATTACACTTCTCAGAGGAAATGAAGCAGAATGCAAAAGAAACATGATAAAAACGCAAAGAAACAGCCTCAAGCCAAGATCAAATTCCATTCCTCTACCGCGATCAACTTAAGTCAGAAAAAGGAGCCAACCTCCCCGAAACAAGAAGAACCAGTAGACAGAGTTCAGATAAACGTGGATTTACCGCCAATGTCTGCAAATAATTCTATGCACTGCACGGACCATGAGAAGAAAAGAGAGTAGAGCAGCGAAGAGAAGCGCCGCACAAAGAATTTGGATCCAAAAACTCACCGAGGGAGAAGCGGGATCCAAGGGGAGGGCGCCGGCAGGGTCCTCGTCCCCCAGCAGCGGCGCGGGCTCGTCGGGCAGCGGCCGGGCCGGGAGGGTGTCGCAGCAGCTGCCGCTGGCCGAGAAGCGCAGCTGGCTCTTGCGCGAGTCGGCCGTGAGCGACACGTCGTGCGAGTAGGACTGCAGGAAGGCGCGCACGCCGTCGATGCCCACGAAGTGCGAGACGGGCACGCCGCGCAAGGCGCCGCCGGCGGGCGGCAGCAGCTGCTGGCGGCGCCAGCGGCGCAGGCGCAGCGCCAGCAGCAGCAGCAGGAAGGCGACGAAGAGGCAGGAGACGGCGGCCACGGCCAGCACGAGCCAGCGCGTCAGGCTCACGGCCTCAGGCTCGCCCGGCGCCGCCGCCTCGTCGGCCGCGCTGCCCAGCTCGGCCAGCAGCTCGGCCACGCTCTCGGCCAGCACCACGCTCAGCGTGGCCGTGGCCGACAGCGCCGGCCGCCCGTGGTCCTTCACCACCACCACCAGGCTCTGGCGCGCCGCGTCGCGGGCCAGCGGCGAGCGCGCCGTGCGCACCTCGCCGCTGTGCAGCCCCACGCGGAACAGCCCCGGCTCCGTGGCCTTGGCCAGCTCGTACGACAGCCACGCGTTCTGACCCGCGTCCGCGTCCACCGCCACCACCTTGGCCACCAGCGCGCCCGCCTCCGACCAGCGCGGCGCCAGCTCCACGCCCGACCACGCGCCGCCCGAGCCCGAGCCCGCCCGCAGCGCGGCCGGCGGCGGGTACAGCACCTGCGGCGCGTTGTCGTTCTCGTCCACGACCAGCAGCAGCACCGACACGTTGCTGCTCAGCGCCGGCGCGCCGCCGTCCTCCGCACGCACCCACAGCCGCAGCTCGCGCACCTGCTCGTAGTCCAAGGAGCGCAGCGCGTACAGCGCGCCCGTCTCCGCCTGCACCGACACGTACGACGACAGCGGCGCGCCCCGCACCCGCCCCTCCGACAGCCGGTAGCGCACGCGCGCGTTCTGCCCCCAGTCCGCGTCCGTCGCGCGCACCGTCAGCACCAGCGCGCCCGCCGCGTTGTTCTCCGCCAGCCGCGCGCTGTAGCGCTCCTCCGCGAACACCGGCGCGTTGTCGTTCACGTCCAGCACGCGCAGCGCCAGCACCGCGCTGCTCTGCAGCGCCGGCCACCCGCCGTCGGTCGCCCGCACCGTCACGTTGTACTCGGACACCTGCTCTCGGTCCAGCTCTCTCGCTGTCACCACGCGAAAATAATCGTCAAAAGATTTCTCTAGCCGGAATGGGACATCACCGTCGAGCGAGCAGCGCACTTCACCGTTGGCCCCTGAGTCCCGATCCTGCAGGTCCAGCAAGGCCACCACAGTCCCCGATGGGACGTCTTCTGAGATCTCACTTAACGCAGACCGCACAGAAATCACCGGTGCATTATCGTTTATGTCTGTGACAGCGATCGCGACTTTGGCAGTGTCGAAAAGGCCCCCGCCATCCCTTGCCTGAACATCCAGCTCGTAGGCATGGCCTTCCTCGAAGTCCAGGCTCTTCAACAGAGTGATCACTCCACTCTCAGATTCCAGATGGAAAATAGCTGGCTCTTCCTCTTTCTTCAACGAGTATTTAATTTCCCCGTTCACCCCCTCGTCGGCGTCCGTGGCCGTGACGGTGACGAGGGTGGAGCCCACAGGCACGTCCTCGGGCACACGCACCGTGTACTCCGCCTGGCTGAACACCGGCGCGTTGTCGTTCGCGTCCAGCACCGTCACTCGGATCCGAGCCGTGCCCGTCCGTGCCGGATCGCCGCCGTCCATCGCCCTCAGCACCAGCTCGTGAAACGCCGCCTCCTCCCGGTCCAGCGCCTTCGCCAGCACCAGCTCGGGACGCTGATCGCCGCCGGGTCCCGCCTGCACTGCCAGCGAGAAGTGCTCGTCACCGCTCAGTTCGTAGCTCTGCAGAGAATTACGGCCCGAGTCAGGATCGTAAGCTCTGGCGAGGGGGAACCTTGAACCTGGTGCTGTCGTCTCGCTAATCCTTTCCTCATACTCACTTTCCTTGAAGCTGGGCACGTTGTCGTTAATGTCCGTGATCTCCACTTCGATTCGGTAAACCTGCATTTCGCCCTCCACTATCAGCTCACAGCGCAGCACGCATTTCTCCACCACCCGGCACTGCTGCTCTCTGTCGATCCTCTCCGCCGTTACTAAATGTCCCGTCTTCCCGTGAAGACCGAAATACTGCGTCCTATCTCTTCCTGTAATGCGGACACCGCGATGGATGAGCTCCGGCAGCTGCAGCCCCAGGTCCTTGGCCACGTCGCCCACGAACGAGCCCTTGGGCATCTCCTCGGGTATTGAGTAGCGCAGCTGCCCCCACGCCGCCTCCCACGCCGCCAGCAGCATCACCGAGAGCAGAGCTCGCTGCCGCCGGCCCCAGCGCCTCCCCGCCGCGCACATCTCCGCAGTGGCACCGCTCCTCCCTCTGCAGCTCCTCGCCGCCAACCCAGACACCTCGGGCTCCGACTCTGCTCCCACCTTCTCCACGGTATTTCAGCCACCGGCTCCTTTGTCTTGCTACAGAACGGTTCCACACCGCGGACACGATCGCAGACCTCCCGGCGGTCCAGCCGCACACCGAGTGAGCGAGTGATCGCGCGGGTCCGCAGCGGGCGGGGCTGCAGCGCTCCGAGCTTCCTCTCGCTCCTCTCGGTCAACAGCGGCGCCCGCAGCCTCCTCCCGGCACTGCAGCACCGAGCGCTGCCCGCCCTGCCTCGCCCACGGGCGGCTCGCGGGGCGGGACGTTAAGTCCTGGGACTTAACGCTTTTAGCCGAGCGCGGACCTTCCTCTTTTACTTTTGACCCCCTGATCTCTGGATTCATCCTCCACCGGTGAAGAGCGGACAGAAATAACACGTTTCTGTGATTATGCTATTTCTACCGCCTGGGAAAATGTTTTTAATATGATCACGCAACAGGGATACAACCGTCTCTCAATATAACATCTGGGGTGTCACGAGTTTTACTGCACATATCCGAAAGTGCAAACTCCTCCGACCATTACAGTTTTACCCGGATCGTGCGTGAAAAACAGCCTTTCAGCAGATTAAAATAGTGTTATGAATAGATGAACTTAAATCGCCGTGTTCACAATGGTCACCGAATCCAGCACTGCAGGGGCGGTCGTTGGAATTTTGCACCTGCACATCAAACACCACTCTGAATAACTCTGCTTTACGCCCCATTCTCCAATCACCACATCGCAATTTTCCATTATAATCTTACTCCATACAGGCATGACAGTGCTCACGCTGATGAATTGGCACTTCCACACAGGCTTTTTTTAAAATCCGAAATTAACCCGACACAGTACTGTAAGCATTCCAAAAGCAGCCTACACTTAAAGAAGGAGTTTAGTCCACCGATCAGAAGGTCCAAATACAGACCTCCGACCAAAAACTGTCAAGAAGGAAAACTCTCCACACCAAGCCTATCAGGTACATCTCAACCGACACAATAAAGATCTGCCTCCTTCGCAAATTACAAGTAACAAGTAGGAAAACATAATTTTCCTTAAAAAAATCTTTCAGATTAACCGGAATGTGATTCAAAACTGTTGAACGGTACAAACCTCCAAGTGAGCCTCCCAACCTTACAGTTGATGAGTCAGGAATTGCCCGTTCGCAACACTAGATGCAACAAGACACACGAGAAGCGATTGTTTCACTTCATGGGAAAAAACATACAACAGACTCAGAGAAGAAAATCCACAATGCTTCGCTCTCACTAATGTTACTTAAATTCGCAGAAGGAAGGAATTCGCTTTACAAACCTGAGTTGCGTCCGGGTCGGCGGGCGGCTCTCCAGCCACGGAGCTACTACCCAGGCTCGGTTTCTCGGAATCATCCCCGACCAGAAGCTCTTCCGCCGACAGCACGGGCACCGGCGGCGGCGGCCAAGCGGCCTCGGGCGCGGCGCGGGCCGGCGCCGCCACGCACAGGTTGTAGGAGTAGGGCAAGGTGCCCTCGCAGAAGTCGGCCGGGAAGGCGGCGCCGGCCAGCGAGAAGCGCTGCGCGCCCAGGCAGCGCAGCACGGCGGGCGGCCCGGCCCGGCGCAGCCGCGCCAGCACGGCCAGCGCCACGCTCAGCACCAAGAGCGCCGACAGCAGCGCCAGCGCCAGCACCAGGTAGAACTGCAGCTCGGCCGCCGCCGCCGCCTCGGCGCCCGCCGGCCGCTCGCTCAGCTCCGGCAGCGCCTCCTGCAAGCTCTCGGCCAGCACCACGTGCAGCGTGGCCGTGGCCGACAGCGCCGGCTGCCCGTGGTCCTTCACCACGGCCACCACTCGCTGCTTGGCCGCGTCCCGCTCGGACACGGCGCGCGCCGTGCGCACCTCGCCGCTGTGCAGCCCCACGCGGAACAGCGCCGGCTCCGACGCCTGCACCAGCTCGTACGACAGCCACGCGTTGCGCCCCGCGTCCGCGTCCACCGCCACCACCTTGGCCACCAGGTAGCCGGCCTCGGCCGAGCGCGGCACCACCTCGAACGCCGCCGCTGCCGGACCCTCTCCCGCCGCCGCCGCCGCCGCCGGCCAGAGCACCCGCGGCGCGTTGTCGTTGCGGTCCAGCACGAAGACGCGCACCGTGGCCGTGGAGCTGCGCGCCGGCGCGCCGCCGTCCTGCGCCCGCACCGCCACCCAGAACTCGCGGCACTGCTCGTAGTCCAAGGAGCGCTGCGCGTACAGCGCGCCGCTCCGCGCCTCCACCGACACGAGCGGCGCCGCGCCCGCCGCGCCCGCGCTGCCGCCCGCCAGCCAGTAGCTCACGCGCCCGTTGGCGCCCGCGTCCGCGTCCCGCGCCTGCACGCGCAGCACCAGCGCGCCCGCCGCGTTGTTCTCCGCCACGTACGCGCTGTACGCCGCCTCCTCGAACACCGGCGCGTTGTCGTTCACGTCCGACACCTCCAGCACCAGCTCCGTGCTGCTCCACAGCGCCGGCCTGCCCCGGTCCCGGGCCACCACCGTCACGCGCTGCTCGGACGCCTGCTCGCGGTCCAGCGCGCTCGCCGTCACCACCTTGTACGAGCCGCCCGGCGACGCCACGATCGACAGCGGCGCCTCGCCCGACAGCTCGCACGACACCTGACCGTTCTCGCCCGAGTCCCGGTCCCGCAATTTCAGCAGGGCCACCACGGTGCCAACTGGTGCGTCCTCAGGCACGGGACTCGACAGCGACAGAACCGCGATCTCGGGTGCGTTGTCGTTCTCGTCGGTGATGTCGATCTGCACTTCGCAGTGATCGGTAAGTCCGCCGCCGTCCGTAGCATCTAAACCAAAAATGTATGCATTTTCCTCCTCGAAATCGAGGGCACCCGCTGTCCTTATCTCGCCGCTCTCGCTGTCGATCGTAAACAACAAGCGGACTCCATCCGGGACGTTGCCGAAGGAGTAGGAGACTCGACCATTGGAGCCCGCGTCTGCATCTGTGGCCCGCACCTGCAGTACCAGCGATCCCGCCGGAAGATTCTCTGCCACTCGAGCCTCGTAGACGCCTTTACTGAATACAGGTGAGTTGTCATTTGCATCTGTCACGTTGATGCGAACCTGGACAGTCCCGGACCTCGCGGGGTCCCCGCCGTCCACTGCTGTCAACACCAGTTCAAAGGAACTCTGCTTCTCCCGGTCCAAGGCTCTCTCTAGCACTAATTCCGGCTGCTTCTTTCCACCCGGCTTTTCCTTCATTGACAGTGAAAACGACGGATCGCTGGTGAGTCGATAAGTCACCAAGGAGTTGCTTCCCACGTCCGCGTCTCGGGCCATCTCCAGGGGAAAACGGGAATCGGGAACCGCCCATTCTCCTATCTCGAGGTCCAGAGCGGCTTTACTGAACACGGGGGAGTTGTCATTCACGTCCTCGATGGCCACTTCAACGTGGAAAATGTTCAGAGGGTTGTGCACCAGCGCCTCGAAGCTGACGGAGCAGGTTGCAGATGAGCCGCACATCTCCTCCCGGTCCAGCCTCTCGTTCACGTACAGGTTCCCGTTCTCCTCATTCACTGTGAAGTATTGCTTCTCCTCGCTCAGCTGCAGCCTGCGCGCCGGCAGCTCGTCCGCGCTGAGCCCCAGGTCCCGCGCCAGCGGCCCCACGAGCGAGCCTCTGCCCAGCTCCTCGGGGATGGCGTAGCGGACCCGCTCGGCCGCCGCCCGCCACCACACGCACAGCAGCACCGCGCCCAGCAGCGCTCGCCCGCCGCCCGGCCCGAGCCTCTGCCGCCGCCTCACCGCCATTCTCTGCCGCCACAGCTCGCCGCGCTCCTGCCTCCTGCCGCTGCCCTGCCTCCCTTGCAGCCGCTCTCGCCACACACCGCACGCACCGCTCACAGGCAGCGCAGCCAGCCCGCTCGGGCCGCCTCGGACGCCGCTGTTCCCCGCCAAGGGCCGCCTCTCGCCGCCTCTCGCCGCCTCTCGCTGCCGCTGCCGCTGTGTCCGGCGCCGGGCGAGCGAGCAGCCTGCGGGGGCAGGACGCTGCGGCGGCGGCGGCTCCAGCGCCGCTCGGCGGCGGCCAACAGCGACACCCGGAGGCGCCGCCGCGCCACTGCAGCCGCCGCACGGCCGCGCTCAAGGGGGCCCGGCTTTGGGCGGGGCTCAGCGCCCGCACCGAATCCGGGGGCTCGCCTCCACTGCAAACAGCGAGCGCCGATGCAGATATTTAATGTTACTCTGTTTGAGATGTGCTTTTGGGTACATTCAGTTAATCTCGTTTAGTCCCACTCAATTATGAGACTTACGAATTTGTGGGAAGAACAATAAGGAATGGAACTCAGCTTCTCTTCAAAAAATCGAGGTTCAAATATAAGAGTATGTGTTCTATGACGCTATACAATGGGATGACTTTGGGAGCCTATCAGCTCTCCATCACGTATCTTGAATTCTACTCCCCTTACACAAGATAAATTAACCTGAGAAAGAGATCAGTCTAAAGCAATGTTTAGAGCTTTATGCTAAGAATTAATAACTTTAATGATTTTTTTCTGAATCACGAAATTTCTTCTTTTTTGTCTCTGTACTGGAGAACCGGACAGATAAAAAGTGCAAAGCTATTTCTGACTCTATTTTAAAACCAAATAAAGGTGTTTCACAGTGGAATTATAAACCATTCTATCCAAGCAACACAGTTCATTATTGCTGGGTGACTGTCATTTACTTTCAGCAAAGGGATCGCATGGAAAAAAATGGCACAACCCTTAACCCCAGACATGAAATCTAACTATTTTCCAAACAAAACCCGTTTGACACACCAATTTCCAGTCTCTCAATCTACTCGAACTGCATTGTAAGTCTACAGACACACCCAATTTAGCATGGGTATTTAGACTGTGCTCCTGAAACCACCACAATGTATAATTTCATATTTCTTATGCTGTCACTTGTAGAAGATAGACAACAAAGCAAACTGTCTTCTACCACGTACACAGGACCTCAAATCATCCACCCCAGCCACAGTGATTCCCTTGGACCATGAAAAATGAAACAACTTGGAACCACAGGTGTGGGTCCCATTTAAATACCAGGATAAATGGAACTTCAAACATCACTTTTATCCATTTCAAACCATACCACAGTAAACTGCTACACTGGCCCTGTCTCTGCATAGACAGAGTTCTCTGTGGCATCACACAACAAAAAATCAAATTATGGACACTATTAAAAGTTGCTCTCACCACTTCTCAAATCCCAAGGAACACAGCAATAATGTACGTACAGTTTTTTCTCTGCTCATCACAATACTTTCAACTATTCTTAAAAGTTGAAAAGTCTCTATGACATCAGTAATTCATTTCCTGGTCCAGTCACCAAAGTATCACTCAAAGGTAACATCATCTTTCTCCAGCACACGGGTTCTTTGGAGAGTGCACCACTCTCCAACTTTGAATGCAAGGTTTTCATCTGTGCCCAAGAATTACCATTCACAGAAAACATCATCAAACAGGAAAGTGAAATGATGAACACAAAAACTGTCCCTTTGAGTCCAAATTATGTGATATCAAAAAAAAGAAGATAAGACAAATTTCAGCAGGTCATGAGAAAACATATGAATCAAAAAAAACACAGGCCTTGTCTCCAACATTACCTTCTCACAAGTAAGTCTCTCCTCAGTCCAAAGAGACTCTACTAAATAAAAGGTCCTCACACAGCTTCCCATTGCTGTGGGTAATATTTCACTTCTCAGTCAGAGAATGTGAAACCGTGAGAATTTCTTCCAGCAATACTTCAAAAAACACTCCTATTAAAAGAAGTGATGCAAGAGGTTTACATCTGCAGAAAAGAAGTGATCAACATAGACTCTTGATGATGATGATGATGGCACTAAGGTCAGGCGCAGAGCTCAGGGACTTAGTTGGCAATGCCTCCACCCAAATTTCCTTTACGACACTGTCCATAAGAACGTAATGAAACCACACTTTAAAAAAACCAGAACAACCTGCAAACACACTGAGAAAAATCCCAGGGCTCCTCACTCAGCTCAAGTAAAATCATTTAGAACAAACTTATCATGGTAGAAGAAAATCACATTGCACAGAATAGGACTGCACACTGAACAAGGAAAAGAGCAAACACTGTCTCTTGTCTTTCACCAAACCTCCATACTCAGGCCAGAGGATTCTTGTCTCCAGCCCTGCACAGTTGCACGGTATTCTCAGACCCTCATAATCTGCAAGAACGTGTAATCAAATCCCACATAAAACATCTTCAATATCCACCACCATCAGCTCATTTACCAGTAAGGGGAGTTGGATTTCTCTGCAAGGATCAATAGGCTGACATTACATATTAAACCAACAGTAGTAGGCACAAGAGAAGGGTATATAGGTAGCAAAACGCCCAGAAAATACCAACACAAGAACTTTCAGCAATGGCCACGCCCACACATCGTCAATGAAATTCCTTTGAACAGCAAGAAAAGAAAAAATGCCTGGAACCACAAGTGTGGTCTCATAGAACAACCAGGACAAACTATATTTCTACACCATCTTTTCACCTTCTCGAATTTAAAAAGAAAAAAAACTGCAGCAGATTTTTATTCTCCCCTGTATCTGCAAAAAGAGATTTTTCACCCTGCCCAAATGTTATGCAACACAATAGCTACATCTGCAGGCAGTTCCCAGTGAAAGAACAGCAGTACACAGAACCTGTCACTGTCTGAAATCGATCACTGATACCCAAAGGAAATGTCTGCTACTAACTAAAAATACACTCGACAGATCACGCGATACACATCTCTAACAAGGACCCAGTCATTACAGTTACTGCGCATTCTACTTCAGCTCGTTCCTAACTTCGTAGGTACGTATGATTCTACCACTGGGGCCATTAAGTGTTGTTTCAAAAGAACTTCAACCTGCTCATGCACATGTGCTCTACGGGAAACACCCGACCCTGCAAACGATGTAAATTCCACTTGCATGTAATGCAACACATCCACTAAAAATAAGTAATACTGGGAGGAATTCTTAAGGCATAAAAAGGAGGAACAAAATGTGAGCTGTTAAAAATACAAAGAACCAACCTCCACTCAAGAGCAACCTTCCATCTCCGACTGTGACCATCAAATTTAAGACTGAACACGAATCCCATGTGCAATAGCCCGAAACAAGAAACAGCAGAACACAGAGTGCCGAGAGTAGGACTTGCACTCCATCACTGCAAATCTTGCAACGCAATACGTGGACCACGAGAAAAAAATGTGAGTAGAACACCGAAGAGAAGCGCCGCACAAAGAATTTGGATCCAAAAACTCACCGAGGGAGAAGCGGGATTCTCGGGGAGGGCGCCGGCAGGGTCCTCGTCCCCCAGCAGCGGCGCGGGCTCGTCGGGCAGCGGCCGGGCCGGGAGGGTGTCGCAGCAGCTGCCGCTGGCCGAGAAGCGCAGCTGGCTCTTGCGCGAGTCGGCCGTGAGCGACACGTCGTGCGAGTAGGACTGCAGGAAGGCGCGCACGCCGTCGATGCCCACGAAGTGCGAGACGGGCACGCCGCGCAAGGCGCCGCCGGCGGGCGGCAGCAGCTGCTGGCGGCGCCAGCGGCGCAGGCGCAGCGCCAGCAGCAGCAGCAGGAAGGCGACGAAGAGGCAGGAGACGGCGGCCACGGCCAGCACGAGCCAGCGCGTCAGGCTCACGGCCTCAGGCTCGCCCGGCGCCGCCGCCTCGTCGGCCGCGCTGCCCAGCTCGGCCAGCAGCTCGGCCACGCTCTCGGCCAGCACCACGCTCAGCGTGGCCGTGGCCGACAGCGCCGGCCGCCCGTGGTCCTTCACCACCACCACCAGGCTCTGGCGCGCCGCGTCGCGGGCCAGCGGCGAGCGCGCCGTGCGCACCTCGCCGCTGTGCAGCCCCACGCGGAACAGCCCCGGCTCCGTGGCCTTGGCCAGCTCGTACGACAGCCACGCGTTCTGACCCGCGTCCGCGTCCACCGCCACCACCTTGGCCACCAGCGCGCCCGCCTCCGACCAGCGCGGCGCCAGCTCCACGCCCGACCACGCGCCGCCCGAGCCCGAGCCCGCCCGCAGCGCGGCCGGCGGCGGGTACAGCACCTGCGGCGCGTTGTCGTTCTCGTCCACGACCAGCAGCAGCACCGACACGTTGCTGCTCAGCGCCGGCGCGCCGCCGTCCTCCGCACGCACCCACAGCCGCAGCTCGCGCACCTGCTCGTAGTCCAAGGAGCGCAGCGCGTACAGCGCGCCCGTCTCCGCCTGCACCGACACGTACGACGACAGCGGCGCGCCCCGCACCCGCCCCTCCGACAGCCGGTAGCGCACGCGCGCGTTCTGCCCCCAGTCCGCGTCCGTCGCGCGCACCGTCAGCACCAGCGCGCCCGCCGCGTTGTTCTCCGCCAGCCGCGCGCTGTAGCGCTCCTCCGCGAACACCGGCGCGTTGTCGTTCACGTCCAGCACGCGCAGCGCCAGCACCGCGCTGCTCTGCAGCGCCGGCCACCCGCCGTCGGTCGCCCGCACCGTCACGTTGTACTCCGACACCTGCTCTCGGTCCAGCTCTCTCGCTGTCACCACTCTGTAGTAGCTGCCGTGGGAGCTCTGCAGCCGGAACGGGACATCTCCGTCGAGCGAGCAGCGCACCTCTCCATTAGCTCCGGAGTCCCGGTCCTGCACATGTAGGAGGGCTACAACCGTCCCCGACGGAGCATCCTCGGATATTTCGCTTATCGCCGACCTCACCGAAATCTCTGGCGTGTTGTCGTTGACGTCTGTTACGGAGATAGTAACTTTGGTCCTATCAAAAAGGGCTCCACCATCATGTGCCTGCACCTCCAGTTCGTAGGAGTCGCCTCCCTCGAAGTCCAGACTTCTCAATAGCGTTATCTCTCCTGTCTCATAATCCAGAACGAAAATATTCGACACTTTTTTAAAAGAGTATTTAATTTCCCCGTTCAACCCCTCGTCGGCGTCGGTGGCCGTGACGGTGACGAGGACGGAGCCCACTGACACGTCCTCAGGCACACGCACCGTGTACTCCGCCTGGCTGAACACCGGCGCGTTGTCGTTCGCGTCCAGCACCGTCACGCGGATCCGAGCCGTGCCCGTCCGTGCCGGATCGCCGCCGTCCATCGCCCTCAGCACCAGCTCGTGAAACGCCGCCTCCTCCCGGTCCAGCGCCTTCGCCAGCACCAGCTCGGGACGCTGATCGCCGCCGGGTCCCGCCTGCACGGCCAGCGAGAAGTGCTCGTCACCGCTCAGCTCGTAGCTCTGCAGGGAATTCGGGCCCGAGTCCAGGTCAAGAGCGTCTGGCAGAGGAAACCGCGCTCCCGGGGTTGTTGTCTCACTCATTCTAACTCCTCTTTCTGCCTCTGGGAAGCTGGGCGCATTGTCGTTAATGTCTGTGATTTCCACTTCGATTTCATAAAACTTCATTTCCCCCTCCACTATTAGCTCACAGCGCAGCACGCATTTCTCCAGCACCAGCGGGCAAAGCTGCTCTCTGTCGATCCTCTCCGCCGTTACTAAATGTCCCGTCTTCCCGTGAAGACCGAAATACTGCGTACTACCTTCAGACACCACTCGGTCGCCGCGATCGCTCAGCGCCAGCAGCTGCAGTCCCAGGTCCTTGGCCACGTCGCCCACGAACGAGCCCTTGGGCATCTCCTCGGGTATTGAGTAGCGCAGCTGCCCCCACGCCGCCTCCCACGCCGCCAGCAGCATCACCCAGAGCAGAGCTCGCTGCCGCCGGCCCCAGCGCCTCCCCGCCGCGCACATCGCCGCCGCGGCACTGCCGGCACCGCAGGAACGCGAGCAGCTCCCCACCACCGACTTGCTATCCGACCTCCTTCACCCAGATGCTTCTGCCGTCCCCTCCGTCTCGCTCAGCCCGGTTCCGCACAGCGAGGATGATCGCAGACCACCCGCCGCTGATCCAGTCAGTTAGCCGGGAACCGATGGAGTCGTTAGCAGCGGGCGGGGCTGCAGCGATCCGAGCTTCCTCTCGCTCCTCTCGGTCAACAGCGGCGCCCGCAGCCTCCTCCCGGCACTGCAGCACCGAGCGCTGCCCGCCCTGCCTGGTCCACGGACAACTGCCGGGGTGGTTCCGTAGCCAGACACAGTTTGCTTTTCCCTTGCTGATCTCTTCTTGATGCTCCAGTTGATGACGAGCAGGGAAAAGCAATACGTCTCTCGTGGTTTTCTTATTTCCAGCACAAGGGAAATTGTTTTATTTTAGTGATATCACAAGGAAATATATCTCTCTTAATATTACATTCTGAAAACCATTACTTGGATTGCATGAGTACCGAAGCACAAATCCCCCCACAAAGCTTTTATACTACTCGTGTTTGAAGAACTCTTTGCTTAGCCTTTCCACAGAACAAAACAGTGTTATGGTCTAGGGAAACTACTGGTGAACAGTCGCAATCCCCGCATTTCACATTGCAGGGACGGTTCTTACTTTGCACCCGCACATCCGATTACCATAAAAAAGTTTGTATTGCTCCCCATTCTCTGGCTACGATTTCGGAATTCTTCGTTAAAAGCTTACTTAGCACAATACCGAAGGTGAACCAACAGAGAACCCTACTCTGAGGACTCAGTCAAGAAGATTTTTAAGATTCTAAATTCACCCAACTGGGTAGAGTAAGCTTTTCTACAGCAGCCATCACACAAAAGACGGGAATAAACACGCCGTGGTGGAAATTCCTAACGAAATTAACAGAGCCATATACAACATTCCCATTAGAGTCTAACACCGTAAAAACATTTACTAGCTAAGTTTTCTCCACCAACTAAATGCCAAAAAAGTGTCGGGAAGGAAAGTTCTCAAATCCAAGCTCCTCATCTTCTCGTTCTACACAATAAGGATCCGCCTCTTACTGCCACAAAGCAATTCAGATAATTTAATTTTCTTACGGAAAGCCATTAATCTGAGTCAGGATATGGGGTGAACGAAAGGAGTTTAAAAGCCCTACGTACATTCTATGCAACAGAAATAGAAAAGGAAGAACGTGCCAATGACCATACATGTCTAAAAGCTGATTTGCCTGAAACTGCAAACAGTTCAGGTTGGAAGAACAGAAAAATATTAGACATGGAACTATTTAATGTGTTTACAGGAAGCACAAATGGGCAATAAAAGACTCAGGAAAAAAAAAAAGCAGCCGTCATGAGAGTACTACCTGTATCACACCATTGAGGAAGGGGTCAAAGGGGAAAAGGGCGCGGCTTTACAGACCTGCGTTGCGTCCTGGCCGGTGGACGGATCTCCCGTCAAGGACCTGCAGTTCGGACTCAACTTCTCACACGAATCGGCGCCCAGAAGCTCCTCCGCCGACAGCACGGGCACCGGCGGCGGCGGCGGCCAAGCGGCCTCGGGCGCGGCGCGGGCCGGCGCCGCCACGCACAGGTTGTAGGAGTAGGGCAAGGTGCCCTCGCAGAAGTCGGCCGGGAAGGCGGCGCCGGCCAGCGAGAAGCGCTGCGCGCCCAGGCAGCGCAGCACGGCGGGCGGCCCGGCCCGGCGCAGCCGCGCCAGCACGGCCAGCGCCACGCTCAGCACCAAGAGCGCCGACAGCAGCGCCAGCGCCAGCACCAGGTAGAACTGCAGCTCGGCCGCCGCCGCCGCCTCGGCGCCCGCCGGCCGCTCGCTCAGCTCCGGCAGCGCCTCCTGCAAGCTCTCGGCCAGCACCACGTGCAGCGTGGCCGTGGCCGACAGCGCCGGCTGCCCGTGGTCCTTCACCACGGCCACCACTCGCTGCTTGGCCGCGTCCCGCTCGGACACGGCGCGCGCCGTGCGCACCTCGCCGCTGTGCAGCCCCACGCGGAACAGCGCCGGCTCCGACGCCTGCACCAGCTCGTACGACAGCCACGCGTTGCGCCCCGCGTCCGCGTCCACCGCCACCACCTTGGCCACCAGGTAGCCGGCCTCGGCCGAGCGCGGCACCACCTCGAACGCCGCCGCTGCCGGACCCTCTCCCGCCGCCGCCGCCGCCGCCGCGCCGCCCGCGCCCGCCGCCGGCCAGAGCACCCGCGGCGCGTTGTCGTTGCGGTCCAGCACGAAGACGCGCACCGTGGCCGTGGAGCTGCGCGCCGGCGCGCCGCCGTCCTGCGCCCGCACCGCCACCCAGAACTCGCGGCACTGCTCGTAGTCCAAGGAGCGCTGCGCGTACAGCGCGCCGCTCCGCGCCTCCACCGACACGAGCGGCGCCGCGCCCGCCGCGCCCGCGCTGCCGCCCGCCAGCCAGTAGCTCACGCGCCCGTTGGCGCCCGCGTCCGCGTCCCGCGCCTGCACGCGCAGCACCAGCGCGCCCGCCGCGTTGTTCTCCGCCACGTACGCGCTGTACGCCGCCTCCTCGAACACCGGCGCGTTGTCGTTCACGTCCGACACCTCCAGCACCAGCTCCGTGCTGCTCCACAGCGCCGGCCTGCCCCGGTCCCGGGCCACCACCGTCACGCGCTGCTCGGACGCCTGCTCGCGGTCCAGCGCGCTCGCCGTCACCACCTTGTACGAGCCTCCCGGCGACGCCACGATCGACAGCGGCGCCTCGCCCGACAGCTCGCACGACACCTGACCGTTCTCGCCGGAATCTGGGTCGTCCACGTTCAGTACGGCCACCACGGTGCCGACTGGCGCGTCTTCGGGCACCGGGCTCGACAGAGATAGAATGTTGATCTCGGGCGCGTTGTCGTTCTCGTCGGTGATGTCGATCTGCACTTCGCAGTGATCGGTGAGCCCGCCGCCGTCTGTTGCTTCTAAGCCAAAAACGTATTTATTTTCCTCCTCGAAGTCGAGTGGACCCACAGTCCTGACCTCGCCACTCTCGCTGTCGACAGTGAACAACAAGAGAACTCCATTCGGAACATTGCCGAAGGAGTAGGAGACTCGCCCGTTGGTTCCCGTGTCCGCATCTGTCGCCTGCACCCGCAACACAAGAGATCCCACCGGCAGATTCTCTGCCACTCGCGCTTCGTAGACGCCTTTGCTGAACACGGGTGGGTTGTCATTTGCATCTGTCACGTTGATGCGAACCTGGACAGTCCCGGACCTCGCGGGCTCCCCGCCGTCCACTGCTGCTAGCGTCAACTCAAAGGAACTCTGCTTCTCTCGGTCCAACGCTCTCTCTAGCACTAATTCGGGCTGCTTCTTTCCACCTGGCTTTTCTTTCATTGACAATGAAAATGATGGATCGCTGGTGAGCTGGTAGGTCAGCAAGGAATTCCTTCCTACATCCGCGTCTCGGGCCATCTCCAGGGGAAAACGAGCACCGGCTTGGATTAATTCACCTATCTCGAGGTCTAGAGCAGATCGACTGAAGACCGGGGAGTTGTCGTTCACGTCCTCGATGGCCACGTCTACGCGGAAAACGTTCAGCGGGTTGTGCACTAGCACTTCGAAGCTGACAGTACACGTTGCAGATGCGCCGCACATCTCCTCCCGGTCCAGCCTCTCGTTCACGTACAGGTTCCCGTTCTCCTCATTCACTGTGAAGTATTTCAGCTGCTTCTTGCCGGCAGACGCCAGCTGCAGCTTGCGCGCCGGCAGCTCGTCCGCGCTGAGCCCCAGGTCCCGCGCCAGCGGCCCCACGAGCGAGCCTCTGCCCAGCTCCTCGGGGATGGCGTAGCGGACCCGCTCGGCCGCCGCCCGCCACCACACGCACAGCAGCACCGCGCCCAGCAGCGCTCGCCCGCCGCCCGGCCCGAGCCTCTGCCGCCGCCTCACCGCCATTCTCTGCCGCCACAGCTCGCCGCGCTCCTGCCTCCTGCCGCTGCCCTGCCTCCCTTGCAGCCGCTCTCGCCACACACCGCACGCACCGCTCACAGGCAGCGCAGCCAGCCCGGTCGGGCCGCCTCGGACGCCGCTGCTCCCCGCCAAGGGCCGCCTCTCGCCGCCTCTCGCTGCCGCTGCCGCTGTGTCCGGCGCCGGGCGAGCGAGCAGCCTGCGGGGGCAGGACGCTGCGGCGGCGGCGGCTCCAGCGCCGCTCGGCGGCGGCCAACAGCGACACCCGGAGGCGCCGCCGCGCCACTGCAGCCGCCGCACGGCCGCGCTCAAGGGGGCCCGGCTTTGGGCGGGGCTCAGCGCCCGCACCGGATCCGGGATCGCTCCTCCACTGCAAACCACGAACAAAGAAACACTGGCTAATTTCGACTCCAAGGCATTTCTATCTGACATGTGCAGTCGGATGCTTTTAGGGCATTTGTGTGAGTCACACCGAAGGGTCGCAAGCAAATATTAATGGCAGGGCAGTAAAGAAAGGAATCCGGCTGCTCCTTACAAAATAAATGTACATCTAGTGAGCAGAAAACGATAATATAGGGAAGATTTGAAGAGTTTTCTCGCACTTCGTCACATAATGATTTTTTCCTTTCATTATCTGGGATGAATTTCACTGGGATATAGATCAACCTAAAGCAATGCAATAAAACCCCAATGGAAGGATAGCTGAATAACATATATGCTACTCTTTATGACTCATTGAAGTTGCTTATTCTGCATCTGCATATCTGAGTTTCTGACAAGAGAAAGCGCAAACCAATGCTGGGTCCTTCATACAGCTAAACAGTGTTTTCAGTTTCCAACACAAACTTTTCTTTAAAGGTCATTTAATCCACACCTCTGCCATAAACAGGAATACTTTCTGATAGACTTGAATGTTGGAGGCATATCCAAAACTGCTCTGAGCAAAACGTTCCATATTCTGACAAACCACACTGTAAAGCATTCTTCTAATCAAAACCTCCTTTCTTTCTAGTTAAAATGCTTGTGTGCTGTCCTATGACCACTGGCCTTGGTAAAAACTGCTTTGTTCATATTTCCTATAAGCTTATGAGTAAATTAAAACAGAAAAACCAATACTTTGGAAAGTCTGAACGCAGATATTTTTCTCCAGGCTTGAAGAAATAAACTCCTTCAGTCCTTCTGCATCACAGATGCGTTCCAACCATTAAACCACTTCCATGACCCATCTGGGAACACTAGCGCGCACAATTGGGATATTGGCCCAAGAAATTCATGCACTCTATGGTCTCACAAAAAGATTAGAGAGGGGGTGAAGAACCTCCCTGGACCTGCTGGTCCGAGTCCTTGTTATGCAGTGTAGAACACATTTTGAGCAGCAGGTGCCCATTTGCAGTTCAAGTCCCGTCTTATCACCCACCAAGAACCCAAAGTACTCCTCTGCAAAGCTGTTCCCTAAACCCTGCTCTCTGTTTAAACTGAGGATCGCATTGCACTAAGCCATGTGCAGGACCTTTCCCTTTACCCTGTTCAAATCCATGATGTTTGCCTGGGATCACTTCTCCAGCCCATCCCTCGTTGGTATCTTTTCTTCTCTTGAATCAATTCAAATTTGTGTTGCTACAAATTTTCTGAAGGTGCACTCAATCCCATTGTCCATGAAGGTACTAAAATGATCACTACTGGAAAGTACTGGTCCCAGGAAGGACCCTTGAGGGACAACACAAGATACTGATTTCCATCTGCACATTGAGCCACTGTCTGTGACTCTTTGGCGGTGACTCTCCAGCCTGTTCCTCAGCCATTTCACAGCCTCCAGATGATTGCCCAGAATGTTCTTCTGGGTGATGATGTGGGGGACACTGCACACGTTCTCCCAGTGGCCCCTGGACTGTTCATGGAAACCTTGACTGGGCTGGGTGGCCGCTCTGCACTTGGAGGACTGCAGCAGAGATGCTTCTGCTCTATTACACTACACAAAAAAATATTGCTGGGTGAGCATAAATGTGCTTAGGGAACCTTCTTTACAGCTGTAAACATCACAGGTGTGTGTGTGGGAACTGCACCTGAACTCTGACAATTAAGACAGAGGAGACCTTCCTCATAAGATCAGACACATGGAGCTTGAGCTCATGACACCAAGCAATGCAAGAAACAGATTGAAATATAGAGATGCAATAACATCCTGTAGGCCTCAACTGCTCTACAGAAGCATCTCAAATCACACCACACTCCATGAGGCACAGGCTTGTGTTATCTGTGACACACGATGAGCAAGGGAATGCACGAGTTCTTCTCCAGCCTCACACACTGAGCTCCCCTGCCTTCTTTTCCTTCTCTGCCATGCAACTGGAAGGTTTTGCTTGTGTCTCCTCACCAGTCACAGTTATCATGAAATGATAATGCACTACAGGCACACCCAGAAGAGAGGTGCATTTGCTCACCACAATTATGATAGGGAACTGAAGGATTCTAAAGCACACAAATGATAAACAACCATACTAAAAGATCAGCAGATATACAAGGGAGAATAGCTCATCAAACCATGGGCTTAAAGGGAATCTCCTCCCTATCTTCATCACACACTATTTTCCACAAAGATGCAATGTCTGCTAAAGGTGTGTTTACATCTATTTCTCCCAAGAGTAACAGAACACAGAGTCACTGTCATATCTCCTGTCTCCCACTAGAACAAGAGCAAGCGACAATAACACACCACACATGGGCAAAAATGGTAGGTTGCTAATAATAGTAAATATACCCACGTACAGAATAAATCACAGAAAAACACAGTGAAGAAAAAAACCCTGCAGATAAACCTAAAACATGAATCAGAGAAGGCAAAGAAGCATTAGAACAAGTTATGAGAGGTGCCCAGAGTGAAGTCTTCTAGGCCTTGATTTCAGACCTTAAAATTCATCCCTGAGATTGCCTGGAAGTCACTGAGGTCTCAAGCTGTAATGAAGGCCCTAAAGACTTACACTGAAGAACAGGATAGGAGAGCTCATTTGAAGAAAGAATCATTCCCCTCTTCATCAACGATTTCTACTGTGTGGCCTGCACAACTTGGACAATCATTAAACTACCATTTTCAAGAGATTCTCATCGGCATCCTTCTCAAGTTAAATTTTGTCATGAGTTACACTGGATTCTCTTACATTTTCTGTTTCCTATTCTTCCTATTACCTACACACATACAATTGTTTCCAAGGTGGCAAGGAAAGGATTTGCTGCAAAACAACACTCACTGCTTCAAATTTAAAAACACTGACCAGGACAGTGTAAAGGAGCTGCAACCTTCCTGGAAACAAAGGCTAGATTGGAAGTGAAATTACAACACAGGAGAAAATCTACATCCCAATGTTGCAAAAAGATACAGCTGTATAATGGAGGTTTCACACAGGACTAATTATCTGTTTTAGACAATAATTAGGGCTCTATATGAAAAGTTACAGTGGAAAATGCTACTCTTGGAAGACTGTCATTGTCTGTAATGAGAGAGAAAACAGAATCAGAACAGAACACAAATGGTACTGGCCTTGGCACCAAGCATGAAATCACATCATTTCTCAGCCAAACCCACACCGAGTCACCGATTTTCCTGACACAGAACAGAGTTCTCACCCTCCTCACTCTGCATTCACAGCCTTTAGTTTCACCATCAACATATTCCAAGAGTTTGGCTGTACATTGTCCATAAAGAAAAGAACACCTCGGGGAAACATATATTTATGAAGTGGTATTTGTTTAATGAAATATTCAAGGTCAGACTGAGTGGGGCATTGAGGAACCTGGTCAAGTGAAGATGTCCCTGCCAATGGCAGAGCAGTTGTTACAGGATGATCTTTAAGGTCCTTTTCAATACAAATCTTTCTATGATGTTGTGTTTCTACGAGTCTATGATTATACGTACAGCTCCAAGGCATGTATGAAACATTCCATCCCTATGGGATAAAAATGCTTTGGAGTTGGCAGAACTGCCAGGCACAATGAGGACCAACTTTACTCCTACACAAATAAACAAGCAACAAGCAAACAAACAACCCAACACAACCAAAACCTCAAAAAAAACCAAAAAAAAAAAAAAAAAAAAAAAAACCAACCAAAACCCCACAGCCCAAAAAAAAAAAAAAAAAAAAAAAACCAAAAAAACTCTTAAAAACCCCCCAAAAATAAAATCCAACCTTAATCAATCCAGCAAAGAATGGGAAAACACCAACTGGGTATCAATCATGGACTCGCATTTCAAATTTTGCCAACTGTAGTGTACACACACCATAGGAAACTCGATTGCAACTGATACACAGGAGGCCTCACACAGGAGCTCACTACATAGACCACACACAGTCATTTCCTTGTACGGGAAGAGAAAGAAAAAGCTTTGAACCACAGCTATGAGCCTCATCTCACTACTCTAGGACAAACAGACACAATTCATTCTTTCATTTAGAGATATATCACAGTGAAATCCAGCACCAGCCCTGGCTCTGGCTCTGGATAGACAGACTTCTCTCTGTCCAAACATAACATGAAAGCAAATTTTGCATACAGACAGCATTAGAAGAAAAGCTCTGTGCACAGCTTCTCTCATCCCAACCATCACAATTAAGATTTTGCTGTTCCTCCCCATTATATGAAAAAGCAGAAAGTGTTTTATAGGCCATAAATTCACAGCTCTGTCCACGACTCAGCCATCCAAGCATCAGCCCAAACGCAGCATCCCCATTCTTCAGCACATGGACTCCTCACAACATGTGTGACTGCCATTCTTCATGCAAAAGAACATAGAACCCAAACTAGGCCATGCGAATCCAAACCACACAATATAAAGTAATAAAACTCCTCTGGAATAATTTTCATAAGGCCAGCAGCAACCCTAGGGATGAACAAAACTCATGCCAGGTCTGCACCAGCACTTCCTCACACACCACACCGACAACACTTCCCCTTAACAATTCACAGCTCACATGGTTATCACAGACCTCTAGAATTTAGAGAGACTCCAGCAAAAGGAAGGTTGTCCAGGCAATATTTCCTTACCATGCATATTTGATATCTTGCCCTAGCCATGCAAAACAAAAAAACGTTTCTTACAGAGACATTTTAAAGAAACATGTCTATGAAGATCTCTCTCTTCAGACCTATAAAGAGGAAAGAACCATCTTCAGATCATCAGATGAGTGAGACAGAAACTGAAGATCTGCAGAATTCAAGAGCTCACAACACTCTTCTGGGTTATAGCACTCAGAGCAGATGACTAATAACGTTGTTTATAGAGACTGATTACATAGCTTGCTCTTTCAATATGGCACCTTGCACAAGCACAAAATTAAAATTTTAGGTTAAAACATTATGATGACATGCAAATAATTAGCAAGGACCTCCCAGAGTTCTCCCAGCTGCTGGAATACAGATCTTCTAGACAATTTAAGAAGAAAAACCTCACATTGCTTCATAGTAGACCTAGGATCTGTACAGGGAACAGAGGAAAACATTCCCTTGAGCCTTCCAGCAGACATTCACACAAAGCTCACAGGACTCAAATTTCCAACCCTTCACATCATCCCTGGTGTTCTTTTACCCATATATCCTATAAACATGTGACAGTCGAGGCACAGTTCTTCAGATCATTTTTCTTCCCCCCACCAGTTCCACACAGATATCTTTACAACTCTGCACCATGGAAGCTACACTTGCCTGCTCACTGAAATTGTGTGAAGAGACTTCATAGGTCTGAAAGGAAAAGGTGAGCAGACTTCCAGGAGACACTGAGCCAGGGAATATGTGCACTGGGGGAATTCAGCCCGCCTTAGAATTCCCACTGCACCTTGAATCTCCCTGTCTAGGTAATTCCCTTGTCATGCTAAGTACTTAATGGTCAAGGCTCATCCAGCTGCATTGGACATAACTGTACCATAAAACCAAAAAAGAGACAAAGAAGTGTCGTCATTTTTCCTGCACATGCAGCCACCCACAGGTTTGCAAAGAGTCACAACTTCAAGATGGTCCTTCATCTTCTCAATAAGCAAACAGAAATCATCAAGGACCACTTGTTGTCTGGCCCAATCCATTGCTGGGAACAAAGATCAAAGCATGGATGACGCAGAGACTTTTCCTGCTGACCTCCACTATCCATCATGAAGAACGATATAGGCAGAGAACAACATTCACAGAAGTTCCACGCAAAGCCATCACCGTATTCTTTGACCCACCCAACTTATTCAATCACATGTGCTGCAAAAAAGGTGAATTTCTTACTAACGCAATACATCAAATAAGAAGATCTAATACTAACAGGAACACAGCTGCTACACCGCACAGGAGACATACCGGAAGAATACCTGGGACCTGATCAATACCCAAACTTCTGACCTAACGAAGAGCCTGCCAACAGCCTTCTCCCTACTTCCTAATTCAGTAACTGCAAGGCTGAGTACAGACCCCATGTCCACGAAATGGCAGCAAAAGGATCAATCCTTCAGGACGTCACCGAAGGAAAATTTTAGCTTGCTTCTAAGCAAAACCTCCCTCCTACGCAAGCCACACAACAGGCAGGGGAAAGTAGAGGGCAGCATCAGGGGAAACCGTCGTGGAGAAAATCTGAACACTGCAACTCACCGAGGGAGGGGTGGAATCCACAGGGAGGGCGCCGGCAGGATCCTCGTCCCCCAGCAGCGGCGCGGGCTCGTCGGGCAGCGGCCGGGCCGGGAGGGTGTCGCAGCAGCTGCCGCTGGCCGAGAAGCGCAGCTGGCTCTTGCACGAGTCGGCCGTGAGCGACACGTCGTGCGAGTAGGACTGCAGGAAGGCGCGCACGCCGTCGATGCCCACGAAGTGCGAGACGGGCACGCCGCGCAAGGCGCCGCCGGCGGGCGGCAGCAGCTGCTGGCGGCGCCAGCGGCGCAGGCGCAGCGCCAGCAGCAGCAGCAGGAAGGCGACGAAGAGGCAGGAGACGGCGGCCACGGCCAGCACGAGCCAGCGCGTCAGGCTCACGGCCTCAGGCTCGCCCGGCGCCGCCGCCTCGTCGGCCGCGCTGCCCAGCTCGGCCAGCAGCTCGGCCACGCTCTCGGCCAGCACCACGCTCAGCGTGGCCGTGGCCGACAGCGCCGGCCGCCCGTGGTCCTTCACCACCACCACCAGGCTCTGGCGCGCCGCGTCGCGGGCCAGCGGCGAGCGCGCCGTGCGCACCTCGCCGCTGTGCAGCCCCACGCGGAACAGCCCCGGCTCCGTGGCCTTGGCCAGCTCGTACGACAGCCACGCGTTCTGACCCGCGTCCGCGTCCACCGCCACCACCTTGGCCACCAGCGCGCCCGCCTCCGACCAGCGCGGCGCCAGCTCCACGCCCGACCACGCGCCGCCCGAGCCCGAGCCCACCCGCAGCGCGGCCGGCGGCGGGTACAGCACCTGCGGCGCGTTGTCGTTCTCGTCCACGACCAGCAGCAGCACCGACACGTTGCTGCTCAGCGCCGGCGCGCCGCCGTCCTCCGCACGCACCCACAGCCGCAGCTCGCGCACCTGCTCGTAGTCCAAGGAGCGCAGCGCGTACAGCGCGCCCGTCTCCGCCTGCACCGACACGTACGACGACAGCGGCGCGCCCCGCACCCGCCCCTCCGACAGCCGGTAGCGCACGCGCGCGTTCTGCCCCCAGTCCGCGTCCGTCGCGCGCACCGTCAGCACCAGCGCGCCCGCCGCGTTGTTCTCCGCCAGCCGCGCGCTGTAGCGCTCCTCCGCGAACACCGGCGCGTTGTCGTTCACGTCCAGCACGCGCAGCGCCAGCACCGCGCTGCTCTGCAGCGCCGGCGACCCGCCGTCGGCCGCCCGCACCGTCACGTTGTACTCCGACACCTGCTCTCGGTCCAGCTCTCTCGCTGTCACCACGCGATAGTAATCATTAAAAGACTTCTCCAGCCGGAATGGGACGTCCTCTCCCAGCAAGCAGCGCACCTCGCCGTTGGCTCCCGAGTCGCCATCCTGCACATGCAGGAGGGCCACAACTGTCCCCGGCGGGGAATCCTCGGAGATTGCACTCACAGCGGAGGATACTGTCAGTTCGGGGGAATTGTCATTGACATCTGTCACAAAGATCGCCACTTTGGACGTGTCAAAAACCTCTCCTCCGTCATATGCTTGCACCTCCAGTTCGTGGGAGGAGCTCTCCTCGAAATCCAAGTCATCTTTAACAGTTATTACTCCTGTCTCAGAGTCCAGATAAAAGAGTTCCATGGCTCGGTCTGAAATTTTATGGAAGCTGTATTTCACCTGCCCGTTCAGACCCTCGTCGGCATCCGTGGCCGTGACGGTGACGAGGACGGAGCCCACGGGCACGTCCTCGGGCACACGCACCGTGTACTCCGCCTGGCTGAACACCGGCGCGTTGTCGTTCGCGTCCAGCACCGTCACTCGGATCCGAGCCGTGCCCGTCCGTGCCGGATCGCCGCCGTCCATCGCCCTCAGCACCAGCTCGTGAAACGCCGCCTCCTCCCGGTCCAGCGCCTTCGCCAGCACCAGCTCGGGACGCTGATCGCCGCCGGGGCCCGCCTGCACTGCCAGCGAGAAGTGCTCGTCGCCGCTCAGCTCGTAGCTCTGCAGGGAATTTCGGTCTGAGTCCGGGTCCCGAGCCTCAGCAAGGGGAAACCTCGACCCCGGGGCTGTGGTCTCGCTAAGTCTCAATTCTTTTTCTGCCTGTCGAAAGCTAGGGGCGTTATCGTTAATGTCTGTGATCTCCACTTCGATTCCGTAAACCTGCATCTGTCCCTCCACTATCAGCTCACAGCGCAACACGCATTTTTCCACCAGCAGGCAAAGCTGATCTCTGTCGATCCTCTCCGCCGTCACTAAATGTTCCGTCTTCCCGTGCAGAACGAAATACTGACTCCTACCTTTGTTCAAGATGCGCATTCTGCGATCGCTCAGCTCCGGCATCTGCAGTCCCAGGTCCTTAACCACGTCGCCCACGAACGAGCCCTTGGGCATCTCCTCAGGCACCGAGTAGCGCAGCTGCCCCCACGCCGCCTCCCACGCCGCCAGCAGCGCTCCCAACACCAGAAGTCTCTCCCGCCGCCCACAGCGTCTTCCTCCCATGCACATCTCGGTCGCGATAGGGTCGATCCTGCTCCAGTTTCCGCTCTCTTCGGCTTCCCCCTATCAGCCGCTGCCGCCGGCCACTCTGTCTCACCGCAGCATGGCTCCCCACCGAGAGGTCCACCGCAGTCCGTCCACCGGCGTGCCAAAGAGAGTGATCGCGCGGGTCCGCAGCGGGCGGGGCTGCAGCGCTCCGAGCTTCCTCTCGCTCCTCTCGGTCAACAGCGGCGCCCGCAGCCAAATCCCGGCACTGCAGCACCGAGCGCTGTGGCCCTTTCCTGCTACATGCAGGGGAAAGTCGCTACGGGGACGTAGTTTTCCGTCCAGCTCCGATCTCCTGCCTCCGCATTTCTCCCGCCGTTCCCTGCCTTGATTCTCCAGGGCATCAAGCTCGGGAGGAAGGCAGAGGCATTCCCTGGCTGTGGTACTTTAACCACACGGAAAACTAATCACTCACTAATCGCATTATAGATAAATTGAAACACATTATTCGTATTTTACCCTTTATCTTTTTCTTAGTCTTCCTCTTCTTGTTTAAAAGGATCTACAACTATAGTCTCAGCGAGAAAACGGAAAGATACCACATCCCGAAAAAACACAGTTGTCAGCTTCATTAACACAAGTGGGACGAGAACAACTGCATGATTCCTTAAATCAGGAACCTAATTGCTACAGGATTATTACACGTTCAAATAAAGATGCAGCTTAAAATCTCAACGGAAAGTTTAAGGCTCCAAATCTTTGATATCACTTCCTAAGATAAACCGAATGTTTCCTTAGCTCATGCAGATTTACATTTAATCAAGACATTCTAGGTTTCCTTTTTTTTCCCCAAAATTATTTACTAAAGCATTGAAGATCGTAAGTAAACTATCCATGTAAGTATTTCTCAATCCCGTTGGTAGGATATATTTTCAAGAAAAGAGTTAGATAAACACACTACCAAAGCACAGGTCTTAAATCTCTGCTGACCACTAATCAATATACAGATACCTACATCGTCGTCTGGACAATCTTTCTGATATGATCTCTTCGTATCTCAGATGTCCACCCTAGTCAAGAGACTGGAAAATATTTACTGTTCTCCATGTACCCGAGTTCTCCTAAATCCCCCAAATCTCTATGTAAAAAAGATAGAGAAAAAGTCTATGAAACAGAAATTATTCATCACTCTCACCAGTGTACGAAATAAAGACCATGAAGAGCAAAACACAACGAACTGCCAGCATAAAAGTAGCCATCTAGTCCCACTACCGTAATCCCCCACAAAACGGGCAAAAATCTCTGTGTTTCCTAAGTTTGGAGAATGGAACTGTCCACATCCATTTCCTTTCTAAACCAAACAGGGACTAAGTTTAAGGAACAGGTTTGCATAAAGCTAGACACGAGTTCCAAGCACACCCTTTCTGAACAAATCAGTCAGAAAGGAAAAAGCTCCAACATCAAGCATCTGTGCTCTGTATTTCCTCCTCGACAAAGTCTTGTGGAATCAGTTGTTCCCCCTCCATAGAACAGCAATCTACTTTCAGTACTTCAAGTCTGGAAGACATTACCTCTCTGCTGAAGTTGAAACTTTGAACAAGGAGGAATCAAGTCTATCCAACTCTCCTCCATACATAGACTCCGGGACAGACCATTCCTCATTTCCATCCACCACGGAGCCAGGAAAGTGCAACTGACAAACACAAGACACCAGGAAACATGGCAAACCACGGCTACTACCAAAAAGGGGAACTGTAGCCAGAGCAACACAGTTGCATCTCTTACCAAGGAGAAATCAAAAATTTCCGCGGCTGAGTAGAGACGCAAATAAGGACTCCCACCTAATACCACCCAGAGAAAACCAGGGCTAAAATGCCAAATTTCCGGAAAGCCGTAAATAGAGGACGACTTCATGCTTTACAGACCTGCGGTGCGTCGGGGTCAGCGGGCACCTCTCCCTCGACAGCGCTGCAGTTTAGGTTCGGTTTCTCACAGCAATCACCGCCCAGAAGCTCCTCCGCCGACAGCACGGGCACCGGCGGCGGCGGCCAAGCCGCCTCGGGCGCGGCGCGGGCCGGCGCCGCCACGCACAGGTTGTAGGAGTAGGGCAAGGTGCCCTCGCAGAAGTCGGCCGGGAAGGCGGCGCCGGCCAGCGAGAAGCGCTGCGCGCCCAGGCAGCGCAGCACGGCGGGCGGCCCGGCCCGGCGCAGCCGCGCCAGCACGGCCAGCGCCACGCTCAGCACCAAGAGCGCCGACAGCAGCGCCAGCGCCAGCACCAGGTAGAACTGCAGCTCGGCCGCCGCCGCCGCCTCGGCGCCCGCCGGCCGCTCGCTCAGCTCCGGCAGCGCCTCCTGCAAGCTCTCGGCCAGCACCACGTGCAGCGTGGCCGTGGCCGACAGCGCCGGCTGCCCGTGGTCCTTCACCACGGCCACCACTCGCTGCTTGGCCGCGTCCCGCTCGGACACGGCGCGCGCCGTGCGCACCTCGCCGCTGTGCAGCCCCACGCGGAACAGCGCCGGCTCCGACGCCTGCACCAGCTCGTACGACAGCCACGCGTTGCGCCCCGCGTCCGCGTCCACCGCCACCACCTTGGCCACCAGGTAGCCGGCCTCGGCCGAGCGCGGCACCACCTCGAACGCCGCCGCTGCCGGACCCTCTCCCGCCGCCGCCGCCGCCGCCGCGCCGCCCGCGCCCGCCGCCGGCCAGAGCACCCGCGGCGCGTTGTCATTGCGGTCCAGCACGAAGACGCGCACCGTGGCCGTGGAGCTGCGCGCCGGCGCGCCGCCGTCCTGCGCCCGCACCGCCACCCAGAACTCGCGGCACTGCTCGTAGTCCAAGGAGCGCTGCGCGTACAGCGCGCCGCTCCGCGCCTCCACCGACACGAGCGGCGCCGCGCCCGCCGCGCCCGCGCTGCCGCCCGCCAGCCAGTAGCTCACGCGCCCGTTGGCGCCCGCGTCCGCGTCCCGCGCCTGCACGCGCAGCACCAGCGCGCCCGCCGCGTTGTTCTCCGCCACGTACGCGCTGTACGCCGCCTCCTCGAACACCGGCGCGTTGTCGTTCACGTCCGACACCTCCAGCACCAGCTCCGTGCTGCTCCACAGCGCCGGCCTGCCCCGGTCCCGGGCCACCACCGTCACGCGCTGCTCGGACGCCTGCTCGCGGTCCAGCGCGCTCGCCGTCACCACCTTGTACGAGCCGCCCGGCGACGCCACGATCGACAGCGGCGCCTCGCCCGACAGCTCGCACGACACCTGACCGTTCTCGCCTGAGTCCGGGTCGTTCACGTTCAGCACGGCCACTACGGTGCCGATTGGTGCGTCCTCAGGCACCGGGCTCGAGAGCGACAGAACTGTGATCTCAGGCGCATTGTCATTCACGTCCTGCACGTCCACCTCCACCTTGCAGTGAGCAACCAAGCCACCACCGTCTATCGCTTCCACAGCCAGGCTGAAAGCTCGCGTGTCTTCGAAGTCCAGTGCCTCCTGCAGCGTTATCGTTCCTCTCTTGGCATCCACCGTGAACTTCTGAAGCACCTTGCCCGGCATTTTCCCGAAGCCGTAGGTGATGTGGGCGTTGGTGCCGGCGTCCGCATCAGAGGCGGAGACGTTCAGCACCGTCGTTCCCGGGGCAGCGTCCTCACGCAGGCTGACACGGTACCGATCCTGCGCGAACACGGGTGGGTTGTCATTGGCGTCGGTGACGTTTATCCACAGCTGGGCGGTGCCAGACCGGGGCGGGTCTCCACCATCCACCGCACTCAGCATCAGTCGCAGGCTCGGCTCGCTCTCCCGGTCCAATGAGTGGCGCAAGACCAGCTCCGCGGATTTACTGCCGTCTTGGCTCTCCCTTACCTCCACAGCGAAGTACCCGTTGGCCTCCAGCTCGTAGCCTTGCAGCGAGTTACTGCCCACGTCCGGATCCTGTGCCACGCCCAAGTAAAACCGGGCGCCGGGAGAAGTAAACTCGTTGATTTCCAGCTGAAATTTGTTCTCCAGAAAGCGCGGCGCGTTGTCATTCACGTCCTCTATGGCTACTTCGATTCGGAAAACGTTCAGCGGATTATGCACCAGGGCCTCGAAGCTGACAGAACAGGTCGCAGATGCGCCGCACATCTCCTCCCGGTCCAGCCTCTCGTTCACGTACAGGTTCCCGTTCTCCTCATTCACTGTGAAGTATTTCAGCTGCTTCTTGCCGGCAGACGCCACCTGCAGCTTGCGCGCCGGCAGCTCGTCCGCGCTGAGCCCCAGGTCCCGCGCCAGCGGCCCCACGAGCGAGCCTCTGCCCAGCTCCTCGGGGATGGCGTAGCGGACCCGCTCGGCCGCCGCCCGCCACCACACGCACAGCAGCACCGCGCCCAGCAGCGCTCGCCCGCCGCCCGGCCCGAGCCTCTGCCGCCGCCTCACCGCCATTCTCTGCCGCCACAGCTCGCCGCGCTCCTGCCTCCTGCCGCTGCCCTGCCTCCCTTGCAGCCGCTCTCGCCACACACCGCACGCACCGCTCACAGGCAGCGCAGCCAGCCCGCTCGGGCCGCCTCGGACGCCGCTGCTCCCCGCCAAGGGCCGCCTCTCGCCGCCTCTCGCCGCCTCTCGCTGCCGCTGCCGCTGTGTCCGGCGCCGGGCGAGCGAGCAGCCTGCGGGGGCAGGACGCTGCGGCGGCGGCGGCTCCAGCGCCGCTCGGCGGCGGCCAACAGCGACACCCGGAGGCGCCGCCGCGCCACTGCAGCCGCCGCACGGCCGCGCTCAAGGGGGCCCGGCTTTGGGCGGGGCTCAGCGCCCGCACCGGATCCGGGGGCTCTCCTCCACTGCAAACCACGAGAGAAAAAGCACTTTCTTAATTCGACTCCATGGCGTTTCCACCTGACATGTGCAGTCGGATGCTTTTAGCGCATTCTTTTGAGTCACACTGAACAGTCACAAGCAAATATTAATGGCAGGGCAGTTAAGAATGGAGTTCAGCTGCTCTCAGTAAAATCTCTGCACATCTACAGAAATAAGAAACGATAACATTGAGAAGACATGAAGTGCTTTCTCGGACTTTGTCACATCTTGAATTGTCCCTTTATTATCTGGGACAAATTAATTTCGGTTATATATCACCTTAAAAAAGTAAGCTGTGGCAAGATAGCAGAATAACATATACTCTTCTCTTTCTGACTACTTGAAGTTGCTTATTCTGCATCTCCATATCTGAGTTTCTAACAATAGAAAGTGGAAAAAAGTTCTGAGTCCTTCATACAGCCAAAAAATATTTTCAGTTTCCAAATTAAGCTTTTCTTTAAAGGTCATTAAATCCACACCTCTGCCATAAACAGGAACACTTTCTGATAGACTTGAACGTTGTAGGCATATCCAAAATAGCTCTGGGCTAAACGTTCCATATTCCCGCAAACCACAGTGTAAAACATTCTCCTAATCAAAACTTGCCTTCCTTTAGTTTAAACAGTCCACTCCTGTCCTATGACCTCTGGCCCCGGTACAAACAGCTCTGTTCATATTTTCTATAAACTTATAAGTAAATTCAAGCAGGAAACAAAAAACAAACAAACAAACAAAAAACAGAAATTAAGAAAAATAAATTAAAATACCACACACAGGTATCTTTTCTCCATGCTTGAAGACCTAAACTCCTCAGTACTTCTGCATAGATGTTCCAACCCTCAGACCACATCCATGATCCTTTGGGGAAATCTAGCATGTCCGTTTGGGATATTTGCCTAAGATCTGCATGCAGACTATCCTCTAATGAAAAGATTTTATACGGGGTGAAGAACCTCCCTGGACCTGCTGGTCAGAGTACTTGTTATGCAGTGCAGGACACAAATTGAGAAGCAGGTGGCCATTGGCAGCTCATGTCCATTTTATCACCCACCAAGAACCCACAGTACTTATCTACAAAGTTGTTCCCTAAACCCTGCTCTCTGTTTAAACTGGGGACTGTCCTAAGCCAGGTGCCTTACCCTGTTCAACTCCATCATGTTTACATGGGGCCACTTCTCCAGCCCATCCCTCGTTGGCATCTCTGCCCTCTCGTGAGTCAACTCAAATTGGTGTCAGCTGCAAATTGTCTAAAGGTGCACTCAACCCCATTGTCCATGAAGGTACTAAATTGGTCACTACTGGAAAGTACTGGTCCCAAGAAGGACCCTTGAGGGACAACAGAAGTTACTGATTTCCACCTGCACATTGAGCCACTGTCTGTGACTCTTTGGACGTGACTCTCCAGCCTGTTCCTCAGCCATTTCACAGCCTCCAGATGATTGCCCAGAATATTCTTCTGGGTGATGACGTGGGGGACACTGCACACGTTCTCCCAGTGGCCCCTGGACTGTTCATGGAAACCTTGGCTGGGCTGGGTGGCCGCTCTGCACTTGGAGGACTGCAGCAGAGATGCTTCAGCACTATTACAATACAAACAACATACATCTGGTTGAGCACAAATGTGCTTAGGAAACCTTCCTCTTTACAGCTGTAAACATCTAAGGTGTGTGTGTGGGAACTTCACCTGCATTTCAACAATTGGGACAGAGGAGACCTTCCACATAAGATCAGACACATGCAGTTTGAGCTCATGACAACACATCATGAAATTGTTAGAATCATCTAGAAACTAACAGATGCAATAACATCCTCTAAGTCTCACTTGCTCTATAGAATCAACTCAAATCACACCACACTCTATCAGGCACAGGCTTGTGTTATCTGTGACACATGAAGAGCAAGGGAATGAACGAGTTCTTCTCCAGCCTCACACACTGAGCTCCTCTGCCTTCTTTTCCTTCTCTGCCATGCAACTGGAAGGTTTTGGATGTGTCGCCTCACCAGTCACAGTTATCATGAGAGGATAATGCACTACAGGCACACCCAGAAGGGAGGTAAGTTTGCTCATCACAATTATGATAGAGAATGGAAGGATTCTAAAGCACACAATAATGATGAACAACCATACTAAAAGATCAGCAGTCTTCCAATGGAGAATGACTAATCAAGCCTTCGGCTTAAAGGGAATCTCCTCCCTTTCTTCACACTATCACACACTATTTCCCACAAAGATGCAATGTCTGCTAAAGCCATATTTACATCTATTTCTCCCAACAGTGACAGACACAGAGTCACTCTCATATCTCCTGTATCCTACTCCCACTGGAACAACAGCAAGAGACAATAACACACCACGCATTGTTAAAAATGGTAGGTTGTTGATAATTGTAAATACACCTACATATGGAGTAAATCAAGGCAAAAAAAAAAAAAAAGAAAAAAGCAAAACATGAATCAGACAAGGCAAGGAAACATCAAAAAAGTTGTGTCAGAGATGCTAAAAGTGAAGTCTTCTGGGCCTTAATTTCAGGCTTTAAAATTCATCCCTAAGAGCACCTGGAAGTCACTGAGGTCACAAGTTGCCAGGAAGGCTCTTAAGATTTACACTGGAGAAAGAGATAGGGGGGATCATTTGAAGAAGTAGTTCTCTCCTCTCCGACTTCTTCTACTGTGTGGCCTGCTCACACTGTACAATCATTAAACCATCATTTTAAACAGATCCTCATCAGCCTCTTTATCAAGTTAAATCTCCTCATAAATTAAAACAGATTCTCCTATTGCTTATACTTCCTATTCTTCCTATTCTCCACACACACAGTTCTTTCCAAAGAGGCTAGGAAAGGATTTGCTGAAAAACGACAGTCGCTGTTTCACATTTAAAAACACTGAGCAGGACAGTGAAATGGAGCTGAAACCATTCTCAAAACAAAGCCCTGTATCAGAGTGGAATTACAACTCTGAAGAAATTCTACACCACTATGTTGCCTAGAGTTACAGAGGGATAATGGAAGTTTCACACAGGATTAATTAGCTGCTCTAGACAAGAATTATGGTTCCATATTAACAGTTACTGTGGAAAATGTTATGGTTGGGGGACTGTCATTCTCTTTCATGAGAGAGAAACCAGAATCAGAACAGAGCAGAAATGGCACTGACCTTGGCACCAAGCATCAAATCAAATAATTTCTCAGCCAAACCCACACTGAGTCACCGATTTTCCTGGCACAGAACTGAGCTCTCACCCTCCTCACTCTGCATTCACAGCCTTTAGTTTCACCATCAACATATACCAAAAGTTTGGATGTACATTGGCCATTGAGAAAATAACACCTTGGGGAAACATATGTTTATGAAGTGGTATTTGTCTAATGAAATATTCAAGGTCAGGCTGAGTGGAGCTCTGATCAACCTGGTCTGGTGGAAGATGTCCCTGCCTGTGGCAGAACAGCTGGAACAGGATGATCTATAAAGTCCTTTTCAACAAAAAATCATTCTGTGATTCTGTGTTTGAAAATCATGAGTCTCTGATTACATGTATGGCTTCAAGGTATGGATGAGAGATTCGCTGCCTGCTGGATAATTATGTTTTGGAGTTTGCAGCATTGTCCGGCACAATGAGAATCAGCTTCACTCCCTGAAAAATATCAAAGCAAACAAACAAACAACCAACCAATGCAATCCAAACCAAAAGTCCAAAAGAAACACTACATCTGCGCAGTCAAGCATGGAGAGTCACCAGAAAAGTATCAATCATGGCCTCACATTTCAAATTGTGCCAACTGCAGTGTACACACAAGACAGGAAACTCAATTGTAACTGATACACAAGAGGCCTCACACAGGAGCTCACTACATAGACACCACACAGTCATTTCCTTGCATAAGAAGACAAAGAAAAAGCTTGGAACTACAGCTGTGGGCCTAATCTAACTGTTGGAACAAACAGACACCATCCATTCATTCCTTTTGAGCATTCATTCCTTTTGAGTGAAATCCAGCACCGGCCCTGGCTCTGGATAGACAGACTTCTTCTCTCTGCCCAAACATAACATGAAAGCAAAATTTCCATACAGTCATCATTCAAAGAAAAGCTCTGTGCAGCAGCTTCTCTCATCCCAAGCATCACAACTAAGATTATTCTGCTCCTCCCCATTATATGAAAAAGTGGAAAATGTTTTACAGACCATAAATTATTACCAGCTCTTTCCAAGACCCAGGTATCCAAGCATCAGCTCAAAGGCAACATCTTTATTCTCCATCATATGGACTCCTCAAAACATGTGTTACTGCTACTCTTAATGCGAAAGAATATGGAACCCAAACTAGGCCATTTCAGGCCAAAACACATGATATAAAATCATAAGACTCCTCCTGACTCATCTTCATGAGGACAGCAACAGCCCACAGGATGAACAAAACTCATGCCAGGTCTGCACCAGCACCTCCTCACATGCCACACACCAACATTCCCCACTAACCCTTCATAGCTCACATGGTTATCACAGATCTCTTAGATTAGAAGGAGATTCCACCAAAAGGAAGGTTGATCAGGCAGTATCTGCTTACCATGGATAATATTTGATTTCTTGCCCTAGACATGTGACAAGAAAAAGCATTTATTACAGAGACATTTTAAAGAAACATGTCCATGAAAATCTGTCTCTTTTCACCTATAAACAGGAAAGAACCACCTTCAGATCATCAGGAGAGCGAGATAGAAAGTGAACACCTGCAGAATTGAAGAGCTCACAACACACTTCTGGATTACATAACTCAGAGTAGATGATTAATAATGTTGTTTATAGGCATAGAGTGTATTGCTTGCTCTTCCCATACAGCATCTTCCATAAGCAGAAAATTGAACTTTGAAGTTATATAATTATGATGACATGCAAATACTTAGTAAGAACCTCCCAGGGTTCAAACTAATGCTGGAATAAATATCGTCTAAACAACTAACTTGAGAAGATAAACCTTGCATTGCTTCATACTAGAGATAGGAACTGGAAAGGAAAAACATTTCCTTGAGACGTTCAGCAGACATTCACACACAGCTCACAGAACACAAATTTCCAACCCTTCACGTTGTCCATAGCATTCCTTCACCCATGCATCTTAAGAAAATCTGAAAGTGGAGACCCAGTTCTCCAGACCGTTTTTCTTCCCACCACCAATTCCACACAGATATTTTTACATCTCTGTACCATGGAAGCTGCATTTGCCTGCTCTCTGAAATTCTGTGAAGAGACTTCTTAGGTTTGAAAGGAATAGCTGAGAAGGCTTCCAGAGACACTGAGTCAGAGAATATCTGCACTGGGGGAATTCAGCCGGCCTTCTATCTCCTAGTGCACCTTGAATCTCTCCCTCCCCATTCAGGCAATTCTCTTGCCATGCTAAATATTTTATAGCCCAGGCTCATCCAGCTTCCTCTGACGTAGCTCCACCATGAAAATAAAGAAAAAGAAAAAGCCATTCTGCCATTTCCTCCTTCATTTCCTTCTCCACTTGCAGCCGCCCAAAAGTTTCCAAAGAGTCAACACCTCCAGAGGATCCCTCATCTTCACAACAGGCAAACAGATACCATCAAGGACCACTTCTTGCCAGTACCAACCCTCTACTGGGGATAAAGATCAAAGCATGCATGATGCAAAGACTTTTTCTGCTGACCACCACTATGTATCATGCAGAACAATAAAGGCTGAGAACAACATGCTGAAAAGTTCCACGCAAAGCCATCAGCTTTTTTTTTTTCTTTGAGACATTCAAACTATTTAAGCACTTGTGCTATTGGAAAGAAACATGAGCCTGATAAAAAGGTGAATTCCTTAATAACGTGATACATCAGTTCAGAAGATCTCTCCTAACAGGAAAACGGATTCTACACAGCACAGGTGACATAGGGAAGGGGTACCCAGAAGCTGATCAATACCCAAACTTCACACATAAAGGACAGCCTGAAAACAGCAGTCTTTTCTCTCCTTCCTTCTTGAATAACTAGAAAGTGGAGGACACACCTGATGATCCCTGAACGAGAGGAATGGGCAGCATCACCCAGAATGTCACCGAAGAAATTTTTACTTAGCTGTCGAGAAAAATCTCCTATACAAGGCATCGTACACGGCGGGGAAAAGGCAAAGCAGTACCATGAGGAAGTGTCGTAGAGAAAATCTGGGAAAAAATACCTCACCGATGGCACGAGGCTATCCGAGGTTGGGGCGCCGGCAGGATCCTCGTCCCCCAGCAGCGGCGCGGGCTCGTCGGGCAGCGGCCGGGCCGGGAGGGTGTCGCAGCAGCTGCCGCTGGCCGAGAAGCGCAGCTGGCTCTTGCGCGAGTCGGCCGTGAGCGACACGTCGTGCGAGTAGGACTGCAGGAAGGCGCGCACGCCGTCGATGCCCACGAAGTGCGAGACGGGCACGCCGCGCAAGGCGCCGCCGGCGGGCGGCAGCAGCTGCTGGCGGCGCCAGCGGCGCAGGCGCAGCGCCAGCAGCAGCAGCAGGAAGGCGACGAAGAGGCAGGAGACGGCGGCCACGGCCAGCACGAGCCAGCGCGTCAGGCTCACGGCCTCAGGCTCGCCCGGCGCCGCCGCCTCGTCGGCCGCGCTGCCCAGCTCGGCCAGCAGCTCGGCCACGCTCTCGGCCAGCACCACGCTCAGCGTGGCCGTGGCCGACAGCGCCGGCCGCCCGTGGTCCTTCACCACCACCACCAGGCTCTGGCGCGCCGCGTCGCGGGCCAGCGGCGAGCGCGCCGTGCGCACCTCGCCGCTGTGCAGCCCCACGCGGAACAGCCCCGGCTCCGTGGCCTTGGCCAGCTCGTACGACAGCCACGCGTTCTGACCCGCGTCCGCGTCCACCGCCACCACCTTGGCCACCAGCGCGCCCGCCTCCGACCAGCGCGGCGCCAGCTCCACGCCCGACCACGCGCCGCCCGAGCCCGAGCCCGCCCGCAGCGCGGCCGGCGGCGGGTACAGCACCTGCGGCGCGTTGTCGTTCTCGTCCACGACCAGCAGCAGCACCGACACGTTGCTGCTCAGCGCCGGCGCGCCGCCGTCCTCCGCACGCACCCACAGCCGCAGCTCGCGCACCTGCTCGTAGTCCAAGGAGCGCAGGGCGTACAGCGAGCCCGTCTCCGCCTGCACCGACACGTACGACGACAGCGGCGCGCCCCGCACCCGCCCCTCCGACAGCCGGTAGCGCACGCGCGCGTTCTGCCCCCAGTCCGCGTCCGTCGCGCGCACCGTCAGCACCAGCGCGCCCGCCGCGTTGTTCTCCGCCAGCCGCGCGCTGTAGCGCTCCTCCGCGAACACCGGCGCGTTGTCGTTCACGTCCAGCACGCGCAGCGCCAGCACCGCGCTGCTCTGCAGCGCCGGCCACCCGCCGTCGGTCGCCCGCACCGTCACGTTGTACTCGGACACCTGCTCTCGGTCCAGCTCTCTCGCTGTCACCACGCTGTAATATCTTCCGTTGGAGCTCTGCAGCCGGAACGGCAGATCTCCTTCGAGTGAGCAGCGCACCTGGCCGTTGTCCCCCGAGTCCTGGTCCTGCACGTGTAGGAGGGCTACAACCGTCCCGGACGGAACGTCTTCAGAGATCTCATTCAGGGCTGACGATACTGTTATTTCTGGTGCGTTGTCGTTTACGTCTGTCACGGTTATCGTGAGTTTGGCCGTGTCGAAAAGGGCTCCACCATCATGTGCCTGCACCTCCAGTTCATAGCAGTCGTCTTCTTCAAAGTCCAAGCTGCGCAACAGACTGATGGCTCCTGTATTGACATCCAGATAATACATCCGCGAGATTTTTTCTGTGGTTTTCTTTAACGAGTATTTCACTTGTCCATTCAGCCCTTCATCTGCGTCTGTGGCTGTGACGATGACGAGGAGGGAGCCCACGGGCATGTCCTCGGGCACACGCACCGTGTACTCCGCCTGGCTGAACACCGGCGCGTTGTCGTTCGCATCCAGCACCGTCACTCGAATCCGAGCCGTGCCCGTCCGTGCCGGATCGCCGCCGTCCATCGCCCTCAGCACCAGCTCGTGAAACGCCGCCTCCTCCCGGTCCAGCGCCTTCGCCAGCACCAGCTCGGGACGCTGATCGCCGCCGGGGCCCGTTTGCACGGCCAGCGAGAAGTGCTCGTTACCGCTCAGCTCGTAGCTCTGCAGGGAATTCGGGCCCGAGTCTGGGTCGTGAGCGCCAGCCAGGGGAAATCGCGATTCCGGGTCTGTCATCTCGCTCATTCGAAGCTCTACTTCTGCCTCTGGGAAGCTGGGTGCGTTGTCATTAATGTCTGTGATTTCCACTTCGATTTCATAAAACTTCATCTCCCCCTCCACTATCAGCTCACAGCGCAGCACGCATTGCTGCACACGCTCGCACCGCTGCTCTCTGTCGATCCTCTCTGCCGTCACTAAATGTCCCGTCTTCCCGTGCAGAGCGAAATACTGACTCCTGCCTCTTTCTATTAAGCGAAAATCACGGTCGCTTAGCGCCGACAACTGCAGTCCCAGGTCCTTCGCCACGTCGCCCACGAACGAGCCCTTGGGCATCTCCTCGGGCACCGAGTAGCGCAGCTGCCCCCACGCCGCCTCCCACGCCGCCAGCAGGATCAGCCAGAGCAGAGCTCGCTGCCGCCGGCTCCAGCACCTCCCCGCCGCGCACATCTCCGCCGCCGGCAACTCTCCGCCGCCGATCACGGATGATCCTTACGCTTTCAGCCGCTGCTGCCGTTCCCCCCGGTTCGCTGCAGCTTATTTCTGCGCTGCTGGAACTATCGTAGACAGCTCAGCAACCGAGCTAGAAATCTAGCGATCGTGTGATCGAGTCTACCCTCAGCGGGCGGGGCTGCAGCGCTCCGAGCTTCCTCTCGCTCCTCTCGGTCAACAGCGGCGCCCGCAGCCTCCTCCCGGCACTGCAGCACCGAGCGCTGCCCGCCCTGCCTCGCCCACGGGCGGCTCGCGGGGACGGGACATTCGCCACGGAGATATCGCCCGCGCTTCGGCTTTTCTACAGCCGATCCACAACCCTAAACTGATCATCAGAGAGAAAAATGTAAATTCCCTCTGTGGTTATGCTATTTCCACCACGCGGGAAAAGTCATTAGTGTGGATATAACTTAAGTAAAAAAGATTCTCATTATATAACGAGCACAGTATTATCAATCTTAATTTACTACTCCAAAATTACAATCTCCATCACGAATTTTTGGAGCACTCATCATTGACTATACCAAAGAAACTGGCTCTAAAGCAGGGAATATGATAATTAGACCATTTCCCGCAGAACTACAGCTATCAGGCTCACTAGCATATATTTTCCTAAAGCACAGGACATGGATTGCTTTTAGTACGTCGTTCCTACCCCACTCTTCTGGTTTCAGGGAAGCAAATAAAATAAATAAAAAATACCGAACAACAACCCATCAAGCAACAGCAGATTAAGTAAGACATCTCTGGGCTACAATTCTTGCAGATACCTTATCTTAAAACTTAGCCTACATTCTCCTCATTGAGAAGGGATGAAAGACCAATAACTTCCCTGTCGTGAACACGTATATTTGTCGGAGAAGAAAAAAAAACTCCAGCAGCAAGCTTCAATTCCAATTTCCCCACTCTGTTATTCCAGAACCTCATATCTGATCATATAGAAAAACAGTTAGTGTTCAATAGTAAAATGAGAAACTGCTCGAAGACCTACGAAAATTCGTGCCTGGATTAAAGCTATCCATTCCATTAAAGCTGTCACCAATGTAGCAGTCTTGTGCAAAACTTCGGAAGACACATGATAATATGGGAACATTGTCTAGCAACCTATAATATTCCTCTGAAAAACAGCAATACCAACGATTTCCCATTACAGAAACAATGTCCGGAAGAAAACAGCCTAGTGCTACCATTTTTGCATCAGACTTAGAGCAAAACATGAGACGGCAATCCGCGGTGCTTTCATAGCGATGTAACACCCAACAGCGCAAAAGCATTGGTCAGCTTTTGTTCAGACGTGAGATACGTTCAAGTACACGAGTTTGGGGAAAAGGATATTCGAAGAAAAAGTTTCAAACACGAAGAATCAAACTTAGATTTTTTAATGGCAGATCACCAAACTACTACGTTCAGGACTCAAAAGGAAACCTCTAGTCAATACCTCTAAGGTACTACCATCAAATAACTAAATGCAAAGTCCGGTTACCTGCTGAAAGTGGTAGGAAGACACAGAACTGCATTCTTTCAAGACTTAAAATATAATCCGAAAAACAACAGGCGAAAAAACAAAGGGAAAAGAGGAGTATGTCACAAAAAGGAACAAGGCGAACATAAAGGAGTATTCAGGTTTACAGACCTGCGTTGCGTCGAGCTCGGCGGACACCATTCCCACAACGGCGCTGCTGATCGGGCTCGATTTCTCGCAGGAATCGGCGCCCAGAAGCTCCTCCGCCGACAGCACGGGCACCGGCGGCGGCGGCCAAGCGGCCTCGGGCGCGGCGCGGGCCGGCGCCGCCACGCACAGGTTGTAGGAGTAGGGCAAGGTGCCCTCGCAGAAGTCGGCCGGGAAGGCGGCGCCGGCCAGCGAGAAGCGCTGCGCGCCCAGGCAGCGCAGCACGGCGGGCGGCCCGGCCCGGCGCAGCCGCGCCAGCACGGCCAGCGCCACGCTCAGCACCAAGAGCGCCGACAGCAGCGCCAGCGCCAGCACCAGGTAGAACTGCAGCTCGGCCGCCGCCGCCGCCTCGGCGCCCGCCGGCCGCTCGCTCAGCTCCGGCAGCGCCTCCTGCAAGCTCTCGGCCAGCACCACGTGCAGCGTGGCCGTGGCCGACAGCGCCGGCTGCCCGTGGTCCTTCACCACGGCCACCACTCGCTGCTTGGCCGCGTCCCGCTCGGACACGGCGCGCGCCGTGCGCACCTCGCCGCTGTGCAGCCCCACGCGGAACAGCGCCGGCTCCGACGCCTGCACCAGCTCGTACGACAGCCACGCGTTGCGCCCCGCGTCCGCGTCCACCGCCACCACCTTGGCCACCAGGTAGCCGGCCTCGGCCGAGCGCGGCACCACCTCGAACGCCGCCGCTGCCGGACCCTCTCCCGCCGCCGCCGCCGCGCCGCCGCGCCCGCCGCCGGCCAGAGCACCCGCGGCGCGTTGTCGTTGCGGTCCAGCACGAAGACGCGCACCGTGGCCGTGGAGCTGCGCGCCGGCGCGCCGCCGTCCTGCGCCCGCACCGCCACCCAGAACTCGCGGCACTGCTCGTAGTCCAAGGAGCGCTGCGCGTACAGCGCGCCGCTCCGCGCCTCCACCGACACGAGCGGCGCCGCGCCCGCCGCGCCCGCGCTGCCGCCCGCCAGCCAGTAGCTCACGCGCCCGTTGGCGCCCGCGTCCGCGTCCCGCGCCTGCACGCGCAGCACCAGCGCGCCCGCCGCGTTGTTCTCCGCCACGTACGCGCTGTACGCCGCCTCCTCGAACACCGGCGCGTTGTCGTTCACGTCCGACACCTCCAGCACCAGCTCCGTGCTGCTCCACAGCGCCGGCCTGCCCCGGTCCCGGGCCACCACCGTCACGCGCTGCTCGGACGCCTGCTCGCGGTCCAGCGCGCTCGCCGTCACCACCTTGTACGAACCTCCTGACGACGCCACGATCGACAGCGGCGCCTCGCCCGACAGCTCGCACGACACCTGACCGTTCTCTCCAGAGTCCGGATCTTTTACGTTTAGTACGGCTACTACGGTGCCAACTGGCGCGTCCTCAGGCACCGGACTCGATAGAGACAGTATTGTAATTTTGGGTGCATTGTCGTTCTCGTCCGTGATTTCTATTTGCACCTTACAGTGTGACACTAAACCCCCGCCGTCCCTCGCCTCTAGACCGAAGCTGTATTTACTCTTCTCCTCGAAATCGAGGGCATCCGACGTCCTGACCTCGCCGCTCTCACTGTCGACAACGAAAAACTCGCTGATGGCGCCTGGAACATTGCTCAAGGAGTAGGTGACTCGCCCATTGATGCCGGCGTCCGCATCTGTCGCCTGCACCCGCAACACAAGAGATCCCACCGGCAGATTCTCCGGCACTCGAGCCTCGTAGAAGCTTTTACTGAACACTGGCGGGTTGTCATTGGCGTCTGTCACATTGACCCCAATCTGGACAATCCCGGACCTCGCGGGCTCCCCGCCGTCCACTGCTGTCAGTACCAACTCAAAGGAGCTTTGCTTCTCTCGGTCCAGCACTCTCTCCAGTACTAATTCCGGCTGCTTGCCTCCATCGGGGCTCTCCTTTAAGGACAGAGAGAAGGACGGGTTGCTGTCGAGTTGGTAACTCAGCAGCGAGTTACTTCCAACGTCCGCATCATGGGCCATCTCCAGGGGAAAACGAGCACCGGGTTGGATTAATTCACCTATTTCGAGGTCCAGAATAGCCTTGCTAAAGACTGGGGAGTTGTCGTTCACGTCCTCAATCACCACGTCTACATGGAAAACATTTAGAGGGTTGTGCACTAGCGCCTCAAAGCTGACAGAACAGGTCGCCGATTCGCCGCACATCTCCTCCCGGTCCAGTCTCTCGTTCACGTACAGGTTCCCGTTCTCCTCATTCACTGTGAAGTATTGCTTCTCCTCGCTCAGCCGCAGCCTGCGCGCCGGCAGCTCGTCCGCGCTGAGCCCCAGGTCCCGCGCCAGCGGCCCCACGAGCGAGCCTCTGCCCAGCTCCTCGGGGATGGCGTAGCGGACCCGCTCGGCCGCCGCCCGCCACCACACGCACAGCAGCACCGCGCCCAGCAGCGCTCGCCCGCCGCCCGGCCCGAGCCTCTGCCGCCGCCTCACCGCCATTCTCTGCCGCCACAGCTCGCCGCGCTCCTGCCTCCTGCCGCTGCCCTGCCTCCCTTGCAGCCGCTCTCGCCACACACCGCACGCACCGCTCACAGGCAGCGCAGCCAGCCCGCTCGGGCCGCCTCGGACGCCGCTGCTCCCCGCCAAGGGCCGCCTCTCGCCGCCTCTCGCCGCCTCTCGCTGCCTCTCGCTGCCGCTGTGTCCGGCGCCGGGCGAGCGAGCAGCCTGCGGGGGCAGGACGCTGCGGCGGCGGCGGCTCCAGCGCCGCTCGGCGGCGGCCAACAGCGACACCCGGAGGCGCCGCCGCGCCACTGCAGCCGCCGCACGGCCGCGCTCAAGGGGGCCCGGCTTTGGGCGGGGCTCAGCGCCCGCACCGGATCCGGGGGCTCTCCTCCGCCTGCAAACCGCGAGCGCAGACGCAGATATTTCATGCGACTACATTTGAGATGTGCTTTTGGGTACATTCAGTTCATCTCTTGTACTTCCACTGTATGTAAGTAAGACTTAAGAATTTGTGGCAGAGCAATAAGGAAAGGAACACAGATGCTCCTTTAAAAACCGTAATAGAGCTATTAGAGCCAGGGCTTTGTGATAACTACTGTAAGCGATGAGTTTTGGAGCCTATCAGCTCTCCATTATGTATCTTGAATACTACTTTTCTCACATGGGATAAAGTAACCTCTGAAAGAGATGAGTTTAAAGCAAATTTAGAGCTTTATGTAAGAATGAATAACGCTTTTTTTTTGCCTCAATTATGAAATCTTTTTTGTATTTTTGTGAACATACTTGATAGTTTTGTACTGGAAAAGTGCAAAGCCATTTCCAAGCCTTTCAAAGAACCAAATAAAGATGTTTCACATCCCGTTAAAAACTATTCCGTCCATAGTTCAATATTGCAGAATGACAGTCATTGACCTTTTGCAAAGGCATGGCAGGGAAACAATGACACAGGCCTACACCCCAGGCATGAATCTAACTATTTTTAAAACAAAAAAATCTTTTGGTACAACAATTTCCTGGATCTAAACCAGTCTCTCAATCTACTCAAACTGCAATCCAAATCTCCAGAGAAACTAAACTTGGTCTGGTTATTCTGACAACAATCCTGCGACCACCACAATGCATGAATTAATGTTTCTTACTCTGTCAGTTGTAGTAGATACACAACAAGAGAAACTCTCTTGCACCACATACACAAGACCTCAAACTGCACACGCCAGCCACTCATTCCCCTGGGCCATGAAAAAAGGAAAGTGCTTGCAACCATAGTTTAGGGACTCATCTAACCACCAAGAAAAAAAAGGAACTTTATAGGTCTCTTTTATCCATTTTGAACTATACCACACTAAACTTCTGCACCTGCCCTCTCTATGGAAAGAATTATTTCTGTCATCACACAACACGAAACCAAATTTAGGAGAGAGACACTATTAAAAGTTGCTCTCACGACCTCTAAGATCCCAGGGATCACAAACAAGAATGCATGCACAGTGATTTTTGTGCCCTTCACAATAATTTCAATAATTCTGGAATGTTGTAAAGGCTATAACACCTCAGCAGCTCAAATTGTGATCCAGGCACCAAATATTACTCAAAGGTAACATCATCTTTCCCCAGCAGATGCGATCTTAGGAGAGTATGTGACTCTCCGACTCTGAATACAAGGTTTCCATCAGTGCCCAAGAATTACCATTCACAGAATACATCATCAAACAGAAAATCAAAATGATGAAGACTCAAACTGGCCAAATTATGGGATATCAAATAAGGAAGACACCTTCAGACAATTTTCAGAACATCAAGAATAAACTCTGTGAGTCTACAAAGCACAGGCCTTGTCTCCAACATTACCTTCTCAGAAACAAGTCTATCCTCAGCCCAAAGAGAATCCAACAAAACAAGTGTTTCTCGCACAGCTTCCCATTGCCATGGATAATATTTCACTTCTAAACCTGTCTATATTAAAAGGATGAGAATTTCTCCCAGTAACATTGAAAAGGACTTCTCTAAAATCGAACAAGACATAAGGTTTACATCCACAGAAAAGACGGGATCAACACAGACTCTTGATGATGATGGCACCAATGTCAGGAGCAGAGTTCAGGTACTTAGCAGGTGATGAATACAGAACTTGCTTCACACAAAGTTCCTTACCCACAGGCCATAAGTACCTAATTAAACCATTCATTAAAAACAAAAACAACAACAAGCACACAGTAGGACACTCCCAGGGCTCCCCACACAGCTGAACTAAGACCTCTTAGGGCAAACTTATCATGGTAGAAGAAAATTTCACAGAATAGGCCTGAACACTGAGCATGAAAAGAACAATGTCTCTCCTGTTTCGACAGACTCCACAGTCAGGCCACAGGTCTCTTGTCTCCAGCCCTGCACAATTCGATGGTATTCTCTGAAAAACATAATCTGCAAGAACGTGTAAATCTCACATAAAACATCTTTAACATCCACGACCATCAATCCATGTACATTTACCAGGAAGGGGAGTTGGACATCTCTGCAACGTTCAACAGCCTGACATTTCCGATTATCCCAACAGTAGCAGGTACAAGAGAAGGGTATCCAGTGAGTAAAATGCCCACACAGCGCCAACACAAGAGATCACACTAATGCCCACTCACGCAGGACCTTAATGTAATTTCTTTCTACAGTATAAAGGAAAAGAAAAAAAAAAAAAAAAAAAAAAAGCCTGGAACCACAAGTGTGGTCTCGTACAACAACAAACAAACTGAATTTCTACACCATCTTTACACCTTCCACATTCTCGAATTTTCCAAACAAAATCGCAGCAGACTTTGAGACACCTCTCTATATGCACAAGCAGATTTTTCACCCTGCCGAAACATTACGCGACACGAAAGCTACAACTGCAGAGTCTCTTGAAAGAAAAACAGTACAGAAAACCTCTCACTTTCTGAGAACGATCACTGATACCCAAAGGAAATGTCCGCAGCTAAATAAAATAAACCACTCCCAAATGCAGAAGCCATAGGACTCTATAACAGCATCGAGTAATCACAAAAACTGTTAATCCTATTTCAGCAAAGGGCTAACATGGAAGGTTCATGATTCTCACAGTTTAAAATTATGTTCTACACGAAGCCACTACGTGTTGTTTCAAAAGAACTTCAACCTGCTCATGAACACGTGCTATCAGGGAAAGACATCACCCTGCAAAACCCGCTAATTCCAAATGCATATAATGCAACACAACCATTCAATATCCGAAATTCTGAGAGGAATTACACTTCTCAGAGGAAACGAAGAAGAAAAGAAATGAAACTTGATAAAAACACAAAGAAGACCTTCACGCAACAGAAACCTCGTTTCTCCAACCCGTCCAAGTCAAACTGAAAAAGGACTCCACGTCCACTGGCAGCAAGAAGCACCAGAAAACAGCGTCCAGATAAACGAGGATGTACCTTCCATGTCTTCAAATATGTCTATGCAGTACACGGACGAGTAAAAATGTGAGTAGAGCAGCGAAGAGAAGCGTCGCACAAACAAGATGAACCCAGAAACTCACCGCGGGAGAAGCGGAATCCTCTGGAAGGGCGCCGGCAGGATCCTCGTCCCCCAGCAGCGGCGCGGGCTCGTCGGGCAGCGGCCGGGCCGGGAGGGTGTCGCAGCAGCTGCCGCTGGCCGAGAAGCGCAGCTGGCTCTTGCGCGAGTCGGCCGTGAGCGACACGTCGTGCGAGTAGGACTGCAGGAAGGCGCGCACGCCGTCGATGCCCACGAAGTGCGAGACGGGCACGCCGCGCAAGGCGCCGCCGGCGGGCGGCAGCAGCTGCTGGCGGCGCCAGCGGCGCAGGCGCAGCGCCAGCAGCAGCAGCAGGAAGGCGACGAAGAGGCAGGAGACGGCGGCCACGGCCAGCACGAGCCAGCGCGTCAGGCTCACGGCCTCAGGCTCGCCCGGCGCCGCCGCCTCGTCGGCCGCGCTGCCCAGCTCGGCCAGCAGCTCGGCCACGCTCTCGGCCAGCACCACGCTCAGCGTGGCCGTGGCCGACAGCGCCGGCCGCCCGTGGTCCTTCACCACCACCACCAGGCTCTGGCGCGCCGCGTCGCGGGCCAGCGGCGAGCGCGCCGTGCGCACCTCGCCGCTGTGCAGCCCCACGCGGAACAGCCCCGGCTCCGTGGCCTTGGCCAGCTCGTACGACAGCCACGCGTTCTGACCCGCGTCCGCGTCCACCGCCACCACCTTGGCCACCAGCGCGCCCGCCTCCGACCAGCGCGGCGCCAGCTCCACGCCCGACCACGCGCCGCCCGAGCCCGAGCCCGCCCGCAGCGCGGCCGGCGGCGGGTACAGCACCTGCGGCGCGTTGTCGTTCTCGTCCACGACCAGCAGCAGCACCGACACGTTGCTGCTCAGCGCCGGCGCGCCGCCGTCCTCCGCACGCACCCACAGCCGCAGCTCGCGCACCTGCTCGTAGTCCAAGGAGCGCAGCGCGTACAGCGCGCCCGTCTCCGCCTGCACCGACACGTACGACGACAGCGGCGCGCCCCGCACCCGCCCCTCCGACAGCCGGTAGCGCACGCGCGCGTTCTGCCCCCAGTCCGCGTCCGTCGCGCGCACCGTCAGCACCAGCGCGCCCGCCGCGTTGTTCTCCGCCAGCCGCGCGCTGTAGCGCTCCTCCGCGAACACCGGCGCGTTGTCGTTCACGTCCAGCACGCGCAGCGCCAGCACCACGCTGCTCTGCAGCGCCGGCGACCCGCCGTCGGCCGCCCGCACCGTCACGTTGTACTCCGACACCTGCTCTCGGTCCAGCTCTCTCGCTGTCACCACGCTGTAGTAGCTGCCTTGGGAGCTCTGCAGCCTGAACGGGACATTCCCTTCGAGTGAGCAGCGCACCTCGCCGTTAGCTCCTGAGTCCCGGTCCTCTACGTGCAGCAGGGCCACCACAGTGCCCGAGGGGGCATCCTCAGATATCTCAGTCAGGGCTGACGATACTGTTATTTCCGGAGCATTGTCGTTGACGTCTGTTACAGTGATCGTGAGTTGTGCCGCGTCGAAAAGTCCCCCACCATCATGTGCCTGCACCTCCAGGTCATAAGATTTACCTTGCTCGAAATCCAAGTTTCTTAATAGCTTGATCGCTCCTGTGTTGCCGTCCAGCTGGTATGTCTGTGAGACTTTTTCTGTTATTTTCTTTAAAGAGTATCTCACGTGTGCGTTTAGCCCCTCGTCGGCGTCAGTGGCTGTGACGGTGACGAGGACGGAGCCCACGGGCACGTCCTCGGGCACACGCACCGTGTACTCCGCCTGGCTGAACACCGGCGCGTTGTCGTTCGCGTCCACCACTGTCACTCGGATCCGAGCCGTTCCCGTCCGTGCCGGATCGCCGCCGTCCATCGCCCTCAGCACCAGCTCGTGAAACGCCGCCTCCTCCCGGTCCAGCGCCTTCGCCAGCACCAGCTCGGGACGCTGATCGCCGCCGGGTCCCGCCTGCACGGCCAGCGAGAAGTGCTCGTCACCGCTCAGCTCGTAGCTCTGCAGGGAATTTCGGCCCGAGTCCGGGTCGTGAGCCTCAGCAAGGGGAAACCGCGACGCTGGGACTGTCGTTTCGCTAATTCTGAGTTCTTCTTCTGCCTCTCGGAAGCCGGGCGCGTTGTCGTTAATGTCTGTGATTTCCACTTCGACTTGATAAAACTTCATTTCCCCCTCCACTATTAGCTCACAGCGCAGTATGCATTGCTGAACACCCTCGCACAGTTGCTCCCTGTCTATCCTCTCGGCCGTCACTAAATGTCCCGTCTTCCCGTGAAGAGCGAAATACGGCGTCCTACCTCTCTCTATTAAGCGAAAGCCATGGTCGCTTAGCGCCGACAACTGCAGTCCCAGGTCCTTGGCCACGTCGCCCACGAACGAGCCCTTGGGCATCTCCTCGGGCACCGAGTAGCGCAGCTGCCCCCACGCCGCCTCCCACGCCGCCAGCAGGATCAGCCAGAGGAGAGCTCGCTGCCGCCGGCCCCAGGGCCTGCTCGCTGCGAACATCTCCGCCGCTTCACCTCACGACTTCCGGCTGTTCCCTCCTCCGACTAATTATCCGCCTCCTTTTTCAATTCAGGCCCCAGATCAGCGCTCCCAGCATCTGCCGCAGATCCTTCTGTCTCGTTGTAACACGGGTCCGCACTGCGGGGACTCCCCCACTCCGCCCGCCTCCGAGTGTGACAGGGAATGGCCGATTGAATCTCTCCTCGGCGGATTATCCTCAGTGTTTCAGCCGCTGCCGCTGTTTCCCCCGCTTCGCTGCAGCTCGGTTCTTCCCCGCCGGAACTATCGTAGACCGGTCAGCCACCGAGCTAGAAATCCAGCGATCGAGTTATCCGTTCCGCAGCGGGCGGAGCTGCAGCGCTCCGAGCTTCCCCTCGCTCCTCTCGGTCAACAGCGGCGCCCGCAGCCTCCTCCCGGCACTGCAGCACCGAGCGCTCCCTCGCCCACGGGCAGCTTGCGGGGACGGGACATTCGCCACGGAGTCATCCACCCTGCTTCGGCTTTTCTCCAGCCGATCCCCAACCCTGAACTGATCAGCATAGAGAAAGATGTAGAGTCCTCCTGTGGTTATGCTATTTCTACAGCGCGGAAAAAAATCCATTTGTGTGGATATATCATAAATAAATAAGATTCTTATAATATGAAGCGCATAGTATTATCAATCCTATCTTACTACTCCAAAATTATAATCTTCATTACGAATTTTTGGATCAATCATTATCAAATCGAGCAAAGAAACTGGCTCTGAAGTAGGAAATGTGATACTCAAGGCCTTCCCCGGAGAACTACAGCTTGCAGGGTCATTAACACATATTTGCCTAAAGCACTTAAAATGCATTGCTGAAGTACGTCATTTCTATCACATTTTTCTGATTTCAGGGAACCCAAATTAAAAAAAAAAAAAAAGCACCAAGCAACTGCAGATTAAAAAGAGTGCCTGAGATAATTAACCTTCTAACTAAGTCTTCTCTGAGCTACAATTCTTGCAGACACCTTATCTTGAAACACGGCCTACATTCTGCTTCAGAACGGAGGCAAGACCAATAACTTCCCTGTCGTGAACACGTACACATCACGAAGGAAAAAAAATATCATCAAGCATGAATTCCATTTTTCCTATTCTGTCATTCAAAATCATCGTACCTGATTACACAGAATAAGAATTAGTATTCTATATTAAAATGAGAAGCTGCTCGAAGACCTACGAAAATTCATGTGTGGATAAAACCTATCCATCCTTTAACGCTGTCATCTATGCAGCAGCCTTGTGCAAAATTTCGGAAGATACGTGGCAAAACAGGGGAACATTGTCTAGGGAGGAGCAACCTGTAATATTCATTTGGAAAACAGCAATACCAACGATTTCCCATTGCAGAAACAATGCCTGGAAGAAAGCAGCCTAGTGCTACCATTTCTGCATCAGCATTACAGAAAAACATGGCACGACCCTCCGCAGAATTTTGATACGGATTATGTAACTTCCAAAGGCGCAAAAGTAGTGGTCAGCTTTTGTTCATCTGTGAAACAGGTTCAAGTACACGAGTTTCGGGAAATGAGAGTCGAAGAAAAAATTTCAAACACGAAACACCTTAGATTTTATAATGGCAGACCACCTAACTACCCGTTCAGGACTCGAAACGAAATCTCTAGTCTGTACCGCTCAGGTACTACCATCAAATAATTAATGTAAATGGCTGGCTGCTTGCTGAAAGTGGTAGGAGGATACATAACGGCACGCTTCTAGAACTAATAAATAACCCAATCAACACCAGACCGGAACACCAACGAAGGAACACGTCCATGCCTCAGAAAGGCACAAGTAGAACTAAAGGAGTTTTCAGGTTTACATACCTGTGGTGCGTCCGGGTCGGCGGGCGGCTCTCCAGCCACGGAGCTACTACCCAGGCTCGGTTTCTCGCAGTCATCCCCGCCCAGAAGCTCCTCCGCCGACAGCACGGGCACCGGCGGCGGCGGCCAAGCCGCCTCGGGCGCGGCGCGGGCCGGCGCCGCCACGCACAGGTTGTAGGAGTAGGGCAAGGTGCCCTCGCAGAAGTCGGCCGGGAAGGCGGCGCCGGCCAGCGAGAAGCGCTGCGCGCCCAGGCAGCGCAGCACGGCGGGCGGCCCGGCCCGGCGCAGCCGCGCCAGCACGGCCAGCGCCACGCTCAGCACCAAGAGCGCCGACAGCAGCGCCAGCGCCAGCACCAGGTAGAACTGCAGCTCGGCCGCCGCCGCCGCCTCGGCGCCCGCCGGCCGCTCGCTCAGCTCCGGCAGCGCCTCCTGCAAGCTCTCGGCCAGCACCACGTGCAGCGTGGCCGTGGCCGACAGCGCCGGCTGCCCGTGGTCCTTCACCACGGCCACCACTCGCTGCTTGGCCGCGTCCCGCTCGGACACGGCGCGCGCCGTGCGCACCTCGCCGCTGTGCAGCCCCACGCGGAACAGCGCCGGCTCCGACGCCTGCACCAGCTCGTACGACAGCCACGCGTTGCGCCCCGCGTCCGCGTCCACCGCCACCACCTTGGCCACCAGGTAGCCGGCCTCGGCCGAGCGCGGCACCACCTCGAACGCCGCCGCTGCCGGACCCTCTCCCGCCGCCGCCGCCGCCGCGCCCACCGCCGCGCCTCGGGCGTCCGCCGCCGGCCAGAGCACCCGCGGCGCGTTATCGTTGCGGTCCAGCACGAAGACGCGCACCGTGGCCGTGGAGCTGCGCGCCGGCGCGCCGCCGTCCTGCGCCCGCACCGCCACCCAGAACTCGCGGCACTGCTCGTAGTCCAAGGAGCGCTGCGCGTACAGCGCGCCGCTCCGCGCCTCCACCGACACGAGCGGCGCCGCGCCCGCCGCGCCCGCGCTGCCGCCCGCCAGCCAGTAGCTCACGCGCCCGTTGGCGCCCGCGTCCGCGTCCCGCGCCTGCACGCGCAGCACCAGCGCGCCCGCCGCGTTGTTCTCCGCCACGTACGCGCTGTACGCCGCCTCCTCGAACACCGGCGCGTTGTCGTTCACGTCCGACACCTCCAGCACCAGCTCCGTGCTGCTCCACAGCGCCGGCCTGCCCCGGTCCCGGGCCACCACCGTCACGCGCTGCTCGGACGCCTGCTCGCGGTCCAGCGCGCTCGCCGTCACCACCTTGTACGAACCTCCTGACGATGCCACGATCGTCAGCGGCGCCTCGCCCGACAGTTCGCACGACACCTGACCGTTCTCTCCAGAGTCCGGGTCGTTTACGTTCAGGAGAGCCACCACGGTGCCAACCGGAGCGTCCTCAGACACGGGACTCGAAAGGGATAGAATGTTGATCTCGGGCGCGTTGTCGTTCTCGTCGGTGATGTCGATCTGCACTTCACAGTGATCGGTGAGTCCGCCGCCGTCCGTAGCCTCTAAGACAAAAACGTATTTATTTTTCTCCTCGAAATCCAGGGCACCCGCCGTCCTAATCTCGCCACTCTCGCTGTTGACAGTAAACAAGAGGCGCACTCCATCTGGGACGTTGCCAAAGGAGAAAGTCACGCGCCCATTGGAGCCCGCGTCCGCATCTGTCGCCCGCACCTGCAGCACCATCGATCCCGCCGGAAGATTCTCTGCCACTCGAGCCTCGTAGACGCTTTTACTGAACATGGGTGGGTTGTCATTAGCGTCTGTCACGTTGATGAGAACCTGCAATGTCCCGGACCTGGCAGGCTCCCCTCCGTCAACTGCTGTCAGCATCAGATCGAAGGAACTCTGCTTCTCCCGATCCAACGCTCTCTCCAGCACTAATTCCGGCTGTTTCTTTCCACCCGGCTTTTCCTTCACTGACAGTGAAAATGACGGGTCGCTGGTGAGATGGTAAGTCAGAAGGGAATTACTTCCTGCATCAGAATCTCTGGCCAACTCCAGCGGAAAACGAGCACCCGGAAGCGTCAACTCCAAAATTTCCAGTTCCACAGAAGCCTTGCTGAAAACTGGGGAGTTGTCGTTCACGTCCTCGATGGCCACCTCGACGTGGAAAATATTCAGCGGGTTGTGAACAACGGCATCGAAGCTCACCGAACACGTCGCCGACTCGCCGCACATCTCCTCCCGGTCCAGCCTCTCGTTCACGTACAGGTTCCCGTTCTCCTCATTCACTGTGAAGTATTTCAGCTGCTTCTTGCCGGCAGATGCCACCCGCAGCTTGCGCGCCGGCAGCTCGTCCGCGCTGAGCCCCAGGTCCCGCGCCAGCGGCCCCACGAGCGAGCCTCTGCCCAGCTCCTCGGGGATGGCGTAGCGGACCCGCTCGGCCGCCGCCCGCCACCACACGCACAGCAGCACCGCGCCCAGCAGCGCTCGCCCGCCGCCCGGCCCGAGCCTCTGCCGCCGCCTCACCGCCATTCTCTGCCGCCACAGCTCGCCGCGCTCCTGCCTCCTGCCGCTGCCCTGCCTCCCTTGCAGCCGCTCTCGCCACACACCGCACGCACCGCTCACAGGCAGCGCAGCCAGCCCGCTCGGGCCACCTCGGACGCCGCTGCTCCCCGCCAAGGGCCGCCTCTCGCCGCCTCTCGCCGCCTCTCGCTGCCGCTGCCGCTGTGTCCGGCGCCGGGCGAGCGAGCAGCCTGCGGGGGCAGGACGCTGCGGCGGCGGCGGCTCCAGCGCCGCTCGGCGGCGGCCAACAGCGACACCCGGAGGCGCCGCCGCGCCACTGCAGCCGCCGCACGGCCGCGCTCAAGGGGGCCCGGCTTTGGGCGGGGCTCAGCGCCCGCACCGGCTCCGGGATCGCTCCTCCACCGCAAACCGCGAGCAAAGAAACACTGGCTAATTTCGACTCCAAGGCATTTCTATCTGACATGTGCAGTCGGATGCTTTTAGGGCATTCTTTTGAGTCACACCGAAAGGTCACAAACAAATATTAATGGCAGGGCAGTAAAGAATGGAATCCAGCTGCTCTTTATAAAATAAATGTACATCTAGTAAGCAGAAAACGATAATATAGGGAAGATTTGAAGAGTTTTTTCGCACTTCGTCACATGATTTGCTCCTTTCATTATCTGGGATGAATTAATTTCGGATATAGATCAACCTAAAGCAATGCAATAAAACCCTATGGAAGGATAACTGCATAACATACACTCTACTCTTTATGTCTCATTGAAGTTGCTTATTTTGCATCTCCATATCTGACTTGTTGACAAAACAAAGCACAAAGCAATGCTGGGTCCTTCATACAGCTAAATAGTGTTTTTAGTTTCCAACTTAAACTTTTCTTTAAAGGTCATTTAATGTACACCTCTGCAATAAACAGGAATACTTTCTGATAGACTTGAACGTTGGAGGCATATCCAAAACTGCTCTGGGCAAAACGTTCCGTATTCTGACAACCCACACTGTAAAGCATTCTTCTAATCAAAACCTCCGTTCTTTTCGTTAAAACACTTGTGTCCTGTCCTATGACCACCGGCCCTGGTAAAAACTGCTTTGTTCATATTTCCTATAAGTTTATGAGTAAATTAAAACAGAACAACCAATACTTTGGAAAGTCTGAACGCAGATATTTTTTTCTCCAGGCATGAAGAACTAAACTCCTTCAGTCCTTCTGCATAGCAGAGTTGTTCCAACCTTTAGACCACTTCCATGACACTTCTAGGAACTCTAGCATGGGCAGTTGGAATATGCGCCCAAGAAATTCATGCAGTCTACATTTTCACACGAAGATTTGAAAGGGGGTGAAGAACTTTCCCGGACCTGCTGGGCAGAGGACTTATTATGCAGTGCACAACACAATTTGAGCAGCTGGTGCCCATTGGCAGCACACGTCCCATCTTATCTCCCACCAAGAACCCAAAGCACTTCACTGCAAAGCTGTTCCCTATCCTCAACCCTATGTTTAAACCGGGGATTGCTCTAAGACAGGTGCAGAACATTGCCCTTTGCCCTGTTCAACTCCATCATGTTTGCAAGGGGCCACGTCTTCAGCCCAAACCTCATCGGTATCTCTGCCCCCTCATGAATCAAATCAGATTGGTGTCAGCTGCAAATTATCTGAAGGTGCACTCAACCCCACTGTCCATGAAGGTACTAAACTGGTCACTACTGGAAAGTACTGGTCCCAGGAAGGACCCTTGAGGGACAGCACAAGTTACTGATTTCCACCTGCACATTGAGCCACTGTCTGTGACTCTTTGGAGGTGACTCTCCAGCCTGTTCCTCAGCCATTTCACAACCTCCAGGTGATTGCCCAGAATGTTATTCTGGGTGATGACCTGGGGCACACGGCACACGTTCTCCCACTGGCCCCTGGTCTGTTCGGAAACCTTGTCTGTGCTGGGTGGCTGCTCTGCACTTGGAGGACTGCAGCAGAGATGCTTCTGCACTATTACAATACAAAGAAAATATTTCTAGTTAAGCACACCTATGATTAGGAAAACTTTCTCTTTACAGCTATAAACATTACAGGTGTGTGTGTGGGAACTGCTCCTGCACTGCTAACAACTGGGACAGAGAAGACCTTCCACAGAATATCAGACACACTGGAGTTGAGCTCATGACAAGCAAGCGTTAGAACCATGTAGAAATTAACAGATGCAATAACATCCTCTAAGTCTCACTTGCTCTAAAGAAGAAACTCAAATCACACCACACTCCATCAGGCACAGGCTTGTGTTATCTGTGACACATGACGAGCAAGGATATGAACGAGTTCTTCTCCAGCCTCACACACTGAGCTCCCCTGCCTTCTTTTCCTTCTCTCCATGGAACTGGAATGTTTTGGTTGTGTCTCCTCACCAGTCACAGTTATCATGAGATGATAATGCACTACAGGCACACCCAGAAGGGAGGTGCATTTGTTCACCACAATTATGATAGGCAACGGAATTATTTTAAAGCACACAAATGATGAACAATCATACTAAAAGATCAGCAGTCATCCAATGGAGAATGGCTCATCAAACCATTGGTTTAAAGAGAATCTCCTCCCTGTCTTCATCACACACTATTTCCCACCAAGATGTAATGTCTGGTAAAGCCATATTTACATCAATTTCTCCCAACAGTGACAGAACACAGAGTCACTCTCATATCTCCTGCCTTCCTCTCCCACTGAAACAAGAGCAAGAGACAATAACAGGCCACACATTGCTGATAAAGATAGATTGTTGATAATAGTATATATACTCACTCACAGAGTAAATCAAGGAAAAACAAGACAAAGAAAAAACCTGCAGAAAAACTAAAATATGGATCAGATAAGGCAAGGAAATATTAGAAAAAGTTGTCAGAAAAGCCCACAGTAAAGTCTTCTAGGCCTTGATTTCAGGCCTTAAAATTCATCCTTGAGAGCACTTCGAAGTCACTGAGTTCTCAATCTTAAAAGGAGTCCCAAAAACTTACACTGAAAAATACGATGTGGGGCTCATTTGAAGAATTACTCCTCCCTTCATCAACTTTTCCACTGTGTGGTCAGCTTACCTTGCACAACTATTAAGCCATCACTTCAAACAGATTCCCATAGGCCTCATTCCCAATCTTCTCATATATTACAAATTCCCTTCTTGCTTTGCTACCTATTCTTACTATTCCCCACAAACACAGTTTTTTCCTAGGTGGCTCAAGGAAAGATTTGCTGGAAAAAAAAAACCAATCACTCTTTCAAATTTTAAAGTACTGACCAGTACAGTGAAAAGGAGCTGCAACCTTCCTGGAAACAAAGGCCTGAATGAAAGTTGAATTAAAACTCTGAAGTAATTCTACATCACAATGTTGCATAGAGATACAGATGGATAATGGAGATTTCACACAGGATTAATTAGGTGTTCTACAGAAGAATGAGGGTTCTATATGAATACCTATGGTGGAAAGTGTTATGGTTGGAGGACTGTCATTGTCTTTCATGACACAGAAACCGGGATCAGAACAGAACAGAAATGGCACTGGCCTTGGCACCAAGAATCAAATCAAACTGTTTTCAGCCAAACCCACACTGAGTCACCGATTTTCCTGACACAGAACTGAGCTCTCATCCTCCTCACTCTGCATTCACAGCCTTTAGTTTCACCATCAACATATACCAAAAGTTTGGTGTACGTTGGCCATAGAGAAAAGAACACCTTGTAAAAAAATATGTTTATGAAGTGGTATTTGTCTAATGAAATATTCAAGGTCAGGCTGGGTGGGGAACTGAGCAACCTGGTCTGGTGGAAGATGTCCCTGCCCATGGTGGAGCAGTTGCAACAGGATGAACTTTAAGGTTCTTTTCAATACAAACACAAAGTATTCCATGATGCTGTGTTGAAAATCATGAGCTTATTATTACATTTATGGCTTAAAAGTATGAATGAGGGATTCTCTGCCTGCTGGATAATTATGTTTTGGAGTTTGCAGCTTTGTGAGGATCAATAAGGATCAGCTACAATCCTTGAAATAAATCCAGGCAAACAAACAAAAAAACAATGCAATCCAAACCAAACCTCCAAAAAAACCCCCTCTACATCAATCCAGTCAAGGATAGAGAAATACCAGAAGAATATCAATCATGGCCTTACATTTCAGATTGTGCCAATCATAGTGAACACACAACACAGGAAACTCAATTGTAACTGATACACAGGAGGCCTCACACAGGAGCTCACTACATAGACACCACACAGTCATTTCCTTGCATAGGAAGACAAAGAAAAAGCTTGGAATTACAGCTGTGGGCCTAATCTAACTGTTGGGACAAACAGACACCATCCATTCATTCCTTTTGAGCATTCATTCCTTTTGAGTGAAATCCAGCACCAGCCCTAGCTCTGGATAGACAGACTTCTTCTCTCTGCCCAAATGTAACATGAAAGCAAATTTTGCATACAGACATCATTCAAAGAAAAGCTCTGTGCATAGCTTCCCTCATCCCAAGCATCACAACTAAAATTATTCTGTTCCTCCCCATTATAAGAAAAAGTGGAAAAAGTTTTATAGACCATAAATTGTTACCAGTTCTGCCAAAGACCCAGGTATCCAAGCATCAGCTCAAAGGCAACATCTTTATTCTCCATCACATGGACTCCTCAAAACATGTGTTACTGCCACTCTTAATGCGAAAGAATATGGAACCCAAACTAGGCCATTTCAGGCCAAAACACATGATATAAAATCATAAGACTCCTCCTGACTCATCTTCATGAGGACAGCAACAGCTCTGAGAATGAACAAAACTCATTCCAGGTCTGCACCAGCACCTCCTCACACGCCACACACCAACATTCCCCACTAACCCTTCATAGCTCACATGGTTATCACAGATCTATTAGATTAAAAGGAGACTCCACCAAAAGGAAGGTTGCTCAGGCAGTATCTCCTTACCATGGATAATATTTGATTTCTCGCCCCAGACATGTGACAAGAAAAAGCATTTATTACAGAGACATTTTAAAGAAACATGTCCATGAAAATCTGTCTCTTTTCACCTATAAACAGGAAAGAACCACCTTCAGATCATCAGGAGAGCAAGGCAGAAACTGAACACCTGCAGAATTGAAGAGCTCACAACACACTTCTGGGTTACATAACTCAGAGTAGATGATTAATAATGTTGTTTATAGCATAGAGTGTATTGCTTGCTCTTCCCATACAGCATCTTCCATAAGCAACAAATTAAACTTTGAAGTTACATAATTATGATGACATGCAAATACTTAGTAAGAACCTCCCAGGGTTCAAACTAATGCTGGAATAAATATCGTCTGGACAACTAATTTGAGAAGATAAACCTCGCATTGCTTCATACTAGAGATAGGAACTGCAAAGGAAAAACATTTCCTTGAGACGTTCAGCAGACATTCACACACAGCTCACAGAACACAAATTTCCAACCCTTCACATTGTCCATAGCATTCCTTCACCCATACATCTTAAGAAAATCTGAAAGTGGAGACCCAGTTCTCCAGACCGTTTTTCTTCCCACCACCAATTCCACACAGATATTTTTACATCTCTGTACCATGGAAGCTGCATTTGCCTGCTCTCTGAAATTCTGTGAAGAGACTTCTTAGGTTTGAAAGGAATAGCTGAGAAGGCTTCCAGAGACACTGAGTCAGAGAATATCTGCACTGGGGGAATTCAGCCGGCCTTCTATCTCCTAGTGCAGCTTGAATCTCTCCCTCCCCATCCAGGCAATTCTCTTGCCATGCTAAATATTTTATAGCCAAGGCTCATCCAGCTTCCTCTGACGTAGCTCCACCATGAAAATAAAGAAAAAGAAAAAGCCATTCTGCCGTTTCCTCCTACATTTCCTTCTCCACTTGCAGCCACCCACAACTTGCAAGGAGTCAACACCTCCAGAGGATCCCTCATCTTCACAACAGGCAAACAGATACCATCAAGGACCACTTCTTGCCAGGCCCAACCCTCTACTGGGGACAAAGGTCAAAGCATGCATGATGCAAAGACTTTTTCTGCTGACCACCACTATGTATCATGCAGAACAATAAAGGCTGAGAACAACATGCTGAAAAGTTCCACGCAAAGCCATCAGCTTTTTTTTTTCTTTGAGACATTCAAACTATTTAAGCACTTGTGCTGTTGGGAAGAAACATGAGCCTGATAAAAAGGTGAATTCCTTAATAACGTGATACATCAATTCAGAGGATCTCTCCTAACAGGAAAACGGATTCTACACAGCACAGGTGACATAGGGAAAGGGTACCCAGAAGCTGATCAATACCCAAATTTCACACCTAAAGGACAGCCTGAAAAGAGCAGTCTTTTCCCTCCTTCCTTCTGGAATAACTAGAAAGTTGAGGACACACCTGATGATCCCTGAACGAGAGCAATTAGCAGCATCACCCAGAATGTCACCGAAGAAATTTTTACTTAGCTGTCGAGTAAAATCTCCTATACAAGGCATCGTACACGGCGGGGAAAAGGCAAAGCAGTACCATGAGGAAGTGTCGTAGAGAAAATCTGGGAAAAAAACCTCACCGAGGGAACCAGGTTATCCGAGAGTGGGGCGCCGGCAGGATCCTCGTCCCCCAGCAGCGGCGCGGGCTCGTCGGGCAGCGGCCGGGCCGGGAGGGTGTCGCAGCAGCTGCCGCTGGCCGAGAAGCGCAGCTGGCTCTTGCGCGAGTCGGCCGTGAGCGACACGTCGTGCGAGTAGGACTGCAGGAAGGCGCGCACGCCGTCGATGCCCACGAAGTGCGAGACGGGCACGCCGCGCAAGGCGCCGCCGGCGGGCGGCAGCAGCTGCTGGCGGCGCCAGCGGCGCAGGCGCAGCGCCAGCAGCAGCAGCAGGAAGGCGACGAAGAGGCAGGAGACGGCGGCCACGGCCAGCACGAGCCAGCGCGTCAGGCTCACGGCCTCAGGCTCGCCCGGCGCCGCCGCCTCGTCGGCCGCGCTGCCCAGCTCGGCCAGCAGCTCGGCCACGCTCTCGGCCAGCACCACGCTCAGCGTGGCCGTGGCCGACAGCGCCGGCCGCCCGTGGTCCTTCACCACCACCACCAGGCTCTGGCGCGCCGCGTCGCGGGCCAGCGGCGAGCGCGCCGTGCGCACCTCGCCGCTGTGCAGCCCCACGCGGAACAGCCCCGGCTCCGTGGCCTTGGCCAGCTCGTACGACAGCCACGCGTTCTGACCCGCGTCCGCGTCCACCGCCACCACCTTGGCCACCAGCGCGCCCGCCTCCGACCAGCGCGGCGCCAGCTCCACGCCCGACCACGCGCCGCCCGAGCCCGAGCCCGCCCGCAGCGCGGCCGGCGGCGGGTACAGCACCTGCGGCGCGTTGTCGTTCTCGTCCACGACCAGCAGCAGCACCGACACGTTGCTGCTCAGCGCCGGCGCGCCGCCGTCCTCCGCACGCACCCACAGCCGCAGCTCGCGCACCTGCTCGTAGTCCAAGGAGCGCAGCGCGTACAGCGCGCCCGTCTCCGCCTGCACCGACAAGTACGACGACAGCGGCGCGCCCCGCACCCGCCCCTCCGACAGCCGGTAGCGCACGCGCGCGTTCTGCCCCCAGTCCGCGTCCGTCGCGCGCACCGTCAGCACCAGCGCGCCCGCCGCGTTGTTCTCCGCCAGCCGCGCGCTGTAGCGCTCCTCCGCGAACACCGGCGCGTTGTCGTTCACGTCCAGCACGCGCAGCGCCAGCACCGCGCTGCTCTGCAGCGCCGGTGACCCGCCGTCGGCCGCCCGCACCGTCACGTTGTACTCGGACACCTGCTCTCGGTCCAGCTCTCTCGCTGTCACCACGCGATAGTAATCGTCAAAAGACTTCTCCAGCCTGAACGGGACATCCCCTTCGAGCGAGCAGCGCACCTGTCCGTTGGCACCAGAGTCAAGGTCCTGCACGTGCAGCAGGGCTACAACAGTTCCTGGCTTGGCGTCTTCCGAAATATCGTTCAACTGTGATGATACTGACAGTTCGGGCGCATTATCGTTCACATCCGTTACAACGATCGCGACTTTTGCAGTGTCTAAAAGAGCTCCACTATCATGTGCCTCCACCTCCAAATCGTAAAAATAGCATTCCTCGAAGTCTAGGCTCTGCAACAGACTGATCACTCCAGTTTCAGAGTCCAGGAGGAAAATATCCGTTGCTATGTTGCTCACTTTCTTCATAGAGTATTTCACCTGTCCGTTCAGTCCCTCGTCAGCGTCGGTGGCTGTGACGGTGACGAGGACGGAGCCCACGGGCACGTCCTCGGGCACACGCACCGTGTACTCCGCCTGGCTGAACACCGGCGCGTTGTCGTTCGCATCCAGCACCGTCACTCGGATCCGAGCCGTGCCCGTCCGTGCCGGATCGCCGCCGTCCATCGCCCTCAGCACCAGCTCGTGAAACGCCGCCTCCTCCCGGTCCAGCGCCTTCGCCAGCACCAGCTCGGGACGCTGATCGCCGCCGGGGCCCGCCTGCACGTCCAGCGAGAAGTGCTCGTTACCGCTCAGCTCGTAGCTCTGCAGGGAATTCTGTCCCGTATCGCGGTCATGAGCCCTAGGCAGTGGAAATCGCGCCCCGGAGGCTGTCGTCTCGCTCATTCTCCGTTCCGTTTCTCCCTCTCGGAAGCTGGGTGCGTTGTCGTTTATATCCGTAATTTCTACTTCGATTCTGTAAACCTGCATTTCCCCCTCCACTATCAGCTCACAGCGCAGCACGCACTGCTGCACACTCTCACACAGCTGCTCTCTGTCGATCCTCTCCACTGTCACTAAATGTCCCGTCTTCCCGTGCAGAGCAAGATACTGACTCCTACCTCTTTCTGCAATGCGTACGCCGCGCTCGACCAGCGCCGGCAGCTGCAGCCCCAGGTCCTTGGCCACGTCGCCCACGAACGAGCCCTTGGGCATCTCCTCGGGTATTGAGTAGCGCAGCTGCCCCCACGCCGCCTCCGACACCGCCAGCAGCATCACCCAGAGCAGAGCTCGCTGTCGCCGGCCCCAGCGCCTCCCCGCTGAGCACATCCCCTCCGCGGCACCGCAATACGGCGGGCAGTTCGTCCGTTCGTCCGTCCCTCCTACAGCCGATCTGCAATCTACTCTGGCTTCCGCTTCTGGTGTAATTTCTTCTCCTTCTCGCCCCTCCCAGCCGCTTTCGCTGGCCCCTCTGCACCGATCCACACCGCAGGTACGATCCAAACCCGGCGTTCGCCGTGTCAGAGAGGGAGCGGGCGAGAGATCCCATCCGCAGCGGGCGGGGCTGCAGCGCTCCGAGCTTCCTCTCGCTCCTCTCGGTCAACAGCGGCGCCCGCAGCCTCCTCCCGGCACTGCAGCACCGAGCGCTGCCCGCCCACCCGTAGCTAAACAGGAAGACAATCGTCGCAGACACCTCTCGCTTTTCCAGCTGTGGCTCGAAAGCAACACGACCGTGAAGAAGGCTGAGGTTTCTCGTGATCGGAGTTTTTCTAACTCAGCGAAAAATATACTTTAACGCTGGTAGCAAATTAAAATATGTTGTCTGATTTTTTCGTGTACAAAAGTCTTAATCCTATCCTATTCGTCTAAAAACACGAGTTGAAGACGAGCTGCTTGAATGACTAATGTAACAACATCAAAATCAAAGAGGCTTACAAATACAGAACGCGATGATCAAACACACTACCGTGTCCATAGGACTAGCTAAGATACCAGGTTAATTGACCCAATGGCCGGAAATTTTCTTTAAGTTTTTCCGTTCATACAGAAGACGGTCTAAATTACCCACTGCACAATGACTGACTAAGAAGAGGTGTTTAAAGGCAGAAGAAGGTGGACTCTAACACAGCCCCTTACAACTGCCGTGAAGTCTGATTGCTCAGACACCTGCCAGGTGCTCTGGGATGTCTCCCATTAAGATATTAATGGGAACAGACGACAGTAGGAGAAGCCCTGGATACTCAAAGATGATTATCTCTAACCTCCGATTTCACACTGTAGTTCCCTGCAGCAGTTTTCGCCAAATGCACTACAACTAAGGCAGAGCCAGGAAGTACCTACAGTGAACCTTGCTAGAATATTCTAAGTTAATACGCACTTACAATCAGTCATTCTATAGCGACAAGAAAGTATTCAATTTTCTTAAAACCCAAGGTGCAAGGAATTGAAGCTTGTTATTAAAATATTAAACTAATTCTTTGTCATTCATGATGCCAATACGTATTTTCACCAAAATACTGTAGAATAGAAGAAGAGCCGCATGCCCTAATTGGCGGGGACCATGGATTAATGTGGAAATTGACTTGATTCAAGTACTTAAATCGCTATTTGGGCCGATTCTTTTGACATTTGATGAAGGTTTTCTCGATCTCACCACCCTATCTTTGAAAAACCGATGTAAAAGATATTGGGAAAAAATGGATGACAAGTTAAATAAGGTACAAAATATCGTCGCCTTCTGCAAAACGCAGAGAGAAAGAAAACTAATTTTTTGGGTTTTGCTATTTTTCTTCACCTTTTACACTTTGACTTGTGAATGAAAGAAATATCAGAATCGTGACAAAATATTAAAGTACCAAACAGGATGGAAAAACACTATTAACTACAGCTAAATGCTCCCACTAATGTTGCCATTCCTAAAATTTCTGCAGCAGAACTTCCCAAAGAATTAGAGACATTTCCATCTTCCACAACTGGTGAATTGTCTGACAGTCTCCCATAAATGGAATCCCAGTCTCAAGCTCCCTTTAGGACATAATAATGACATGGAAGAAATAACACAGGTGTTTGTGTTTTGCCATGCACAACACCCAAAATTATATTTTATATATATAAAAATATAAATTAGGAAAGAAAAATCTCCAGCACCAAGTGTCAAATTTGTTTTTCACAAACCCGTCAAGCAGATTCAGAGCATCTTCGTCTATAGAGAAAGGATTCACCTTCACCATAACTACTAATACAACTTAAGGCAACGTAAAAACACCAGACAGCAACTTGCATTTGAATATGAAACTGTGATCACCGAAAAACCAATAACTGCCACCACGAAATACGTACTCCTAGAGGGAAGAGTGACCCAAATTTCACGCAGAAACATACCAGCACACTTCAGTAGACACTCCGGGAAAAATAAAAGGAAAAAAGGATAACGTTTCGAAAAGCCTCAAGGACAACAATGGAAACACGCAGATTTACAGACCTGAGCTGCGTCGGGGTGCGCGGGCACATCTACCAAATCGGCGCTGCAGTTCGGGCTCGATTTCTCGCAGTCATCCCCGCCCAGAAGCTCCTCCGCCGACAGCACGGGCACCGGCGGCGGCGGCCAAGCCGCCTCGGGCGCGGCGCGGGCCGGCGCCGCCACGCACAGGTTGTAGGAGTAGGGCAAGGTGCCCTCGCAGAAGTCGGCCGGGAAGGCGGCGCCGGCCAGCGAGAAGCGCTGCGCGCCCAGGCAGCGCAGCACGGCGGGCGGCCCGGCCCGGCGCAGCCGCGCCAGCACGGCCAGCGCCACGCTCAGCACCAAGAGCGCCGACAGCAGCGCCAGCGCCAGCACCAGGTAGAACTGCAGCTCGGCCGCCGCCGCCGCCTCGGCGCCCGCCGGCCGCTCGCTCAGCTCCGGCAGCGCCTCCTGCAAGCTCTCGGCCAGCACCACGTGCAGCGTGGCCGTGGCCGACAGCGCCGGCTGCCCGTGGTCCTTCACCACGGCCACCACTCGCTGCTTGGCCGCGTCCCGCTCGGACACGGCGCGCGCCGTGCGCACCTCGCCGCTGTGCAGCCCCACGCGGAACAGCGCCGGCTCCGACGCCTGCACCAGCTCGTACGACAGCCACGCGTTGCGCCCCGCGTCCGCGTCCACCGCCACCACCTTGGCCACCAGGTAGCCGGCCTCGGCCGAGCGCGGCACCACCTCGAACGCCGCCGCTGCCGGACCCTCTCCCGCCGCCGCCGCCGCCGCCGCCGCCGGCCAGAGCACCCGCGGCGCGTTGTCGTTGCGGTCCAGCACGAAGACGCGCACCGTGGCCGTGGAGCTGCGCGCCGGCGCGCCGCCGTCCTGCGCCCGCACCGCCACCCAGAACTCGCGGCACTGCTCGTAGTCCAAGGAGCGCTGCGCGTACAGCGCGCCGCTCCGCGCCTCCACCAACACGAGCGGCGCCGCGCCCGCCGCGCCCGCGCTGCCGCCCGCCAGCCAGTAGCTCACGCGCCCGTTGGCGCCCGCGTCCGCGTCCCGCGCCTGCACGCGCAGCACCAGCGCGCCCGCCGCGTTGTTCTCCGCCACGTACGCGCTGTACGCCGCCTCCTCGAACACCGGCGCGTTGTCGTTCACGTCCGACACCTCCAGCACCAGCTCCGTGCTGCTCCACAGCGCCGGCCTGCCCCGGTCCCGGGCCACCACCGTCACGCGCTGCTCGGACGCCTGCTCGCGGTCCAGCGCGCTCGCCGTCACCACCTTGTACGAGCCGCCCGGCGACGCCACGATCGACAGCGGCGCCTCCCCCGACAGCTCGCATGACACCTGACCGTTCTCGCCGGAGTCTCTGTCCCGCACTTTCAGCAGGGCCACCACGGTGCCGACTGGAGCGTCCTCGGGCACGGGACTCGACAGCGATAGTACAGTGATCTCGGGCGGGTTGTCGTTCACGTCCAGCACCTGCACATCCACCTTGCACTGCGCCACCAAACCCCCTCCGTCCTTCGCTTCGACAACCAGGCCAAATGCGCGCGTGTCCTCGAAGTCCAAAGCCTCATGCAACGTGATAGATCCACTCTCCGCATCGACCGCGAATTTCTGAAGTACCTTAATCGGCAATTTCCCGAAGCCGTAGCTGATGAGGGCGTTGGTGCCGACGTCGGCATCTGAGGCTGACAGGTTTAGCACTTCCGAGCCTGGCGGTGTGTCCTCGCGCAGGCTCACACGATACCGGTCCTGAGCAAATACGGGCGGGTTGTCGTTGGCATCCGCCACGTTAACCCGAATGTGGACAGTCCCGGACCTCACGGGATCCCCGGCATCTACTGCTGTAAGCATTAACTCAAAGGAGCTCTGCTTTTCTCGGTCCAGGGCTCTCTCCAGGACCAGTTGCACTTTGCTTCCGTCAGAACTATCCTTCATGGCCAGAGAGAAGGACGGGCTGCTGGTGAGATGGTAAGTCAGCAGCGAATTACTCCCCACGTCTGCATCATGGGCCATCTCCAGCAGAAAACTAGTCCCGGGAAGCGTCCATTCACCTATCTCGAGGTCTAAAGCAGCCTTGCTGAAAGTCGGGGCATTGTCATTCACGTCCTCGATGGCCACTTCCACGTGGAACATGTTTAGTGGGTTTTGCACGACCGCCTCGAAACTGACAGAACAGGTCGCCGAATCGCCGCACATCTCCTCCCGGTCCAGTCTCTCGTTCACGTACAGGTTCCCGTTCTCCTCATTCACTGTGAAGTATTGCTTCTCCTCGCTCAGCTGCAGCTTGCGCGCCGGCAGCTCGTCCGCGCTGAGCCCCAGGTCCCGCGCCAGCGGCCCCACGAGCGAGCCTCTGCCCAGCTCCTCGGGGATGGCGTAGCGGACCCGCTCGGCCGCCGCCCGCCACCACACGCACAGCAGCACCGCGCCCAGCAGCGCTCGCCCGCCGCCCGGCCCGAGCCTCTGCCGCCGCCTCACCGCCATTCTCTGCCGCCACAGCTCGCCGCGCTCCTGCCTCCTGCCGCTGCCCTGCCTCCCTTGCAGCCGCTCTCGCCACACACCGCACGCACCGCTCACAGGCAGCGCAGCCAGCCCGCTCGGGCCGCCTCGGACGCCGCTGCTCCCCGCCTCTCGCCGCCTCTCGCCGCCTCTCGCCGCCTCTCGCTGCCTCTCGCTGCCGCTGTGTCCGGCGCCGGGCGAGCGAGCAGCCTGCGGGGGCAGGACGCTGCGGCGGCGGCGGCTCCAGCGCCGCTCGGCGGCGGCCAACAGCGACACCCGGAGGCGCCGCCGCGCCACTGCAGCCGCCGCACGGCCGCGCTCAAGGGGGCCCGGCTTTGGGCGGGGCTCAGCGCCCGCACCGGCTCCGGGATCGCTCCTCCACCGCAAACCGCGAGCAAAGAAACACTGGCTAATTTCGACTCCAAGGCATTTCTATCTGACATGTGCAGTCGGATGCTTTTAGGGCATTCTTTTGAGTCACACCGAAAGGTCACAAACAAATATTAATGGCAGGGCAGTAAAGAATGGAATCCAGCTGCTCTTTAAAAAATAAATGTACATCTAGTAAGCAGAAAACGATAATATAGGGAAGATTTGAAGAGTTTTCTCGCACTTCGTCACATGATTTGCTCCTTTCATTATCTGGGATGAATTAATTTCGGATATAGATCAACCTAAAGCAATGCAATAAAACCCTATGGAAGGATAGCTGAATAACATATACTCTACTCTTTATGTCTCATTGAAGTTGCTTATTTTGCATCTCCATATCTGACTTGTTGACAAAACAAAGCACAAAGCAATGCTGGGTCCTTCATACAGCTAAATAGTGTTTTATTTTCCAACTTAAACTTTTCTTTAAAGGTCATTTAATCTACACCTCTGCCATAAACAGGAATACTTTCTGATAGACTTGAACGTTGGAGGCATATCCAAAACTGCTCTGGGCAAAACGTTCCGTATTCTGACAACCCACACTGTAAAGCATTCTTCTAATCAAAACCTCCGTTCTTTTCGTTAAAACACTTGTGTCCTGTCCTATGACCACCGGCCCTGGTAAAAACTGCTTTGTTCATATTTCCTATAAGTTTATGAGTAAATTAAAACAGAACAACCAATACTTTGGAAAGTCTGAACGCAGATATTTTTTTCTCCAGGCATGAAGAACTAAACTCCTTCAGTCCTTCTGCATAGCAGAGTTGTTCCAACCTTTAGACCACTTCCATGACACTTCTGGGAACTCTAGCATGGGCAGTTGGGATATGCGCCCAAGAAATTCATGCAGTATACATTTTTCACACGAAGATTTGAAAGAGGGTGAAGAACTTTCCCGGACCTGCTGGGCAGAGGACTTATTATGCAGTGCACAACACAATTTGAGCAGCTGGTGCCCATTGGCAGCACACGTCCCATCTTATCTTCCACCAAGAACCCAAAGCACTTCACTGCAAAGCTGTTCCCTATCCTCAACCCTCTGTTTAAACCGGGGATTGCTCTAAGACAGGTGCAGAACATTGCCCTTTGCCCTGTTCAACTCCATCATGTTTGCAAGGGGCCACGTCTTCAGCCCAAAACTCATCGGTATCTCTGCCCCCTCATGAATCAAATCAGATTGGTGTCAGCTGCAAATTGTCTGAAGGTGCACTCAACCCCACTGTCCATGAAGGTACTAAACTGGTCACTACTGGAAAGTACTGGTCCCAGGAAGGACCCTTGAGGGACAATACAAGTTACTGATTTCTACCTGCTTTCTACCTGCACATTGAGCCACTGTCTGTGACTCTTTGGAGGTGACTCTCCAGCCTATTCCTCAGCCATTTCACAGCCTCCAGATGATTGCCCAGAATGTTCTTCTGGGTGATGACATGTTGGACACTGCACACGTTATCCCACTGGCCCCTGGACTGTTCATGGAAACCTTGGCTTTGCTGGGTGGCTGCTCTGCACTTGGAGGACTGCAGCAGAGATGCTTCTGCACTATTACAATACAAAGAAAATATTTCTAGTTAAGCACACCTGTGATTAGGAAAACTTTCTATTTACAGCTGTAAACATCTAAGGTGTTTGTGGGAACTGCACCTGCACTGCCAACAACTGGGACAGAGAAGACCTTCCACAGAATATCAGACACACTGGAGTTGAGCTCATGACAAGCAAGCGTTAGAACCATATAGAAATTAACAGATGCAATAACATCCTGTAGGTCTCACTTGCTCTACAGAAGCAACTCAAATCACTCCACACTCCATGAGGCACAGGCTTGTGTTATCTATGACACATGATGAGCAAGGATATGAACGAGTTCTTCTCCAGCCTCACACACTGAGCTCCCCTGCCTTCTTTTCCTTCTCTCCATGGAACTGGAATGTTTTGGTTGTGTCTCCTCACCAGTCACAGTTATCATGAGATGATAATGCACTACAGGCACACCCAGAAGGGAGGTAAGTTTGCTCGTCACAGTTATGATAGGCAACGGAAGGATTCTAAAGCACACAAATGATGAACAACCATACTAAAAGATCAGCAGTCATCCAATGGAGAATGGCTCATCAAACCATAGGATAAAGGGAATCTCCTCCCTGTCTTCATCACACACTATTTCCCACCAAGATGTAATGTCTGGTAAAGCCATATTTACATCAATTTCTCCCAACAGTGACAGAACACAGAGTCACTCTCATATCTCCTGTCTCCTACTCCCACTGGAACAACAGCAAGAGACAATAACAGGCCACACATTGCTGATAAAGATAGATTGTTGATAATAGTATATATACTCACTTACAGAGTAAATCAAGGAAAAACAAGACAAAGAAAAAACCGGAAGAAAACCTAAAATATGGATCAGGTAAGGCAAGGAAACATTAGAACAAGTTGTCAGAGAAGCCCACAGTGAAGTCTTCTAGGCCTTGATTTCAGGCCTTAAAATTCATCCTTGAGAGCACTTCGAAGTCACTGAGTACTCAATGTTTTAAGGAGTCCTTAAAAACTTACAATGAAGAATACGATGGGGGCTCATTTGAAGAATTACTCCTCCCTTCATCAACTTTTCCACTGTGTGGTCAGCTTACCTTGCACAACTATTAAGCCATCATTTCAAACAGATTCCCATAGGCCTCATTCCCAATCTTCTCATATATTACAAATTCCCTTCTTGCTTTGCTACCTATTCTTACTATTCCCCACAAACACAGTTTTTTCCTAGGTGGCTGAAGGAAAGATTTGCTGAAAAAAAACCAATCACTCTTTCAAATTTTAAAGTACTGACCAGTACAGTGAAAAAGAGCTGCAACCTTCCTGGAAACAAAGGCCTGAATGAAAGTGGAATGAAAACGCTAAAATAATTCTTCATCACAATGTTGCATAGAGATACAGATGGATAATTGGGATTTCACACAGGATTAATTAGGTGTTCTACAGAAGAATGAGGGTTCTATATGAATACCTATGGTGGAAAGTGTTATGGTTGGAGGACTGTCATTGCCTTTCATGACAAAGAAACCAGGATCAGAACAGAACAGAAATGGCACTGGCCTTTCAAGCATCAAATCAAACCATTACTCAACCAAACCCACACTGAGTCACCGATTTTCCTGGCACAGAACTGAGCTCTCATCCTCCTCACTCTGCATTCACAGCCTTTAGTTTCACCATCAACATATACCAAAAGTTTGGTGTACGTTGGCCATAGAGAAAAGAACACCTTGTAAAAATATATGTTTATGAAGTGGTATTTGTCTAATGAAATATTCAAGGTCAGGCTGGGTGGGGAACTGAGCAACCTGGTCTGGTGGAAGATGTCCCTGCCCATGGTGGAGCAATTGCAACAGGATGAACTTTAAGGTTCTTTTCAATACAAACACAAACTATTCTGTGATGCTGTGTTGAAAATCATGAGCCTATGATTATATTTATGGCTGAAAAGTATGAATGAGGGATTCTCTGCCTGCTGGATAATTCTGCTTTGGAGTTTGCAGCTTTGTGAGGATCAATAAGGATCAGCTACAATCCTTGAAATAAATCCAGGCAAACAAACAAAAAAACAATGCAATCCAAACCAAACCTCCAAAAAAACCCCCTCTACATCAATCTAGTCAAAAATAGAGAAATACCAGAAGAATATCAATCATGGCCTCACATTTCAAATTGTGCCAACCGTAGTGTACACACACCCCAGGAAACTCGATTGTAACTGATACACAGGAGGCCTCACACAGGAGCTCACTACATAGACCCCACACAGTCATTTCCTTACATAGGAAGAGAAAGCAAAAACTTTCATCCACAGCTGTGAACCTCACATAACTACTCTAGGGCAGATACAATTCATTCATTCATTTTGAGCTATATCACAGTGAAATCCTGCACCAGCCCTTGCTATGGATAGACAGACTTGTCTCTACCCAAAAAGAACATGAATGCAAATTTTGCACACAGACATCATTACAAGAAAAGTTCTCTGCATAGCTCGTCTCATCCCAAGCATCAGCCCTAAGATTATTCGGTTCCTTCCCATTATTTGAACAACTGGAAAATATTTTATAGCCCATAATTTATTATGAGGTCTGTCCAAGACCCAGGTATCCAAGCATCAGCCCAAAGGCATTATCCCCATTCTTCAGCACATGGACTCCCCACCAGATGTGTGACTGCCACTCTTGACGCAAAAGAACATAGAACCCAAACTAGGCCATATGAGTCCAAACCACACAATATAAAATCATTAGACTTTTCCTGACTCATCTTCATAAGGCCTGTAATAGCCCTGAGGTTGAACAAAACTCATGACAGGTCTCCACCAGTAGCTCCCCACACACCACACCCACAACACTCCCCTCTAACCCTTCACAGCTCACATGGTTATCACAGATCTTCAGAATTCAGAGAGACTATACCAAAAGGAAAGTTGTCCATATTATATCTCCTTACAATGGATATTTGATTTTTTGCCCCAGCCTTGTGTCTTGAAAAAGCAGTTAATACAGAGATATTTTAAAGAAACATGTCTATGAAAGTCTCTTTCTTTTCCCCTATAAAGAGGTAAAAAACATCTTCAGGTCATCAGAAGAGCAAGACAGAAAGTTAACATCTGCAGAATTGAAGAGCTCACAAGACACTCCTGGGTTACATAACTCAGAGTAGATGATTAATAACGTTATTTATAGAACAGAGTACATTGCTTGCTCTTCCCATACTGTATCCTCCATAAGCAGAAAATTAAGCTTTGAAGTTATATAATTACAGTGACATGCAAATATTTATTAAGAACCTCCCACGGATCTCCATGCTGCTGGAGAACAGATCTTCTATACAATCACTTTGGGAATAAATATCCATTGAGAGAAAAGCAGTACAGAAAACCTCTCACTGTCTGAGAACGACCACTGAGACCCAAAGGAAATGTCCGCAACTAAATAAAATAAACCACTCCCAAATGCATAAACATCCAGTCATCATAACAACGGCTCATCCTACTTGAGCACAGGGCTGACTTGGAAGATTCATGATTCTCACAGTTTAAAAGGATGTGACACGGAGCCACTACGTGTTGTTTCTAAAGAACTTCAATCGGCTCATGAACACGTGGTATCAGAGAAAGACATCACCCTGCAAAACACGCTAATTCCAAATGCATATAATGCATCACACCCATTGAAAAATACAGAATGCTGAGAGGAATTCCACTTCACAGAGGAAACGAAGCAGAAAAAAAAAAGAAACTTGATAAAAACACAAAGAAGCAACCTCCACCCAAGAATAACCTCGTGCCTCCTACTGCGCCAAACTACAGCTGAAAAAGGATTCCACGACCACTGGCAGTAAGAAGCACCAGAACACAGCGTCCTGAAAAAGCAGGATGTACCTTCCAAGTCTGCAAATGTTTCTATGTAGTACTCGGACCACGAGAAGAAATGAGAGCAAAACAGGGAAGAGAACGCGCCGCACAAAGAATTTGCACCCAGAAACTCACCGAAGGAGCGGCGGGATCGACGGGGAGGGCATCGGCAGGATCCTCGTCCCCCAGCAGCGGCGCGGGCTCGTCGGGCAGCGGCCGGGCCGGGAGGGTGTCGCAGCAGCTGCCGCTGGCCGAGAAGCGCAGCTGGCTCTTGCGCGAGTCGGCCGTGAGCGACACGTCGTGCGAGTAGGACTGCAGGAAGGCGCGCACGCCGTCGATGCCCACGAAGTGCGAGACGGGCACGCCGCGCAAGGCGCCGCCGGCGGGCGGCAGCAGCTGCTGGCGGCGCCAGCGGCGCAGGCGCAGCGCCAGCAGCAGCAGCAGGAAGGCGACGAAGAGGCAGGAGACGGCGGCCACGGCCAGCACGAGCCAGCGCGTCAGGCTCACGGCCTCAGGCTCGCCCGGCGCCGCCGCCTCGTCGGCCGCGCTGCCCAGCTCGGCCAGCAGCTCGGCCACGCTCTCGGCCAGCACCACGCTCAGCGTGGCCGTGGCCGACAGCGCCGGCCGCCCGTGGTCCTTCACCACCACCACCAGGCTCTGGCGCGCCGCGTCGCGGGCCAGCGGCGAGCGCGCCGTGCGCACCTCGCCGCTGTGCAGCCCCACGCGGAACAGCCCCGGCTCCGTGGCCTTGGCCAGCTCGTACGACAGCCACGCGTTCTGACCCGCGTCCGCGTCCACCGCCACCACCTTGGCCACCAGCGCGCCCGCCTCCGACCAGCGCGGCGCCAGCTCCACGCCCGACCACGCGCCGCCCGAGCCCGAGCCCGCCCGCAGCGCGGCCGGCGGCGGGTACAGCACCTGCGGCGCGTTGTCGTTCTCGTCCACGACCAGCAGCAGCACCGACACGTTGCTGCTCAGCGCCGGCGCGCCGCCGTCCTCCGCACGCACCCACAGCCGCAGCTCGCGCACCTGCTCGTAGTCCAAGGAGCGCAGCGCGTACAGCGCGCCCGTCTCCGCCTGCACCGACACGTACGACGACAGCGGCGCGCCCCGCACCCGCCCCTCCGACAGCCGGTAGCGCACGCGCGCGTTCTGCCCCCAGTCCGCGTCCGTCGCGCGCACCGTCAGCACCAGCGCGCCCGCCGCGTTGTTCTCCGCCAGCCGCGCGCTGTAGCGCTCCTCCGCGAACACCGGCGCGTTGTCGTTCACGTCCAGCACGCGCAGCGCCAGCACCGCGCTGCTCTGCAGCGCTGGTGACCCGCCGTCGACCGCCCGCACCGTCACGTTGTACTCGGACACCTGCTCTCGGTCCAGCTCTCTCGCTGTCACCACGCGAAAGTAATCGTCGAAAGATTTCTCCAGCCGGAACGGGACATCCCCTTCGAGCGAGCAGCGCACCTCGCCATTCGCCCCCGAGTCCCGGTCTTGCACATGCAGCAGGGCCACTACAGTTCCCGTTGGGGCGTCCTCAGAAATCTCGTTGAGCGCTGACCGCACAGATACCAGAGGTGCGTTATCGTTTATGTCTGTGACCGTGACCTCGACTTTGGCAGTGTCGAAAAGACCTCCGCCGTCTCGTCCCTGTATCTCCAGCTCATATAAGTCGCCTTCTTCGAAGTCCAGATTTTGTAAGAGAGTGATTGCACCCGTATCTTGGTCGAGCTGCAGCATTTTCAAAGCTTTTCCCGTGCTTTTCTTCAACAAGTATTTCACATTCCCGTATCCCCCCTCGTCGGCGTCCGTGGCCGTAACGGTAACGAGTGTTGAGCCCACGGGCACGTCCTCGGGCACACGCACCGTGTACTCCGCCTGGCTGAACACCGGCGCGTTGTCGTTCACATCTACCACCGTCACGCGGATCCGAGCCGTGCCCGTCCGTGCCGGATCGCCGCCGTCCATCGCCCTCAGCACCAGCTCGTGAAACGCCGCCTCCTCCCGGTCCAGCGCCTTCGCCAGCACCAGCTCGGGACGCTGATCGCCGCCGGGGCCCGTTTGCACGGCCAGCGAGAAGTGCTCGTCACCGCTCAGCTCGTAGCTCTGCAGGGAATTCCGGCCCGAGTCCGGGTCGTGAGCCTCAGCAAGGGGAAACCGCGACCCCGGGGCTGTAATTTCACTTATTCTCTCTTCCAGCTCAATTTCCTTGAATTTGGGTGCGTTATCGTTAATGTCCGTGATTTCCACTTCAATGCGGTAAACTTTCATTTCCCCCTTTGCTAACAGCTCACAGCGCAGCACGCATTGCTGCACACTCTCACACAGCTGCTCTCTGTCGATCCTCTCCGCCGTCATTAAATGTCCCGTTTTTCCGTGCAGAGTGAAATATTGAGCACTACCTTCGGAAACTACGCGGACGCCTCGGTCTCGAATCTCCGGCAGCTGCAGCCCCAGGTCCTTGGCCACGTCGCCCACGAACGATCCCTTGGGCATCTCCTCGGGTATCGAGTAGCGCAGCTGCCCCCACGCCGCCTCCCACGCCGCCAGCAGCATCACCCAGAGCAGAGCTCGCTGCCGCCGGCCCCAGCGCCTCCCCGCCGCGCACATCTCCTCCGCTGCCGCTTTTTCCTGCCTCCGTCTACCGATATGCCTCCTTCTTCAACTCAGGCCCCAACTCAGCTCTCCTGGCTTCTGCCGCCGGTCATTCTGTCTCGTTGAAGCACGGATCCGCACCGCGGGGACCCTCGCACACCGCCCGCCGCCGAGCCTGACGGGGAACGACCGATCGAGTCTGTCCGCAGCGGGCGGGGCCGCAGCGCTCGGAGCTTCCTCTCCCTCCTCTCGGTCAACAGCGGCGCCCGCAGCCTCCACCCGGCACTGCAGCACCGAGCGCTGCCCACGGTGTTCACGGGCAGCTCTCGGAGGCGCCAAAGTCCTTACGGAGATGCAGTGTCCAGTCCAGAGGGACAAAACCACTAATTTCTCCAGCCGCCTTTTAGCAGACATGGAATACCACCAAGCTGAAATTCCATTAGGGAAGAACTGTTATGTTCCCTGTCTAGTTCACCAACGAACCTACACTAATAGAGTAATTATTCAGCACCACCCAAGTCCCAGTACGGGCCTTCCGGAAAGATGGATCAGAAAGGAAAAATATTCACTCACATTTCCTGAGAACATCATGTAAAATTATCAGGTCTTACTTTATGGATAAAGATCCCTTTGGAATTTCAGCAATTCCTACCAAGCTTTGTAGACAATTTTTCCCCACTGTACCTGAACACGCGTGATGTAAAAAAAAAAAAAAAAATCAAAAACCCGAACAATACATGTTAGTAATTTTGGACAGCACAAATTGAACGAAAACCTCTCCACTACCCGTCTGACAGCTAATGAGGTAGGCAGTGACATGGACCAGGCCAATTTCTTTTGTTCACTGAAGCTTGCCATTTACACAACTACCTTCCATCAAAAGAATGAGGCCACACGGAACACGGGAGGAGAATTCATTTTGAAGGAAAGGCCTGCTACTTCTCCATTCACAGATCCAAATTTGCGTTTCACTTTGGGCTGCAACATCAAAAGAGCAGTAAATAAACATCTTTTTTTTCCTACACCTGTTCCCTAGGCGATCATCAAGAAAGCAAAGTCGGAAAGCCAGAATTTTAAACTTCAAACATCTCCTTCTACACACAGAAAATTTGCCTTCATCATTAAAAAGCCCCAATGATTCAGAGAAGTTCCATTATAAAGTTATTGAGCTAAACCTCAACATGTCATAAGGAAAAAGCTGCCAACTAAATGTGCCTGGTCAAAGTAGAAACGAAAATGAAGGAAATGGAAAGGGAACTCAGAGCATCACCAGTCCTGTACGAATGTCTGCACCACAAGCTAGAAAGTACAGACATTCCACTAAGCCTACAAGTGCGACAGCTGATTAAAACAGAATTGCCCGTATGAAGCCCTGCCTTTTAGGACACAAGGGACATGACTTTTTGGAGAGTTCTTTGTAACACAGACCTCTAGGAATGCTAAAAACAAAGAAAAAAAAAACAAAAAAAAACCCCAAAAAACAAAAAACAGACAAAAAAAAAAAAACCCCACGAAAAAAGTAACGTCGCACGATCATAGGAAATGCTCTGGAAGGAAGACTAGAATGGATTTACAGACCTGAGGTGCGTCCGAGCCTGAGGACGGATTTCTCACAATGGTGCTGCTGCTCAGGCTCGGCTTCTCGCAGTCATCCCCGCCCAGAAGCTCCTCCGCCGACAGCACGGGCACCGGCGGCGGCGGCCAAGCCGCCTCGGGCGCGGCGCGGGCCGGCGCCGCCACGCACAGGTTGTAGGAGTAGGGCAAGGTGCCCTCGCAGAAGTCGGCCGGGAAGGCGGCGCCGGCCAGCGAGAAGCGCTGCGCGCCCAGGCAGCGCAGCACGGCGGGCGGCCCGGCCCGGCGCAGCCGCGCCAGCACGGCCAGCGCCACGCTCAGCACCAAGAGCGCCGACAGCAGCGCCAGCGCCAGCACCAGGTAGAACTGCAGCTCGGCCGCCGCCGCCGCCTCGGCGCCCGCCGGCCGCTCGCTCAGCTCCGGCAGCGCCTCCTGCAAGCTCTCGGCCAGCACCACGTGCAGCGTGGCCGTGGCCGACAGCGCCGGCTGCCCGTGGTCCTTCACCACGGCCACCACTCGCTGCTTGGCCGCGTCCCGCTCGGACACGGCGCGCGCCGTGCGCACCTCGCCGCTGTGCAGCCCCACGCGGAACAGCGCCGGCTCCGACGCCTGCACCAGCTCGTACGACAGCCACGCGTTGCGCCCCGCGTCCGCGTCCACCGCCACCACCTTGGCCACCAGGTAGCCGGCCTCGGCCGAGCGCGGCACCACCTCGAACGCCGCCGCTGCCGGACCCTCTCCCGCCGACACCGCCGCGCCCGCCGCCGGCCAGAGCACCCGCGGCGCGTTGTCGTTGCGGTCCAGCACGAAGACGCGCACCGTGGCCGTGGAGCTGCGCGCCGGCGCGCCGCCGTCCTGCGCCCGCACCGCCACCCAGAACTCGCGGCACTGCTCGTAGTCCAAGGAGCGCTGCGCGTACAGCGCGCCGCTCCGCGCCTCCACCGACACGAGCGGCGCCGCGCCCGCCGCGCCCGCGCTGCCGCCCGCCAGCCAGTAGCTCACGCGCCCGTTGGCGCCCGCGTCCGCGTCCCGCGCCTGCACGCGCAGCACCAGCGCGCCCGCCGCGTTGTTCTCCGCCACGTACGCGCTGTACGCCGCCTCCTCGAACACCGGCGCGTTGTCGTTCACGTCCGACACCTCCAGCACCAGCTCCGTGCTGCTCCACAGCGCCGGCCTGCCCCGGTCCCGGGCCACCACCGTCACGCGCTGCTCGGACGCCTGCTCGCGGTCCAGCGCGCTCGCCGTCACCACCTTGTACGAGCCGCCCGGCGACGCCACGATCGACAGCGGCGCCTCGCCCGACAGCTCGCACGACACCTGACCGTTCTCGCCCGAGTCTCTATCCCGCACTTTCAGCAGGGCCACCACGGTGCCGACCGGCGCGTCCTCTGGCACGGGGCTCGACAACGAGAGCGTCGTGATCTCGGGCGCATTGTCGTTCTCATCGGTGATATCTATTTGAGCCTTACAGTGAGCCGTTAACCCGCCTCCGTCTGTCGCCTCCAGACCGAAGATGTATTTATTCTTCTCCTCGAAATCGAGTGGTCCAACCGTGCGGATATCGCCGCTCTTGCTGTCGACAGTGAACAAAGCGCGGATGCTTTCCGGCACGTTGCCGAAGGCGTAGGTGATGTGCCCGTTGGATCCCGTGTCCGCATCTGTCGCCCTAACTTCTAGCACCAGCGACCCTGCCGGCAAATTCTCTGCTACTCTTGCCTCGTAGACTTTTTTGCTGAACATGGGCGGGTTGTCATTTGCATCAGTAACATTTACGCGAACCTGGACAGTCCCAGATCTAGCGGGGTCCCCGCCATCCACTGCCGTCAGCTCCAGCTCAAAGGAGCTCTGCTTCTCTCGGTCCAACGCCTGGTCGAGCACCAAAACTGGTTGCTTGGTTCCGTCGGGGTTCTCTGTCAGAACCAGTGTAAAGGATGGGTGGCTGGTGAGCTGGTAATTCAGCTGAGAGTTGCTTCCTGCGTCCTCATCTCGGGCCATCTCCAGAGGAAAACGAGCACCCGGAAGCGTCCATTCACCGATCTCGAGGTTCAGAGCAGCTTTGCTGAAGACTGGGGAATTGTCATTCACGTCCTCGATGGCCACCTCGACATGGAAAATGTTCAGTGGATTGTGCACCAGCACCTCGAAGCTGATGGAGCAGGTCTCCGATTGACCGCACATCTCCTCCCGATCCAGTCTCTCATTCACGTACAGGTTCCCGTTCTCCTCATTCACTGTGAAGTATTGCTTCTCCTCGCTCAGCCGCAGCTTGCGCGCCGGCAGCTCGTCCGCGCTGAGCCCCAGGTCCCGCGCCAGCGGCCCCACGAGCGAGCCTCTGCCCAGCTCCTCGGGGATGGCGTAGCGGACCCGCTCGGCCGCCGCCCGCCACCACACGCACAGCAGCACCGCGCCCAGCAGCGCTCGCCCGCCGCCCGGCCCGAGCCTCTGCCGCCGCCTCACCGCCATTCTCTGCCGCCACAGCTCGCCGCGCTCCTGCCTCCTGCCGCTGCCCTGCCTCCCTTGCAGCCGCTCTCGCCACACACCGCACGCACCGCTCACAGGCAGCGCAGCCAGCCCGCTCGGGCCGCCTCGGACGCCGCTGCTCCCCGCCAAGGGCCGCCTCTCGCCGCCTCTCGCTGCCGCTGCCGCTGTGTCCGGCGCCGGGCGAGCGAGCAGCCTGCGGGGGCAGGACGCTGCGGCGGCGGCGGCTCCAGCGCCGCTCGGCGGCGGCCAACAGCGACACCCGGAGGCGCCGCCGCGCCACTGCAGCCGCCGCACGGCCGCGCTCAAGGGGGCCCGGCTTTGGGCGGGGCTCAGCGGCTTAACGTGATTTCAAATGCATTTAAAGCTTAGCTGCGCTCTTTAATGATTTTCTATTATCTTTTTGAGTAGCAATGCATTTTTCCACATAACATCAGACACTCTGTGGTGAGCTTATGACAACACATGAGAGTTAGAAACATTAGGAAGTGTACGGATCGGATGCTACAACATTTTGTAGGACAGACTACCTAAGCAAAAGCAATTGCAAGTGCATGGCCCTCCATCAGGCACAAGAATGTATTCTGTATGACGTACAACAAACAAGGAAAATTACCAACTCTTCTTCTACTCTCAAATAGAGTGGATTCCTGTCTTCTCTCCAATGCTGCACAGCTCTCTTTTTGGTACTGCCCCTTAACATCTCTGGCAAAATTTATCACGAGGGAATAAAGTACCATGATCACATGAAGCAGAGAGGTACATTTATCTTATCGCCAGCATTCTGAGAAGAAACTGAAGGATTCAAAACACATGAATGATAAACTGCCAAACTAAAAGATTAGCAGTCATCCAACAGAGAATGGCTTTTCTCACTAATGGCTCAGAGGAATTCTTCTGCCCTCTTTTATCACACACCGTGTTCCATAGAGATATTTCTAAGGTGATGTTTACCTCCCTTCTCACAGACAGAAACAGAACTCAAAGGTACCCTCACCTCTCCTGCCTTTCACACCTGCTGTAGCATGAACAAGAGGTACTAATACACGATGCATTGCCGAATGAAGCAAGGCTGATAATTTCAATGAAACTTTCCCAGACAGAAAGCGAGGAAACAAAAAACAAAAAAAAAAAAACAAAAAAAAAAAGAAAAAAAAAAACCCAAGAAAAAAAAACCAACAAAAAACCAAAAAAACCCAAAACCAAAAACAAGCAAAGAAAACCAAAATTAAAAAAACCCAAACAGACAAAAAAAAACCAAAAACCAAAACTAAACAAAAAACAACAACAACAACAACAACTACAAAAAAAAAAAAAAAAAAAAAAAAAAAAAACCCAAAAAATTAAAAAAAAAAAACCACCAGAAAAAATAAAAACAAAAAAAACCAACCCAAAAAACATATATCAAACAAGCAAGGCAACAAAGCATTAGAAGACACGGAGCAGTTCGAGAAATTTGCCAGGAAATCCCCTTGGTCTTCACTGTGGGCATTGCAATTCATCTCCGTAAACACCTGGAAGTCACTGAGGCCTCCAGGTGCAAGTGCAGCCCAAAAGTTATACATTGAAGTAAGAGGTGTTTAAGTATAAGTAAATAAGTAAGTAAATGTAGTAGTGGGGTATATTACAAAAACTAAGCATCAGCTCTAAGCATTTCTATTACATGAACTCCCAAAAATATGAAATATCTGAGGTCTCTTTCTGAACTTTAGCTTTCTAAGAAATTCCAACAGATTTCCTTTTTCCTTTTACTTCATATTTCTCTCACACAAAATTCTGTCCTTGCTGGCTGAATTAGGTATTTGCTGCCAAACTTGAGTCAGAATTTCAGAAGAAGCACTCACCAGAAATGAGTAAAAAGACAAGACCTGGAAGTCTAATCACACCTATGAAGACACATTACATCTCTGTGCTCCTGGGAGCTGCCAGCGAATAATGAGATTTTTATACGGGAATTATAAGCCATTCTACACAAGGATCATGGCTTCAACTGCATAGTTCTTCAGGAAATACTTCACTGCTGGAGGACCGACATTGCCTTTCAAGAAAGAGATACCACGATGAATGAAAAAAAGCATAGACTTTGGCACTGACCTTCGCATGAAGCACGAAACCCAACCATTTTCCAGGCAAAGTCATACCAACCCATCAATTTTTTTGCATTCAAATCCAGTTTCTCATTCTCCTGGCTCCGCATTCCCAGCTCTTTTTTTTGGCATTGTGGACAATAACCACAATAAGCTTCTAACCACTTATCAGCCACAGGGAAAACCCATTAGATTCTACCTCATTTGAGGGAAACATAAATTTAGCTGACATTCACCTTAATGGTATGGATGAGAGCTGCTTTTCCATCATGATAATTATAAGTCATCTTTTGGTGTTTCACATGATCACAGAATCATCAGAGTTGGAAGAGACCTTCAAAATCATCTAGTCCAGACCAGCACTGCCGTAATAACGCTTGAACAGTATCTCCAAGTTCCACCTTCAGGAGCCTCTCAAACACCTCCACAGACGGTGACTCTTCCACTTCTCTGGGCAAGTTACTCCAATGGCTTTCAAGAAAAATATTCAAATATCTGATCTGAACCTCCCCTGGCACAAATCAAGGCCATTTCCTCTTGGCCTTTCACTTGAGCCATGAAAGAAGAGACCAACCCCCACCTCACTCCAACCTCCATTAAAGTAGTTACAGAGAGCAATGAGGTTCCTCCTGAGAATCCCCTTTTCAAGACTAAACAACTCCTCTTCTTCTCACAAGTTTTACCAGCTTTAATTTGTTTGCAGGATTGCAAGGCAAAATGAGGTCCAGCTTTACTCCTTCACAAGGAACAAACAAATTAAACATGAAAAGACTGAGAAACCATCAGAAGAGCATGAACCATAGATTCACATTTTAGATCACGTCAGCTGACTTAGGTTTATAAAATAAAGGAGTTTGTAAGAAGTATTCAGGATGCTCATACCATACATCCCATATACAGTCAGATCTTAGACCTTCAAAACAAAAAAAAAGCTTACAACCACAGCTTTGGGCCTTGTTTAAAATCCAGGACAAACTGCACATTTACACCTTCCTTTGAGCCACTTCGCTCTCCTGTGCAGGCCCTGCCTCTGGACAGAGGAAACTCTTGCCCTACTCCAAACACCACACAAAGGTAAGTTAAGTCTGCAAGCAAATTTTGTTGTAAGAAAAGCTGCACACACAACTTCTCAGATCCCAAGCATCACAACAAAGATTATTCTGTTCCTCTAAGTACTTTGAACAAATGTAAAATGCTATAAAGACCATAAATTATTACCAGCTCTATTAAAGATCCAGTCATCAGAGTATAAGCTCAAAGAAAGCATCACATGTGAGCTCTCTGAAGAGCTCTGAAGGTTGTGTGACTTCATCACTTGTAATGCAAGAGAATGCTGAGTCAAAAACTAGGCCATTTTAGTCCAAACCACTTAATGTAAAAAAATTCTTCTCCAGAGTTACTTTCAGAAAGCCAGGTTTAATCAACAGAACATATGTCATGTTTCCACCAGTACCTCCTCACACAGAGCACTCCCAACAATCCCTGCAGACTCAGATCTTCACAGATGTTACCACAGATCTTCAAAACTGGCAGAGGGACTCCACCAAAGGAAGAGCTGCTCAGAAGTCTCCTTACCAGGGTAATGTTTGGCTAATATATGGTAATATTTGATTGTTCACTGTGTGCATGCACAAGCAACAGCATTTACTGCAGACATTAGAAACGTTAAAGAAACGTCTATGAATATCGTTTTATAGCTGTAAACATGAACAAAACAGCCAGACAAATACAACAGACACGATCTTCTACACACTTGCAGAGAGAAAGAACCATCTTCAGATCATCAGAGAGCAAGGAAGGAAACAAACACCTATAGAAAGGAAGAGATCGTGACATAGCCTTCTTGATTGTGTAGCTAAGAGTAGGTAATTAATAGAGGTGTTTACTAAGCAGTGAATGCACCAACTGCTCTTCCTAAAGCTCCCACATGACCTTGGTCATGATAACATAATAAAGCTGTTAAATTACACAGTTTTGACCAGCTGCAAACACACACTAATATTCCCAGGGTATTCCATAGGCCTGGAATTACATGTCATGGTACCAAATATTCAGGGAAGGAGGACATCACATTGAGTGATATACAAATGGAAAATGAAAAGATAAACTAAAAAAGCATTCCCTTCTGACCTTCAACAGATTCTCATGTAGAAATACAGGACTCAAATCTCCAATCCTTCACAATGCCCAGGCTGGTCTTTAACCCATCTAATTTACATGCACATGACATATAAGGCCCAGTTTCTCAAGAGCACTTATTTTCATACCAATTTCACACAGATACCTTCACATCACTTTATAAAGGAAGCTGCATTTCTCTGCACATTGGTCTTCTGTGAACAAACTTCAGACAGCTAAAAGGAAAAGAGGAATAGTGCTCCAGGAGAAGCTGGATCAATGAACGTCTGTATAGGGGCAATCACTCTCTCCTTATGTTTAACCCTGTACCTTGGATCCTTCCATTCCCACTCTTGCCAAGGCTCATGCCATGACCTGCATTTTACAGCCAAGGCACACCCAGTTCAACTTGACTTAGGTCAGCTTTTAAAGACAGAAACCAACAAAGCGCCTCTGCCATTTATTTCTGTATAATTTCCTCTTCCACATGAAGCCACCCACCGGTAGGTGGCTTTCAACAGGACCCATCAGCTTCCTAACAGTCACACAGACATCGTCAAGAGAAGAGCTGGACCATTGTCCTCCAGGGCTAGACAAAGATATTTCCTGCTAACCTGCATCCACACATAAAGGCTGAGAAGAGTACAAAGAATGAGCAGCAAAGTTACACTCAGAGGTGTCAAGATTACAATCTAGAGACTCGCGCCACAATAAAGTGTATGTAGGCATGGGAAGACACCTAAAGCAGAAAAGAAACAAAACTACAGCTTGCTACTTATGAAATCATCCATTTAGAACAACTAATACTGAAATGATCATGGGTATTACACATGTAACGGCACAAAAACTACTTGGTGCCCGATGAAACCACACAGACTCAAAGGACATTCTAACCAAAGGCAGCCTCACTATGACAACCTTCCCATGCAACCGGATATCAGAGCACCAAACCTTTCACCACCTGCCTGCAGCAAGAGACAACAGAACAGAACGCATCAACGAGAGAAGCTCTCCTATCATTGCCAGGAGACCTCTCTACACAGGACAGAGTACACGGGAAGAAAGAGGAGGAGAGCTAAAAAAGAAAAGATTACGAAGACTGTCCTGTCCGAGGAACTCACCGTCAGTGAGGCGGGATCCGCTGGGAGGGCGCCGGCAGGATCCTCGTCCCCCAGCAGCGGCGCGGGCTCGTCGGACAGCGGCCGGGCCGGGAGGGTGTCGCAGCAGCTGCCGCTGGCCGAGAAGCGCAGCTGGCTCTTGCGCGAGTCGGCCGTGAGCGACACGTCGTGCGAGTAGGACTGCAGGAAGGCGCGCACGCCGTCGATGCCCACGAAGTGCGAGACGGGCACGCCGCGCAAGGCGCCGCCGGCGGGCGGCAGCAGCTGCTGGCGGCGCCAGCGGCGCAGGCGCAGCGCCAGCAGCAGCAGCAGGAAGGCGACGAAGAGGCAGGAGACGGCGGCCACGGCCAGCACGAGCCAGCGCGTCAGGCTCACGGCCTCAGGCTCGCCCGGCGCCGCCGCCTCGTCGGCCGCGCTGCCCAGCTCGGCCAGCAGCTCGGCCACGCTCTCGGCCAGCACCACGCTCAGCGTGGCCGTGGCCGACAGCGCCGGCCGCCCGTGGTCCTTCACCACCACCACCAGGCTCTGGCGCGCCGCGTCGCGGGCCAGCGGCGAGCGCGCCGTGCGCACCTCGCCGCTGTGCAGCCCCACGCGGAACAGCCCCGGCTCCGTGGCCTTGGCCAGCTCGTACGACAGCCACGCGTTCTGACCCGCGTCCGCGTCCACCGCCACCACCTTGGCCACCAGCGCGCCCGCCTCCGACCAGCGCGGCGCCAGCTCCACGCCCGACCACGCGCCGCCCGAGCCCGAGCCCGCCCGCAGCGCGGCCGGCGGCGGGTACAGCACCTGCGGCGCGTTGTCGTTCTCGTCCACGACCAGCAGCAGCACCGACACGTTGCTGCTCAGCGCCGGCGCGCCGCCGTCCTCCGCACGCACCCACAGCCGCAGCTCGCGCACCTGCTCGTAGTCCAAGGAGCGCAGCGCGTACAGCGCGCCCGTCTCCGCCTGCACCGACACGTACGACGACAGCGGCGCGCCCCGCACCCGCCCCTCCGACAGCCGGTAGCGCACGCGCGCGTTCTGCCCCCAGTCCGCGTCCGTCGCGCGCACCGTCAGCACCAGCGCGCCCGCCGCGTTGTTCTCCGCCAGCCGCGCGCTGTAGCGCTCCTCCGCGAACACCGGCGCGTTGTCGTTCACGTCCAGCACGCGCAGCGCCAGCACCGCGCTGCTCTGCAGCGCCGGCGACCCGCCGTCGGCCGCCCGCACCGTCACGTTGTACTCCGACACCTGCTCTCGGTCCAGCTCTCTCGCTGTCACCACACGGTAGTAGTCTCTATAGGACTTCTCCAGGCGGAATGGGACATCCCTGTCCATCGAGCAGCGCACCTCGCCATTCGCCCCCGAGTCCCGGTCCTGCACGTGCAGCAGGGCCACAACAGTTCCTGGCTGGGCGTCTTCCGAGATCTCGTTCAGCTTTGACGATACTGTCAATTCCGGAGCATTGTCGTTCACATCTGTCACTCTGATCGCGACCTTTGCAGTGTCGAAAAGAGCTCCACTATCGTGTGCTTCCACCTCCAAATCGTACAAATCGCCTTCTTCGAAATCCAGGCTACGTAACAGGTTGATCGCTCCAGTTTCAATATCCAGACGGAAAATATCCAATACCATATTGTTTGCTTTCTTCATAGAATATTTCACTTGTCCGTTCAGCCCCTCGTCGGCGTCTGCCGCTGTTACAGTGACGAGTGTTGAGCCCACGGGCACGTTCTCGGGCACACGCACCGTGTACTCCGCCTGGCTGAATACCGGCGCGTTGTCGTTCGCATCCAGCACCGTCACTCGGATCCGAGCCGTGCCCGTCCGTGCCGGATCGCCGCCGTCCATCGCCCTCAGCACCAGCTCGTGAAACGCCGCCTCCTCCCGGTCCAGCGCCTTCGCCAGCACCAGCTCGGGACGCTGATCGCCGCCGGGGCCCGCCTGCACGGCCAGCGAGAAGTGCTCGTCACCGCTCAGCTCGTAGCTCTGCAAGGAATTCCGTCCCGTGTCGGGGTCATGAGCCCTAGGCAGTGGAAACCGCGCTCCTGACGCCGTTATCTCGCTCATTCTCAGTTCCGTTTCCGCCTCTCGGAAGCTGGGATGGTTGTCGTTGATATCCGTGATTTCCACTTCGATTCCGTAAACCTGCATTTCCCCCTCCACTATCAGCTCACAGCGCAGCACGCATTGCTGCACACGCTCGCACAGCTGCTCTCTGTCGATTCTCTCCGCCGTCACTAAATGTCCCGTCTTCTCGTGCAGAGCGAAATACTGACTCCTGCCTCTTTCTGTAATGCGGACGCCGCGGTCCATTAGCGCCGGCAGCTGCAGCCCCAGGTCCTTGGCCACGTCGCCCACGAACGAGCCCTTGGGAATCTCCTCGGGCACCGAGTAGCGCAGCTGCCCCCACGCCGCCTCCCACGCCGCCAGCAGGATCAGCCACACCAGAGCTCGCTGCCGCCGGCCCCAGCGCCTCCCCGCCGCGCACATCTCGCTAGCGGCGTTCTAAACACGTCGGCCGGTCCCCGCCGGTCACTGCACCGCTCCTGCTCCTTCTCCGCTCAGTTCTTCCAGCACCGCCGCCGATCCGCGGCGCGGTTCTGCACCACGGGGACGATCGCAAACCAGTCTGTTGCCGACCCTCATACGGAGCGAGCGACCGAGTCGGCCCGCAGCGGGCGGGGCTGCAGCGCTCCGAGCTTCCTCTCGCTCCGCTCGGTCAACAGCGGCGCCCGCAGCCTCCTCACGGCACTGCAGCACCGAGCGCTGCCTTCCCCACAGGTAGCTAAACCGAAAGGAGACATTCGTCCCAGAAACCTTCCGCTTTTACGGCTGAGCTCTTCTTTTACGCTCGAACACATCACGACCGTGAGGAAACCCCAGGTATCTCGTGAGCGGATCTTTTGTAAGTCAGGAAAAAATACAATTTGATTCCAGAGATGAAGTAAAATATCTTGTCTGCTTTTCTTGTGTAGAAATATCTTAGTCCTATCCTGTTAGTCTAATAACACGAGTTGAAGTCGAGCTTCTTGAATTGCTGGTTTTACAACAGCAAAACTAAAGAGGCTTACAAATCCAGAATGCGATGATCAAGCAATACCGTGTCCATAGGACTAGAGGAGATATCAGATTAACTAACCCAATGGCCGGAAATTTACTTTAAGTTTTTCAGTTCATACAGAAGACGGTCTGAATTACCCACTGCACTATGCTTGACTAAGAAGAGGAGTTTAAAGGCAGAAGAAGGTGGACTCTAACACAGCCCCTTACAACTGCCGTGAAGTCTGATTGCTCAGACACCTGCCAGGTGCTCTGGGATGTCTCCCATTAAGATATTCGTGGGAACAGACGACAGTAGGAGAAGCCCTGGATACTCAAAGATGATTATCTCTAACCTCCGATTTCACACTGTAGTTCCCTGCAGCAGTTTTCGCCAAATGCACTGCAACTAAGGCAGAGCCAAGAAATACCTGCAGTGAACCTTGCTAGAATATTCTAAGTTAATAAGCACTTACAATCAGTCATTCTATAGCGACAAGAAAGTGTTCCATTTTCTTAAAACCCAAGGTGCAAAGAATTGAAGCTTGTTATTAAAATATTAAACTAATTCTTTGTCATTCATGATGCCAATACGTATTTTCACCAAAATACTGTAGAATAGAAGAAGAGCCGCATGCCCTAAATGGCGGGGACCATGGATTAATGTGGAAATTGACTTGATTCAAGTACTTAAATCGCTATTTGGGCCGATTCTTTTGACATTTGATGAAGGTTTTCTCGATCTCACCACCCTATCTTTGAAAAACCGATGTAAAAGATACTGGGAAAAAATGGATGACAAGTTAAATAAGGTGCAAAATATCGTCGCCTTCTGCAAAACGCAGAGAGAAAGAAAACTAATTTTTTGGGTTTTCCTAATTTTTTTTCACCTTTTACACTTTGACTGGTGAATGAAAGAAATATCAGAATCGTGACAAAATATTAAAGTATCAAACAGGATGGAAAAACACTATTAACTACAGCTAAATGCTCCCACTAATGTTGCCATTCCTAAAATTTCTGAACAGAACTTCCCAAAGAATTAGAGACATTTCCATCTTCCACAACTGGTGAATTGTCTGACAGTCTCCCATAAATGGAATCCCAGTCTCAAGCTCCCTTTAGGACATAATAATGACATGGAAGAAATAATACAGGTGTTTGTGTCCTGCCATGAACAAGCACGCAAAACGATATTATATATATAAAAAAATCAATTAGGAAAAAAAAAATCTCCAGCACCAAGTGTCAAATTTGTTTTTCACAAACCCGTCAAGCAGATTCAGAGCATCTCCGTCTATAGAGTAAGGATTTACCTTCACCATAACTACTAATACAACTTAAGGCAACGTAAAAACACCAGACAGCAACTTTCATTTCAATATGAAATTGTTACCACCGAAAAACCAATAACTGCCACCACGAAATACGTACTCCTAGAGGGAAGAGTGACCCAAATTTCACGCAGAAACATACTACCACACGTCAGTAGACACTCCGGGAAAAATAAGAGGAAAAAAGGATAACGTTTCGAATCGCCTCAAGGACAAAAATGGAAACACGCAGATTTACAAACCTGAGCTGCGTCGGGGTGCGCGGGCACATCTCCCACATCGGAGATGAAGTTCGGACTCGGTTTCTCGCAGTCATCCCCGCCCAGAAGCTCCTCCGCCGACAGCACGGGCACCGGCGGCGGCGGCCAAGCCGCCTCGGGCGCGGCGCGGGCCGGCGCCGCCACGCACAGGTTGTAGGAGTAGGGCAAGGTGCCCTCGCAGAAGTCGGCCGGGAAGGCGGCGCCGGCCAGCGAGAAGCGCTGCGCGCCCAGGCAGCGCAGCACGGCGGGCGGCCCGGCCCGGCGCAGCCGCGCCAGCACGGCCAGCGCCACGCTCAGCACCAAGAGCGCCGACAGCAGCGCCAGCGCCAGCACCAGGTAGAACTGCAGCTCGGCCGCCGCCGCCGCCTCGGCGCCCGCCGGCCGCTCGCTCAGCTCCGGCAGCGCCTCCTGCAAGCTCTCGGCCAGCACCACGTGCAGCGTGGCCGTGGCCGACAGCGCCGGCTGCCCGTGGTCCTTCACCACGGCCACCACTCGCTGCTTGGCCGCGTCCCGCTCGGACACGGCGCGCGCCGTGCGCACCTCGCCGCTGTGCAGCCCCACGCGGAACAGCGCCGGCTCCGACGCCTGCACCAGCTCGTACGACAGCCACGCGTTGCGCCCCGCGTCCGCGTCCACCGCCACCACCTTGGCCACCAGGTAGCCGGCCTCGGCCGAGCGCGGCACCACCTCGAACGCCGCCGCTGCCGGACCCTCTCCCGCCGCCGCCGCCGCGCCCGCCGCCGGCCAGAGCACCCGCGGCGCGTTGTCGTTGCGGTCCAGCACGAAGACGCGCACCGTGGCCGTGGAGCTGCGCGCCGGCGCGCCGCCGTCCTGCGCCCGCACCGCCACCCAGAACTCGCGGCACTGCTCGTAGTCCAAGGAGCGCTGCGCGTACAGCGCGCCGCTCCGCGCCTCCACCGACACGAGCGGCGCCGCGCCCGCCGCGCCCGCGCTGCCGCCCGCCAGCCAGTAGCTCACGCGCCCGTTGGCGCCCGCGTCCGCGTCCCGCGCCTGCACGCGCAGCACCAGCGCGCCCGCCGCGTTGTTCTCCGCCACGTACGCGCTGTACGCCGCCTCCTCGAACACCGGCGCGTTGTCGTTCACGTCCGACACCTCCAGCACCAGCTCCGTGCTGCTCCACAGCGCCGGCCTGCCCCGGTCCCGGGCCACCACCGTCACGCGCTGCTCGGACGCCTGCTCGCGGTCCAGCGCGCTCGCCGTCACCACCTTGTACGACCCGCCCGGCGACGCCACGATCGACAGCGGCGCCTCGCCCGACAGCTCGCACGACACCTGACCGTTCTCACCAGAGTCCCGGTCCCGCACTTTAACCAAGGCCACCACGGTGCCGACTGGCGCGTCCTCAGGCACCGGACTCGACAGCGACAGAATTATTATCTCAGGAGCGTTGTCGTTCTCGTCCGTGATGTCGATCTGCACTTCGCAGTGACTGGTCAGCCTGCCGCCGTCCGTAGCCTCCAAAGCGAAGATGTATTTAGTATTCTCCTCGAAATCTAGGGGACCCACGGTCCTAACCTCACCACTCTCGCTGTCGACAGTGAACAATTTGAGAACTTCGTCCCGGACGTTGCCGAAGGAGTAGGTGACGTGCCCGTTGGATCCTATGTCAGCATCTGTGGCCGCCACCCGCAGAACCAGCGACCCCACCGGCAGATTCTCCGATACTCGCGCCTCGTATATTCTTTTACTGAACACGGGCTTGTTATCATTCGCATCTGTAACGTTTATGCGAACCTGGACACTCCCGGACCTCCCGGGATCACCCCCATCCACCGCCGTCAGCAATAACTCAAAGGAAGTCTGCTTCTCTCGGTCCAATGCTTTCTCCAGCACTAATTCGGGCTGCTTCTTTCCGCCCGGGTTTTCACCCAATATAAGAGAGAAGGACGGACTGCCGGTGAGATGGTAAGTCACCAAGGAGTTGCTTCCAATGTCCGAGTCTCGGGCCATCTCCAGCGGAAAGCTAGTCCCGGGAAGCGTCCATTCACTAATCTCGAGGTCAAAAGCACCCTTACTAAAGGTCGGGGAATTATCATTCACGTCCTCAATGGCCACCTCGACATGGAAAATATTCAGCGGATTGTACACCAGCGCCTCGAAGCTGACTGAGCAGGTCGCCGATGCGCCGCACATCTCCTCCCGGTCCAGCCTCTCGTTCACGTACAGGTTCCCGTTCTCCTCATTCACTGTGAAGTATTGCTTCTCCTCGCTCAGCTGCAGCTTGCGCGCCGGCAGCTCGTCCGCGCTGAGCCCCAGGTCCCGCGCCAGCGGCCCCACGAGCGAGCCTCTGCCCAGCTCCTCGGGGATGGCGTAGCGGACCCGCTCGGCCGCCGCCCGCCACCACACGCACAGCAGCACCGCGCCCAGCAGCGCTCGCCCGCCGCCCGGCCCGAGCCTCTGCCGCCGCCTCACCGCCATTCTCTGCCGCCACAGCTCGCCGCGCTCCTGCCTCCTGCCGCTGCCCTGCCTCCCTTGCAGCCGCTCTCGCCACACACCGCACGCACCGCTCACAGGCAGCGCAGCCAGCCCGCTCGGGCCGCCTCGGACGCCGCCGCTCCCCGCCAAGGGCCGCCTCTCGCCGCCTCTCGCCGCCTCTCGCTGCCTCTCGCTGCCGCTGTGTCCGGCGCCGGGCGAGCGAGCAGCCTGCGGGGGCAGGACGCTGCGGCGGCGGCGGCTCCAGCGCCGCTCGGCGGCGGCCAACAGCGACACCCGGAGGCGCCGCCGCGCCACTGCAGCCGCCGCACGGCCGCGCTCAAGGGGGCCCGGCTTTGGGCGGGGCTCAGCGCCCGCACCGGATCCGGGATCGCTCCTCCACCGCAAACCGCGAGCAAAGAAACACTGGCTAATTTCGACTCCAAGGCATTTCTATCTGACATGTGCAGTCGGATGCTTTTAGGGCATTCTTTTGAGTCACGTTGAACAGTCACAAGCAAATATTTACGGCTGGGCAGTGAAGAATGCAATTTTGCTGCCTTTATTAAAATCCCTGCACATCTACAGCAACAACAAACATAATATAGAGAAGACTTCAAGAACTTTCTCGCCCTTTGTCACATATCTTAAGTTGTTCTTTCACTGTCTGGGATGAATTAATTTGGGATATACATCAGCCGAAAGCAATGCAAGAACCCCCTAAGCCAAGATAGCAAAATAACCTTTACTCTTTCTGACTCATGTAACTTATTTCATTTTCATCTCCATATCTGAACACCTGAAAATGGAAAGTGCAAAGCAATGCAGACTCCGTTATCGAGCTACACAATGTTTTCAACTTAACTTTTCGTTAAAGGTCGTTTAACCCACACCTCTGCCATAAGCAGGAACACTTTCTGCCAGAATTTAACATTGGAGGCATATCCAAAACTGCTCTGAAAAATATATTCCATACTTTGACCACCCACACTGTAAAGCATCCTCCTAATCAAAACCTCCATATTTTCACATGAAAATACTTGTCTGCTGTCCTATGGCACTGCAAGTGCTAAAAACAGCTCGGTTCATATTTCCTCTAAACTTACTCATAAATTTAAACAGAAAGAAAAACCTATGAAATGGCCACACACAAGTACCGTTATGCTTGAAGACCTAAACTCCTCAGTCCTTCTGCACAGCAGACATGTTGTAACCCTCAGACCACATCCATGATCCTTCTGGGAACTCTATCATGTCCATTTGGGATATTGACCCAAGATCTACATGCAATCTACGCCCTCACAAAAAGATTTTAGAGGGGGTGAAGAACCTCCCTGGACCTGCTGGTCAGAGTCCTTGTTATGCAGTTCAGGACACAATTTGAGGAGCACGGGTCCCTTGGCAGCACATGTCCCATCTTATCACCCAACAAGAACCCACAGTACTTATCTACAAAGCTGTTCCCTAAACCCTGCTCTCTGATTAAACTGGGGACTGTCCTAAGCCAAATACAGGAGCTTTCCCTTTACCCTGTTCAACTCCATTATGTTTACACGGGGCCACTTCTTCAGCACATCCTTTGATGGCAACTCTGTCCTCTCGTGAATCAACTCAAATTCATGTTGCTACAAATTGTCTGAAGGTGCGCTCAATCCCATTGTCCATGAAGGTACTAAACTGGTCACTACTGGAAAGTACTGGTCCCAGGAAGGACCCTTGAGGGCAACACAAGTTACTGATTTCCACCTGCACATTGAGCCACTGTCTGTGACTCTTTGGAGGTGACTCTCCAGCCTGTTCCTCAGCCATTTTACAGCCTCCAGGTGATTGCCCAGAATGTTCTTCTGGGTGATGACCTGGGAGACACTGCACAATTTCTCCCACTGGCCCCTGGACTGTTCATGGAAACCTTGACTGGGCTGGGTGGCTGCTCTGCACTTGGAGGACTGCAGTAGTGATGCTTCTGCTCTATTACACTACACACAAAATGTTCCTGGGTGAGCATAAATGTGCTTAGCAGACCCCTCTTTTTACAGCTGTAAACATCAGGTTTGTGTGTGGGAACTGCACCTGAACTCTGACAACTGGGACAGAGGAGACCTTCCCCATAAGATCAGACACACTGAGGTTGAGCTCATGACAACAAGGAATTGAAGAAACATATAGAAATTAACAGATACAATAATATTCTGTAGGTCTCACTCTACAGAAGCAACTCAAATCACACCACACTCCATCAGTCACAGGCTTGTCTTATCTGTGACACATGACGAGCAAGGGAATGAACGAGTTCTTCTCCAGCCTCACACACTGAGCTCCCCTGCCTTCTTTTCCTTCTCTCCATGCAACTGGAAGATTTTGCTTGTGTCTCCTTGTTGGTCACATTTATCATGAGATGATAATGCACTACAGGCACTCCTAGAAGTGAGGTGCATTTGCTCACCACCATCATGATAAGGAACTTAAGGATTCTAAAGCACAGAAATCATAAGCAACCATACTAAAAGATCAGCAGTCATCCAATGGAGAACGGCTCATCAAACCATTGGTCTAAAGGGAATCTCCTCACTGTCTTCATCACACACTCTTTTCCACCAAGATGCAATGTCTAGCAAAGCCATATTTACATCTAACAGAATACAGAGTCACTCTCATACCTCCTGCCTTACACTCCTACTACAACAAGAGCAAGAAACAGTAAGACACCACAAATTGCCTTAATAGATACGTTGTTGATAATAGCACATATACCCACGTACATAGTAAATCAAGGAAAAACTAAAACAACGGAAATAAACTCGCAGAAAAACCTAAAACGTGGCTGAGATACGGTGAGGAAGGGTTAGAGGAAGTTATCAGAGATGCCCACAGTGAAGTCTTCTGGGCCTTGATTTCAGGCCTTAAAATTCATCCCTGAGACCATCTGGAAGTAACTGAGGTTTGAAGTTGTAATGGAGTCCCTAAAGACTTACACTGAAGAACAGGATAGGGGGGCTCATTTGAAGAATTACTCCTCACTTCAACAACTTTTCTACTGTGTGGCCTGCACATTTTGGACAATCATTAAGCCATCATTTTAAACAGCTTCTAATTGGCCTCTTTTTCAAGTTAAATCTTCTCATTAATTTCATCAAATTCTTGTATTGCTTCTGTTTTCTATTCTTCCTATTTCCCCACACATACACTATTATTTCCTAGCTGGCTAAAGGAAAGGGTTTACTGAAAAACAACAGTCACTGTTTCAAATATAAAGGCACTGGCCAGTACAGTGAAAAGGAGCTGAAACCTTCCTGGAACAAAGGCCTGAATGAAAGAGGAATTACAAATCTGAAGAAACTCTACATCACAATGTTGCATAGAGATACAGATGGATAATGGAGTTTTCACACAGGATTAATTGGCGGTTCTAGACAAGAATTAGGGTTCTACATCAAGAATTACTTTGAAAAATATTATTGTTCGTGGACTGGTGTTGTCTTTCATGACAGAGAAAGCACAGCCAGAACAGAACAGAAATGGCACTGGCCTTGGAACCAAGCACCAAATCAAACCATTTCTCAGCCACACCCACACTGAGTCACCGATTTTCCTGACACAGAAATAAGCTCTCACCCTCCCCACTCTGCATTCACATTCTTTAGTTTCACCATCAACATAGACCAAGAGTTTGGCTGTACATTGTCCATAGAGAAAACAACACCTTGGGGAAACATATATTTATGAAGTGGTATTTGTTTAATGAAATACTCAGGGTCAGGCTGGATGGGGCTCTGATCTACCTGCTCTGGTGGAAGATAACCCTGCCCAAGCAGAGGAGTAAGAAGAAGATGATAATTTTAAGGTGCTTTTAAGCACAAACCATTCTAGGGTTCTGTTTTCCTATCAATCTATATTTACATATACAGCTTCAAGGTATGAATAAGAGATTCTCTACACACGGGATAATTATATATTTTGGAGTTTGCGGGACTACCATGTACGAGGATCAACATCCCTCCGGGAATAAAATTAAAGCAAACACAAAAACAACCAACCCAACACAATCAAAACCTCATAAAAACCTTAATCAACCCAGGCAAGGATGGGAAAACACCTGAAGAATATCAATAATGGCCTCACATTTCAGATTGTATCAACTGCAGTGAACACACAACACAGCAAACTCAATTGTAACTGATAGACAGGAGGCCTCACACAGGAGTTCACTACATGGACCCCACACAGTCATTTCCTTGCATAGCAAGACAAAGCTTGGAACCACTCCTGTGAGGCCCATCTAACTTCTCTAGGACAGACACAATTCATTCATTCTTTTTGAGCTATATCACAGTGAAATCCAGCACCAGCCCTGGCTCTGGATAGACAGACTTCTCTCTGACCAAACGTAACGTGAAAGCAAATTTTGCATGCAGACAGCATTAGAAGGAAAGCTCTATGCACAGCTTCTCAAATCCCAAGCATCAACCCTTAGAGTATTCGGTTCCTCCCCATTATAGGAACAAGTGGAAAGTGTTTTACAGACCATAAATTATTAACAGCTGTGTCAAAGACCCAGCCATCCAAGCATCAGCTCAAAGGCAACATCCCCATTCTTCAGCACAGGAACTTCTTATGAGTTGTGTGACTGCCACTCTTGATGCAGAAAACACAATCCCAACTAGGACATTTTAGTCCAAACCAGACAATATAAAGTCATAAGACTCCTCCTGACTCATCTTCATAACGCCAACAGCAGTCCAGAGGATGAACAAAACTCATGTCAGGTCTGCACCAGCACCTCCTCACACACCACACCCCCAACACTCCACCCTCAACCTTCACAGCTCACATGGTTATTCCAGATTTTGAGAATTGAGAGAGACTCTACCAAAAGGAAGGTTGCTCAGGCACTATCTCCTTACCATGAATGTTTGATTTCTTGCCCTAGCCATGCGACAAGAAAAAACATTAATTACAGAGACTTTTTATAAAAACACGTCTATGAAAGTCTCTCTCTTTTCCCCTATAAACAGGGAAGAACCATCTTTAGACCATCAGAAGAGTGACACAGAAATTTAACACCTGCAGCGTTCAAGAGCTCACAAAACTCCTGTGGATTATCACAGGAGATGATTAAAAATGTTGTTTATAGGCACCACATATATCACTTGCTCTTCCCATACGACGTCTTCCATAAATACAATATTACATTTTAAAGATAAACAATTATGATGACATGCAAATACTTAGTAAGAACCTCCCAGGGTTCTCGATGCTGCTGGAATACAGATCTTTTAGACAACTAATTTGAGAAGAAAAACCTCGCATTGCTTCATACTAGAGACAGGAACTGCAAAGAGAAAAGAGGAAAACATTCCAGTCAGTCTTTCAGCAGACAATTACACACAGCTCACAGGATTCAAATTTCCAACCCTTCACGTCATCCATGGTGCTCCTTCACTCAGACATCTTAACAAAATGTGACACTGGAGGCCCAGTTCTCCAGACCATTTTACTTCCCACTACCAATTCCACACAGATGTCTTTACATCTCTGTACCATAGAAGCTGCATTTGCCTGCTCAATGAAATTCTGTGAAGAGACTTCACAGGTCTGAAAGCAAAAGCCAAGCCGACTTCCAAGAGAGACTGGGTCAGGGAATATCTGCAGTTGGGGAATTAAGCCCACCTAGTATCTCCCACTGCTCCTTCAATCTAACCTTTCCCATCCAGGCAATTCTCTAGCCATGCTAAATACTTTATAGCCAAAGCTCATCCAGCTCCCTCTGAAGTAGCTCTACCATGAAAATGAAGAAAAAGACAAAGCCATTCTGCCCTTTCCTCTGTCATTTCCTCCTCCACATGAAGCCACCCACAGGCTTTTCAACGACTCACAGCTTCCAGAGGATCCCCCATCCTCACAAAAGTCAAAAAGACATCATCAAGGACCACTTGCCGCCAGGCCAAATCCTCTGTTTGGGACAAAGAACAAAGCATGGATGACGCAAAGACTTTTCCTGCTGACCACCACGATGTATCATGCAGAACAATGAAGGTTGAGAAAAATATGCACAGAAGTTCCACGCAAAGCCATGAGCATTTTATTTGACACATTCAACCAATGCAAGCACAAGTATAGCTGAGAAGACACAAGGCTGCTAAAAATGCAAATTTTTTAATAATGCGATACATCAAATCAGAAGATTTAACACCAACAGGAGCAAAGATTCTACACGGCATGGTGATATACAGGAAGACTACCTGGAACCCGATCAATACCCAAACTTCAAAACTAAGGAAGGGCCTGCCAACAGCAGCCTTCTCCCTCCTTGCTTCTTCAATAACTAGAAAGCTGAGGACAGACCCCATGATCAGAAAACGACACAAACAGGCACCAGCCTTCAGAACGTAACCAAAGAAAAAATTAAAAGGCTTTTAAGAAAGATCCTCTAGGCAAGCCAGAGAACAAGGAGGAGAAAGACCATAACACAATCAGGAGAAATTATCGTGGAAAGAATCTAAATGGAGAAACTCACCGAGGGAGAAGCGGGATCCACGGGGAGGGCGCCGGCAGGGTCCTCGTCGCCCAGCAGCGGCGCGGGCTCGTCGGGCAGCGGCCGGGCCGGGAGGGTGTCGCAGCAGCTGCCGCTGGCCGAGAAGCGCAGCTGGCTCTTGCGCGAGTCGGCCGTGAGCGACACGTCGTGCGAGTAGGACTGCAGGAAGGCGCGCACGCCGTCGATGCCCACGAAGTGCGAGACGGGCACGCCGCGCAAGGCGCCGCCGGCGGGCGGCAGCAGCTGCTGGCGGCGCCAGCGGCGCAGGCGCAGCGCCAGCAGCAGCAGCAGGAAGGCGACGAAGAGGCAGGAGACGGCGGCCACGGCCAGCACGAGCCAGCGCGTCAGGCTCACGGCCTCAGGCTCGCCCGGCGCCGCCGCCTCGTCGGCCGCGCTGCCCAGCTCGGCCAGCAGCTCGGCCACGCTCTCGGCCAGCACCACGCTCAGCGTGGCCGTGGCCGACAGCGCCGGCCGCCCGTGGTCCTTCACCACCACCACCAGGCTCTGGCGCGCCGCGTCGCGGGCCAGCGGCGAGCGCGCCGTGCGCACCTCGCCGCTGTGCAGCCCCACGCGGAACAGCCCCGGCTCCGTGGCCTTGGCCAGCTCGTACGACAGCCACGCGTTCTGACCCGCGTCCGCGTCCACCGCCACCACCTTGGCCACCAGCGCGCCCGCCTCCGACCAGCGCGGCGCCAGCTCCACGCCCGACCACGCGCCGCCCGAGCCCGAGCCCGCCCGCAGCGCGGCCGGCGGCGGGTACAGCACCTGCGGCGCGTTGTCGTTCTCGTCCACGACCAGCAGCAGCACCGACACGTTGCTGCTCAGCGCCGGCGCGCCGCCGTCCTCCGCACGCACCCACAGCCGCAGCTCGCGCACCTGCTCGTAGTCCAAGGAGCGCAGCGCGTACAGCGCGCCCGTCTCCGCCTGCACCGACACGTACGACGACAGCGGCGCGCCCCGCACCCGCCCCTCCGACAGCCGGTAGCGCACGCGCGCGTTCTGCCCCCAGTCCGCGTCCGTCGCGCGCACCGTCAGCACCAGCGCGCCCGCCGCGTTGTTCTCCGCCAGCCGCGCGCTGTAGCGCTCCTCCGCGAACACCGGCGCGTTGTCGTTCACGTCCAGCACGCGCAGCGCCAGCACCGCGCTGCTCTGCAGCGCCGGCGACCCGCCGTCGGTCGCCCGCACCGTCACGTTGTACTCCGACACCTGCTCTCGGTCCAGCTCTCTCGCTGTAACCACGCGAAAGTAATCGTCGAAAGATTTCTCCAGCCGGAACGGGACATCCCCTTCGAGCGAGCAGCGCACCTCGCCGTTCGCCCCCGAGTCCCGATCCTGCACGTGCAGTAGGGCCACAACAGTTCCTGGCTGTGCATCTTCCGGGATCTCGTTCAGCTTTGACGATACTGTCAGTTCGGGCGCATTGTCGTTCACATCAATCACTGTGATCGCGACCCTTGCAGTGCTGAAAAGAGCTCCACTATCATGTGCCTGTACCTCCAATACATACGAATCGCCTTCCTCGAAATCCAAGGTCCTCAACAAATTGATCGCTCCTGTTTCAATATCCACATGGAAAATATCTGATGCCATGTCGGTCGCTTTTTTCAAGGAGTATTTCACGAGGCCATTCAAGCCCACGTCGGCGTCGGTAGCCGTGACGGTGACAAGGACGGAGCCCACGGGCACGTCCTCGGGTACACGCACCGTGTACTCCGCCTGGCTGAACACCGGCGCGTTGTCGTTGGCATCCAGCACCGTCACGCGGATCCGAGCCGTTCCCGTCCGTGCCGGATCGCCGCCGTCCATCGCCCTCAGCACCAGCTCGTGAAACGCCGCCTCCTCCCGGTCCAGCGCCTTCGCCAGCACCAGCTCGGGACGCTGATCGCCGCCGGGGCCCGCCTGCACGGCCAGCGAGAAGTGCTCGTTACCGCTCAGCTCGTAGCTCTGCAGAGAATTCCGGCTTGTATCGGGGTCACGAGCCCCGGGAAGTGGAAATCGGGCCCCCGGGGCGGTCGTCTCGCTCATTCTCAGCTCTGTTTCTGCCTCTCTGAAACTCGGGGCGTTGTCGTTAATGTCCGTGATTTCCACTTCGATTCGGTAAACCTGCATTTCCCCCTCCACTATTAGCTCACAGCGCAGCACGCATTTCTCCACGAGCCTGCAAAGCAGCTCTCTGTCGATCCTCTCCACTGTCACTAAATGTCCCGTCCTCCCGTGCAGAGAAAAGTACTGAGTCCTACCTCTTTCTGTAATGCGGGCACCGCGCTCGATCAGCTCTAGGATCTGCAGCCCCAGGTCCTTGGCAACATCGCCCACGAACGAGCCCTTGGGCATCTCCTCGGGCACCGAGTAGCGCAGCTGCCCCCACGCCGCCTCCCAGGCCGCCAGCAGGATCAGCCAGAGTAGAGCTCGCTGCCGCCGGCCCCAGCGCCTCCCCGCAGCGATCATCTCCGCCCCGGCACCGCACCACAGTCGATCGAGCTCCCGGTACCACTCAATGCTCTCAGCTTCTTCACGGTCCGCAGTCGCCGGTCCCTCCGTCTGGCTGCAGAATGTATCGGCACCGCGGAGACGATCGGGCGGCAGGGTAGGACAAGGAACGATAAACCGAGCGAACCGTTCCGAGGCGGGCGGGGCTGCAGCGCTCGGAGCTTCCTCTCGCTCCTCTCGGTCAACAGCGGCGCCCGCAGCCTCCTCCCGGCACTGCAGCACCGAGCGCTGCCCGCCCTGCCTTGCACTAGTGGGGACTGGATTGGATATTTTACACGGAGACCCTTTTCCGCGCAGAACTGACCTCCTTCACTGGTTTTTCTCCAGCCGATCTTCGCTTTGATCCTTCAGGGCATCACGATGGGGCAGAATGTATATGCCTTCCGTGGGCGAGGTGCTTCAGCGGCAGGAGATATTAATAATTCAGTATCGGCAATATATGCAAATTAAAGCATATGTTTCCCATTTCGACCTCTAGATTGCCATCAGTTTTACCTTATTTGCTAAGAAATTTCTTCAGCAACGGGATCTTAGATTAAAAACATACACACCCAAACCCACACACACGCAGGGATTACCTGAAATATCAGGCTCATTAAAATAAACTGGACGAGAGCAATTCCAAGCTTCTTGAAATCAGGGATTTAATTGTTTTATGAATATGATAGGCAGAAATAAAGATACAGCTAATAGTCCCAAAGTAAAATCTGAAGAAATCAAGATTCAAATGTTTGAATCTCACAATCCTCAGTTATATTTCGTGTTTCCTTACCTTTTACACATTTGCACTAATCAACTAATTATGTAGCCACAAAAAAGATAATTTGGCAGTAATAAACCTGTAAAACACTGAAGCGTGTTAAGAAAGTATCACAGGAACACTTTTTTAATCAGGTTGGTTCATTTTCAAGGAAAGAATTCTAGAACAGCAGAAGAAAAGCCCAGCTGCCCACACGAAACTCTGCTGACCCAGGATAAATGTACAAATGGTGACAAATGATTCAGGTGACTGAACTGCCATTTGGAAATTCTCCTCGATACCTGTTACTCTCATGTATTCATATCTCAGATGTCTATCCTTGTAAAAAGTCAGAAGTTTAAAACCCTGCTGTTCTCCAAAAACCCCTCATCTCCATACATCGCAAACTCATAGGGTAAAGAGAAAAGGAAAAAGAAACACATGTGAAACAAATCTTTCTGCACATTCACCTCTGTATGAAATAAATATCGTGAAGACTAAAATAGCGAAGTACTAGTCAGGCTGCAAAAAGGAAGACAGCCCACTACCTGATTGTCCCCTAAAACGGTCGACATTTCTTTTTTTCACTCAGGACACAGAACGTAACATTGCACCACATTTCCTTTGTGAGTCCAACAGGCAAAAACATCCCTAAAACCCGTTAATGAACGCATTTGTTTGAAGCTACGAACCATTTCCAAATAAACTCTTTCTGAACAAAATCAGGAAACAAAAAAGGTACAACATCACTTGTTCGGATTTTTCTCCATCACTCAAAATCAATGGATCTCCGACAGAGTAAGCTTCCAATATACATGCTGCGAATATTTTGAAATTTTTACAGCAATAATGTTGAAGAAAAAATGGCTCCACTAAACTTGACACTTATCAAGGACGACACAAGGGCCACAGCTAGCTTCCTGATCTCCATGGCAGAAGGAAAGCCCTTTCCTTAACTCAGACATTTATGCAGACAGGTGTGTGCATCCCACAACTCTATAAGCCCGGAAAACCGGGAATATTACAGCCAGTAAAAAAGAGTTATAAACAAAGAACCTCGGCTGAATCGGAAACAGTTACTAAGGAAAAATTAAAACTATCCGCGGCTACGTGGAAACACGAATGAGAACTTCTCATCGAAAACATGCCGAGAAAACAAGGTGAGAAAGGATGACGAAAGGAAGGACTCAATAAAAAGAACTAGTGCACGGCTTTACAGACCTGAGCTGCGTCCAAGTCAGCGGGGAATTCTCCCGCGACAGCGCTGTGGTTCGGGCTCGGCTTCTCGCAGTCATCCCCGCCTAGAAGCTCCTCCGCCGACAGCACGGGCACCGGCGGCGGCGGCCAAGCGGCCTCGGGCGCGGCGCGGGCCGGCGCCGCCACGCACAGGTTGTAGGAGTAGGGCAAGGTGCCCTCGCAGAAGTCGGCCGGGAAGGCGGCGCCGGCCAGCGAGAAGCGCTGCGCGCCCAGGCAGCGCAGCACGGCGGGCGGCCCGGCCCGGCGCAGCCGCGCCAGCACGGCCAGCGCCACGCTCAGCACCAAGAGCGCCGACAGCAGCGCCAGCGCCAGCACCAGGTAGAACTGCAGCTCGGCCGCCGCCGCCGCCTCGGCGCCCGCCGGCCGCTCGCTCAGCTCCGGCAGCGCCTCCTGCAAGCTCTCGGCCAGCACCACGTGCAGCGTGGCCGTGGCCGACAGCGCCGGCTGCCCGTGGTCCTTCACCACGGCCACCACTCGCTGCTTGGCCGCGTCCCGCTCGGACACGGCGCGCGCCGTGCGCACCTCGCCGCTGTGCAGCCCCACGCGGAACAGCGCCGGCTCCGACGCCTGCACCAGCTCGTACGACAGCCACGCGTTGCGCCCCGCGTCCGCGTCCACCGCCACCACCTTGGCCACCAGGTAGCCGGCCTCGGCCGAGCGCGGCACCACCTCGAACGCCGCCGCTGCCGGACCCTCTCCCGCCGCCGCCGCCGCGCCCGCCACCGGCCAGAGCACCCGCGGCGCGTTGTCGTTGCGGTCCAGCACGAAGACGCGCACCGTGGCCGTGGAGCTGCGCGCCGGCGCGCCGCCGTCCTGCGCCCGCACCGCCACCCAGAACTCGCGGCACTGCTCGTAGTCCAAGGAGCGCTGCGCGTACAGCGCGCCGCTCCGCGCCTCCACCGACACGAGCGGCGCCGCGCCCGCCGCGCCCGCGCTGCCGCCCGCCAGCCAGTAGCTCACGCGCCCGTTGGCGCCCGCGTCCGCGTCCCGCGCCTGCACGCGCAGCATCAGCGCGCCCGCCGCGTTGTTCTCCGCCACGTACGCGCTGTACGCCGCCTCCTCGAACACGGGCGCGTTGTCGTTCACGTCCGACACCTCCAGCACCAGCTCCGTGCTGCTCCACAGCGCCGGCCTGCCCCGGTCCCGGGCCACCACCGTCACGCGCTGCTCGGGCGCCTGCTCGCGATCCAGCGCGCTCGCCGTCACCACCTTGTACGAGCCGCCCGGCGACGCCACGATCGACAGCGGCGCCTCGCCCGACAGCTCGCACGACACCTGACCGTTCTCGCCTGAGTCCGGATCTTCCACGTTCAGCAGGGCCACCACGGTGCCGACCGGCGCGTCCTCAGGCACGGGGCTCGACAGTGTCAGAACCGTGATCTCGGGTGCATTGTCATTCTCATCCGTGATTTCAATTTGCACCTTACAGTGTGACACTAAACCGCCGCCGTCCCTTGCTTCCAGACCGAAACTATATTTACTCTTGTCCTCGAAATCGAGGGCACCCGCCGTCCTGACCTCGCCGCTCTCACTGTCCACAGTGAACAACTCGCTGATGGCGCCTGGAACGTTGCTGAATGCATAGGACACCTGCCCGTTAGATCCTGTGTCAGCATCTGTCGCCCGCACCTGCAGCAGCAGCGAACCCACCGGCAGATTCTCCGGCACTCGCGCCTCGTAGAGGCTTTTACTGAACACGGGCGGGTTGTCGTTGGCGTCTGTCACACTGACCCGTATCTGGACAGCCCCGGACCTCTCCGGTTCCCCACCGTCCACTGCTGTCAGCACCAACTCAACGGAACTTTGCTTCTCTCGGTCCAGGGCTCTCTCCAGTACTAATTCCGGCTGCTTGTTTCCATCGGGGTTTTCCTTTAAGGCCAGAGAAAAGGACGGGTTGCTGTCGAGCACGTAACTCACCAGTGAGTTACTTCCAATGTCCGCATCTCGGGCCATCTCCAGGGAAAAACGAGCACCGGGAAGCGTCCATTCACTAATCTCGAGGTCCAGAGCAGCCTTGCTGAAGACTGGAGAGTTGTCGTTCACGTCCTCAATGGCCACCTCGACGCGGAAAATGTTCAGCGGGTTGTGCACCAGCACCTCGAAACTGACAGAACAGGTCGCAGATACGCCGCACATCTCCTCCCGGTCCAGCCTCTCGTTCACGTACAGGTTCCCGTTCTCCTCATTCACTGTGAAGTATTTCAGCTGCTTCTTGCCGGCAGACGCCACCTGCAGCTTGCGCGCCGGCAGCTCGTCCGCGCTGAGCCCCAGGTCCCGCGCCAGCGGCCCCACGAGCGAGCCTCTGCCCAGCTCCTCGGGGATGGCGTAGCGGACCCGCTCGGCCGCCGCCCGCCACCACACGCACAGCAGCACCGCGCCCAGCAGCGCTCGCCCGCCGCCCGGCCCGAGCCTCTGCCGCCGCCTCACCGCCATTCTCTGCCGCCACAGCTCGCCGCGCTCCTGCCTCCTGCCGCTGCCCTGCCTCCCTTGCAGCCGCTCTCGCCACACACCGCACGCACCGCTCACAGGCAGCGCAGCCAGCCCGCTCGGGCCGCCTCGAACGCCGCTGCTCCCCGCCAAGGGCCGCCTCTCGCCGCCTCTCGCCGCCTCTCGCTGCCGCTGCCGCTGTGTCCGGCGCCGGGCGAGCGAGCAGCCTGCGGGGGCAGGACGCTGCGGCGGCGGCGGCTCCAGCGCCGCTCGGCGGCGGCCAACAGCGACACCCGGAGGCGCCGCCGCGCCACTGCAGCCTCCGCACGGCCGCGCTCAAGGGGGCCCGGCTTTGGGCGGGGCTCAGCGCCCGCACCGGCTCCGGGGGCTCGCCTCCACTGCAAACAGCTGGCACAGAAACACTGGCTAATCTCGACTCCAAGGCATTTCTATCTGAGATGTGCATTCGGATGCTTTTATGGCATTATTTGTGTCACATTGGACAGTTAGAAGCAAACATTGATGGGAGGGAATCCGGCTGCTCTTTATAAAATACCTTCACATCTAGTGCAGCAGAAAGCAATAATATAGGGCAGATTTGTAGAGTTTTCTCGCACTTTGTCACATAATGATATGTTCCTTTCACTGTCTGGGATGAATTAATTTGGGATATAGATCAACCTAAAGCAATGCAATAAACCCCTATGGAAGTATAGCTGAATAACGTATACTCTACTATTTCTGACTCATTGAAGTTTCTTATTCTGCATCTCCGTATCTGAGTTTCTGACAATAGAATGCGCAAAGAAATGCTTGGTTCTTTATACACCTAAACAGTGTCTTCAGTTTTCAACTTAAACTTTCTTTAAAGGTCATTTAATCCACACCACTGCCATAAACAGGAATACTTTGTGATAGACTTGAACGTTGGAGGCACATCCAAAACTGTTCTGGGCAAAACATTCCATATTCTGACAACCCACACTCTAAAGTATTCTTCTAATCAAAATCTCCCTTCTTTTCGTTAAAACACTTGTCTCCTGTCCTATGACCACTGGCCCTGGTAAAAACTGCTGTGTTCATATTTTCTAAAAGCTTATTAGTAAATTTCAATAGAAAAAAAATTCAAAAGGCTACATACAGATATCTTTTCTCCATACTTGAAAATGTAAACTCCTTCAGTCGTTCCACATAGAAGAGGTGTTCCAACACTCAGATCATTCCCATGATTCTTCTGGGAACACTAGCATGTCCATTTAGGATATTGGCCCAAGATCTCCATGCAGTCTATGCTCTCATATAAGGATTTAAAGAGGGTGAAGAACCACCTTAGGCCTGCTGGGCAGAATACTTGTTATGCAGTGCAGAACATAATTTGAGCAGCAGACGACCATTGGCAGCTCATGTATAATGTTATCACCCACCAAGAACCCAAAGTACTTCACTGCAAAGCTGTTCCCTAAACCCTGCTCTCTGTTAAAACTGGGGATTGCATTGCCCTAAACCAGGTGCAGGACCTTGCCCTTTGCCCTGTTCAACACCATCATGGTTGCATGGGGTCACTTCTCCACCCCATCCTTCGTTGGTATCTCTGCTTTCTCGTGAATCAACTCAGATTGGTGTCAGCTGCAAATTGTCTAAAGGTGCACTCAACCCCATTGTCCATGAAGGTACTAAACTGGTCACTACTGGAAAGTACTGGTCCCAGGAAGGACCCTTGAGGGACAGCACAAGTTACTGATTTCCACCTGCACATTGAGCCACTGTCTGTGACTCTTTGGAGGTGACTCTCCAGCCTGTTCCTCAGCCATTTCACAGCCTCCACATGATTGCCCAGAATGTTCTTCTGGGTGATGACGTGGGGGACACTGCACACATTCTCCCACTGGCCCCTGATCTATTCATGGAAACCTTGACTGGGCTGGGTGGCCACTCTGCACTTGGAGGACTGCAGTAGTGATGCTTCAGCATTATTACACTACACACAAAAAATTTCTGGGTGAGCACACATGTGCTTAGGAAACCTTCCTCTTTACAGCTGTAAACATCACAGGTGTGTGTGCGGGAACTGCACCTGCACTTAGACAATTGGGACAGAGGAGACCTTCCACAAAAGATCAGACACACTGGGGTTAAGCTCATGACAAGAAGTGATGCAAGAGTTAGAAACACATACAAATTAACAAATGCAATGACATCCTGAAGGCCTCGCTTGCTCTAAAGAAGCAACTCAAATCACACCACACTCCATCAGGCACAGGCTTGTCTTATCTATGACACATGAAGAGCAAGGGTATGAACGAGTTCTTCTCCAGCCTCACACACTGAGCTCCCCTGCCTTCTTTTTCTTCTCTACATGCAACTGGAAGGTTTTGGTTGTGTCTCCTTGCTGGTCAAGTTTATCATGAGATGATAATGCACTACAGGCACACCTAGAAGTGAAATGCATTTGCTCACCACCATTATGATAGGGACCTGAAGGATTCTAAAGCACATAAACGATAACCATACTAAAAGATCAGCAGTCATCCAAGGGAGAATAGCTCATCAAGCCATTTGATTAAAGGGAATCTCCTCCCTGTTGTAACCTCACACTCTTTTCCACCAAGATGCAATGTCTACTAAAGTCATATTTACATCTATTTCTCCAGCAGTAACAGAACACAGAACCGCTCTTGCATCTCTCGCCTTCCACTCCCACGGGAACAAGATCCAGAGACAATAACACACCACACATTGCTACGAAATATAGGTTGGTGATAATAGTAAATACACCCACTTACAGAGTAAATCATGGTGAAAAAAATGCAGAAAAAAAAGCTGCAAAAAACACTAAATCATGGATCACACAAAGCTGGAAAGCATTAGGACAAGTTGTTAGAGAATCTCACAGTGAAGTATCGACTGAAAGCCTTAAAATTAATCCCTGAGAGCATCTGTAAGATAATGAGGTCTCAAGCTGTATAGGTTGGGGGGCTCATTTGAAAAGTTAATTACTCCTCTTCTCAACAACTTCTTGTGCTGCGTGGCCTGCTTACCCTGCAGAATTATTAAACCATCATTTTAAACAGATTCTCATCGGCCTCTTGCTCAAGTTAAATCTTCTCATAGATTTCAACAGAATCTCTCATTGCTTCTGCTTCCTATTCTTCCTATTCCCCCCACACACAATTCTTCCCTAGGTGGTTGTAGGAAAGATTTTCTGAAAAACAACTGTCATTGTTTCAAATAGATAATTACAGACCAGTACAGTGAAAACAAGCTGCAACCTTCCTGAAAACAAAGGCCCGAAAATTATTGGAATCACGAAGTGGAATTACTCTGAAGAAATTCTACATCACAGTCTTGCTTAGAGATACAGATGAATAATGGAAGTTTCACACAGGACTAATTAGCTGTTCTAGCCAAGAATTAGGGTTCTACAAGAACAGTGACTATGGAAAATGTTATTGTTGGAGGACTGTCTTTGTCTTTCATGGCAGAGAAACCACAGCCAGAACAGAACAGAAATGGCACTGGCCTTGGCACCAAGCACCAAATCAAACTATTTCTCAGCCAAACTCACATTGAGTCACCAATTTTCCTGACACAGAACTGAGCTCTCACCCTCTTCACTCTGCATTCACAGCCTTTAGTTTCACCATCCACATAGACCAAAAGTTTGGTTGTACATTGGCCATAGAGTAAAGAACACCTTGGGGAAAAATATATTTTTACGAAGTGGTATTTGTTTAATGAAATATTCAAGGTCAGGTTGGATGGGGCTCTGATCAGCCTGGTCTGGTGGAAGATTTCCCTGCCCATGGCAGGGCAGTTGGAACAAGATGATATTTAAGGTCCTTTTCAACACAAACCATTCTATGATTATGTGTTTCTATGAGTCTATGATTGCATGTCCAGCTTAAGGTATGAAGGAGAAATTCTCTGCCTGCTGGATAATTATGTTTTGGAGATTGCAATGTTGTCATGCAAAATGAGGATTGACTTCACACCTTAAAAATAAATTGAAGCAAACAAAAAACCAAACAATCCAGCGCAAAGAAAACCTCCAAAACACCTTAATCAACCCAGTCAAGGATTGGAAAACACCAACAGAGTATCAATCATGGCCTCACATTTCAGATTGGGTGAACTGCAGTGTACACACAGAACAGGAAACTCAATTGTAACTGATACACAGGAGGCCTCACACAAGAGCTCACTACAGACCCAACACAGTAATTTCCTTGCATAGAAAGACAAAGAAAAACCTGGAACCACAGTTGTGAGGTTCATCTCACAACTCTAGGACAAACAGACATAATTCATACATTCATTTTGAGCTATATTCACAGTGAAATCCAGCACCAGCCCTGGCTTTGGATAGACAGACTTCTTCTCTCTGTCCAAACATAACATGAAAGCAAATTTTGCATACAGACATCATTAGAAGAAAAGCTCTGTGCACAGCTTCTCTCATCCCAAGCATCACAACTAAGATTATTCTGTTCCTCCCCATTATACGAACAAGTGGAAAGTATTTTATGGACCATAAATTATTAACAGTTGTGTCAAAGACCCAGCCATCCAAGCATCAGCTCAAAGGCAACATCCCCATTCTTCAGCACATGGACTCCTCACAACATGTGTAACTGCCACCCTTGATGCAAAAGAACATAGAACCCAAACTAGGCCATTTAAGTCCAAACTACACAATATAAAATCATAAGACTCCTCTTGACTCATCTTCATGAGGACAGCAACAGCTCAGAGGATGAACAAAACTCATGTCAGGTCTGCACCAGCACCTCCTCACATAATATACCCCCAACACCTCCCCCTAACCCTTAAGACCTCACATAGTTATAACAGATCTTCAGAATCTAGAGAGACGCTACCAAAAGGAAAGTTCCAGAAATAATATCTCCTTGCCATGGATATTTGAGCTTTAGCCCTAGCCATGAAACAAGACAAAGCTTTCGTTACACAGAGATTGTAAGGAAATATGTCTATGAAGGTCTCTCCCTTTTCCCCTATAAACAGGAAAGTGCCAGCTTCAGATCATCAGAAGAGTGACAATGTTAACACCTGCAGAATTGAAGAGCTCACAACAATGTTCTATAACTCAGAGGAGATTATTAAAACAATGTATTTTTTTTAGACACTGCATACGTCTTGCTCTTCCCATACTGCATCTTCCGTAAGTACGAAATTAAAATTTTAAGTTACACAATTACGATGACATGCAAATAGTTAGCAAGAACCTCACAGGGTTCTCCCGGCTGCTGAAATACAGATCTTGTAGACAATTACTTTGGGGAGAAAAACCTCACATTGCTTCATACTAGAGATAGGAACTGCACAGGCAACAGAGGAAAACATTCCCTTGAGTCTTCCAGCCGACATTCACACACAGCTCACAGGACTCAAATTTACAACCCTTCACATCTTCCATAGTGTTCCTTCACCCATATGTCTTCAAAACAGGTGACAATGGAGGCCCAGTTCTCCAGACCCATTTTCTCCCCACCACCAGTTCCACACAGATACCTTTATATCTCTGTACCATGGAAGCTACATTTTCCTGCTCAATGAAATTCTGTAAAGAGACTTAACAGGTCTGAAAGAAAAAGTCGAGCAGCCTTCCAAGAGAGACTGAGTCAAGGAATATCTGCGCTTGCAGAATTAAACCAAGCTTCTATCTCCCTCTGCATCTTGAATCTCTCCCTCTCCATCTAGGTAATTCCCTTGCCATGCTAAATATTTTATGGCCAAGGATAATCCAGGTGCATTTGACATTGTTCTACCATTAAAAAAAAAAAAAAAAAAAAAAAAAAAAAAGGGACAAAGAAATGTTGCCATTTTTCCTGCACGTGAAGCCACCCACATGTTTGCAAAGAGACACAACTTCAAGAGGGTCATTCATCTTCACAACAGGCAAACAGAAATCATCTAGGACCACTTGTTGCCTGCAACAATCCACTGTTGGGGACAAAGATCAAAGCATGGATTAGGCAAAGACTTTTTTTGCTGACCTCCACTATCTATTATGCAGAACGATATAGGCTGAGAACAACATCCATAGAAGATCCACGCAAAACCATCAATATTATGTTCAACACATTCAACTTATTCACTCTTGTGTGCTGCTAAAAATTTGAATTCCTTACTAACATGATATATCAGTTCAGAAGATTTAATCCTAAAAGGAGCACAGATTGTACACAGTAGAGGTGAGATACAGAAAGAATACCTGGAAAGTGATCAATACCCAAACTTCTGATCTAATGAACAGGCTGCCAATAGAAGCCTTCTCCCTCCTTACTTCTTCAATAAGTGGAAAGCTTACGGCGGACCTCATGATCACAGAACGAAAGCAAGGGGCACCAGCCTTCAGAATGTCACCGAATGTAACCTTACCTTGATTTTTAAAAAATCTCCTATGAAAGCAGAACAGGGTGCGGAAAGGGCACAGCAGTATCAGGAGAAAGGGTCGTAAAGAAAATGTTGAGAGAACAACTCACCGATGGCACAGGGCTATCCGAGGGGAGGGCGCCGGCAGGATCCTCGTCCCCCAGCAGCGGCGCGGGCTCGTCGGGCAGCGGCCGGGCCGGGAGGGTGTCGCAGCAGCTGCCGCTGGCCGAGAAGCGCAGCTGGCTCTTGCGCGAGTCGGCCGTGAGCGACACGTCGTGCGAGTAGGACTGCAGGAAGGCGCGCACGCCGTCGATGCCCACGAAGTGCGAGACGGGCACGCCGCGCAAGGCGCCGCCGGCGGGCGGCAGCAGCTGCTGGCGGCGCCAGCGGCGCAGGCGCAGCGCCAGCAGCAGCAGCAGGAAGGCGACGAAGAGGCAGGAGACGGCGGCCACGGCCAGCACGAGCCAGCGCGTCAGGCTCACGGCCTCAGGCTCGCCCGGCGCCGCCGCCTCGTCGGCCGCGCTGCCCAGCTCGGCCAGCAGCTCGGCCACGCTCTCGGCCAGCACCACGCTCAGCGTGGCCGTGGCCGACAGCGCCGGCCGCCCGTGGTCCTTCACCACCACCACCAGGCTCTGGCGCGCCGCGTCGCGGGCCAGCGGCGAGCGCGCCGTGCGCACCTCGCCGCTGTGCAGCCCCACGCGGAACAGCCCCGGCTCCGTGGCCTTGGCCAGCTCGTACGACAGCCACGCGTTCTGACCCGCGTCCGCGTCCACCGCCACAACCTTGGCCACCAGCGCGCCCGCCTCCGACCAGCGCGGCGCCAGCTCCACGCCCGACCACGCGCCGCCCGAGCCCGAGCCCGCCCGCAGCGCGGCCGGCGGCGGGTACAGCACCTGCGGCGCGTTGTCGTTCTCGTCCACGACCAGCAGCAGCACCGACACGTTGCTGCTCAGCGCCGGCGCGCCGCCGTCCTCCGCACGCACCCACAGCCGCAGCTCGCGCACCTGCTCGTAGTCCAAGGAGCGCAGCGCGTACAGCGCGCCCGTCTCCGCCTGCACCGACACGTACGACGACAGCGGCGCGCCCCGCACCCGCCCCTCCGACAGCCGGTAGCGCACGCGCGCGTTCTGCCCCCAGTCCGCGTCCGTCGCGCGCACCGTCAGCACCAGCGCGCCCGCCGCGTTGTTCTCCGCCAGCCGCGCGCTGTAGCGCTCCTCCGCGAACACCGGCGCGTTGTCGTTCACGTCCAGCACGCGCAGCGCCAGCACCGCGCTGCTCTGCAGCGCCGGCGACCCGCCGTCGGCCGCCCGCACCGTCACGTTGTACTCCGACACCTGCTCTCGGTCCAGCTCTCTCGTTGTCACCACACGGTAATAATCGTCAAACGACTTCTCCAGTCGGAACGGGAGATCCCCATAGAGCGAGCAGCGCACCTCGCCGTTGGCTCCCGAGTCCTGGTCGTCCACGTACAACAGGGCCACTACCGTTCCCGACGGGGCGTCCTCAGAAATCTCGTTGAGCGCTGACCGCACATAAATCACAGGTGCGTTATCGTTTATGTCTGTGACCGTGACCTCGACTTTGGCAGTGTCAAAAAGGCTTCCGCCATCCCGTCCCTGTACCTCCAGCTCATATGAGTCGCCTTCTTCGTAGTCCAGGCTTTGATATAGTGTGATTGCACCAGTCTCTGGGTCAAGCTTCAGCACTTTCAAAGCTTTTCCAGTGGTTTTCTTCAACAAGTATTTCACCCTCCCGTGAACCCCCTCGTCGGCGTCGGTGGCCGTAACGGTAACGAGTGTTGAGCCCACGGGCACGTCCTCGGGCACACGCACCGTGTACTTCGCCTGGCTGAACACCGGCGCGTTGTCGTTCGCATCCAGCACCGTCACTCGGATCCGAGCCGTGCCCGTCCGTGCCGGATCGCCGCCGTCCATCGCCCTCAGCACCAGCTCGTGAAACGCCGCCTCCTCCCGGTCCAGCGCCTTCGCCAGCACCAGCTCGGGACGCTGATCGCCGCCGGGTCCCGCCTGCACGGCCAGCGAGAAGTGCTCGTTACCGCTCAGCTCGTAGCTCTGCAGGGAATTCCGGCCCGAGTCAGGGTCGTGAGCCTCGGCCAGAGGAAATCGTGATCCCGGGGCTGTCATTTCGTTTATTCGCTCTTCCAAAACAACTTCTTTGAAGCTGGGCGCGTTGTCATTAATGTCTGTGATTTCCACATCGATTCCGTAAACCTTCATTTCTGCCTCTGCTACCAGCTCACAGCGCAGCACGCATTGCTGCACACTCTCACACAGCTGCTCTCTGTCGATCCTCTCCGCCGTCACTAAATGTCCCGTCTTCCCGTGCAGAGAGAAGTAGTGACTCCTAACTCTTTCTGTAATTCGGAAGCCGCGCTCGATCAACGCCGGCAGCTGCAGTCCCAGGTCCTTGGCCACGTCGCCAACGAACGAGCCCTTGGGCATCTCCTCGGGCACAGAGTAGCGCAGCTGCCCCCACGCCGCCTCCCACGCCGCCAGCAGCATCACCCAGAGCAGAGCTCGCTGCCGCCGGCCCCAGTTCCTCCCCACCGCGCACATCTCCCCCTCTCCACCGCTTCACGGCAGGCTGCTCCCCGCCTCCTATTACCGATCCGTCTACTTCTTCAACTCAGGCCCCAGAACAGCGCACCCGGCTTCTGCCGCCTCCCCTTCTGTCTCGTTGTAGCACGGATCCGCACAGCAGGGACCCTCGCACACCGCCCGCCGCCGAGCCTGACGGGGAACGACCGATCGAGTCGTTCCGCAGCGGGCGGGGCTGCAGCGCTCCGAGCTCCTTTTCGCTCCTCTCGGTCAACAGCGGCGCCCGCAGCCTCCTCCCGGCACTGCAGCACCGAGCGCTGCCCACGGTATTCACGGGCAGCTCTCGGAGGCGGCCAAAGTCCTTACGGAGATGCCGTATCCAGTCCAGAGGGCCAAATGCGTTCATTTCTCCAGCCGCCTTTCAGCAAACATGGAATCGCACAAAGCTGAAATTCCATTAGAGAAGAACTCTTATGGTCCCTGACTAGTTCACCAGCTAACCAGCACTAACAGAGTAATTATTCAGCACCACCCAAGTCCCAGTACTTGCCTTCCGGAAAGATGGATCAGGAAGGAGAAATATTCATTCACTTTTCCTGAGACCGTCATGTAAAATTAGCTGATCTTATTTTATGGATAAAGATTCGTTTGGAAATTCTGCAATTCTTACCAAGCTTTGTAGACAAATTTTTCCCACTGAACCTGAACATGCGTGACGCGACAAAAAAAAAAAAAAAAAAAAAAAAAAAAAAAAACAAAAAAAAAAAAAAAAAAAAAAAAAAAACCACAAAAATAAATCCCCCAAAAAAAACCCGCTACCTGCAAATAATTTTGGACATGAGGTAGGCAGTGACATGGACCAGGCTAATTTCTTTTGTTCACTGAAACCTGCCATTTCCACAGCTACCTTCCGCCAAAAGAGTGAGGGCACACGGAAGAGGGGAGGAGAATTCATTGTGAAGGAAAGACCTGCTACTTCTCGATTCATTGATCCACAGGGGCGTTTCACTTTGCACTGCAACACCAAAAGCGCAGTAAATAAATACCTTATTTTCCTGCATCTCTTACAGAAGAACGAATCGAGAGAGCAAAGCCAGAAACCAAGAATTTTAAACTTCAAACATCCCCTTCTACGCACTGAAAATCTGCCTTTCAAAAGAGGCTCTAGGCCTTAAAAACCCGCAATATTTCAGACAAGTTCCAAAACAAAGTTGTTGAGCTGAACCTCAACATGTCATGATGAAAAAGTCGTGAATTAAACGTGCCTGGTCTAAGTAAAAGAAAAATGAAGAAAAGAAAAAGGGGAATCAGAGTATCACTGATCCTGTGCGATTTTCTGCACCACAAGCTACAAGGTAGACGCATTCCATTAAGCGTACAAGTGCGACAACTGACTAAACCAGATCCGCCCCTTCGCATTGCTGACTTTTAAGAGACAAGGGAAAGGATTTTTATGGGGGTTCCTTCTAACATGGACCTGTAAGAAACCTAAAAAAAAAAAGAGTCGAAAAACAGAACGCGGCACGATCATAGGAAAAGATCAGGAAAGAAGACTATAATGGTTTTACAGAACTGCGGTGCGTCTGTTTCGGCGAGCGGCTCTCCCACAACGGTGCAGGTGTTCGTGCTCGGCTTCTCGCCAGAATCGGCGCCCAGAAGCTCCTCCGCCGACAGCACGGCGAAACCAATCTCAAAATAATTCCATTATATGTGAATTGTAACGCATTTTTCTCATTTTACCCGTTACCTTATTGTTAGTCTTCTTCTTGTTTAAAAGCACCTATAACTTTAGTCTCGGCAAGAAAACGTGAAGATACCACATCCCGAAAAAACAGAGCTGTCAGCTTCATTAACACAAACGGGACGAGAACAACTGCAGGATTCCTTAAGTCAGGAACCTAATTGCTACAGGATTGAATTACACGTCCAAATAAAGATACAGCTTAAACTCTCAAAGGAAAGTTTAACGCTCCAAATCTTTGATACCACTTCCTGAAATAAACCGAATATTTCCTTAGTTCATACAGATTTACATCTAATCAAAGCATTCTATGTTTCCTTTTTTTCTGAAAGCGTTGTGTAAAGCCTTGAAGATCCTAAGTAAACTATTCATCTAAGTATGCATGAATCGAGTCGGCACGATATGTTTTCAAGAAAATAATATAGAAACGCAGAACCAAAGTTCAGCTCTTGAGTCTGTGCTGAACACTAAACAATGTGCAAATAATTCAAGTGCCTAAATCGTCGCCTGGCTAATCTCCCTGATATGTGACCCCTCCGTATCTCAGTTGTCCACCCTAGTAAAGAGAGTGGTAAATATTTGCTATTCTCCATATACCTGAGTTCTCCTAAATCCCCCAAACTCACTATGTAAAGAAGATAGAGGAGAAGTCTCTGAAGCAGAAATCATTCATCACTCTCACCAGTGTACGGAATAAAGATAATAAAGAGCAAAACAGAACGAACTGCCAGCATAAAAGAAGCCATCTAGTTCCACTACCGTAATTCCCTACAAAACGGGCAAAAATCTCTTTGTTTCCTAAGTTTGGATAATGGAACAGTCCACATTCATTTCCTTTCTAAACGAAACAGGTACAGACAAAGTTTAAGGATCAGGCTTGCATAAAGATCTACACGAGTGTCAAGCACGCTTTTTCTGGAGAAATCAGTCAAGAAGAAAAAATCTCCAACAACAAGCACCAGAGCTCTGTATTTTCTACTCGACTCCGTCATGCAGAATCGGCCGTTCTGCTTCCATAGAATACGAACCTGCTTTCATTACTACCAACATATCCTAATTTATAGAATTTAAGTGTAGAAGACAAAACCTATCTGCTGAAGTTGAAACTTTGAACAAAGAGGACATAAGTCTATACAACTCCCCTCCATGCATAGACTCCGTGATAGACCATTCCACATTTCCATCCACCACGGAGCAAGGAAAGTGCAACTGACAAACACAAGACACCAATAAACATGGAAAACCACTGATACTACCACAAAGTGGAATTGTACTCAAAGCAATTCAGCTGCAGCTTTTACCAAGGAGAAACCAAAACACTTCGCGGCTAAGTAGAGACGCAAATGAGGACTCCCAACTAATACCAACCAGAGAAAAACAGGGCTAAAAGGACAACATTTCGGAAAGACATAAATAAAGAGGCAGCTCACGCCCTACAGACCTGCGGAGCGTCGGGATCGGCAGGCACCGCTCCCTCGACAGCGCTGAAATTCGGGCTCGGTTTCTCGCAGTCATCCCCGCCCAGAAGCTCCTCCGCCGACAGCACGGGTACCGGCGGCGGCGGCCAAGCGGCCTCGGGCGCGGCGCGGGCCGGCGCCGCCACGCACAGGTTGTAGGAGTAGGGCAAGGTGCCCTCGCAGAAGTCGGCCGGGAAGGCGGCGCCGGCCAGCGAGAAGCGCTGCGCGCCCAGGCAGCGCAGCACGGCGGGCGGCCCGGCCCGGCGCAGCCGCGCCAGCACGGCCAGCGCCACGCTCAGCACCAAGAGCGCCGACAGCAGCGCCAGCGCCAGCACCAGGTAGAACTGCAGCTCGGCCGCCGCCGCCGCCTCGGCGCCCGCCGGCCGCTCGCTCAGCTCCGGCAGCGCCTCCTGCAAGCTCTCGGCCAGCACCACGTGCAGCGTGGCCGTGGCCGACAGCGCCGGCTGCCCGTGGTCCTTCACCACGGCCACCACTCGCTGCTTGGCCGCGTCCCGCTCGGACACGGCGCGCGCCGTGCGCACCTCGCCGCTGTGCAGCCCCACGCGGAACAGCGCCGGCTCCGACGCCTGCACCAGCTCGTACGACAGCCACGCGTTGCGCCCCGCGTCCGCGTCCACCGCCACCACCTTGGCCACCAGGTAGCCGGCCTCGGCCGAGCGCGGCACCACCTCGAACGCCGCCGCTGCCGGACCCTCTCCCGCCGCCAGCCGCCGCGCCCGCCACCGGCCAGAGCACCCGCGGCGCGTTGTCGTTGCGGTCCAGCACGAAGACGCGCACCGTGGCCGTGGAGCTGCGCGCCGGCGCGCCGCCGTCCTGCGCCCGCACCGCCACCCAGAACTCGCGGCACTGCTCGTAGTCCAAGGAGCGCTGCGCGTACAGCGCGCCGCTCCGCGCCTCCACCGACACGAGCGGCGCCGCGCCCGCCGCGCCCGCGCTGCCGCCCGCCAGCCAGTAGCTCACGCGCCCGTTGGCGCCCGCGTCCGCGTCCCGCGCCTGCACGCGCAGCACCAGCGCGCCCGCCGCGTTGTTCTCCGCCACGTACGCGCTGTACGCCGCCTCCTCGAACACCGGCGCGTTGTCGTTCACGTCCGACACCTCCAGCACCAGCTCCGTGCTGCTCCACAGCGCCGGCCTGCCCCGGTCCCGGGCCACCACCGTCACGCGCTGCTCGGGCGCCTGCTCGCGATCCAGCGCGCTCGCCGTCACCACCTTGTACGAGCCGCCCGGCGACGCCACGATCGACAGCGGCGCCTCCCCCGACAGCTCGCACGACACCTGACCGTTCTCTCCCGAGTCTCTGTCCCGTACTTTCAGCAGGGCCACCACGGTGCCGACTGGAGCGTCCTCGGGCACGGGACTCGACAGCGACAGAATCGTTATCTCGGGAGCGTTGTCATTCTCGTCGGTGATGTCGATCTGCACTTCGCAGTGATCAGTGAGCCCACCACCGTCTGTCGCCTCCAGACCGAAGCTGTATTTACTCTTCTCCTCGAAATCCAGGAGTCCTGCTGTACTAAGTTCCCCTCTCTCACTGTCGACAACGAACAGCGCCGTGATGGAATCCGGGGCACTGCCAAAACTGTAGGACACTTTTCCATTCGAACCTGCATCTGCATCCGTCGCCCTTACCCGCAGAACTAGTGATCCCGCCGGCAGATTCTCTGCCACTCTCGCCTCGTAGAGGCTTTTACTAAATACTGGCGGGTTGTCGTTGGCATCTGTCACGTTGATCCGAACCTGGACAGTCCCGGTCCTCGCGGGGTCCCCTCCGTCCACCGCCATCAGCACCAACTCAACGGAGCTCTGCTTCTCCCGGTCCAGCACTCTCTCCAGTACCAATTCCGGCTGCTTCTTTCCTCCCTGCTTTTCCTTCATGGATAGTGAGAAGGATGGGTTGCTGGATAGTTGGTAGGTTAGCAGGCAGTTACTTCCAGCGTCTGAATCTCGGGCCACCTCCAGCGGAAATCGAGCACCAGGAGGGATTAATTCTCCAATCTCGAGATCAAGAACAGTCTTGCGGAATGCCGGGGAGTTGTCATTCACGTCCTCAATAGCCACCTCGACGTTGAAAATATTCAGTGGGTTTTGCACCAGCACCTCGAAGCTGACAGAACAGGTCGCCGAATCGCCGCACATCTCCTCCCGGTCCAGCCTCTCGTTCACGTACAGGTTCCCGTTCTCCTCATTCACTGTGAAGTATTGCTTCTCCTCGCTCAGCCGCAGCTTGCGCGCCGGCAGCTCGTCCGCGCTGAGCCCCAGGTCCCGCGCCAGCGGCCCCACGAGCGAGCCTCTGCCCAGCTCCTCGGGGATGGCGTAGCGGACCCGCTCGGCCGCCGCCCGCCACCACACGCACAGCAGCACCGCGCCCAGCAGCGCTCGCCCGCCGCCCGGCCCGAGACTCTGCCGCCGCCTCACCGCCATTCTCTGCCGCCACAGCTCGCCGCGCTCCTGCCTCCTGCCGCTGCCCTGCCTCCCTTGCAGCCGCTCTCGCCACACACCGCACGCACCGCTCACAGGCAGCGCAGCCAGCCCGCTCGGGCCGCCTCGGACGCCGCTGCTCCCCGCCAAGGACCGCCTCTCGCCGCCTCTCGCCGCCTCTCGCTGCCGCTGCCGCTGTGTCCGGCGCCGGGCGAGCGAGCAGCCTGCGGGGGCAGGACGCTGCGGCGGCGGCGGCTCCAGCGCCGCTCGGCGGCGGCCAACAGCGACACCCGGAGGCGCCGCCGCGCCACTGCAGCCGCCGCACGGCCGCGCTCAAGGGGGCCCGGCTTTGGGCGGGGCTCAGCGCCCGCACCGAATCCGGGATCGCTCCTCCACCGCAAAAACCAAGGGCAGAAGCTCTTCCTTAATTTTACTCTAACGCATTTCTATCTGACATGTGCAGTCGGATGCTTTGAAGCCATTCTTAGGAGTCACACTGAACAGTCACATGCTAATATTAATGACAGGTCAGTAAAAAATGGAATTCAACTGCTCTCGATAATTCTCGAATTCAACTGCTCTGTGAATCTACAGAAACAATAAATGATAATATAGGGAAGACTTCAAGAGCTTTCTCGCGCTTCATCTCCTGACTTGTCCTCTCCTTTTATTATATGGGATGAATTAATTTGAGATATAGATAAGCCTAAAGAAATGTGAGCAACCCCAATGCAAAGACAGCAGAATAACCTTTACTCTTTTGTTTCTGACTCATTGAAGTTGTTTCAAGTGCATCTCCATATGTGAGTTCCTGACAATGGAAAGTGAAAAGCAGTGCTGAGTGCTTCATAGAGCTACACAATATTTTCAGTTTACAACTTAATGTTTCTTTTAAAAATAATTTAATCTCCACTTCTGTCATAAGCAGGAACACTTTCTGCTAGACTTGAATGTTGGACGCATATCCAAAACTGCTCCGGGAAAAATGTTGCATATTCTCACAACTCAAACTATAAAGCATTCTTCTAATCAAAACCTCCCTTCTTTTAGTTAAAACACTTGTCTCCTGTCCTATGACCACTGGCCGTGATAAAAAACTGCTCTGTTCATATTTTCTAAAAGCTTATTAGTAAATTTAAATTGAAAACATAGAGCCTTCTAAACACTACACACAGATATCTTTTCTTTATACTTGAAGAAGTAAACTCCTTCAGTCCATCCACATAGAAGAGATGTTCCAACCCACAAATCACTCCCATGATCCTCCTGGGAACTCTAACTTGTACATTTGGGATATTGGCCCAAGATCTCCATGCAGTCTATGCTCTCATATAAGGATTTAAAGGGGGTGAAGAACCTACCTGGGCCTGCTGGGCAGAGAACTTTTTATGCAGTGCAGGACACAATTTGAGCAGCAGGTGTCCATTGGCACCTCATCTCCCAAAACCCAAAGTACTTCTCTGCAAAGCTGTTCCCTAAACCCTGCTCTCGTTTAAAATGGGGATTGCATTGCACTAAGCCAGGTGCAACTCCTGTTCAACTCCATCATGTTTGCACGGGGCCACTTCTCCAGCCCATCTATTACTGGATCACTGCCCTCTCGTGAATCCAGTAAAATCAGTGTCAGCTGCAAATTGTCTGAAGATGCACTCAACCCCATTGTGGATGAAGGTACTAAACTGGTCACTACTGGAAAGTACTGGTCCCAGGAAGGACCCTTGAGGGACAGCACAAGTTACTGATTTCCACCTGCACATTGAGCCACTGTCTGTGACTCTTTGGAGGTGACTCTCCAGCCTGTTCCTCAGCCATTTCACAGCCTCCAGATGATTGCCCAGAATGTTCTTCTGGGTGATGATGTGGGGGACACTGCACACGTTCTCCCACTGGCCCCTGATCTATTCATGGAAACCTTGACTGGGCTTGATGGCCACTCTGCACTTGGAGGACTGCAGCAGTGATGCTTTTGCACTATTACACTACACAAACAAAATATTTCTGGGTGAGCACAAATGTGCCTCGGAAACCTTTCTCTTTACAGCTGTAAACATCACAGGTCTACGTGGGAACTGCACCTGCACTTTGACAATTGTGACAGATGAGATCTTCCTCATAAGATCAGACACACTGGGTTTGAGCTCATGACAAGAAGTGATGCAAAAGTTAGAAACACGTGGAAATTAACAGATGCAATAACATCCTGTAGGTCTCGCTCACTTTCTCTACAGAAGCAACTCAAATCACAGCACACTCCATCAGGAACAGGCTTGTCTTATCTATGACACACGATGAGCAAGGGAATGAACGAGTTCTTCTCCAGCCTCACACACTGAGCTCCCCTGCCTTCTTTTCCTTCTCTGCCATGAAACTAGGAGGTTTTGCTTGTGTCTCCTTGCCGGTCAAGTTTATCATGAGATGATAATGCACTACAGGCACACCCAGAAGGGAGGTACATTTGCTCACGACCATTATGATAAGGAAGTGAAGGATTCTAAAGCACATAACTGATAAACAACCATACTAAAAGATCAGCAGTCATCCAATGGAGAATGGTTCATTAAATCATTGGTTTAAACGGAATAATGTCCCTCTCATTATCACACGTTCTTTTTTAGCAAGATGCAATGTCTACTAAAGTCCACTCCCACTGGAACAAGAGCAAGAGACAATAACACACCACACATGGGCAAAAATGGTAGGTTGTTGATAATAGCAAATATAGCCACATACAGAGTAAATAACGAAAAAACACAGTGAAGGAAAAAAACCCCTGCAGACAAATCTAAAACATGAATCAGAGAAGGCAAGGAAGCATTAGAACAAGTTGTCAGAGATGCTCACAGTGAAGTCTTCTAGGCCTTGATTTCAGGCCTTTAAATTCATCCCTCAGAGCATCTGGAAGTTACTGAGGTATCAAGCTGTAAGGGAGGTCCTTAAAACTTACACCGAAGAACAGGATAGGGGGATGCAATTGAAGAATTATTCCCCTCTTCATCAACTTTTTCTACTGTGTGGCCTGCACAATTTGGACAATCACTATACCACCATTTTCAAGAAGTTCTCATCAGCCTCTTTCTACAGATAATCTTCCCATAAATTACACCGGATTCTCTTACTGCTTCTGTTTCCTATTCTTCCTATTTCCCCCCACACACACTATTCTTTCCTAGGTGACTAGGAAAGGATTTGCTGAACAACAACAGTCACTGCTTCAAATTTAAAAACACTGACCAGGACAGTGAAAAGGAGCTGCATCCTTTTTGGAAACAAATGCCTGAATAAAAGCGAAATTAAAATTCTCAACAAAATTTACATAACAATGTTGCATAAAGATATAGATGGATAATGGAGGTTTCACACAAGATTAATTAGTTGTTCTAGACAAGAATTAGGGCTCTATATGAACAGTTACAGTGAAAAATTATACTCTTGGAGGACTGCCATTGTCTTTCATGACACAGAAACCAGGATCAGAACAGAATAGAAATGGTACTTGCCTTGGCGCCAAGCATCAAATCAAACCATTCCTCAGACAAACCCACACTGATTCAGCGATTTTCCTGACACAGAACTGAGCTCTCACCCTCCTCACTCTTCATTCACACCCTTTAGTTTCACCATCAACATATACCAAAATTTGGCTGCACATTGGCCATACAGAAAATAACACCATGGGGAAACATAAATTTATGAAGTGCTATTTTTTTAATGAAATATTCAAGACCAGGCTGGAAGGGGCATTGAGCAGCCTGGTCTGGTGGAAGATGTCCCTGCCCATGGCAGCACAGTTCTTACAGGATGATCTTTAAGGTCCGTTTCAACACAAACCATTCTATGATTCTGTGTTTCTATGAGTCTATGATTACATGTACAGCTTCAAGGTATGGGTGAGAGATTCTCTGCCTGCTGGAAAATTATGGTTTGGAGTTTGCAGAATTGCCAGGCATAATAAGGATCAACTTTATTCCTGAAAAAGAAAACAAGCAACAAACAAACAAACAAACACCTCAACACAACCAAAACCTCAAAAAAAAAACATTAATCAACCCAGCAAAGAATGGAAAATACCAACCAGGTATCAATCATGGCCTCACATTTCAAATTGGGCCAACTGTAGAGTACACACAATGCAGAAAACTTGATTGTAACTGATACACAGGAGGCCTCACACAGGATCTCACTGCATAGACCCCACACAGTCATTTCCTTGCATAGGAAGAGAAAGAAAACTTCGAAGCACAACTGTGAGCCTCACCTAACTACCCTAGGCCAAACAGACAAAATTCATACATTCATTTTGAGCTATATCACAGTGAAATCCAGCACTGTCTCTGGCTCTGGATAAACAGACTTCTCTCTGACTAAACATAACATGAAAGCAAATTTTCCATAAAGACATCATTTGAACAAAAGCTGTGTGCACAGATTACCAGATCCCAGGCATCACAACTAAGATTTTACTGTTCCTCCCCAATATACAAACAAGTGGAAAGTATGTTATAGACCATAAATTATTAACAGCTCTGTCAAAAACCCAGCTATCCAAGCATCAGCTCAATGGCAACATCCTCATTCTTCAACACATGGACTCCTCACAACATGTGTAACTGCCACTCTTGATGCAAAAAATATAGAACCCAAACTAGGCCATTTGAGGCCAAAACACATAACATAAAATATTAAGATTCTTCTTGACTCATCTTCATGAGGACAGCAACAGCTCTGAGGACGAACAAAACTCATGCCAGGTCTGCACCAGCACCTCCTCACATAACACACCCCTAACACCTCCCCCTAACCCTTCAGAGCTCACATGGTTATCACAGATCTTCAGAATTCAGAGAGATTCTACCAAAAGGAAGGTTTCCCAAGCAATATTTCCTTACCATGCATATTTGATTTCTTGCCCTAGCCGTGCAAAACCAAACAGCGTTTATTACAGAGACATTTTAAAGAAAGATGTCTATGACAGTCTCTCTCTTTTCACCTGTAAACGAGAAAGAACCATCTTCAGATCATCAAATTAGAGAGACAGAAAGTGAACATCTGTAGAAATGAAGAGCTCACAACACTCTTCTGGGATATGCAACTCAGAGTAGATGATTAATAATGTTGTTTATAGGCACTGAATACATCTCTTACTCTTCCCATATGGCATCTTCCATAAACACAAAATTAAAATTTTAGGTTAAAACATTATGATGACATGCAAATAATTAGCAAGGACCTCCCAGGGCTGTCCCAGCTGTTGGAATACAGATTTCTAGACAATTAATTGAGAAGAAAAACCTCACATTGCTTCATAGTAGACATAGGAACTGTACAGGGAACAGAGGAAAACATTCCCTTGAGTCTTCCAGCAGGCATTCACACACAGCTCACAGGACTCAAATTTCCAACCCTTCACATCATCCCTGGTGTTCTTTTACCCATATATCCTATAAACATGTGACAGTCGAGGCACAGTTCTTCAGATCATTTTTCTTCCCACCACCAGTTCCACACAGATATCTTTACAACTCTGCACCATGGAAGCTACATTTGCCTGCTCACTGAAATTGTGTGAAGAGACTTCATAGGTCTGAAAGGAAAAGGTGAGCAGACTTCCAGGAGACACTGAGTCAGGGAATATTTGCACTGGGGGAATTCAGCCCAACTCACATCTCCCACTGCACCTTGAATCTCCCTGTCTAGGTAATTCCCTTGCCATGCTAAATATTTTATAGCCAAGGCTCATCCAGCTGCATTTGACATCGCCCTACCATAAAAACAAAAGAGACAAAGAAGTGTCGTCATTCTTCCTGCACATGCAGCCACCCACAGGTTTGCAAAGAGTCACAACTTCAAGATGGTCCTTCATCTTCTCAACAGGCAAACAGAAATCATCAAGGACCACTTGTGGTCTGGCCCAGTCCACTGCTGGTGACAAAGATCAAAGCATGGATGACACAAAGACCTTTCCTGCTGACCACCACTATCCATCATGAAGAATGATATAGGCAGAGAACAACATTCGCAGAAGTTCCACGCAAAGTCATCACCGTTTTCTTTGACACATTCAACTTATTCAAGCACATGTGCTGCAAAAAAGGTGAATTTCTTACTAACGCAATACATCAAATAAGATCTAATACTAACAGGAACACAGCTGCTACAGAAGCACAGGAGACATACAAGAAGAATGCCTGGGACCTGACCAATACCCAAACTTCTGATCTAAAGAAGAGCCTGCCAACAGCAGCCTTCTCCCTCCTTCCTTAGTCACTAACTGGAAAGCTGAGGGCTTAACCCATGTCCACAAAAGGACAGTAAAAGCATCAATCCTTCAGAACGTCATCGAAGGAAACTTTACCTTGCTTCTAAGCAAAATCTCATACACAAGTGAAAACAGGCCGGGGAAAGTACAGGTAAGCATCAGGGAAAAGCGACGTGGAGAAAATGTCAACACTGCAACTCACCGAGGGAGGAGCGGGATCCACGGGGAGGGCGCCGACAGGGTCCTCGTCGCCGAGCAGCAGCGCGGGCTCGTCGGGCAGCGGCCGGGCCGGGAGGGTGTCGCAGCAGCTGCCGCTGGCCGAGAAGCGCAGCTGGCTCTTGCGCGAGTCGGCCGTGAGCGACACGTCGTGCGAGTAGGACTGCAGGAAGGCGCGCACGCCGTCGATGCCCACGAAGTGCGAGACGGGCACGCCGCGCAAGGCGCCGCCGGCGGGCGGCAGCAGCTGCTGGCGGCGCCAGCGGCGCAGGCGCAGCGCCAGCAGCAGCAGCAGGAAGGCGACGAAGAGGCAGGAGACGGCGGCCACGGCCAGCACGAGCCAGCGCGTCAGGCTCACGGCCTCAGGCTCGCCCGGCGCCGCCGCCTCGTCGGCCGCGCTGCCCAGCTCGGCCAGCAGCTCGGCCAGCAGCTCGGCCACGCTCTCGGCCAGCACCACGCTCAGCGTGGCCGTGGCCGACAGCGCCGGCCGCCCGTGGTCCTTCACCACCACCACCAGGCTCTGGCGCGCCGCGTCGCGGGCCAGCGGCGAGCGCGCCGTGCGCACCTCGCCGCTGTGCAGCCCCACGCGGAACAGCCCCGGCTCCGTGGCCTTGGCCAGCTCGTACGACAGCCACGCGTTCTGACCCGCGTCCGCGTCCACCGCCACCACCTTGGCCACCAGCGCGCCCGCCTCCGACCAGCGCGGCGCCAGCTCCACGCCCGACCACGCGCCGCCCGAGCCCGAGCCCGCCCGCAGCGCGGCCGGCGGCGGGTACAGCACCTGCGGCGCGTTGTCGTTCTCGTCCACGACCAGCAGCAGCACCGACACGTTGCTGCTCAGCGCCGGCGCGCCGCCGTCCTCCGCACGCACCCACAGCCGCAGCTCGCGCACCTGCTCGTAGTCCAAGGAGCGCAGCGCGTACAGCGCGCCCGTCTCCGCCTGCACCGACACGTACGACGACAGCGGCGCGCCCCGCACCCGCCCCTCCGACAGCCGGTAGCGCACGCGCGCGTTCTGCCCCCAGTCCGCGTCCGTCGCGCGCACCGTCAGCACCAGCGCGCCCGCCGCGTTGTTCTCCGCCAGCCGCGCGCTGTAGCGCTCCTCCGCGAACACCGGCGCGTTGTCGTTCACGTCCAGCACGCGCAGCGCCAGCACCGCGCTGCTCTGCAGCGCTGGTGACCCGCCGTCGGTCGCCCGCACCGTCACGTTGTACTCCGACACCTGCTCTCGGTCCAGCTCTCTCGCTGTCACCACACGGTAGTAGTCTCTATAGGACTTCTCCAGGCGGAATGGGACATCCTTGTCCATCGAGCAGCGCACCTCGCCATTCGCCCCCGAGTCCCGGTCCTGCACGTGCAGCAGGGCCACAACAGTTCCTGGCTGGGCGTCTTCCGAGATCTCGTTCAGCTTTGACGATACTGTCAATTCCGGAGCATTGTCGTTCACATCTGTCACTCTGATCGCGACCTTTGCAGTGTCGAAAAGACCTCCACTATCGTGTGCTTCCACCTCCAAATCGTACAAATCGCCTTCTTCGAAATCCAGGCTACGTAACAGCTTGATCGCTCCAGTTTCAATATCCAGACGGAAAATATCCAATACCATATTGTTTGCTTTCTTCATAGAATATTTCACTTGTCCGTTCAGCCCCTCGTCGGCGTCTGCCGCTGTTACAGTGACGAGTGTTGAGCCCACGGGCACGTCCTCGGGCACACGCACCGTGTACTCCGCCTGGCTGAACACCGGCGCGTTGTCGTTCGCATCCAGCACCGTCACTCGGATCCGAGCCGTGCCCGTCCGTGCCGGATCGCCGCCGTCCATCGCCCTCAGCACCAGCTCGTGAAACGCCGCCTCCTCCCGGTCAAGCTCCTTCACCAGCACAAGTTCGGGACGCTGATCGCCGCCGGGTCCCGCCTGCACGGCCAGCGAGAAGTGCTCGTTACCGCTGAGCTCGTAGCTCTGCAAGGAATTCCGTCCCGTGTCGGGGTCATGAGCCCTAGGCAGTGGAAACCGCGCTCCTGACGCCGTTATCTCGCTCATTCTCAGTTCCGTTTCCGCCTCTCGGAAGCTGGGATGGTTGTCGTTGATATCCGTGATTTCCACTTCGATTCCGTACACCTGCATTTCCCCCTCCACTATCAGCTCACAGCGCAGCACGCATTGCTGCACACGCTCGCACAGCTGCTCTCTGTCGATTCTCTCCGCCGTCACTAAATGTCCCGTCTTCTCGTGCAGAGCAAAATACTGACTCCTACCTCTTTCTGTAATGCGGACGCCGCGGTCGATTAGCGCCGGCAGCTGCAGCCCCAGGTCCTTGGCCACGTCGCCCACGAACGAGCCCTTGGGAATCTCCTCGGGCACCGAGTAGCGCAGCTGCCCCCACGCCGCCTCCCACGCCGCCAGCAGGATCAGCAACACCAGAGCTCGCTGCCGCCGGCCCCAGCGCCTCCCCGCCGCGCACATCTCGCTAGCGGCGTTCTAAACACGTCGGCCGGTCCCCGCCGGTCACTGCACCGCTCCTGCTCCTTCTCCGCTCAGTTCTTCCAGCACCGCCGCCGATCCGCGGCGCGGTTCTGCACCACGGGGACGATCGCAAACCAGTCTGTTGCCGACCCTCATACGGAGCGAGCGACCGAGTCGGTCCGCAGCGGGCGGGGCTGCAGCGCTCGGAGCTTCCTCTCGCTCCTCTCGGTCAACAGCGGCGCCCGCAGCCTCCTCCCGGCACTGCAGCACCGAGCGGTTTGGCCTTGCCCTGCTACATTCAGGGCAAAGTCGCCACGAAGATGTCGCTTTTCGTTCAGTCCAATCTGCCTCCGCATTTCTCCCACTGATCTCTGCTTTGATCCTCCAGGGCATGACGGTCGGCAGGAAAGCAGAGGCATTACCTGGCCGTGGTTCTTTAACCACACTGGAGACTAATCACTTACTAACACCGTTATATGTTAATTAAAACAATTGTTCGTATTTTACCCTGTACTTTACTTTTAGTCTATCCTTTTTTGTTCAAAGGCATCTTCAACAAAAGGCTCTCTGCGAGCAAACGGGAAGATACCGAATGCTGAAAAAAATAGAGCTGTCAGTTTCATTAACACGAAGGGGAGAACAACTGCATGCTTCTAAAACTCAGGGAGCTGATTGTTACAGAATTGAATTACACGTACAAATAAAGATGCAGCTTAAACTCTCAAAGGAATGTTTCAGAATTTCAAATATTTTATATCCCTTCCCAATATAAACCGGTTCCTTAGTTTATAAGGAATTACATTTAATCAAGTCATTCTAGGATTCCTTTTTTTCTGAAATCAATGTGTAAACCGTTGATTTACCTTAGTGAATGATTCATCTATGTATTTTTTTTTTTATCGCGCTGGTACGATACATTTTGAAGAAAAGAATTATAGAACTGTAGAGATAAAGTACATATTATTATAGAATATTATTATAAATATTGTAATATTTACATAAAGTAAATATTTGTGCTGACCACTAATCAATGAGCAAATGGGCTTGATTCAAGTGAATAAACCGTGGTCTTGCTAATCTCACTGATAAGTGATCCCTTCGTATCTCAGTTGTCCATCTTAGTAAACAGAATTGCAAGTTTGCTGTTCTCGATTTACTCGAGCCCTGCTAAATTTCCCAAATTCGCAGTGTAAAGAGGATCGAAAAAAATTATCTGAAACAGAAATCATTTAACACCCTCACCAGCGAACCAGCAGTGACATGAAGATCATGAGGGATAAAGTAGAGAGAACTGCCAGCATAACAGAAGCCATCTACTCCCACTACTACATTACCACACAGAACTCGCTATAACGTCTTATTTCTCTAAGTATGGAAAACAGAACTTCCCACATTCTTTTCCTTTCTCAATCTAATAGGGACAGAACAAGTTTAACGAACAGATTTATGTGTAGTTACTCACGAGTTCAAGCACATCATTTCTGAACAAATCAGTCATGGAGAAAAAACCTCCAAACCAAATTATCAGTGCCTCCTTTTTTTCCCTCAGATCCATCATGTAGAATCAGGTGTTCTCCTTCCACAGAATGCGCATCTGCTTTCAATACTACAAACATATTCTAATTTAAAGAGTTCAAGTGTTGAAGGCAAAACCTCTCTGCTGCAGTTGAACATTTGACCAAAGAGGAAACAAGTCGATCGAGCTACCCATAGAGACGGGATAGTCCCTCCCTCATTTCTATCCAACACGGAGCCAGGAAAATGCAAATCACAAAAATAAGCCGCAGGAAAACATGGAAAAGCATGGCTACTACGTCAAAGGGGAGTTATACTCTAAGCAACTCAGGTGAAGTTATGAAGGAGCAAGCCACTACGCAGAGCAGCAGATGAGGACTACCGATTGACACCAGCCAAAATAAACCAAGGTAAAATGGACAACCTTCTAGAAAGCCGCAAAAGAAAAGGACCTCAGAGTTTACAGACCTGCTGTGCGTCGGGGTCGGCGGGCGGCTCTCCCACGACGGCGCTGGTGTTCGGGCTCGGTTTCTCGCAGTCATCCCCGCCTAGAAGCTCCTCCGCCGACAGCACGGGCACCGGCGGCGGCGGCCAAGCGGCCTCGGGCGCGGCGCGGGCCGGCGCCGCCACGCACAGGTTGTAGGAGTAGGGCAAGGTGCCCTCGCAGAAGTCGGCCGGGAAGGCGGCGCCGGCCAGCGAGAAGCGCTGCGCGCCCAGGCAGCGCAGCACGGCGGGCGGCCCGGCCCGGCGCAGCCGCGCCAGCACGGCCAGCGCCACGCTCAGCACCAAGAGCGCCGACAGCAGCGCCAGCGCCAGCACCAGGTAGAACTGCAGCTCGGCCGCCGCCGCCGCCTCGGCGCCCGCCGGCCGCTCGCTCAGCTCCGGCAGCGCCTCCTGCAAGCTCTCGGCCAGCACCACGTGCAGCGTGGCCGTGGCCGACAGCGCCGGCTGCCCGTGGTCCTTCACCACGGCCACCACTCGCTGCTTGGCCGCGTCCCGCTCGGACACGGCGCGCGCCGTGCGCACCTCGCCGCTGTGCAGCCCCACGCGGAACAGCGCCGGCTCCGACGCCTGCACCAGCTCGTACGACAGCCACGCGTTGCGCCCCGCGTCCGCGTCCACCGCCACCACCTTGGCCACCAGGTAGCCGGCCTCGGCCGAGCGCGGCACCACCTCGAACGCCGCCGCTGCCGGACCCTCTCCCGCCGCCGCCGCCGCCGCCGCCGGCCAGAGCACCCGCGGCGCGTTGTCGTTGCGGTCCAGCACGAAGACGCGCACCGTGGCCGTGGAGCTGCGCGCCGGCGCGCCGCCGTCCTGCGCCCGCACCGCCACCCAGAACTCGCGGCACTGCTCGTAGTCCAAGGAGCGCTGCGCGTACAGCGCGCCGCTCCGCGCCTCCACCGACACGAGCGGCGCCGCGCCCGCCGCGCCCGCGCTGCCGCCCGCCAGCCAGTAGCTCACGCGCCCGTTGGCGCCCGCGTCCGCGTCCCGCGCCTGCACGCGCAGCACCAGCGCGCCCGCCGCGTTGTTCTCCGCCACGTACGCGCTGTACGCCGCCTCCTCGAACACCGGCGCGTTGTCGTTCACGTCCGACACCTCCAGCACCAGCTCCGTGCTGCTCCACAGCGCCGGCCTGCCCCGGTCCCGGGCCACCACCGTCACGCGCTGCTCGGAAGCCTGCTCGCGGTCCAGCGCGCTCGCCGTCACCACCTTGTACGAGCCGCCCGGCGACGCCACGATCGACAGCGGCGCCTCGCCCGACAGCTCGCACGACACCTGGCCGTTTTCGCCTGAGTCCGGATCTTCCACGTTCAGCAGGGCCACCACGGTGCCGACCGGCGCGTCCTCAGGCACGGGGCTCGACAGTGTCAGAATCGTAATCTCGGGTGCATTGTCATTCTCGTCCGTGACGTGTATTTGCACCTTACAGTGTGACACTAAACTGCCGCCGTCCCTTGCTTCCAGACCGAAGCTGTATTTGCTCTTGTCCTCGAAATCGAGGGCACCCGCCGTCCTGACCTCGCCGCTCTCACTGTCCACAGTGAACAACTCGCTGATGGCGCCTGGAACGTTGCTGAATGCATAGGACACCTGCCCGTTAGATCCTGTGTCAGCATCTGTCGCCCGCACCTGCAGCACCAGCGAACCCACCGCCAGATTCTCCGGCACTCGCGCCTCGTAGAGGCTTTTACTAAACACCGGCGGGTTGTCGTTGGCGTCTGTCACACTGACCCGTATCTGGACAGCCCCGGACCTCTCCGGTTCCCCACCGTCCACTGCTGTCAGTACCATCTCAACTGAACTTTGCTTCTCTCGGTCCAGGGCTCTCTCCAGTACTAATTCCGGCTGCTTGTTTCCATCGGGGTTCTCCTTTAAGGCCAGAGAAAAGGACGGGTTGCTGTCGAGCACGTAACTCACCAGTGAGTTACTTCCAATGTCCGCATCTCGGGCCATCTCCAGGGAAAAACGAGCACCGGGAAGCGTCCATTCACCAATCTCGAGGTCCAGAGCAGCCTTGCTGAAGACTGGAGAGTTGTCGTTCACGTCCTCAATGGCCACCTCGACGCGGAAAATGTTCAGCGGGTTGTACACCAGCGCCTCGAAGCTGACAGAACACGTCGCAGATGCGCCGCACATCTCCTCCCGGTCCAGCCTCTCGTTCACGTACAGGTTCCCGTTCTCCTCATTCACTGTGAAGTATTTCAGCTGCTTCTTCCTCGACTCAGCCTGCAGCTTGCGCGCCGGCAGCTCGTCCGCGCTGAGCCCCAGGTCCCGCGCCAGCGGCCCCACGAGCGAGCCTCTGCCCAGCTCCTCGGGGATGGCGTAGCGGACCCGCTCGGCCGCCGCCCGCCACCACACGCACAGCAGCACCGCGCCCAGCAGCGCTCGCCCGCCGCCCGGCCCGAGCCTCTGCCGCCGCCTCACCGCCATTCTCTGCCGCCACAGCTCGCCGCGCTCCTGCCTCCTGCCGCTGCCCTGCCTCCCTTGCAGCCGCTCTCGCCACACACCGCACGCACCGCTCACAGGCAGCGCAGCCAGCCCGCTCGGGCCGCCTCGGACGCCGCTGCTCCCCGCCAAGGGCCGCCTCTCGCCGCCTCTCGCCGCCTCTCGCTGCCGCTGCCGCTGTGTCCGGCGCCGGGCGAGCGAGCAGCCTGCGGGGGCAGGACGCTGCGGCGGCGGCGGCTCCAGCGCCGCTCGGCGGCGGCCAACAGCGACACCCGGAGGCGCCGCCGCGTCACTGCAGCCGCCGCACGGCCGCGCTCAAGGGGGCCCGGCTTTGGGCGGGGCTCAGCGCCCGCACCGGATCCGGGATCGCTCCTCCGCCGCAAACCGCGAGCAAAGAAACACTGGCTAATCTCGACTCCAAGGCATTTCTATCTGACATGTGCATTCGGATGCTTTTATGGCATTATTTGTGTCACATTTGACAGTTGCAAGCAAACATTGATGGGAGGGAATCCAGCTGCTCTTTATAAAACACCTTCACATCTAGTGCAGCAGAAAGCAATAATATAGGGATGATTTGAAGAGTTTTCTCGCACTTTGTCACATAATGTTTTGTTCCTTTCCTTGTCTGGGATGAATTAATTTGGGATATAGATCAACTTAAAGCAATGCAATAAACCCCTATGGAAGGATAGCTGAATAACGTATACTCTACTATTTCTGACTCATTGAAGTTTCTTATTCTGCATCTCCATATCTGAGTTTCTGACAATAGAAAGCGCAAAGTAATGCTTGGTTCTTCATACAGCTAAACAGTGTCTTCAGTTTTCAACTTAAACTTTTCTTTAAAGGTCATTTAATCCACACCTCTGCCATAAACAGGAATACTTTGTGATAGACTTGAACGTTGGAGGCACATCCAAAACTGTTCTGGGCAAAACATTCCATATTCTGACAACCCACACTCTAAAGTATTCTTCTAATCAAAATCTCCCTTCTTTTAGTTAAAACACTTGTGTGCTGTCCTATGACCACTGGCCCTGGTAAAAACTGCTGTGTTCATATTTTATAAAAGCTTATTATTAAATTTCAATAGAAAAAAAATCAAAAGGGTACATACAGATATCTTTTCTCCATACTTGAAGATGTAAACTCCTTCAGTGTTTCCACAGAGAAGAGATGTTCCAACCCTCAGATCATTCCCATGATTCTTCTGGGAACACTAGCATGTCCATTTAGGATATTGGCCAAGGATCTCCATGCAATCTATGCTCTCATATAAGGATTTAAAGGGGGTGAAGAACCACCTTGGGCCTGCTGGGCAGAATACTTGTTATGCAGTGCAGAACATAATTTGAGCAGCAGACGACCATTGGCAGCTCATGTCCAATGTTATCACCCACCAAGAACTCAAAGTACTTCTCTGCAAAGCTGTTCCCTAAACCCTGCTCTCTGTTAAAACTGGGGATTGCATTGCCCTAAACCAGGTGCAGGACCTTGCCCTTTGCCCTGTTCAACACCATCATGGTTGCATGGGGTCACTTCTCCACCCCATTCTTCGTTTCTGCCCTCTCGTGAATCAATTCAAATTTGTGTTGCTAAAAATTATCTGAAAGTGCGCTCAATTCCATTGTGGATGAAGGTACTAAACTGGTCACTACTGGAAAGTACTGGTCCCAGGAAGGACCCTTGAGGGCAACACAAGTTACTGATTTCCACCTGCACATTGAGCCACTGTCTGTGACTCTTTGGAGGTGACTCTCCAGACTGTTCCTCAGCCATTTCACAGCCTCCAGATGATTGCCCAGAATGTTATTCTGAGTGATGACGTGGGGGACACTGCACACATTCTCCCACTGGCCCCTGGACTGTTCATGGAAACCTTGGCTGGGCTGGGTGGCCACTCTGCAGTTGGAGGACTGCAGCAGAGATGCTTCTGCATTATTACACTACACACAAAAATGTTCTGGGTGAGCACACATGTGCTTAGGAAACCTTCTTCTTTACAGCTGTACACATCACAGGTGTGTGTGGGGGAACTGCACCTGCACTTTGACAATTGGGACAGAGGAGACCTTCCACAAAAATCAGACACACTGGGGTTAAGCTCATGACAACAAGTGATGCAAGAGTTAGAAACACATACAAATTAACAGATGCAATAACATCCTGAAGGTCTCACTTGCTCTAAAGAAGCAACTCAAATCACACCACACTCCATCAGGCACAGGCTTGTCTTATCTGTGACACATGACGAGCAAGGGTATGAACGAGTTCTCCAGCCTCACACACTGAGCTCCCCTGCCTTCTTTTTCTTCTCTCCATGCAATTTGAACGTTTTCTTGTTACTTCTTGCTGGTCAAGTTTATCATGAGATGATAATGTACTACAGGCACACCCGGAAGTGAGGTGCATTTCCTCACCACCATTATGATAGGGACCTGAAGGATTCTAAAGCACATAAACGATAACCATACTAAAAGATCAGCAGTCATCCAAGGGAGAATAGCTCATCAAGCCATTTGATTAAAGGGAATCTCCTCCCTGTTGTAACCTCACACTCTTTTCCACCAAGATGCAATGTCTACTAAAGTCATATTTACATCTATTTCTCCCAACAGTAACAGAACACAGAATCGCTCTTGCATCTCTTGCCTTCGACTCCCACAGGAACAAGATCCAGAGACAATAACACACCACACATTGCTACGAAATATAGGTTGGTGATAATAGTAAATACACCCACTTACAGAGTAAATCACGGGAAAAAAAATGCAGAAAAAAAGCTGCAAAAAACCCTAAATCATGAATGACACAAAGCAGGAAAGCATTAGGACAAGTTGTTAGAGAATCTCACAGTGAAGTATCGACTGCAAGCCTTAAAATTAATCCCTGAGAGCATCTGTAAGATAATGGGGTCTCAAGCTATAAGGGAGGCCCTAAAGGCTTATACTTAAGTCTAGGTTGGGGGGTTCATTTGAAAAGTTAATTACTCCTCTTCTCAACAACTTCTTGTGCTGCGTGGCCTGCTTACCCTGCAGAATTATTAAACCATCATTTTAAACAGATTCTCATCGGCCTCTTGCTCAAGTTAAATCTTCTCATAGATTTCAACAGAATCTCTCATTGCTTCTGCTTCCTATTCTTCCTATTCCCCCCACACACAATTCTTCCCTAAGTGGTTGTAGGAAAGATTTTCTGAAAAACAACTGTCATTGTTTCAAATAGATAATTACAGACCAGTACAGTGAAAACAAGCTGCCACCTTCCTGAAAACAAAGGCCCGAAAATTATTGGAATCACGAAGTGGAATTACTCTGAAGAAATTCTACATCACAGTCTTGCTTAGAGATACAGATGAATAATGGAAGTTTCACACAGGACTAATTAGCTGTTCTAGCCAAGAATTAGGGTTCTACAAGAACGGTTACCATGGAAAATGTTATTGTTGGAGGACTGTCTTTGTCTTTCATGGCAGAGAAACCACAGCCAGAACAGAACAGAAATGTCACTCGCCTTGGCACCAAGCACCAAATCAAACTATTTCTCAACCAAACCCACACTGAGTCACCGATTTTCCTGACACAGAACTGAGCTCTCACCCTCCTCACTTTGCATTCACAGCCTTTAGTTTCACCATCAACATATACCAAAAGTTTGGTTGTACATTGGCCATAGAGTAAAGAACACCTCGAGGAAACATATATTTACTAAGTGGTATTTGTTTATCGAAATATTCAAGGTCAGGTTGAATGGGACTCTGATCAACCTGGTCTGGTGGAAGATCACCCTGCCCATGGCAGAGCAGTTGGAACAAGATGATCTTTAAGGTCCTTTTCAACAAAAAATATTCTGTGATTCTGTGTTGAACATCGTGAGTCTCTGATTACATGTATGGCTTCAAGGATCAGAGTTTCTCTGCCTGCTGGATAATTATGTTTTGGAGTTTGCAGCATTGTCCAGCATAATGAGGATCAGCATCACTCCTTGAAAAAAATCCAAGCTAAGAAGCAAAAAGCAATGCAATCCAAACCAAAAGTCAAAAAATAACCCTACATCAAGCCAGTCAAGCATGGGAAAATGCCAGAATATTATCAATCATGGCCTCACATTTCAAATTGTGCCAACTGTAGTATACACACGACACAGGAAACTCAATTGTAACTGATACACAGGAGGCCTCACATGAGAGCTCACTACATAGACTCAACACAGTCATTTCCTTCTTGCATAAGAAGAGGATGAAAAAGCTTGGAACCAAAGCAGTGGGCCTCATCCAACTACTCTAGGACAAACAGACACAATTCATACATTCATTTTGAGCTATATTCACAGTGAAATCCAGCACCAGCCCTGGCTCTGGATAGACAGACTTCTCTCTGACGAAACGTAACGTGAAAGCAAATTTTGCATACAGACATCATTAGAAGAAAAGCTCTGTGCACAGCTTCTCTCATCCCAAGCATCACGACTAAGATTATTCTGTTCCTCCCCATTATACAAACAAGTGGAAAGTGCTTTATAGACCATAAATTATTAACAGCTGTGTCAAAGACCCAGCCATCCAAGCATCAGCTCAAAGGCAACATCCCCATTCTTCAGCACATGGAGTCCTCACGAGAGGAGTGAGGAGGTGTGACTGCTCCTCTTAATGCAAAAGAATATGGAACCCAAACTAGGCCATTTGAGTCCAAACCACACAATATAAAATCATTAGACACCTCCTGACTTGTTTTCATATGGCCAGCAACAGCCCAGAGGATGAACAAAACTCATGCCAGTTCTGCAGCAGCATCTCCTCACACACCATACCCCCAACACTCCCCCCTAACCCTTCACAGCTCACATGGTTATCACCAATCTTCAGAATTTAGAGGTACTCCATCAAAAGGAACGTTGCAGAGGTAATATCTCCTAACCATGGATATTTGATTTTTCACCCAAGCCATGCGACAAGAAAAAGCTTTCATTACACAGAGATTTTAAAAAATCATGTCTATGAAAGTCTCTCTCTTTTCCCCTATAAATAGGAAAGAACTATCTTCAGATCATCAGAAGAGTGAGACAGAAAATTAACAACTGCAAAATTGAAGAGCTCACAACAATGTTCCGAGTTATATAACTCAGAGTATATTATTAAAATAACATTGTTTATAGGCACTGAATACATCACTCGCTCTTCCCATACGGCATCTTCCATAAGTACAAAATTTATCTTTTAAGTAACACAATTATGATGACATGCAAATACTTTGTAAGAACCTCCCAAGGTTCACCCTGCTGCTGGAATACAGATCTTCTAGGCAATCGCTTTGGGAAGAAAAACCTCACAATACTTTATACTAGAAACAGGAACTGTACACGAAGCAGAGGAAGACATTTCCTTGAGTCTTTCAGTAGTCATTCACACACAGGTCACATGACTCAAATTTACAACCCTTCACATCGTCCATAGTGTCCCTTCACCCATACATCTTAAAAACATGTGACACTGGAGACCCAATTCTTCAGATCATTTTACTTCCCAACACCAGTTCCACACAGATATCTTTACATCTCTGTACCATGGAAGCCACATTTGCCTGCACACTGAAATTCTGTGAAAAGACTTCACAGGTCTGAAAGGAAAAGCTGAGCAGACTTCCAAGAGACACTGATTCAGAGAATACCTGCACTGTGGGAGTTCAGCCCACCTTGTATCTCCTTCTGCACCGTTAATCTCTCCCTTCCCATCCAGGCAATTCTCTTGCCATGGTAAATATTTTTAGACAAAGCTCTTGCAGCTGCATTTGACATGGTTCTCCCATAAAAACCAGACACAGACAAAGAAGGGCCGCCATTCTTCCTGCACATGCAGCCACCCACAGGTTTGAAAAGATTCACAACTTCAGGAGGACCCCTCATCTTCACAACAGGCAAACAGAAATCATCAAGGACCACTTGTTGCCTGGGACAAAGATAAAAGCTCACAGGACTGGATGACACAAAGCCTTTTCCTGCTGACCTCTGACATGTATCATGCAGAACAATAAAGGCTGATAACAATATGAACATAAATTCCTCGGAAAGCCCTGAGAATTTTGACCAAAAAACTCCGCTTATTCAAGCACATGCGTCGTTGGGAAGACACATGAGGCTGACAAAAAGGTGAATTTCTTCATAAAGGGATACATCAAATCAGAAGATCTAATACTATCAGGAATGCAGATCCTACACAGCATAGGTGACATAGGGGAAGAATATCTGGAACCTGGTCAGTACTCAAACTTGCATCCAAACGAACAACCAGCCAACAGCAGTGGTGTCCCTCCTCCCTTCTTCATTAATTGGAAAGCTGACGACAGACCCCATGATCACCGAACGACAGCAAGCGGCACCAGCCTTCAGAAGGTGACCGCAGAAAACCTGACCTTGCTTTTAAGCAAAATCTCCTGTGATAGCCAGAGGACATGGAGGGGAAAGAGAACAGCATGAGAAAGTGTGGTAGAGAAAAAAACAGAGAAACTCACCGAGGGAGCAGCGGGATCGACGGGGAGGGCGCCGGCAGGGTCCTCGTCGCCCAGCAGCGGCGCGGGCTCGTCGGGCAGCGGCCGGGCCGGGAGGGTGTCGCAGCAGCTGCCGCTGGCCGAGAAGCGCATCTGGCTCTTGCGCGAGTCGGCCGTGAGCGACACGTCGTGCGAGTAGGACTGCAGGAAGGCGCGCACGCCGTCGATGCCCACGAAGTGCGAGACGGGCACGCCGCGCAAGGCGCCGCCGGCGGGCGGCAGCAGCTGCTGGCGGCGCCAGCGGCGCAGGCGCAGCGCCAGCAGCAGCAGCAGGAAGGCGACGAAGAGGCAGGAGACGGCGGCCACGGCCAGCACGAGCCAGCGCGTCAGGCTCACGGCCTCAGGCTCGCCCGGCGCCGCCGCCTCGTCGGCCGCGCTGCCCAGCTCGGCCAGCAGCTCGGCCACGCTCTCGGCCAGCACCACGCTCAGCGTGGCCGTGGCCGACAGCGCCGGCCGCCCGTGGTCCTTCACCACCACCACCAGGCTCTGGCGCGCCGCGTCGCGGGCCAGCGGCGAGCGCGCCGTGCGCACCTCGCCGCTGTGCAGCCCCACGCGGAACAGCCCCGGCTCCGTGGCCTTGGCCAGCTCGTACGACAGCCACGCGTTCTGACCCGCGTCCGCGTCCACCGCCACCACCTTGGCCACCAGCGCGCCCGCCTCCGACCAGCGCGGCGCCAGCTCCACGCCCGACCACGCGCCGCCCGAGCCCGAGCCCGCCCGCAGCGCGGCCGGCGGCGGGTACAGCACCTGCGGCGCGTTGTCGTTCTCGTCCACGACCAGCAGCAGCACCGACACGTTGCTGCTCAGCGCCGGCGCGCCGCCGTCCTCCGCACGCACCCACAGCCGCAGCTCGCGCACCTGCTCGTAGTCCAAGGAGCGCAGCGCGTACAGCGCGCCCGTCTCCGCCTGCACCGACACGTACGACGACAGCGGCGCGCCCCGCACCCGCCCCTCCGACAGCCGGTAGCGCACGCGCGCGTTCTGCCCCCAGTCCGCGTCCGTCGCGCGCACCGTCAGCACCAGCGCGCCCGCCGCGTTGTTCTCCGCCAGCCGCGCGCTGTAGCGCTCCTCCGCGAACACCGGCGCGTTGTCGTTCACGTCCAGCACGCGCAGCGCCAGCACCGCGCTGCTCTGCAGCGCCGGCGACCCGCCGTCGGTCGCCCGCACCGTCACGTTGTACTCCGACACCTGCTCTCGGTCCAGCTCTCTCGCTGTCACTACGCTGTAGTAGCTGCCGTGGGAGCTCTGCAACCTGAATGGGACATCCCCATCGAGCGAGCAGCGCACCACGCCGTTGGTCCCCGAGTCTCGATCACGTACGTGCAGCAGGGCTACGACCGTCCCGGATGGGGAGTCCTCAGAGATCTCACCCAATGCCGATGATATTGTCACTTCAGGGGCATTGTCATTGACGTCTGTCACTAAGATCGTGACTTTAGCCTCATCGAATAGCTCTCCGCCATCCCGTGCTTCCACCCCCATTTCGAGTGAGGAAATTTCCTCGAAATCCAAGTTCTTCTTCAGGGTTATTTCTCCTGTCTTTGATTCAAGGTGAAAGAGTTCGGAACCCCTTTCTGAAATTCTATGAAAATTGTATTTCACTTGTGCGCTAGGCCCCTCGTCGGCGTCCGTGGCCGTGAGGGTTACAAGGACGGAGCCCACGGGCACGTCCTCGGGCACACGCACCGTGTACTCCGCCTGGCTGAACACCGGCGCGTTGTCGTTCGCATCCACCACCGTCACGCGGATCCGAGCCGTGCCCGTCCGTGCCGGATCGCCGCCGTCCATTGCCTTCAGCACCAGCTCGTGAAACGCCGCCTCCTCCCGGTCCAGCGCCTTCGCCAGCACCAGCTCGGGACGCTGATCGCCGCCGGGTCCCGCCTGCACGGCCAGCGAGAAGTGCTCGTCACCGCTCAGCTCATAGTTCTGTAGGGAATTCCGGCCCGAGTCTGGATCGTGAGCATCTGGCAGAGGGAACCGCGCCCCCGGGGTTGTCATCTCACTCATCCTCTTTTCCACGTCCATTTCCTTGAAGCTGGGTGCATTGTCATTAATGTCTGTGATTTCTACTTCGATTTCATAAAACTTCATTTCCCCCTCCACTATCAGCTCACAGCGCAGCACGCATTGCTGAACATTCTCGCACAGCTGCTCTCTGTCGATCCTCTCCGCCGTCATTAAATGTCCCGTCTTCCCGTGCAGAGCAAAATACTGCGTCCGATCTCTTTCTATTAAGCGAAAGCCACGATCACCTAGCGCCGGCATCTGCAGCCCCAGGTCCTTGGCCACGTCGCCCACGAACGAGCCCTTGGGCATCTCCTCGGGTATTGAGTAGCGCAGCTGCCCCCACGCCGCCTCCCACGCCGCCAGCAGCATCACCCAGAGCAGAGCTCGCTGCCGCCGGCCCCAGCGCCTTCCCGCTACGGACATCCCCGCCGAAACTCCCATCACCGCTTTCAATTCAAGCTTTTATTCGGTGTTCCCGGCTGCTTTCCCTAGCCTTTTTGCCTCCCTGCAGAACGGCTCTGCAGAGCGAGGACGATCGCACACCGCCCGCCGCTGATCCTGTCGGGTAGCCAGCAACCGATGGAGTCGTTCCGCAGCGGGCGGGGCTGCAGCGCTCCGAGCTTCCTCCCGCTCCTCTCGGTCAACAGCGGCGCCCGCAGCCAAATCCCGGCACTGCAGCACCGAGCGCCGTGCTCCTGCCTTGCTACATTATGGGGAAAGTCGCCACGGAGAAGTAGCTTTTCGTCCAGCCTCATCTCCTGCCTCCGCATTTCTCCCGCCGATCTCTGCTTTGATCCGACAGGGCATTCGGATCGAGAGGCAGACAAAACGATTCATCGCTTTGTTTCTTTAACCACACGGGAAACCAATCACATAATAATTCCATTATATGTGAATTGTAACGCATTTTTCTCATTTTACCCGTTACCTTATTGTTAGTCTTCTCCTTCTTATTTAAAAGCACCTACAACTTTGGTGTCGGCAAGAAAATGTGAAGATACCACATCCCGAAAAAACAGAGCTGTCAGCTTCATTAACACAAGTGGGACGAGAACAACTGCATGATTCCTTAAGTCAGGAACCTAATTGCTACAGGATTGAATTACACGTCCAAATAAAGATACAGCTTAAACTCTCAAAGGAAAGTTTAACGCTCCAAATCTTTGATACCACTTCCTGAAATAAACCGAATATTTCCTTAGTTCATACAGATTTACATCTAATCAAAGCATTCTATGTTTCCTTTTTTTCTGAAAGCGTTGTGTAAAGCCTTGAAGATCCTAAGTAAACTATTCATCTAAGTATGCATGAATCGAGTCGGCACGATATGTTTTCAAGAAAATAATATAGAAACGCAGAACCAAAGTTCAGCTCTTAAGTCTGTGCTGATCACTAAACAATGTGCAAATAATTCAAGTGCCTAAATCGTCGCCTGGCCAATCTCCCTGATATGTGACCCCTCCGTATCTCAGTTGTCCACCCTAGTAAAGAGAGTGGTAAATATTTGCTATTCTCCATATACCTGAGTTCTCCTAAATCCCCCAAACTCACTATGTAAAGAAGATAGAGGAGAAGTCTCTGAAGCAGAAATCATTCATCACTCTCACCAGTGTACGGAATAAAGACCAAGAAGAGCAAAACAGAACGAACTGCCAGCATAAAAGAAGCCATCTAGTCCCACTACCGTAATCCCCCACAAAACGGGCAAAAATCTCTTTGTTTCCTAAGTTTGGAGAATGGAACTGTCCACATCCATTTCCTTTCTAAACCAAACAGGTACAGACAAAGATTAAGGAACTGGTTTGCATAAAGCTCTACACGAGGTTCAAGCACGCTTTTTCTGGAGAAATCAGTCAAGAAGAAAAGATCTCCAACAACAAGCACCAGAGCTCTGTATTTTCTCCTCGACTCCGTCATGCAGAATCAGCCGTTCTGCTTCCATAGAATACGAACCTGCTTTCAGTACTAGCAATATATCCTAATTTATAGACTATAAGTGTAGAAGACAAAACCTCTCTGCTGAACTTGAAATTTTGAACAAAGAGGAATCATGTCTATACGACTCTCCTCCATACATAGACTCCGTGATAGACCATTCCACATTTCCATCCACCACGGAGTAAGGAAAGTGCAACTGACAAACACAAGACACCAGGAAACATGGCAAACCACAGCTACTACCACAAAGTGGAATTGTACTCAAAGCAATTCAGCTGAAGCTTTTACCAAGGAGAAATCAAAACACTTCGCGCCTGAGACGCAAATGAGGACTCCCAACTAATACCAACCAGAGAAAAACAGGGCTAATCGGGCAACATTTCGGAAAGCCATAAATAAAGAAGCAGCTCACGCTATACAGACCTGCGGAGCGTCGGGATCGGCAGGCACCTCTCCCTCGACAGCGTTGCAATTCGGGTTCGGTTTCTCGCAGTCATCCCCGCCCAGAAGCTCCTCCGCCGACAGCACGGGTACCGGCGGCGGCGGCCAAGCGGCCTCGGGCGCGGCGCGGGCCGGCGCCGCCACGCACAGGTTGTAGGAGTAGGGCAAGGTGCCCTCGCAGAAGTCGGCCGGGAAGGCGGCACCGGCCAGCGAGAAGCGCTGCGCGCCCAGGCAGCGCAGCACGGCGGGCGGCCCGGCCCGGCGCAGCCGCGCCAGCACGGCCAGCGCCACGCTCAGCACCAAGAGCGCCGACAGCAGCGCCAGCGCCAGCACCAGGTAGAACTGCAGCTCGGCCGCCGCCGCCGCCTCGGCGCCCGCCGGCCGCTCGCTCAGCTCCGGCAGCGCCTCCTGCAAGCTCTCGGCCAGCACCACGTGCAGCGTGGCCGTGGCCGACAGCGCCGGCTGCCCGTGGTCCTTCACCACGGCCACCACTCGCTGCTTGGCCGCGTCCCGCTCGGACACGGCGCGCGCCGTGCGCACCTCGCCGCTGTGCAGCCCCACGCGGAACAGCGCCGGCTCCGACGCCTGCACCAGCTCGTACGACAGCCACGCGTTGCGCCCCGCGTCCGCGTCCACCGCCACCACCTTGGCCACCAGGTAGCCGGCCTCGGCCGAGCGCGGCACCACCTCGAACGCCGCCGCTGCCGGACCCTCTCCCGCCGACACCGCCGCCGCGCCGCCCGCCGCCGGCCAGAGCACCCGCGGCGCGTTGTCGTTGCGGTCCAGCACGAAGACGCGCACCGTGGCCGTGGAGCTGCGCGCCGGCGCGCCGCCGTCCTGCGCCCGCACCGCCACCCAGAACTCGCGGCACTGCTCGTAGTCCAAGGAGCGCTGCGCGTACAGCGCGCCGCTCCGCGCCTCCCCCGCCACGGGCGGCGCCGCGCCCGCCGCGCCCGCGCTGCCGCCCGCCAGCCAGTAGCTCACGCGCCCGTTGGCGCCCGCGTCCGCGTCCCGCGCCTGCACGCGCAGCACCAGCGCGCCCGCCGCGTTGTTCTCCGCCACGTACGCGCTGTACGCCGCCTCCTCGAACACCGGCGCGTTGTCGTTCACGTCCGACACCTCCAGCACCAGCTCCGTGCTGCTCCACAGCGCCGGCCTGCCCCGGTCCCGGGCCACCACCGTCACGCGCTGCTCGGACGCCTGCTCGCGGTCCAGCGCGCTCGCCGTCACCACCTTGTACGAGCCGCCCGGCGACGCCACGATCGACAGCGGCGCCTCGCCCGACAGCTCGCACGACACCTGACCGTTCTCGCCTGAGTCCGGATCGTTCACATTCAGCACGGCCACCACGGTGTCCACTGGCGCGTCTTCGGGCACGGGACTCGAGAGCGACAGAATTGTGATCTCGGGCGCGTTGTCATTCTCGTCAGTGATGTCGATCTGCACTTCGCAGTGATCGGTGAGCCCGCCGCCGTCTGTTGCCTCCAGGTCGAAGACGTATTTACTCTTGTCCTCGAAATCGAGGGCACTCACTGTCCTGACCTCACCAGTATCTCTCTCGACAGCGAATAACTCCGTCACAGTGTCCGGGACGCTGCTAAAGGAGTAGGAGACTCGCCCATTGGAGCCGACATCAGCATCCGTGGCCTCCACCCGCAAAACCACAGACCCCACTGGCAGGTTTTCTGACACTCGCACCTCATAGACGCCTCTACTAAACACGGGCGGGTTGTCGTTGGCGTCTGTCACATTGACCTGAATCTGGACAGCCCCGGACCTTGCGGGTTCCCCACCATCTACTGCTGTCAGTACCAACTCAAAGGAACTCTGCTTCTCACGGTCCAAAGCTGTCTCCAGCATTAATTCTGGTTGCTTTTTTCCACCCGGCTTTTCTTTCATGGACAGTGAGAATGACGGGTTGCTGTTGAGCTGGTAAGTTAGCAACGAATTCCTTCCTACATCAGCATCTCGCGCAACCTCCAGGGGAAAACGAACACCTGGAACTGTCCATTCTCCAATCTCGAGCGGCAAGACAGACTTGCTGAAGGTCGGGGAGTTGTCATTCACGTCCTCGATTGACACATCAACGTGGAAGACGTTCAGCGGGTTGTGCACCAGCACCTCGAAGCTGACAGAACAGGTCGCCGAATCGCCGCACATCTCCTCCCGGTCCAGCCTCTCGTTCACGTACAGGTTCCCGTTCTCCTCATTCACTGTGAAGTATTTCAGCTGCTTCCTGCCGGCAGACGCCACCTGCAGCTTGCGCGCCGGCAGCTCGTCCGCGCTGAGCCCCAGGTCCCGCGCCAGCGGCCCCACGAGCGAGCCTCTGCCCAGCTCCTCGGGGATGGCGTAGCGGACCCGCTCGGCCGCCGCCCGCCACCACACGCACAGCAGCACCGCGCCCAGCAGCGCTCGCCCGCCGCCCGGCCCGAGCCTCTGCCGCCGCCTCACCGCCATTCTCTGCCGCCACAGCTCGCCGCGCTCCTGCCTCCTGCCGCTGCCCTGCCTCCCTTGCAGCCGCTCTCGCCACACACCGCACGCACCGCTCACAGGCAGCGCAGCCAGCCCGCTCGGGCCGCCTCGGACGCCGCTGCTCCCCGCCAAGGGCCGCCTCTCGCCGCCTCTCGCCGCCTCTCGCTGCCGCTGCCGCTGTGTCCGGCGCCGGGCGAGCGAGCAGCCTGCGGGGGCAGGACGCTGCGGCGGCGGCGGCTCCAGCGCCGCTCGGCGGCGGCCAACAGCGACACCCGGAGGCGCCGCCGCGCCACTGCAGCCGCCGCACGGCCGCGCTCAAGGGGGCCCGGCTTTGGGCGGGGCTCAGCGCCCGCACCGGCTCCGGGATCGCTCCTCCGCCGCAGAAACCAAGGGCAGAAACTCTTCCTTAATTCGACTCCAAGGTATTTCTATCTGACATGTGAAGTAAGATGCTTTTAGGGCATTCTTTGGAGTCACACTGAACAGTCACAAGCTAATATTAATGACAGGTCAGTAAAAAATGGAATTCAACTGCTCTCGGTAAAATCACAGTGCATCTACAGAAACAATAAATGATAGTATAGGGAAGACTTCAAGAGCTTTCTCGCACTTCGTCTCCCGTCTTGTCCTCTCCTTTTATTGTATGGGATGAATTAATTTGAGATATAGATAAGCCTAAAGAAATGTGAGCAACCCCAATGCAAAGACAGCAGAATAACCTTTACTCTTTTGTTTCTGACTCATTGAAGTTGTTTCAAGTGCATCTCCATATGTGAGTTCCTGACAATGGAAAGTGAAAAGCAGTGCTGAGTGCTTCATAGAGCTACACGATATTTTCAGTTTACAACTTAATGTTTTTTTTAAAAATCATTTAATCTCCACTTCTGTCATAAGCAGGAACATTTTCTGCTGAATTTGAATGTTGGAGGCATATCCAAAACTGGTCCGGGCAAAACATTCCATATTGTCACAACTCAAACTATAAAGCATTCTTCTAATCAAAACCCCCCCTTCTTTTAGTTAAAACACTTGTCTCCTGTCCTATGACCACTGGGCCTGGTAAAAACTGCTGTGTTCATATTTTCTAAAAGCTTATTAGTAAATTTAAATTGAAAAAAAAAAAAAACACCTAACCTTCCAAAGGGCGCATACAAATATTTTTTCTCCATACTTGAAGATGTTAACTCCTTCAGTGCTTCCACATAGATGTTCCAACACTCAAATAATTCCCATGATTTTTCTGGGAACACTAGCATGTCCATTTAGGATATTGGCCCAAGATCTCCATGCAGTCTATGCTATTATATAAGGATTTAAAGTGGGTGAAGAACCACCTTGGGCCTGCTGGGCAGAGTACTGGTTATGCAGTGCAGGACACAATTTGAGAAGCAGGTGCCAATTGGCAACTCATGTCCCACCTTATCACCCACCAAGAACCCAAAGTACTTCTCTGCAAAGCTGTTCCCTAAATCCTTCTCTCTGTTTAAACTGAGGATTGCTCTAAGCCAGGTGCAGTGCCTTGACCTTTGCCCTATTCAACTCCAGGATGTTTGCATGGGGCCACTTCTCCAGCCCATCCCTCTTTGGCATCTCTGCCCTCTCGTGAATCAACTCAGATTGGTGTCATCTGCAAATTGTCTAAAGGTGCACTCAACCCCATTGTCCATGAAGGTACTAAACTGGTCACTACTGGAAAGTACTGGTCCCAGGAAGGACCCTTGAGAGACAACACAAGATACTGATTTCAGTGGCACATTGAGCCACTGTCTGTGACTCTTTGGAGGTGACTCTCCAGACTGTTCCTCAGCCATTTCACAGCCTCCAGATGATTGCCCAGAATATTCTGGGTGATGACATGTGGGACACTGCACACGCTCTCCCACTGGCCCCTGGACTGTTCATGGAAATCTTTGTGCTGGGTGGCCACTCTGCACTTGGAGGACTGCAGCAGAGATGCTTTTGCACTATTACACTACAAAACCAAAATATTTCTGGGTGAGCACAAATGTGCTTAGGAAACCTTTCTCTTTACAGCTGTAAACATCACAGGTGTGTGTGTGGGAACTGCACCTGCACTCTGACAATTGGGACAGAGGAGACCTTCCACAAAAGATCAGACACACTGGGGTTAAGCTCATGACAAGAAGTGATGCGAGAGTTAGAAACATGTGTAAATTAACAGATGCAATAACATCCTGTAGGCCTCACTTGCTTTACAGAAGCAACTCAAATCACAGCACACTCCATCAGGCACAGTCTTGTCTTATCTATGACACATGACGAGCAAGGGAATGAACGAGTTCTTCTCCAGCCTCACACACTGAGCTCCCCTGCCTTCTTTTCCTTCTCTGCCATGCAACTGGAAGGTTTTGCTTATCTCTCCTTGATGCTCACATTTATCATGAGAGGATAATGTACTACAGGCACACCCAGAAGTGAGGTGCATTTGCTCACCACCATTATGATAGGGAACTGAAGGATTCTAAAGCACACAAATAATAAAAAAACATACTAAAAGATCAGCAGTCATCCAATGGAGAATGGCTCAACAAATCTTTGGATTAAAGGGGATCTCCCCCCTTTCTTCATCACACACTATTTTACACAAAGATGCAATGTCTACTAAAGTCATATTTACATCTATTTCTCCCAACAGTAACAGAACAGAGAGTCACTCTCATATCTCCTGCCTTCCACTCCCACTGGAATAAGAGCCAGAGACTATAAGACACCACACATTACTTCAAAAGATATGTTGTTGATAAGAGTAAACACACCCACTTAAGAAGAAAATCAAGGAAAAAAAAGAAAACAAAAATAAAAAAACAAAACATGAATCAAATAAGGCAGGGAAGCATTAGAACAGGTTTTCAGAGATGCTCACAGTGAAGTTCTAGGCCTTGATTTCAGGCCTTCAAATTAATTTTTGAGAGCACCTGGAAATTACTGAGGTATCAATCTGTAAGGGAGGTGTGAGAGTCCATCCGAGCCTCTCGTCTGTCTCTGCCCAACGACCCTCGCCTGAGGCCTGTGCTGGCCAGGGATGGGAGGAACGCCAAGTGACTGTTCTGCAGGTGGTGCCGACCAGGACTGGTTTCTCATGACAACTAGTCATGGGACGCTGACTCAACAAAGCTCCCACAGACGGAAGAACAATGGACTGGTCAGTATGGCCTGCCCTGCGTGTGTCCATAACAACAAAGATGGTTTGATGTGCCTTGAAACGTCATGTTTTCACCTGTTCCTCAGGGTAACGATCTCCACATACAGTAGTCCATAAATCTTCCCACCTTTTGGCCAGAAGCCACTCGCTTTGGGAAAGGACTATAAAAGTGACTTTCTCAGAGGAGACCCCTGAGATCTCCCCAGACGGCAACAGACATCTACTGGCTGGCTCCACGAGGATTCGTCTCCCCGTCTTGGTAGCTATAATCCTGACCCCCCCCCTCTCTTTCTCTATCTCTCTCTCTCTGTCCCACTATCACATTTTGGTTGGCACTAAATAAAGTGCATTTCTGTAAAAGTAAAATGGTTTTGTCCCCTGCTGTGTCTTTTGCGCCTGTGATCCATAAAAGAACCACTCACGACTCCCACCTGGGATGAGTGGATCGTGACAGGAGGTCCTAAAGGCTTACACTGAAGAACAGGATAAGGGAACTCTTTTGGAGAAGTAATTATCTCCTTACCATCTTCATATACTGCATGGCCTGATCACCTTGCACAATTATTAAACCATCATTTTCAACTGGTTCTTATCAGCCTCTTTCTCAAATTATTCTCCTGACATGTCACACCAAATACCCCTATCGTTTCTACTTCCTATTCTTCCTATTCCCCACAAACATAATTCTTTCCAGCTGGCTGAAGGAAAAGATTTCCTCAAAAACAAGAGTCACTGTTTCAAATTTAAAAGCACTGACAAGGACAGTGAAAAGGAGCTGCAACCTTCTTGGAAACAAAGGCTTGAATCAAAGTGGAATTGCAACTCTGAAGCAATTCTACATCAAAATGTTGCATAGAGACACAGATGGATAATGGAGGTTGCACACGGGATTAATTGGCTATTCTAGACAAGAATAAGGGGACGACAAGAACAGTTACTATGGAAAATGTTATTGATGGAGAACTGTCATTTGGTTTCATGTAAGAGAAAACACGATCAGAACAGTACAGAAATGGCACTGGCCTTGGCACCAAGCATTAAATCAAACTATTTCTCAGCCAAACCCACATTGAGTCACCGATTTTCCTGACACAGAACTGAGCTCTCACCCTCCTCACTCTGTATTCACAACCTTTAGTTTCACCATCAACATATACCAAAAGTTTGGTTGTACATTGGCCATAAAGAAAAGAACACCTTGGGGAAACATATATTTATGAAATGATATTTGTTTATCGAAATATTCAAGGTCAGACTGGATGGGCTCTGAGCAACCTGGTCTGATGGAAGATTTCCCTGCCCATGGCAGATCAGTTGTTACAAGATGATCTTTAAGGTGCTTTTTAACAAAAAACATTCTATGATTCTGTGTTTCTATGAGTCTATGATTACATGTCCAGCTTGAAGGTATGGAGGAGAAATTCTCTGCGTGCTGGATAATTATGTTTTGGAGATTGCAATGTTGTCAGGCAAAAAGAGGATCGACTTCACACCTTAAAAATAAATTGAAGCAAACAAAAAAACAAACAATCCAGCTCAAAGAAAACCTCCAAAACACCTTAATTAACCCAGTCAAGGATTGGAAAACACCAACAGAGTATCAATCATGGCCTCACATTTCAGATTGGGTGAACTGCAGTGTACACACAGAACAGGAAACTCAATTGTAACTGATACACAGGAGGGCTCACACAAGAGCTCACTACAGACCCAACACAGTCATTTCCTTGCATAGAAAGACAAAGAAAAACCTGGAACCACAGTTGTGAGGTTCATCTCACAACTCTAGGACAAACAGACACAATTCATTCATTCATTTTGAGCTGTATCACAGTGAACTCCAGCACCAGCCCTGGCTCTGGATAGACAGACTTCTCTCTGTCCAAACATAACATGAAAGCTAATTTTGAAAAAAAAAAAAAAAATTCGTAGAAAAGCTCTGTGCACAGCTTCTCAGACACCAGGCAGCAAAACCAAAATTATTCTGTTCATCCCCATTATACGAACAAGTGGAAAGTGTGTTATAGACCATAAATTATTAACAGCTGTGTCAAAGACCCAGCCATCCAAGCATCAGCTCAATGGCAACATCCCCATTCTTCAGCACATGGATTCCTCACAATATGTGTAACTGCCACCCTTGATGCAAAAAATATAGAACCCAAACTAGGCCATTTGAGGCCAAAACACATAATATAAAATCATAAGACTCCTCTTGACTCATCTTCATGAGGACAGCAACAGCTCTGAGGACGAACAAAACTCATGCCAGGTCTGCACCAGCACCTCCTCACATAACACACCCCTAACACCTCCCCCTAACCCTTCAGAGCTCACATGGTTATCACAGATTTTCAGAATTTACAGAGATTCTACCAAAAGGAAGGTTTCCCAAGCAATATTTCCTTACCATGCATATTTGATTTCTTGCCCTAGCCGTGCAAAACCAAACAGCGTTTATTAAAGAGACATTTTAAAGAAAGATGTCTATGAAGGTCTCTCTCTTTTCACCTGTAAATGGGAAAGAACCATCTTCAGATCATCAGATGAGAGAGACAGAAAGTGAACATCTGTAGAAATGAAGAGCTCACAACAGTGAGCTGGGTTATGCAGCTCAGAGTAGATGATTAATAACGTTGTTTATAGACACTGAATACATCTCTTACTCTTCCCATATGGCATCTTCCATAAACACAAAATTAAAATTTTAGGTTAATACATTATGATGTCATGCAAATAATTAGCAAGGACCTCCCAGGGTTGTCCCAGCTGTTGGAATACAGATTTCTAGACAATTCATTTGAGAAGAAAAACCTCACATTGCTTCATAGTAGACATAGGAACTGTACAGGGAACAGAGGAAAACATTCCCTTGAGCCTTCCAGCAGACATTCATACACAGTTCACAGGACTCAAATTTCCAACCCTTCACATCATCCCTGGTGTTCTTTTACCCATATATCCTATAAACATGTGACAGTCGAGGCACAGTTCTTCAGATATTTTTTCTTCCCACCACCAGTTCCACACAGATATCTTTACAACTCTGCACCATGGAAGCTACATCTGCCTGCTCACTGAAATTGTGTGAAGAGACTTCATAGGTCTGAAAGGAAAAGGTGAGCAGACTTCCAGGAGACACTGAGTCAGGGAATATTTGCACTGGGGGAATTCAGCCCAACTCACATCTCCCACTGCACCTTGAATCTCCCTGTCTAGGTAATTCCCTTGCCATGCTAAATATTTTATAGCCAAGGCTCATCCAGCTGCATTTGACATCGCCCTACCATAAAAACAAAAAAGAGACAAAGAAGTGTCGTCATTCTTCCTGCACATGCAGCCACCCACAGGTTTGCAAAGAGTCACAACTTCAAGATGGTCCTTCATCTTCTCAACAGGCAAACAGAAATCATCAAGGACCACTTGTGGTCTGGCCCAATCCATTGTTGGGGACAAAGATCAAAGCATGGATGACACAAAGACTTTTTCTGCTGACCTCCACTATCTATCATGCAGAATGATATAGGCAGAGAACAACATTCGCAGAAGTTCCACGCAAAGCCATCACCGTTTTCTTTGACCCAATCAACTTATTCAAGCACATGTGCTGCTAAAAAGGTGAATTTCTTACTAACGCAATACATCAAATAAGATCTAATACTAACAGGAACACAGCTGCTACAGAAGCACAGGAGACATACAAGAAGAATACCTGGGACCTGATCAATACCCAAACTTCTGATCTAAAGAAGAACCTGCCAACAGCAGCCTTCTCCCTCCTTCCTTAGTCACTAACTGGAAAGCTGAGGGCTTAACCCAGGTCCACAAAAGGACAGCAAAAGGATCAATCCTTCAGAACGTCATCGAAGGAAACTTTATCTTGCTTCTAAGCAAAATCTCCTATGCAAGCAACACAATAGGCGGGGAAAGTACAGGTAAGCATCAGGGGGAAACGTCGTGGAGAAAATCTGAACAGAGAAACTCACCGAGGGAGCAGCGGGATCGACGGGGAGGGCGCCGGCAGGGTCCTCGTCGCCGAGCAGCGGCGCGGGCTCGTCGGGCAGCGGCCGGGCCGGGAGGGTGTCGCAGCAGCTGCCGCTGGCCGAGAAGCGCAGCTGGCTCTTGCGCGAGTCGGCCGTGAGCGACACGTCGTGCGAGTAGGACTGCAGGAAGGCGCGCACGCCGTCGATGCCCACGAAGTGCGAGACGGGCACGCCGCGCAAGGCGCCGCCGGCGGGCGGCAGCAGCTGCTGGCGGCGCCAGCGGCGCAGGCGCAGCGCCAGCAGCAGCAGCAGGAAGGCGACGAAGAGGCAGGAGACGGCGGCCACGGCCAGCACGAGCCAGCGCGTCAGGCTCACGGCCTCAGGCTCGCCCGGCGCCGCCGCCTCGTCGGCCGCGCTGCCCAGCTCGGCCAGCAGCTCGGCCACGCTCTCGGCCAGCACCACGCTCAGCGTGGCCGTGGCCGACAGCGCCGGCCGCCCGTGGTCCTTCACCACCACCACCAGGCTCTGGCGCGCCGCGTCGCGGGCCAGCGGCGAGCGCGCCGTGCGCACCTCGCCGCTGTGCAGCCCCACGCGGAACAGCCCCGGCTCCGTGGCCTTGGCCAGCTCGTACGACAGCCACGCGTTCTGACCCGCGTCCGCGTCCACCGCCACCACCTTGGCCACCAGCGCGCCCGCCTCCGACCAGCGCGGCGCCAGCTCCACGCCCGACCACGCGCCGCCCGAGCCCGAGCCCGCCCGCAGCGCGGCCGGCGGCGGGTACAGCACCTGCGGCGCGTTGTCGTTCTCGTCCACGACCAGCAGCAGCACCGACACGTTGCTGCTCAGCGCCGGCGCGCCGCCGTCCTCCGCACGCACCCACAGCCGCAGCTCGCGCACCTGCTCGTAGTCCAAGGAGCGCAGCGCGTACAGCGCGCCCGTCTCCGCCTGCACCGACACGTACGACGACAGCGGCGCGCCCCGCACCCGCCCCTCCGACAGCCGGTAGCGCACGCGCGCGTTCTGCCCCCAGTCCGCGTCCGTCGCGCGCACCGTCAGCACCAGCGCGCCCGCCGCGTTGTTCTCCGCCAGCCGCGCGCTGTAGCGCTCCTCCGCGAACACCGGCGCGTTGTCGTTCACGTCCAGCACGCGCAGCGCCAGCACCGCGCTGCTCTGCAGCGCCGGCGACCCGCCGTCGGTCGCCCGCACCGTCACGTTGTACTCCGACACCTGCTCTCGATCCAGCTCTCTCGCTGTCACCACGCGATAGTAATCGTCAAAAGACTTCTCCAGCCGGAACGGGACATCCCCGTCGAGGGAATAGCGCACCTCGCCATTCGCCCCCGAATCTCTGTCCTGCACGTGCAGCAGGGCCACGACAGTTCCCGATGGGGCGTCTTCAGAGATCTCACTAAGTGCCGACCGGACGGAAATCTCCGGCACGTTGTCGTTTACATCTGTCACAGTAACCACGACTTTCGTCGTGTCAAAATGGCCTCCCTCATCATATGCCTGCACCTCCAATTCGTAAGAATCTCCTTCTTCGTAATCCAGGCTCAGTAACAGTCTGATCGCTCCCGTTTCACTGTCCAGCTGGAAAGTCTGCGAGGATTTCTCTGTGATTTTCTTAAACGCGTAATTAACTTCCCCGTTCACCCCCTCGTCGGCGTCGGTGGCCGTGACGGTGACGAGGACGGAGCCCACTGACACGTCCTCGGGTACACGCACCGTGTACTCCGCCTGGCTGAACACCGGCGCGTTGTCGTTCACATCTACCACCGTCACGCGGATCCGAGCCGTGCCCGTCCGTGCCGGATCGCCGCCGTCCATCGCCCTCAGCACCAGCTCGTGAAACGCCGCCTCCTCCCGGTCCAGCGCCTTCGCCAGCACCAGCTCGGGACGCTGATCGCCGCCGGGGCCCGTTTGCACGGCCAGCGAGAAGTGCTCGTCGCCACTCAGCTCGTAGCTCTGCAGGGAATTCCGGCCGAAATCCCGATCATGAGCGTCGGGAAGTGGAAACCGCGACCCCGCGGCTGTCGTTTCGATAACTTTCACCTCTGCTTCAATATCTCGGAAGCTGGGGGGATTGTCATTTATATCCGTGATTTCCACCTGGATTCCGTACACCTGCATTTCCCCCTCCACTATCAGCTCACAGCGCAGCACGCATTGCTGCACATTCTCGCACAGCTGCTCTCTGTCGATCCTATCCGCCGTCACTAAATGTCCCGTCTTCCCGTGCAGAGCAAAATACTGCGTCCTACCTTCAGAGACAATGCGGGCGCCCCGGTCTCGGATCTCAGGCAGTTGTAGCCCTAGGTCCTTGGCCACGTCGCCCACGAACGAGCCCTTGGGCATCTCCTCGGGCACCGAGTAGCGCAGCTGCCCCCACGCCGCCTCCCACGCCGCCAGCAGCATCACCCAGAGCAGAGCTCTCTGCCGCCGCCCCCAGCGCCTGCTCGCCGCACACATCTCGGTAGCGTCACTGCCGGGTCCACAACAGGGCCTGCAGCTTCTCGGCGCAGACTTGGAGGCGACTTCTTCTTCCCAAGGGTCCCTCCGTTTTCCTTCAGCACTTTTTCTCTCTGCGGCGGTTCTCTCAGACCGCTCGGCCGCCGAGCCAGGCACCGAGCAACGACCGAGTCTGCCCGCAGCGGGCGGGGCTGCAGCGCTCCGAGCTCCTTTTCGCTCCTCTCGGTCAACAGCGGCGCCCGCAGCCTCCTCCCGGCACTGCAGCACCGAGCGCTGCCCGCCCTGCCTTGCACACGGGAGGCTCTCGGCGGCGGCAGAGCCGTCACTGAGCCGTGGCGTCCCTTCTGCGGGGATCACCTGTCTTGTGCTTTTCTCCAGCAGATCTCTTCTAGCCTTTAGCTAATCCCGATCAAACCTCCTTTAAAGAACTCCTTCGATTCTTCTGTATTTGCCGCATCGGAACATATCATTGAGATGCTGGTTCATTATGAAATTCTTCTAATTTGACTTGTAGAATATGACAGCTCTTCCCTTATTCGTTAAAATCCCCGATTTCTGACACGAATGCCACAGCTTTTGCGGCTGTCTTGCTTAATTTACTTTTTCTCTGCATTTGTACAAACCAAGACGGTACCACAATTTTATATCATCAATGGCATTCGTCTACCAAACCCCACCAATACCAGAATGCAATGATGGCGATCTCAGCTCAAAAATAAACTTCCTAAGGGATCAGCTCTCCTTATAGACTTAAAAATATTTCACCTGATCATCGTCGGATGCTCTGAATCAATCTACATTGCTTTGCCTTCTCCAACCATCATTTTAAATTGTTCATTTTAGTCTGGCACACGACTGCTCGTGATTACACACATTACTCGATTATACAGTGCTTTCTTAGAGAGCTGCAATAATGAAGAGGAATACGATGATTCACTCCAAAATAAATTCAAAACCCAACATAAACCAAATGTCTCTTTGGGATAAGAAGCAGACAAACAGAGAACAGGCACTGTAGTGCAAAGCACAGCTTTTTGCTTTTGGGGATTCCATTCTAAGGCTTAGCTCCAGCAGCATAATGACTGAACAAAATGAATCCGTAGTCATAACGGATAATTGAATCCATAGTCATAACCATTTCCTCAACGCCTCAAAAGATGGGAAGGCACATGGCATAGGAACGAGCTGTAAATTCCTCTTCACGATTCGCCACGCACTTTCTCTTGGGAGTCTAATATCTCATGAGCATTAACCGACGGGGTTTTGTCCAACTATAAACCAGGTCCAAGTACATCGCTTCCATAAGCACAGATCAGGAATAATTTCAATTTATGGAGTAAAATAACAACAAAAATATTCGTGACAAATATTCTCGGCTGAACCTGAATGTGTGACGAAACACAAGAGGAGCTTCAAAACACTTCTAATATTTTACTCAGCAGAAGTAAAACGCCAAAAATATCCTTACTGAGCCTATACCTGAATTTTATAATTTTGCTTTCGGTATCCTATTCTGCACCTTCACTGTATCTTCAATACAAGAAACTACTACTGCGAGTGGAAAAGAGAGAAAAAAAAACCCCAAAAAACCAATAACAAACAAACCAAATAAACAGACAATCAGAAGAAAAATATCTGCAGAGAAGAACAATGCCTGGAATACTAGAATAGATAACTTGTCCCGCTTAGGCTCCCCGTTCTGCAAAATTCTAACCGCAGAACATGGCAGACACTGTCGTACATCATCACGAAGGAACAATCTTTAATGGTAAAAATACATACATTTCAGGGGAAAAGAAATCCTACTCCAAACGTGAATTCCTTTAACAGAAGTCCGCCATGAAACAACAGTGTTCCGTGAAAGTAATTGACAATCCAATTCTGTAGATTAGCGAAAAATCTTTACAAAGATCGGAAAAAGCTAGACCTGGATAGAATCTTTCAATCCCACCATTTTGGTAGTAGCCTTCTGCAAAAGACTGAAAGACACACAGCAAAAACAGGAAATATTCATAAGGGAGGAGAAATCTATAACATCTACTTGTGAAAAAGCGCTCCCAAACCATTGCTATCGAAGTAATCCTCGAAAATAAAGCCACTCTCAGTAAAGCTGTCATTTCTACATGCATACATGCAAATCATGTGAAAATAAAGTGAGCTAGTAACCAGAGGTAACTTCCTGATTCATGGAGTCAAAAGAATGATTTGTTTATCTGTCCTACACCAAAACATTATTAACAACGCAGCTGACAAAGAGGTCAGCAACATCATCAAGTTGTGGAACCAGAGATCGAAGGAAAAAAAAGCCAACAGCGAATTATAAATGGGGGAGGTAATCAAAGACCCTAACCTGAACCAGATACTGCAACCATGAAAGGAGAATGGAAGCTCGGGTATTCCACAAGGACACACCACACAGAAACAGAGGATAAGGAGGATGAAGGTTTAAAAATGCTCACTGCTTGCAGCGCAACGCGAAGCTTTACAGACCTGCGGTGCGTCTGTGTCGACGGGCGGCTCTTCCACAACGGCGCTGCTGCTCAGGCTCGGCTTCTCGCAGGAATTCCCGCCCAGAAGCTCCTCCGCCGACAGCACGGGCACCGGCGGCGGCGGCCAAGCGGCCTCGGGCGCGGCGCGGGCCGGCGCCGCCACGCACAGGTTGTAGGAGTAGGGCAAGGTGCCCTCGCAGAAGTCGGCCGGGAAGGCGGCGCCGGCCAGCGAGAAGCGCTGCGCGCCCAGGCAGCGCAGCACGGCGGGCGGCCCGGCCCGGCGCAGCCGCGCCAGCACGGCCAGCGCCACGCTCAGCACCAAGAGCGCCGACAGCAGCGCCAGCGCCAGCACCAGGTAGAACTGCAGCTCGGCCGCCGCCGCCGCCTCGGCGCCCGCCGGCCGCTCGCTCAGCTCCGGCAGCGCCTCCTGCAAGCTCTCGGCCAGCACCACGTGCAGCGTGGCCGTGGCCGACAGCGCCGGCTGCCCGTGGTCCTTCACCACGGCCACCACTCGCTGCTTGGCCGCGTCCCGCTCGGACACGGCGCGCGCCGTGCGCACCTCGCCGCTGTGCAGCCCCACGCGGAACAGCGCCGGCTCCGACGCCTGCACCAGCTCGTACGACAGCCACGCGTTGCGCCCCGCGTCCGCGTCCACCGCCACCACCTTGGCCACCAGGTAGCCGGCCTCGGCCGAGCGCGGCACCACCTCGAACGCCGCCGCTGCCGGACCCTCTCCCGCCGACACCGCCGCCGCGCCGCCCGCCGCCGGCCAGAGCACCCGCGGCGCGTTGTCGTTGCGGTCCAGCACGAAGACGCGCACCGTGGCCGTGGAGCTGCGCGCCGGCGCGCCGCCGTCCTGCGCCCGCACCGCCACCCAGAACTCGCGGCACTGCTCGTAGTCCAAGGAGCGCTGCGCGTACAGCGCGCCGCTCCGCGCCTCCACCGACACGAGCGGCGCCGCGCCCGCCGCGCCCGCGCTGCCGCCCGCCAGCCAGTAGCTCACGCGCCCGTTGGCGCCCGCGTCCGCGTCCCGCGCCTGCACGCGCAGCACCAGCGCGCCCGCCGCGTTGTTCTCCGCCACGTACGCGCTGTACGCCGCCTCCTCGAACACCGGCGCGTTGTCGTTCACGTCCGACACCTCCAGCACCAGCTCCGTGCTGCTCCACAGCGCCGGCCTGCCCCGGTCCGTGGCAGTGATGGTGATATTGTAAGCGGAGGCCTTTTCTCTGTCCAGTGCACTGGCTATTATTAGTTTGTACGTGTTCTCTGATGAAGTTTCTAATCTGAAAGGCAAATTTCCGTCCATTATACAGCTCACCTCTCCATTTTCTCCCGAATCTCTGTCACGGACGTTGATCACAGCTACAACTGTGCTTGAGATTGAGTCTTCGGGTATGGGGTTCAGGATAGGCAGGAGAGAAAGAGTTGGTGCATGGTCGTTTACGTCTATAATGTCTATGTGTACTTTGGCGTGTGCAGTTAACCCACCCCCATCCTTTCCTTCAACACTCACTTCGTAGTATTTCCTTTCTTCATAATCTAAGGGTCCTATAACCTTCACGTCCCCTGTCCTAGGGTCCAGAGTGAAGAGCTGGCGGATACTTTTTGCTGTGTCGCTGAAAGAGTAGGTAATTTCTGCATTTGTACCTTCGTCATTGTCAGTAGCTTGCACCTGAAAAGCTAAGGAGCCCTCTGGCAGGTTTTCCATCAGTCGAACCGTGTAGATTTCTTTGGTGAATACTGGTGGGTTGTCATTTGCATCGGTTACATTAATCTTAATCTGGGCAGTCCCGGATCGGACTGGATCCCCACCATCCACTGCCGTCAGTATCAAATTGTGATTTCTTTGTTTTTCTCGGTCTAAGACATTCTCCAGTACCAGCTCCGCATATTTTGTCCCATCAAGGCTCTCCCTGACTAAGAGGGAGAAGAGTGTGTTTGGGGTAAGTTCGTAGTTCTGCAAAGAGTTCTCTCCAAAGTCAGGGTCTCTGGCACTGCCCAGTGGGAACCTGGTTCCAGGAGGCGTCGACTCGATCATTTCTATGGTAACGAGTTCTTCGTCAAACTGCGGTGCATTGTCATTGATATCCTGGATAGTAACACTCGCATGAAATATATCGAAAGGGTTTTCCACGACTGCCTCCAAACTGAGGACACACGGCGACACGGCCCCACAGATGCCTTCTCGGTCTATCCTGTCGTTTACACGCAGATTCCTATTATCTTCCTGGAGACTGAAGTACTGCTTCTCGTCACCAGCGACTATCCGCAGCTTGCGCTCCGGCAGCTCGTCCGCGCTGAGCCCCAGGTCCCGCGCCAGCGGCCCCACGAGCGAGCCTCTGCCCAGCTCCTCGGGGATGGCGTAGCGGACCCGCTCGGCCGCCGCCCGCCACCACACGCACAGCAGCACCGCGCCCAGCAAAGCGACCCGCCCAGCGCCTGCCCAGCCCTGCACTGCCGATCTGACCTCCATCCCCTGCTTTCCTCCAGGGTATTCTGCGGGCAATTTAATATTAGGATTTTCGCGTAGCTGAATCACTATCCGAGAGAAATAAATACATGAAATCCCTGTTGCCGGTCAGAGGACGAGCTGAGTCGAGCGGTTCCTGCTTTTCTCTCTGCTCTGGAGCAGGGCTACGCGGGTGCGGGGGAGGAGCCGACGGCTGAGCACCTTCTTCGCCTTGGCCAACAGTGACACCCTGAGTCTGCGCCCAGGAACCGCAACGTCCGGTAAAAAGGACAGCCGGTAGGTCCTGCTCTGCACTCCCTTTAATCGCGGAGAATTGGAAAACACAGGTGTTGTCAGAAGCGAGAAACAGAAAATCTCTATCAGTACGGAAACCGTACATCTAGGATTCAACAGTTCCTGCTGTCTGAATAACTTGCGCTTGCAAGTCTTATGTCGGACAGATCCTCCCCCGTTTCTCGAGGGATGTGGGGTAGGACTTTGGACTCTGCCCAGCTGTCAGCTCGTGTTGTCAGGTCTCTCGGTATCCCCGCTGCCATGGTGCCTCCTCCGTGAGGGAAAAGGCAAGGTGGATCGAAGGCTGAAACACTGCTTGTGGGTTGTGGATTTATTTACGACAGCTGAGAGAACCCCAGCTAACACTAAGCTTTCCAGCTTTTAACAGTGGTTGATGGACAAGGGAAGCCAGAAATCACAGACACTGAGAACACCACAGCGGTCACATCAGACCTGATCCAATCTGTTTTTGACGTTCAAAGCACAGCATCATTTTATCAGTACCCATAGAACCCAACCCCGAATTACTATTGTGTGTATTCCACAAAACACTCCCTGATATCTTAATCAGGCCGATACTGCAGCTGGTCTCAGGCGTTCAATAACATTTCCTGAGAAATGTCGGCGGCAGTTAAGGTTTTTAAAGCAACCGATATAAAACAGACAGATTCCTTACGAAAAGCCTTTTTATTTTACCTGCAAATTAGAACCTCGTCTCTCTTACGGTAAAGAAAAAACCTCCAAACACACAAACAGAAAAATAACAGCAAAAAGCCCTGTGTATCATCACATTCCCTTGTGAAGAAGACAATGAGAGGTTAGAAAACTCTCCATACTATCTACTAGATGAAGTTGCTCTGGCACATTCACCAGTCTCTGCTGATGCCAATGTCAAGATATTCTCCCCGGAGCAGTGATGTCTCGTTAGAAAATATGTTTTCCTGCGAACTGTGGTATTTCATCTTGTGAAGGATAATTCCTTTCTCTCCAGATGCACCTATACAACACTTATGTTAATGAATTAGCATTCTGTCAGAACAAGACATGAATTTGAATTTGTAATGTTTCAGAAGCCACACAAGACTGTGAGGATCTCCACAAGATTCGACAGATGGGTGTGGTTGTTTACAGGGGGACAGGGGAATTCTTTTGAAATATGTCTTGGTCAATTCACTGCATCCTATAAGGCGAGAATTGCCTGCAACAACCCAGACACACCGAAAGCCTGTCCAAATCCATGTTTTCAAGGTTAACTCGCATTCGAATAGCAGCTACATTATAAATAGGTACTGATGAATTATACTTCGCATTTAAGTATTTTTGCATCTATATTCTTGAACTTATACTTTATTTCAATGACTGTGCCTGCACAGTAATCGGCAACTACCTTTTTATTGAATCCAAAGGTTAAGTCACGAAACCAAACAGTGAAAAAAAAAAAATAGTTCAGAGGAATTTTTCACCATTTAATACGAATCTCTTCAAAAGCCCTTAAGAGGCATTGAATAATTAGTTTGTTGAAGGTAGATATGGAAGAAATTCGACACATTAAAGTGTCGGCTTTAACCTATGAGATCCAGCAATTTAACCGGAATTTGAGAGATGACACAGGGGATTACAACTGAATGCTGGGAACAGGGTACAAGCAAGTATTTAAACAATTTCAAAGAACGGTCAGAGATTTCAGAATGAGAACAGAATGATATTTCCTTGTGAAGTTGCACACGCAACAGAAACTTCCAGCCTTGGGGAAAGCTATATAAAAAGAACTCTGACAAACAGTGGAGAACATGGCACAAGAAATACGCAAGGCAGACTCAGCACGTAGTCAAGAGATGATATTCATGAGCGGGTGACTGCCTAAAAACCTGGTTTCCAAGCTGTGAAACATCTGCGGCTCCCTTAAGAATCCTAAAAAAAGGCGTCCACGAAAGAGAGTTTAAAAATTAACGTACCTGAAAGGCAGCTTGCTCACCGATTTCGGCAGCTTGGTCTCCTGATGGGACAAGATCTCCCGAAGCCTCATCTGGTGGCCGGGCCGGGAGGGTGTCGCAGCAGCTGCCGCTGGCCGAGAAGCGCAGCTGGCTCTTGCGCGAGTCGGCCGTGAGCGACACGTCGTGCGAGTAGGACTGCAGGAAGGCGCGCACGCCGTCGATGCCCACGAAGTGCGAGACGGGCACGCCGCGCAAGGCGCCGCCGGCGGGCGGCAGCAGCTGCTGGCGGCGCCAGCGGCGCAGGCGCAGCGCCAGCAGCAGCAGCAGGAAGGCGACGAAGAGGCAGGAGACGGCGGCCACGGCCAGCACGAGCCAGCGCGTCAGGCTCACGGCCTCAGGCTCGCCCGGCGCCGCCGCCTCGTCGGCCGCGCTGCCCAGCTCGGCCAGCAGCTCGGCCACGCTCTCGGCCAGCACCACGCTCAGCGTGGCCGTGGCCGACAGCGCCGGCCGCCCGTGGTCCTTCACCACCACCACCAGGCTCTGGCGCGCCGCGTCGCGGGCCAGCGGCGAGCGCGCCGTGCGCACCTCGCCGCTGTGCAGCCCCACGCGGAACAGCCCCGGCTCCGTGGCCTTGGCCAGCTCGTACGACAGCCACGCGTTCTGACCCGCGTCCGCGTCCACCGCCACCACCTTGGCCACCAGCGCGCCCGCCTCCGACCAGCGCGGCGCCAGCTCCACGCCCGACCACGCGCCGCCCGAGCCCGAGCCCGCCCGCAGCGCGGCCGGCGGCGGGTACAGCACCTGCGGCGCGTTGTCGTTCTCGTCCACGACCAGCAGCAGCACCGACACGTTGCTGCTCAGCGCCGGCGCGCCGCCGTCCTCCGCACGCACCCACAGCCGCAGCTCGCGCACCTGCTCGTAGTCCAAGGAGCGCAGCGCGTACAGCGCGCCCGTCTCCGCCTGCACCGACACGTACGACGACAGCGGCGCGCCCCGCACCCGCCCCTCCGACAGCCGGTAGCGCACGCGCGCGTTCTGCCCCCAGTCCGCGTCCGTCGCGCGCACCGTCAGCACCAGCGCGCCCGCCGCGTTGTTCTCCGCCAGCCCGCGCGCTGTAGCGCTCCTCCGCGAACACCGGCGCGTTGTCGTTCACGTCCAGCACGCGCAGCGCCAGCACCGCGCTGCTCTGCAGCGCCGGCGACCCGCCGTCGGCCGCCCGCACCGTCACGTTGTACTCCGACACCTGCTCTCGGTCCAGCTCTCTCGCTGTCACCACGCTGTAGTAACTGCCGTGGGAGCTCTGCAACCTGAATGGGACATCCCCGTCGAGTGAGCAGCGCACCTCGCCATTCGCCCCCGAGTCCCGGTCCTGCACGTGTAGGAGGGCTACAACCGTCCCTGACGGGGCGTCCTCAGAAATCTCATTCAGTGCTGAGCGCACGGAAATGAGTGGCGCATTATCATTTATGTCTGTGATTGTGATCGCGACTTTGGCAGTGTCGAAAAGGCCTCCACCATCTCGTCCCTGCACCTCCAACTCGTATGAGTAGCCTTCCTCGAAGTCCAGGCTTTGCAACAGTGTGATTTCTCCACTCTCAGAGTCCAGATGGAATATCTTCGAAGCTCTATCTGTTATTTTCTTTAACGAGTATTCCACGCGCCCATTTACCCACTCGTCGGCGTCCGCCGCTGTTACAATGACGAGTGTTGAGCCCACGGGCACGTCCTCGGGCACACGCACCGTGTACTCCGCCTGGCTGAACACCGGCGCGTTGTCGTTCACATCCAGCACCGTCACGCGGATCCGAGCCGTGCCCGTCCGTGCCGGATCGCCGCCGTCCATCGCCCTCAGCACCAGCTCGTGAAACGCCGCCTCCTCCCGGTCCAGCGCCTTCGCCAGCACCAGCTCGGGACGCTGATCGCCGCCGGGGCCCGTTTGCACGGCCAGCGAGAAGTGCTCGTCGCCACTCAGCTCGTAGCTCTGCAGGGAATTCCGGCCCGAGTCAGGGTCGTGGGCCTCAGCAAGTGGAAACCGCGATCCCGGGGCTGTCATTTCGCTTATTTTCTCCTGCACCTCAATTTCCTTGAAGCTGGGGGGGTTGTCGTTAATGTCCGTGATTTCCACTTCGATTTCATAAAACTTCATTTCTCCCTCCACTATCAGCTCACAGCGCAGCACGCATTGCTGCACATTCTCGCACAGCTGCTCTCTGTCGATCCTCTCCGCCGTCACTAAATGTCCCGTCTTCCCGTGCAGAGCAAAATACTGCGTCCTACCTTCGGAGACAATGCGGACGCCGCGGGCTCCAGACTCCGGCAGCTGCAACCCCAGGTCCTTGGCCACGTCGCCGACGAAGGAGCCCTCGGGCATCTCCTCGGGCACCGAGTAGCGCAGCTGCCCCCACGCCGCCTCCCACGCCGCCAGCAGCATCACCGAGAGCAGAGCTCGCTGCCGCCGGCCCCAGCGCCTCCCCGCCGCGCACATCTCCGCAGTGGCACCGCAACACGGCGGGCAGTTCGTCCGTCCCTCCTACAGCCGATCTGCAATCCACTCTGGCTCCCGCTTCTGCTGCAATTTCTTCTCCCTCTCACCTCACCCAGCTGCTGCCGCTGGCCCCTCTGCACCGATCCGCACCGCGGGTACGATCCCAACCCGGCGCTCGCCGACTCAGAGAGGGAGCGGGCGAGAGATCCCGTCCGCAGCGGGCGGGGCTGCAGCGCTCCGAGCTTCCTCTCGCTCCTCTCGGTCAACAGCGGCGCCCGCAGCCTCCTCCCGGCACTGCAGCACCGAGCGCTGCCCGCCCTGCCTCGCCCACTGTCAGTTCGTGGGGACAGCACAGCCCCACGGAGACATCGGGCCCCGTCCAGTGGGGTCCTCTTCCCTTTGCTTTTCTCCAGCCCATCTCTTCTTTGATTAGCTGATCAAGACCGGTGCTGTTTCTACCGCACAGGAAAATGTTTTTGTAATGGTAATACAAAATTAATGTAAAGTTCTCTTATTAGACATAGCCCATTAGTTCAAAACCACAGTTCCCCCCACTCCCCAATTGCCCAGCTTTTTCAGCAGTCATGGTGGGATGACCCTTTTATTCCACTCACCTTTTTTGCCAATATATCTTAATATTGGAATGCCATCTGCAACCTCAGATTTCCAAACCCCATGTGATAGCACAAGCCAGCAGCCGACTTTTCTTAGTGCATGCTCCTCCGGTGGTCTCGAATCTGATCTTCTCTTACAATGGGAGGCACTTTTTCCCCGAGTCCCAGCCTTGAGCTTAATCCACTTGACAGGTGTGGGAAGAGACCTTGTCAGTGGTGACTGAGACAAAGACATGACTAAGTACCTCAGACTTCTTGTGGTCTGTTTTTGTCAGTTTGTCAGTTGTGTTCATCAGGAGACATAGAGGAATTTTATAACTTACTTCTTCTAGTCTTACTTACCAGTATAAGCCCTTCTTGCTGTTCTCTGCATTCTTTGTAGAATTTGGTTCCATCATGCCTTGGCTGAGCTGACCCTATCCCAACACAACCAGCCCATATCCCTATACTCTTCCCAGGAAACCTGTCCCTGATCCCACTGCTGCCCATTTCTTTCTTGCCCCTCAGTTTGTCCAGCAAGTCTTCCCTCAGCCATGCTGGTCTGTTCCCTTCTTTTCCTGATTTCCTACACATGTGTTCAAGAGGTCATGCACTGTATGGAAAGCTTCCCTTAAAATCTGCCAGGTTTGTTCTTCTCCCTCGTCCCTCATGGCATTTTCCGTTGAGGGGCTCCATTGACCAAATCCTTTAAGAGCTAGAAGTTTGCTTTCCTAAAATTCACAGTCCTGACTTTGCTCTTTGCCTGATCCATATCCCTGAGGACTGTGAACTTAACCAGTGCATGATCACGGCAGCCCAGGCTGCCACCAACCTTGATGTTCCTGTTTAGCTCACATGTGTTGATGACCACCAGGTTCAGAGAAGCATTTACTCTGGTAAGAACTGGGCTAAGGACTTAATCCTTCCTAAAGGGCACCTCCACTGAGCTTCTTGGGAGAACTCAGCAGTGTGTTCAGGCCTTTTAAGACAGGACACTGCCTCCCTCTCTCACAGGGTAAAAGCCGTAATAAACCATCTGTTTATGAACTGCCTCAGACACTTGAAGCCTCAAACTGGAATGACCCAAACCCCAGAAGTTCAAGAATGGAAAGTGATGGTCCCTAATGATCTCAGTAAGAGTAACAGCCCAAGTCTGTTTTATAACATACATTAGTGGCAGAGATCAGCACAGGTAATCCTACATCCCTTTAGAAGTGGAAAACATGTAGTATAAGTAACGGGACACAGGAATCCAGCCACACACAGAATGCCAAGCAGATCCTGGTTCCAGAAAAGGAAGAATGCCCCTGTTCCATTCAGTCAAAACATCACAGAACTTTCACACAGTAAATCAGTTTTATTAATAGTTTTTAGAGTTCCAGTAAAAGAAGTTTGCATGCAGACTTCTTGATCACAGGTGGCTTTCTCACCAGTGGGAAGGTGAAACCTACCTGCAGGTTCCTTGGTTAAAATGAGATTAATCTAACCCTCCACTGATGTATTTGTCGAGGAGAACACAGCACAGTCTGTGTCTTTCCAGATTAACTGGATTATGGACCACTTTTTCATTATGTTCATCAACCTTCTGGTCAGAATCACTACACTATTTCCACCCCAGGACTTACCTATTCATCTAGGCCTTGTGGAAGTAGTGCTGCTGTAGTCTTCTGCATTTCATTATACCAAAGCTTCTCCCTGGTAGCAGTCTTTACTCATCAAATTCCCACCTCCAGACACTCCTTAAAAATAATTCCCAGGGGAAGTACTTCCTATTTTTGTGCTATTCTTTTCCAGAATTCCTACACCTGAGGTGTTACAAACACCTTGTAATTGCCATCTGTGGGTGCAGCTCTCAGAAGATTTGAGAAGGTCACTCCCCTTCATCACAGCTTTACAAAGGTAGAGCACACCTAGGGCCTCTGTTGAGTGAGGGCCCAGTTTCCCCTGACTTGCCTATTACTAGCCTCCATCTCAGCCAGAAGGTCACTACTCAAAAGAACAATAGAGGCCTGATAGCAATTCCATTGATCTCCCAATTGTCCTGAATGCTATTTCAGCATCATCTTGAAACAGGAAAAATGTGTCCACTCACCCACTACCTATACAAAGGAAAATGCAAAGACTACCGCCACACAAGGCATTCAGGTGTTCTCTTTATTTCAGTTTGACACTCAGGGTTTCCAAGTTTATAATGTTAAATGTTAAACTTCATTACTTCAATAAAACACAGTGTGAGGCTTTCTGAATATTCCACACATCACAGACATCATTCAAATAATCAGTTATTATACATGTGGTGGCAGTCCTTAAGCAGAAAAGGAAGGACAATGCTCAAACTCACTTCAAAGAGAAGAAAAAGCAAAAATGGGAATGAAAATGCTCTAACACAGATGGAGAAAATCACGTGGGGACAACTTTCTACTCCCAACAAGAAACCACTGTATATATGAACAATAAGAAGACCAACATAAATCTCCTTTTCACCATTCCATGTTAATTCTACACTTCAGAAAATGCTCTCCAAAGGATGTAGGAAGTTTTCTTGAAATGTAGCAAAAGGAAATGAACATGTTTTCAAAACTTTAAACCATCACACTAAACCAAACACCATTTGTGCTGTTATATATCTGTATTTGAAGGAGACAGAACACCAAGCACTACTTTATTAGGTAAAAGAATATTTTGTTGCACATTTTACTGCACTTCTCTGCCCTGAAGAAGATGAGATTCCTATACTCAGAGGGTCAGAATACTCTTCTTGCGAGCTGAGCTGCAATTGCATTGCAAAGGTTAGATGGGAGCAACTCAACAATTCACTGGGCAGCACTAGTGAAAAATATGCAGACACACAGTATCTGTATTGACTGAAATCAAAGCACGTAGAAACCACACGTCAGACAGAGGCATCCAGAACCCAGGGAAGGAAGATCCCAGTTCTCACACTGGCATTATGACAATATGCTCCAAATATCTCTGCTTTCATGATCTGGGAAAGGGATTTTGTAAATTTTTTAAGGAGAAGATTTGCCTGCCAAACTGTGCCTTTGTTTGACAGGATACAAGAAAATATATGCAATATTGTTGGGAGAAAGAGAGACGGGACCATAGATGAAGAACTAAGCCCAAACTAAAACGCTAACAGAAATAATAAAGCTGAAACATACCTCATGTGGGGGAACTTCAGATCACTTGCTATGTTTGTTTGTCTTGTTAGATGGGACGACAACTTTTATTCTGATATAGAATTTGCAGGGAGTTGGTTAAAAAGATTGCAAATAGAGACATAATCTGGAGAAACCACCGTTACACGTGGCAGTTTGGATCCCTTTGTCTCGGGAGCCATGAAGGCCCGGCTATGCACACCACGAACTAGGTAAAGGAAAGAGCGTTGAACTGCCGTGTAGAGAGAGTCCCAGCATTGTCTGGTGCCGTATCCTCTGTGCTGACAGGGACACAGGGGAAATCCTGTTCCTGTTCCGGGGGCCCCTGGCCCGTGGCACAGTGCTGTGCTGGCAGGCTGGGCAGGATGGGCTTGAGGAACTGGAACTCGCTGTTGCCCGAGCCCGTGGTGAGGCTGATCTCGTAGCAATAGGCGCGGGGCAGGGTCCCTGCAGCGGCTGCATCGGCCAGGCCGCTCTGCGGGTTGTGGGCACCAGAGAGCACATGGGCAGCCTTCAGCTGCTTGCTCTTGCACACCTTGCGAGCCACAAAGAGCGCGGAGGAGATGAGGAAGAGGAGCGAGACAAAGACCAAGGAAACGATTAAATAGGTGGTCAGGGAGTCGCCCTGCTCGTCTGTGGGCGGGCTGCTGTGCGGGAGGCGCACGTCCGAGAAGTCCTTGAGCAGGAGCGCGCTCAGAGCCGCCGTGGCTGACAGTGGGGGCTTGCCGTTGTCTCTGACCAGGACAAGCAGCTTGTGCTTCACGCTGTCCCTCTCTGTCACCGGCCTCTTGAGACGAACCTCGCCGCTCTGCACACCCACGCTGAACAGGCCGGGCTCGGTGGCCCTGAGCAGGTGGTACGAGAGCCAGGAGTTCTGCCCGGAGTCGGCATCGACGGCCACCACTTTGGTGACGAGGTAGCCCGGCTCAGCCGACACGGGCACCAGCTCGCTGGACGCTGGGCTGCTGTCCTGGGCTGGGTAGAGCACGAGCGGTGCGTTGTCATTCTCGTCCAGCACCACCAGGCGCACGGTGACGTTGGCTCGCAGGGGAGGAGAGCCCGCGTCAGAGGCGCTGACCGTCACCTCGCTCTGCCGCAAGCGCTCGTAGTCCAGGGGCCGCAGCACAAACACGTGTCCGTTCTCAGAGTTCACCGAGATGCAGGAGCACGAGGGCCGCTCTGCCGCCGGCACCGGCGCCAGCGAATAGGTCACCTTGGCGTTGAGCCCCACGTCAGCATCTGCAGCACTCACGGCTCCCACAAACACCGTGGGCGCGTTGTTCTCCCGCACGTACATGGTGTAGGAGGTCTGGTTGAAGACGGGCGCGTTGTCGTTGACGTCCGAGATGTCCACGGTGAAGGTGTGCGTGCTTGTGAGAGGAGGCGAGCCCGCATCTGCTGCTGTGACCCTGAGCACGTAGCGAGCCGTGTGCTCGCGGTCCAGCGCGCTCACTGTCACCAGCTCATAGTAATTCTTATAGGCTGGCCGCAGCGAGAAGAAGAGCTGATCGTCCAGGGCACACGAGATCTTCCCGTTGGCACCAGAATCGCGGTCCCTCACCGTGAACAGGGCGACCACGGTGCCGGGCACCGTGTTCTCGGGGAGGGGACTGCTGAAGGAGCTGACCGCCAGCTCCGGGGCATTGTCATTCACATCCACCACCTCCACCAACACTTTGCAGATGGCTGAGAGCCCCCCACCGTCTGTAGCCCTCACACTGAGCTCGTGAGTGCCTGCTTCCTCAAAGTCCAGGGGTTTTGTGATTTTAATTTGACCAGTTCTGGGATCAATCACAAATCCTGCGTCGCTCTGTCCCACTGCCTGGGTGAGTTGATAGGAGATGTCTCCATTAACCCCTGCATCGTTATCAGTTGCCAGCACAGTCAGAATCACAGAGCCCTCAGGCATGTTCTCCAGGACCTTTCCAATATACACCTGCTGTGTGAACACAGGAGCATTGTCATTTGCATCTAGAATGACAATTTTCACTTCAGTACTGCCACTTCTGGGAGGAGAGCCCCCATCTTCAGCAATTACATGGAAACTCATCTCTGCCTGTTCCTCCCTATCTAGCGGCTTTTCCAAAACCAATTCTAGAAATTTGTTATCCTCACTCTGAGTTCCAAAAAAGAGACTGAAGTACTCGTTCTGCGGAGAGATTCTGTTCGCCTGGATGCTATTGCTGCCAATATCGAGATCCCGAGCCCCCTCCAGTGGGAAACGAGAGCCTGGCTCGGCCGTTTCAGGGATTCTGAATGTGACTAGATGTTCACGAAAAACAGGCGAATGGTCATTTACATCGTTCAGAGTCACTTCCACCCGAAAGAACTGCAGGGGGTCGGAGAGCAGCAGCTCGAAGGGGAGCATGCAGGTGCCCGAGTGGGCGCACAGCTCCTCCCGGTCGAGCCTCCCCGCCACGAGGAGGCGGCCGGAGCCGCGGTCTAAGCGCAAATGCTGCCGGCCGTCCTCCGAGAGCAGGCGGGCGCGGCGAGCCGAGAGCTGCGGCGGCGTCAGCCCCGCGTCCTCCGCCAGCTTGCCCACCAGGGAGCCGCTTTCCGCCTCCTCGGCTACGGAGTAGCGGATGGGCTCGGCGCGAGCGAGCGGCAGCGCCAGGAAAGCAGAGAGACAAAGCACTTGCCTTGCGATCGCCATGGCGCGGCGGCGGCGGCGGCGGCCGGGCTCGGTGTGGGGGATGTCGCGGGCGATGGGTGGCGGAAAGCGGCGAAGTGGGAGACGGACGCCTTCCCTGGCTGGGTGAGATTCCGCCGTTGGTCCGCAACGGAGCCGGGGTGTTCCGACAGCGGGTGACACGGGGCAGCGCTGGCTGCCACCTCTGCCCGGCTCGGCCGGTCCGGGCTGGGCTGTGACAGACTGGGCTGGGCACTGCGGGTCCTCTCTGTGCTCTCCTGGGCTGGTCTGTCCTGTGCTGTGCTACTGTGCTCTGCTGGGCTGGTCTATGCTCTGCTGGGCTTGGGCTGGGCTGCGCTCCGCTGGGCTGGGCTGTGCTGGGCTGTGCTCTGCTGTGGTGAGCTGTGCTCTGCTGGGCTGGGCTGTGCTCTGCTGGGCTGGGCTGGGCTCTGCTGTGCTGGGCTGGGCTCTGCTGGGTTCCGCTGCCGCAGCCGCTCGGCGCCGCCTTGGCCGATGGCTCCACCCAGCGGTGCGCGCTGGGACTGCACCCGCCGCCGCTCGCAGCCCGCGCTGCCGCTCGGCCCGGCCCGCGATTCCAAACCTTCCGACACACCCGGCCGCAAGAACCGAACCAGGCCTTTCCCAGCCCAGCCTAAAGCCGAGGCTCAGAGGGACCAAGCCACATCTATCATCAGGACAAACCTCACAAAGATAGAGCAACGATGACAGCACAGGAATGCCAATGAACACTCTCCCGCCTGCACATTCCAACTCAGGAACTGTACCCACCCTGTATTGCTTCTCTAAAGGGACATAGTGTATAAAACACTCACAGAGTTTTGAATTGCTTGACGGAGCTTTGTAGCAAAGAACGTGCCTGCCAAGACTTCTATCTCCACTAAAGCATTTAGGTTGTTATCTTTCTTTCACTTCTGCATATATTTTCAATTTTTAAACTCAGAGGTGTGCCAGTTTACAATTTTAAACTCTATAACTTCCACACAACACAGATTGGGAAAAATCTTTCTGATTATTCCATGCATCATAGACATAATTCAAACATCCAGTTATTATAGATGGGGTGGCAGTTCTTGTCTGGACGAACAGGCTCACTCTAATGCTCAGTACAGTTCAGACAGTGGAAGGAGAAAGAGAAAAAATGGGAATGCAATGACTCCAACAGAAGCAGAGATAATCCTGTAGGGACAGATTTCTTGTCCTAAGAAGAAGCCTCTGAATTTGGAAGAAGAATGAGGGAACAAAACTGCAAGTCCTGTCTTGGTGTTCTTCTTGATTCTAACTCCAGAAAATTATCTGCGATGGACATGTGTCGTTTTCATGCACACCAATACAATGAATAAGTTTTCTTGACTCTACAGTGTAGGCTACTGTAAAACATCTGCAGTTGCTCCATTTCGTAGAAAACCTGAGAGAGACAGCGCACCAAACACACAGATATTTCAAAGGAAATATTTTGTTGTGTATTTTTTCTCATCCTCTCTGCCTTGAAGATGAAAATTCGGGACTCATAGAGACAAAATAGCCTTTAACTCTGCAGAGCGGGAATTGCCAGCATTGCAATGGCTGGATGGAATAAATTCAATTTTTCTCTGGTCTCAAGTAATGAAGCACCTGCAGATGCACAAGGGCCGTATAGATAGACATACTGAGAAGGAAACGTAACACACTGAGCCCACCCATCTCAGACAGAGAAATCCAGAACCCCAGAAAAAAAAAAAAAAAAAAAAAAAAAAAAAAGCCGTTAGTTAAGAGATTATCAAGACACAGTGTTGAGAACTACCTGGATTTTATGAGCTGAGAAAAGAGATTTGTGCCCTTTCCGAAAGTGTGAGATTAATCTACCCAACAATGGCATTGATCTAAACAACGATAAGGACTCCAATTACCGGTCTGACAGCAAGAGGCACGAGAGCAAGCTGGGAAAACATTATTAAAGCCTAGAAGAAACGGCTGTGACAGAAGTAAAAATTACAATTATCTGAGGAATGGTATCTGAGTATCTTTTTTTTCTTATTACTGTTTGTGCAGTAGAAGACAATATTTTCTCTTTCTTCGAATTTCCAGGAAAATTCATATAACAATTGAGAGCACGAATTTCTCTAGAGGAACAATTGTCACACAATGTAGCCGCAATCTACACCTCCCATGATTCATGAAGCCCCCGGCTGTGCACACCTCGACCTAGTTAAAAGAAAGAGCATTGAACTGTCGTGAAGAGAGAGTCCCAGTATTATCTGGTGCCGTATCCTCTGTGCTGACAGGGACACAGGGGAAATCCTGTTCCTGTTCCAGGGGCCCCTGGCCCGTGGCACAGTGCTGTGCTGGCAGGCTGGGCAGGATGGGCTTGAGGAACTGGAACTCGCTGTTGCCCGAGCCCGTGGTGAGGCTGATCTCGTAGCAATAGGCGCGGGGCAGGGTCCCTGCAGCGGCTGCATCGGCCAGGCCGCTCTGCGGGTTGTGGGCACCAGAGAGCACATGGGCAGCCTTCAGCTGCTTGCTCTTGCACACCTTGCGAGCCACAAAGAGCGCGGAGGAGATGAGGAAGAGGAGCGAGACAAAGACCAAGGAAACGATTAAATAGGTGGTCAGGGAGTCGCCCTGCTCGTCTGTGGGCGGGCTGCTGTGCGGGAGGCGCACGTCCGAGAAGTCCTTGAGCAGGAGCGCGCTCAGAGCCGCCGTGGCTGACAGTGGGGGCTTGCCGTTGTCTCTGACCAGGACAAGCAGCTTGTGCTTCACGCTGTCCCTCTCTGTCACCGGCCTCTTGAGACGAACCTCGCCGCTCTGCACACCCACGCTGAACAGGCCGGGCTCGGTGGCCCTGAGCAGGTGGTACGAGAGCCAGGAGTTCTGCCCGGAGTCGGCATCGACGGCCACCACTTTGGTGACGAGGTAGCCCGGCTCAGCCGACACGGGCACCAGCTCGCTGGACGCTGGGCTGCTGTCCTGGGCTGGGTTAGAGCACGAGCGGTGCGTTGTCATTCTCGTCCAGCACCACCAGGCGCACGGTGACGTTGGCTCGCAGGGGAGGAGAGCCCGCGTCAGAGGCGCTGACCGTCACCTCGCTCTGCCGCAAGCGCTCGTAGTCCAGAGGCCGCAGCACAAACACGTGTCCGTTCTCAGAGTTCACCGAGATGCAGGAGCACGAGGGCCGCTCTGCCGCCGGCACCGGCGCCAGCGAATAGGTCACCTTGGCGTTGAGCCCCACGTCAGCATCTGCAGCACTCACGGCTCCCACAAACACCGTGGGCGCGTTGTTCTCCCGCACGTACATGGTGTAGGAGGTCTGGTTGAAGACGGGCGCGTTGTCGTTGACGTCCGAGATGTCCACGGTGAAGGTGTGCGTGCTTGTGAGAGGAGGCGAGCCCGCATCTGCTGCTGTGACCCTGAGCACGTAGCGAGCCGTGTGCTCGCGGTCCAGCGCGCTCACTGTCACCAGCTCATAGTAATTCTTATAGGCTGGCCGCAGGGAGAAGAAGAGTTGATCGTCCAGGGCACACGAGATCTTCCCGTTGGCACCAGAATCGCGGTCCCTCACCGTGAACAGGGCGACCACGGTGCCGGGCATCGTGTTCTCGGGGAGGGGACTGCTGAAGGAGCTGACCGCCAGCTCCGGGGCATTGTCATTCACATCCACCACCTCCACCAACACTTTGCAGATAGCCGAGAGGCCCCCACCATCTGTAGCCTTGACCCGGAATTCATGATGCCCTGAATCCTCGAAATCCAGGGGCTTTGTGATTTTAATTTGACCAGTTCTGGCATCAATCACAAATGCTGTGTCTCTCTTACCCTCTCCCTGACTGAGTTCATAGGAAATTTCCCCAAACCTTCCTGCATCCTGATCGGTTGCCAGAACAGAGAGAATCTCGGAACCTTCTGGCATGTTCTCCAGCACCTTTCCAATATACACCTGCTGCGTGAAGATGGGAGCATTGTCATTTACATCTAGAATGACAATTTTCACTTCGGTGGTGCCACTCCTGGGCGGAGAGCCCCCATCCTCAGCAATAACATGGAAACTCATCTCTGTCTGCTCCTCTCTGTCTAGCGGCTTTTCCAAAACCAATTCAAGATATTTGTCATCGTCACTCCGACTTCCATAGGCGACACTAAAATACTCGTTTTTGGGGGAGATGCTGTATGCCTGGATGCTATTGCTGCCAATGTCAAGATCCCGAGCCCCCTCCAGTGGGAAAAAAGAGCCCAAGTCACTCCTTTCTGGAATTTTAAAAATTACTCGTTCCTTTGGAAAGACAGGTGAATGATCATTGATGTCCTCTAGAACTACCTCGACCCGAAAGAACTGCAGGGGGTCGGAGAGCAGCAGCTCGAAGGGGAGCATGCAGGTGCCCGAGTGGGCGCACAGCTCCTCCCGGTCGAGCCTCCCCGCCACGAGGAGGCGGCCGGAGCCGCGGTCTAAGCGCAAATGCTGCCGGCCGTCCTCCGAGAGCAGGCGGGCGCGGCGAGCCGAGAGCTGCGGCGGCGTCAGCCCCGCGTCCTCCGCCAGCTTGCCCACCAGGGAGCCGCTTTCCGCCTCCTCGGCTACGGAGTAGCGGATGGGCTCGGCGCGAGCGAGCGGCAGCGCCAGGAAAGCAGAGAGACAAAGCACTTGCCTTGCTATCGCCATGGCGCGGCGGCGGCGGCGGCGGCCGGGCTCGGTGTGGGGGATGTCGCGGGCGATGGGCGGCAGAAAGCGGCGAAGTGAGGGACGGGCACCTTCCCTGGCTGGGTGAGATTCCTCCGGCGGTCCGCAACGGAGCCGGGGTGTTCTGGCAGCGGGTGACACGGGGCAGCGCTGGCCAGTGCAGACTCTGCAACCTCCGCCCGGCTCGGCTGGGCTAATCCTCTATGCGCTGAGATGAGCTGCGCTGTCCTGGGCTGGGCTCTGCTCCGGTAGGCTGGTCTGTGCTCTTCTGGTTTGTGCTCAGCTGTGCTCTGCTCCGCTGGGCTGGTCTCTGCTGTGCTGGGCTGGGCTCTGCTGGGCTGTGCTGCGCTCTGCTGGGCTGGGCTCTGCTGGGCTGGGCTGGGCTAGGCTGGCCTCTGCTGGGTTCCGCTGCCGCAGCCGCTCGGCGCCGCCTTGGCCGATGGCTCCACCCAGCGGTGCGCGCTGGGACTGCACCCGCCGCCGCCCGCAGCCCGCGCTGCCGCTCGGCCCGGCCCGCGATTCCAAACCTTCCGACACACCCGGCCGCAAGAACCGAACCAGGCCTTTCCCAGCCCAGCCTAAAGCCGAGGCTCAGCCCACAACAATCAAGCCTTATAGCCTGGCACGACAAACCGCACAGGCACAGGGCGATGGTGATAGCACAGGAATGTCAATGAACATTTCTCCTGCTTCATCTGCAAACCCAGGAGCTGTACCCACCCAATATTGCTTCTGTCAAGAGAGATAGCTAGAAAGTAACTCTCAGAATTTGAAAGAATCTTGCCTGCACTTTTCCAGAAAGATTAAATAATTCGATGTCCATAAAAAGATTTATAGTCTTGTCTTTACTTCGGTTCCATGTATTTTTGAAATTTTAAATTCTTAGGAATAGCAATTTACAATGTTCAAGTACATAACTTCAGTGCAACACAGCGTGAGGGAGACTTTCTGAGTGTTCCATGCATCATATACATTATTCAAACAATCAGTTATTACAGATATTGTGGCACTTCTTGTCTCGATGAACAGGCTCAGTATAATGCTCTATATATACTACAGAGGGTAGAAGGAGAAAGGGCAAAATGGAAATGCAAATGCTCAAAGAAAAGTTAAAAAAACCCAAAATCTGTCAGGACTTCTTTCTCCTCCCAAAAAGAAACAGCCACTGATTTCAGAAGAGGAATGAGGAATCAAAACTTAATGCCCTCTTTTCAAGGTCTTCTTGATTCTAACTTCAGGAAATTATCTTTGCTGAATTTGACACATTTTCATGCCCACAAAGACAATGAATAGTTTTTCATGGCTCTCTACAGTTACTCCCTGCCCTAGCACATCTGCTGTTGCTGTATTTGCAAGAAAATTTGCAGGGGATAGAACATCAAACCCACACAAAGGCGGAAAAATTATTTTATTGTGCATTTTCTTTCTCATCTCTGCTTTGAAGAAGATGAGTCCCTGGGGCTCCGGGTGAAAATAGCCTTTGACTCTGCAGAGCAGGAATTGCCAGCCAGCAATGGCTGGACGGGACAAGTTCACTGTTTTACTGGGCAGGAGTAGTGAAGCATCTGCAGATGCACCAGGGCCACATAGACAGGCACACTGAGAAAAAAGACTTAAAACACTCAGAACCCACCCATCTTAGACAGAGACATCCAGAAGCTCAGAAATAGAAATCTGTGTGCTAACAGAACATCATGACACAGTATTCAGAACTACCTTGCTTTTCTGTACTGGGAAGAAGTATTTTGAGTAAGTTAAGCAAGCGTGAGATTTGTCTACTCAACTTTGGAATTTAGCTATAACAAAGAGTAAGAGGTCCAATGTCTGGTCTGACAGCAAGAGACACAAGATCAAAGGTAGGAGTGCATTATTAAAACCGATTAGAATTGGCTCTGACAGAGTTTAAAAACACTGGTTTCTGAGGAAGAAAACCACAGTATCTTTTTTTCCTTAATAGCATTTTGGAGTGGATGACAAATTTTGACACATCACATTCTGCCTCGAAATTTGCAGGAAATTTGCTATGCCAATTGGAAAAAGGGGTTTTCTCTGCAGGAAACATTGCCACAGACTGCACACTGGATCTTTGTTGTGCATTTTCCTGTTCTGCTTATGCTTGTAGAGAATGAAACCTCTGTACATCTAAGCTCAAAATAGCCTTTTCAATCTGCAGAGTAGGAATGGCCAGCATTGCAGAAGGTGGGTGGGACAAATTCAGTGTTTCACTGGACAGAAGCAATGAAGAATCTGCAGATGCACTAGGGCCACACAGACAGATATACTGAGAATAAGAATTATGAAGAGAGCCACCTATCTGAGACAGACACATCCAGAACCCCAGAAAAAAAAAGCTGCATGTTAACAGAACATCATGACACAGTATTCAAAACTAACCTGCTTTTTTAAGAAGGCAAAAGGATTTTGGGCCATTTTAGAAAGTGTGAGATTTGTCTATACAATTTTCCCATTGAGCGATAAAAAGGTAGAGGAATTCAAAGACCTTGTCTGACAGCAAGAGACTAAACAGCAAAGCTGGGAATACATGAATAAAGTTGATCACAAATAGCTGTGAAAGAGGAAGAACAGACTATTGCCTGAGGGAGGGAATCTGAGAAAGATTATTTTCCTTATTTCTGGATTTGGTGTGAAAGACAAGTTTTACTCCGACAGGGAAATGGTAAGAAATTTGTTATGCAAACAGGATGCATAGGTTTTCTCTGGATGAACCATGGCCACATGTATCAACTTGAATTCTTTCCTCCCATGAGCCATGAAACCCCTGGCTATGCTGATCCCGAGTTAGTTAAAAGAAAGAGCATTGAACTGTTGTGAAGAGGGAGTCCCAGCATTGTCGGGTGCCATATCCTCTGTGCTGACAGGGACACAGGGGAAATCCTGTTCCTGTTCCTGGGGCCCCTGGCCCGTGGCACAGTGCTGTGCTGGCAGGCTGGGCAGGATGGGCTTGAGGAACTGGAACTCGCTGTTGCCCGAGCCCGTGGTGAGGCTGATCTCGTAGCAATAGGCGCGGGGCAGGGTCCCTGCAGCGGCTGCATCGGCCAGGCCGCTCTGCGGGTTGTGGGCACCAGAGAGCACATGGGCAGCCTTCAGCTGCTTGCTCTTGCACACCTTGCGAGCCACAAAGAGCGCGGAGGAGATGAGGAAGAGGAGCGAGACAAAGACCAAGGAAACGATTAAATAGGTGGTCAGGGAGTCGCCCTGCTCGTCTGTGGGCGGGCTGCTGTGCGGGAGGCGCACGTCCGAGAAGTCCTTGAGCAGGAGCGCGCTCAGAGCCGCCGTGGCTGACAGTGGGGGCTTGCCGTTGTCTCTGACCAGGACAAGCAGCTTGTGCTTCACGCTGTCCCTCTCTGTCACCGGCCTCTTGAGACGAACCTCGCCGCTCTGCACACCCACGCTGAACAGGCCGGGCTCGGTGGCCCTGAGCAGGTGGTACGAGAGCCAGGAGTTCTGCCCGGAGTCGGCATCGACGGCCACCACTTTGGTGACGAGGTAGCCCGGCTCAGCCGACACGGGCACCAGCTCGCTGGACGCTGGGCTGCTGTCCTGGGCTGGGTAGAGCACGAGCGGTGCGTTGTCATTCTCGTCCAGCACCACCAGGCGCACGGTGACGTTGGCTCGCAGGGGAGGAGAGCCCGCGTCAGAGGCGCTGACCGTCACCTCGCTCTGCCGCAAGCGCTCGTAGTCCAGGGGCCGCAGCACAAACACGTGTCCGTTCTCAGAGTTCACCGAGATGCAGGAGCACGAGGGCCGCTCTGCCGCCGGCACCGGCGCCAGCGAATAGGTCACCTTGGCGTTGAGCCCCACGTCAGCATCTGCAGCACTCACGGCTCCCACAAACACCGTGGGCGCGTTGTTCTCCCGCACGTACATGGTGTAGGAGGTCTGGTTGAAGACGGGGCGCGTTGTCGTTGACGTCCGAGATGTCCACGGTGAAGGTGTTGCGTGCTTGTGAGAGGAGGCGAGCCCGCATCTGCTGCTGTGACCCTGAGCACGTAGCGAGCCGTGTGCTCGCGGTCCAGCGCGCTCACTGTCACCAGCTCATAGTAATTCTTATAGGCTGGCCGCAGCGAGAAGAAGAGCTGATCGTCCAGGGCACACGAGATCTTCCCGTTGGCACCAGAATCGCGGTCCCTCACCGTGAACAGGGCGACCACGGTGCCGGGCACTGTGTTCTCGGGGAGGGGACTGCTGAAGGAGCTGACCGCCAGCTCTGGGGCATTGTCATTCACATCCACCACCTCCACCAGCACTTTGCAGATTGCTGAGAGCCCCCCACCGTCTGTGGCCATCACAATGAGCTCGTGACTGTCTGCTTCCTCAAAGTCCAGGGGCTTTGTGATTTTAATTTCACCAGATCTGGGATCAATCACAAATGCTGTGTCTCTCTGCCCTACAGCCTGGCTGAGTTCATAGGAGATGTTCCCATTAACTCCTGCATCCTTATCAGTTGCCAGAACAGACAGAACCACAGTGCCTTCTGGCATGTTTTCCAGAACCTTCCCAATGTAACGCTCTTGCATGAATATCGGAGCATTGTCATTTACATCTAGAATGATAATCGAAATCTCGACGGTGCCACTTCTTGGAGGAGAGCCCCCATCCTCAGCAATAACACTGAAACTCATCTCTGCCTTCTCCTCCCTATCTAGAGCCTTTTCCAAAACAACGTCAAGATACTTATCCCCATTACTCCGAGTTCCATAAGAGACACTAAAGTATTCATTCTGGGGAGAGATGCTGTATGCCTGAACTGCGTTGCTGCCAATATCGGGATCTCGAGCCACCTCTAGAGGGAACCGAGAGCCCGGGTCACTCGTCTCTGGAATCTTAAATGTTATTTGTTCCTTGGTGAAAACAGGTGAATGGTCGTTTATGTCCTCCAGATCCACCTCGACCCGAAAGAATTGCAGGGGGTCGGAGAGCAGCAGCTCGAAGGGGAGCATGCAGGTGCCCGAGTGGGCGCACAGCTCCTCCCGGTCGAGCCTCCCCGCCACGAGGAGGCGGCCGGAGCCGCGGTCTAAGCGCAAATGCTGCCGGCCGTCCTCCGAGAGCAGGCGGGCGCGGCGAGCCGAGAGCTGCGGCGGCGTCAGCCCCGCGTCCTCCGCCAGCTTGCCCACCAGGGAGCCGCTTTCCGCCTCCTCGGCTACGGAGTAGCGGATGGGCTCGGCGCGAGCGAGCGGCAGCGCCAGGAAAGCAGAGAGACAAAGCACTTGCCTTGCGATCGCCATGGCGCGGCGGCGGCGGCGGCGGCCGGGCTCGGTGTGGGGGATGTCGCGGGCGATGGGTGGCGGAAAGCGGCGAAGTTGGGGACGGGCGCCTTCCCTGGCTGGGTGAGATTCCGCCGGCGGTCCGCAACGGAGCCGGGCTGTTCCGACAGCGGGTGACACGGTGCAGCGCTGGCCTGTGAAGCCTCTGCCAGCAATGCCCGGCTCAGCCGGTCCAGGATGAGGTATCACAGACAGAGCTGGGCTCTGCGGGTCCTCTCTGTGCTCTGCTGTGACAGACTGGTCTATGCTCTGCTGGGCTGATCTATGCTCTGCTGGGCTGGGCTGGGCTCTGCTGGGTTCCGCTGCCGCAGCCGCTCGGCGCCGCCTTGGCCGATGGCTCCACCCAGCGGTGCGCGCTGGGACTGCACCCGCCGCCGCCCGCAGCCCGCGCTGCCGCTCGGCCCGGCCCGCGATTCCAAACCTTCCGACACACCCGGCCGCAAGAACCGAACCAGGCCTTTCCCAGCCCAGCCTAAAGCCGAGGCTGAGAACCGAGGGACCAAGGCACATGGCCCGTCACGATACACCGCACAGGGACTGAGAGATGGTGACAACCCGGGAATGCCAATGTACACCCTACCTGCTGAGCCTGCAGACCCAGAATCGCATCTGTCGAGGGACACCGTGAGAAGTTACCTCGCAAAATTTGGATAAGTAGAGACAGTGATTTTCCAGAAAGAATGTCTCTGCTAAGTATTCGATCTCCACACAAGGAGTCCAGGTATTTTGTTTATTTCAGTTCTACATATTTGTTATATTCTATACCCAGAGTCATAGCAATTTACAAGGTGAAATTGTAAAACTTCAGCACAACATAGTGTAAGGGAGGGTTTCCGAATACTTCAGGCATCACAGACATCATTCACACAATCAGTTATTACAGATGTGGTGGCTGTCTTTGTCTAGAGGAAAGAGGTGAGGTAAGACTCACTACAGTTCAGAAAGTAGAAGGAAAAAGAGTAAAATGGGCATGCATATGCTCTAAGAAAAATTGAGATAATCGTGTAGGGACAGCTTTCTAGTCAAAACAAAAAGCCACCGAATTCTGAAACAAGAATTAGGAAACAAAACTCCAAGTCTTGTTTTCAAGTTGATCTTGATTCTAACTCCAGAAAATTATCTCTCATGGATCTGAGGCATTTTCATGCACACAAATGAATAAGTTTGCCTGACTCCTTACAGTTATAGCCTTCCAGAACTCATTTGCTGCTGCTGTATTTCTGAGAAAGTCCAAGGGGTAGAAAACACCAGACCCACACACGGGCCAAAGAAAGATTTTGTTTTGCATTACCTTTTTTTCTCTCCCTGCAAGAACATGAAACCCCTGTACTCAATGGGTCTAAATAGTCTTTGACTGTGCAGAGCTAGAATTGCCAGCACTGCAGTGACTGGATGGGACAAATTCTCAATTTCACTGGGCAGAACTAGTGAGGCATCTGCAGATGCACAAGGGATGTACAAACAGATATACTGAGAAAAAGGATTAAATACAGAGCTCACCTATCTCAGACAGAGACTTCCAGATGTCCAGAAAAAAATGTCCTGTGGTAACAGATTATCATGACACAGTATTCAGAACAAACTTGCTTTTCTGAGCTGGGAAAAACGGCTTTGTGTCTTCTCAGCAAGTGTGAGATCTGTCTACCCAAGTTTCCCATTGAAGTAGAAAAAAGATCGAGATGTCGAAGTCCAGGGTGTGACAGCAAGAGACACACGAGGAACTCTCAGAATGCATTAATAAAGCCTGTTAAAAAATGGCAGTGCTGGAGGTGGAAAAGACTACAGATGGAAAGAGAGGACCAGACTATCTTTTTTTATTAGTGTTTTAAGAGGGAAAGCAAATTAAAGCTTGACTTAGAATTTGTAAGAAATTTACTATACCAATTGCAGAGAGAGGTTTTCTACGAAGGAAATGTTGCCATATGATACAGGCTGGATCCCCTCCTTCCATGAACCATGAAGCTTCTAGTTGGGCACACCCTGGGCTAGTTAAAAGAAAGAGCATTCAACTGTCGTTGAATTAACTTGCTTTTCTGATCTGGAAAAAATGGATTTGTGTCTTTTCAGCAAGTGTGAGATGTGTCCACTCAATTTCCCCATTGAGCTACAAAAAGGTAGAGGAATTCAAAGGTCCTGTCTGGCAGCAAGGGGCACAAGAGGAAAAGTGTGAGACCATTACTAAAGCAAATCAGAAATGGCTGTGACAGAGATAAAATAGAAAATTGCCTGAGGGAGAGAATCTGAATGAGTGTTTTTCCTCATTTTCGGTTTTGCTGTGGAAGACAAATTTTACTCTGACTGGGAATTGACAGGAAATTTACCATGCAAAGTGGATGCAGAGATATTTTTCTGGAGGAATCATTGTCACATGTAGTATATTGGATCCCCTTCGTCATGAGCCATGAAGCCTCTGGCTGTGCACAACCGGAGCTAGTTAAAAGAAAGAGCGTTGAACTGTCGTGCAGAGAGTGTCCCAGTATTGTCTGGTGCCGTATCCTCTGTGCTGACAGGGACACAGGGGAAATCCTGTTCCTGTTCCTGGGGCCCCTGGCCCGTGGCACAGTGCTGTGCTGGCAGGCTGGGCAGGATGGGCTTGAGGAACTGGAACTCGCTGTTGCCCGAGCCCGTGGTGAGGCTGATCTCGTAGCAATAGGCGCGGGGCAGGGTCCCTGCAGCGGCTGCATCGGCCAGGCCGCTCTGCGGGTTGTGGGCACCAGAGAGCACATGGGCAGCCTTCAGCTGCTTGCTCTTGCACACCTTGCGAGCCACAAAGAGCGCGGAGGAGATGAGGAAGAGGAGCGAGACAAAGACCAAGGAAACGATTAAATAGGTGGTCAGGGAGTCGCCCTGCTCGTCTGTGGGCGGGCTGCTGTGCGGGAGGCGCACGTCCGAGAAGTCCTTGAGCAGGAGCGCGCTCAGAGCCGCCGTGGCTGACAGTGGGGGCTTGCCGTTGTCTCTGACCAGGACAAGCAGCTTGTGCTTCACGCTGTCCCTCTCTGTGACCGGCCTCTTGAGACGCACCTCGCCGCTCTGCACACCCACGCTGAACAGGCCGGGCTCGGTGGCCCTGAGCAGGTGGTACGAGAGCCAGGAGTTCTGCCCGGAGTCGGCATCGACGGCCACCACTTTGGTGACGAGGTAGCCCGGCTCAGCCGACACGGGCACCAGCTCGCTGGACGCTGGGCTGCTGTCCTGGGCTGGGTAGAGCACGAGCGGTGCGTTGTCATTCTCGTCCAGCACCACCAGGCGCACGGTGACGTTGGCTCGCAGGGGAGGAGAGCCCGCGTCAGAGGCGCTGACCGTCACCTCGCTCTGCCGCAAGCGCTCGTAGTCCAGGGGCCGCAGCACAAACACGTGTCCTTTCTCAGAGTTCACCGAGATGCAGGAGCACGAGGGCCGCTCTGCCGCCGGCACCGGCGCCAGCGAATAGGTCACCTTGGCGTTGAGCCCCACGTCAGCATCTGCAGCACTTACGACTCCCACAAACACCGTGGGCGCGTTGTTCTCCCGCACGTACATGGTGTAGGAGGTCTGGTTGAAGACGGGCGCGTTGTCGTTGACGTCCGAGATGTCCACGGTGAAGGTGTGCGTGCTTGTGAGAGGAGGCGAGCCCGCATCTGCTGCTGTGACCCTGAGCACGTAGCGAGCCGTGTGCTCGCGGTCCAGCGCGCTCACTGTCACCAGCTCATAGTAATTCTTATAGGCTGGCCGCAGCGAGAAGAAGAGCTGATCGTCCAGGGCACACGAGATCTTCCCGTTGGCACCAGAATCGCGGTCCCTCACCGTGAACAGGGCGACCACGGTGCCGGGCACTGTGTTCTCGGGGAGGGGACTGCTGAAGGAGCTGACCGCCAGCTCTGGGGCATTGTCATTCACATCCACCACCTCCACCAGCACTTTGCAGATTGCTGAGAGGCCCCCACCATCTGTAGCCCTCACACTGAGCTCGTGATTTCCTGCTTCCTCAAAGTCCAGAGGTTTTGTGATTTTAATTTGACCAGTTCTGGAATCAATCTCAAATTCTGCGTCACTCTGTTCCACTGCTTCACTGAGTTCATAATAAATGTCCCCATATACTCCTGCATCCAGATCGGTTGCCAGAACAGTTAGAACCACCGAGCCCTCAGGCATGTTCTCCAGGACCTTCCCTATATACTCCTCCTTTGTGAAAATGGGAGCATTGTCATTTACATCTAGAACGAGAACATCTATTTCGGTGGTGCCACTCCTGGGAGGAGAACCCCCATCTTCAGCAATAACACTGAATCTCATCTCTGCCTGCTCCTCTCTGTCTAGCGACTTTTCCAAGACCAGTTCAAGATACTTTTTGCCTGTAATCCGAGTCCCATAGAAAACACTAAAGTATTCATTCCGCGGAAAGGTGCTATATACTCGTACTGTGTTTTCTCCAATATCGAGATCCCGAGCCAACTCTAGGGGGAAACGAGAGCCTGTCTCGCTCGTCTCTGGAATCTTGAAAACTACTCGATCCTTAGGGAAAACAGGTGAATGGTCATTTATGTCCTCTAGAATTACCTCGACCCGAAAGAACTGCAGGGGGTCAGAGAGTAGCAGCTCGAAGGGGAGCATGCAGGTGCCCGAGTGGGCGCACAGCTCCTCCCGGTCGAGCCTCCCCGCCACGAGGAGGCGGCCGGAGCCGCGGTCTAAGCGCAAATGCTGCCGGCCGTCCTCCGAGAGCAGGCGGGCGCGGCGAGCCGAGAGCTGCGGCGGCGTCAGCCCCGCGTCCTCCGCCAGCTTGCCCACCAGGGAGCCGCTTTCCGCCTCCTCGGCTACGGAGTAGCGGATGGGCTCGGCGCGAGCGAGCGGCAGCGCCAGGAAAGCAGAGAGACAAAGCACTTGCCTTGCGATCGCCATGGCGCGGCGGCGGCGGCGGCGGCCGGGCTCGGTGTGGGGGTTGTCGCGGGCGATTGGCGGCAGAAAGCGGCGAAGTGGGGACGGGCGCCTTCCCTGGCTGGGTGAGATTCCTCCGGCGGTCCGCAACGGAGCCGGGGTGTTCCGGCAGCGGGTGACACGGGGCAGCACTGGCCTGTGAAGCCTCTGCCAGAAATGCCCGGCTCAGCCGGTCCGGGATGAGATATCACAGACAGGGCTGGGCTCTGCGAGTCCTCTCTGTGCTCTGCTGTGACAGACTGGTCTGTGCTCTGCTGGGCTGGGCTCTGCTGGGCTGGGCTCAGCCGCCTCCGCTGCCGCAGCCGCTCGGCGCCGCCTTGGCCGATGGCTCCACCCAGCGGTGCGCGCTGGGACTGCACCCGCCGCCGCCCGCAGCCCGCGCTGCCGCTCGGCCCGGCCCGCGATTCCAAACCTTCCGACACACCCGGCCGCAAGAACCGAACCAGGCCTTTCCCAGCCCAGCCTAAAGCCGAGGCTGAGAACCGAGGGACCAAGGCACATGGCCCGTCACGATACACCGCACAGTGACTGAGAGATGGTGACAACCCGGGAATGCCAATGTACACTCTACCTGCTGAGCCTGCAGACCCAGAATTGCATCTGTCGAGGGACACCGTGAGAAGTTACCTCGCAAAATTTGGATAAGTAGAGACAGGGATTTTCCAGAAAGAATGTCTCTGCTAAGTATTCGATCTCCACACAAGGAGTCCAGGTATTTTGTTTATTTCAGTTCTACATATTTGTTATATTCTATACCCAGAGTCATAGCAATTTACAAGGTGAAATTGTAAAACTTCAGCACAACATAGTGTAAGGGAGGGTTTCCGAATACTTCAGGCATCACAGACATCATTCACACAATCAGTTATTACAGATGTGGTGGCTGTCTTTGTCTAGAGGAAAGAGGTGAGGTAAGACTCATTACAGTTCAGAAAGTAGAAGGAAAAAGAGTAAAATGGGCATGCATATGCTCTAAGAAAAATTGAGATAATCGTGTAGGGACAGCTTTCTAGTCAAAACAAAAAGCCACCGAATTCTGAAACAAGAATTAGGAAACAAAACTCCAGGTCTTGTTTTCAAGTTGATCTTGATTCTAACTCCAGAAAATTATCTCTCATGGATCTGAGGCATTTTCATGCACACAAATGAATAAGTTTGCCTGACTCCTTACAGTTATAGCCTTCCAGAACTCATTTGCTGCTGCTGTATTTCTGAGAAAGTCCAAGGGGTAGAAAACACCAGACCCACACACGGGCCAAAGGAAGATTTTGTTTTGCATTACCTTTTTTTCTCTCCCTGCAAGAACATGAAACCCCTGTACTCAATGGGTCTAAATAGTCTTTGACTGTGCAGAGCTAGAATTGCCAGCACTGCAGTGACTGGATGGGACAAATTCTCAATTTCACTGGGCAGAACTAGTGAGGCATCTGCAGATGCACAAGGGATGTACAAACAGATATACTGAGAAAAAGGATTCAACACAGAGCTCACCTATCTCAGACAGAGACTTCCAGATGTCCAGAAAAAAATGTCCTGTGGTAACAGATTGTCATGACACACTATTCAGAACAAACTTGCTTTTCTGAGCTGGGAAAAACGGCTTTGTGTCTTCTCAGCAAGTGTGAGATCTGTCTACCCAAGTTTCCCATTGAAGTAGAAAAAAGATCGAGAAGTCGAAGTCCAGGGTGTGACAGCAAGAGACACACGAGGAACTCTCAGAATGCATTAATAAAGCCTGTTAAAAAATGGCAGTGCTGGAGGTGGAAAAGACTACAGATGGAAAGAGAGGACCAGACTATCTTTTTTTATTAGTGTTTAAGAGGGAAAGCAATTTAAAGCTTGACTTAGAATTTGTAAGAAATTTACTATACCAATTGCAGAGAGAGGTTTTCTACGAAGGAAATGTTGCCATATGATACAGGCTGGATCCCCTCCTTCCATGAACCATGAAGCTTCTAGTTGGGCACACCCTGGGCTAGTTAAAAGAAAGAGCATTCAACTGTCGTTGAATTAACTTGCTTTTCTGATCTGGAAAAAATGGATTTGTGTCTTTTCAGCAAGTGTGAGATGTGTCCACTCAATTTCCCCATTGAGCTACAAAAAGGTAGAGGAATTCAAAGGTCCTGTCTGGCAGCAAGGGGCACAAGAGGAAAAGTGTGAGACCATTACTAAAGCAAATCAGAAATGGCTGTGACAGAGATAAAATAGAAAATTGCCTGAGGGAGAGAATCTGAATGAGTGTTTTTCCTCATTTTCGGTTTTGCTGTGGAAGACAAATTTTACTCTGACTGGGAATTGACAGGAAATTTACCATGCAAAGTGGATGCAGAGATATTTTTCTGGAGGAATCATTGTCACATGTAGTATATAGGATCCCCTTCGTCATGATCCATGAAGCCTCTGGCTGTGCACAACCGGAGCTAGTTAAAAGAAAGAGCGTTGAACTGTCGTGAAGAGAGAGTCCCAGCATTGTCGGGTGCCATATCCTCTGTGCTGACAGGGACACAGGGGAAATCCTGTTCCTGTTCCGGGGGCCCCTGGCCCGTGGCACAATGCTGTGCTGGCAGGCTGGGCAGGATGGGCTTGAGGAACTGGAACTCGCTGTTGCCCGAGCCCGTGGTGAGGCTGATCTCGTAGCAATAGGCGCGGGGCAGGGTCCCTGCAGCGGCTGCATCGGCCAGGCCGCTCTGCGGGTTGTGGGCACCAGAGAGCACATGGGCAGCCTTCAGCTGCTTGCTCTTGCACACCTTGCGAGCCACAAAGAGCGCGGAGGAGATGAGGAAGAGGAGCGAGACAAAGACCAAGGAAACGATTAAATAGGTGGTCAGGGAGTCGCCCTGCTCGTCTGTGGGCGGGCTGCTGTGCGGGAGGCGCACGTCCGAGAAGTCCTTGAGCAGGAGCGCGCTCAGAGCCGCCGTGGCTGACAGTGGGGGCTTGCCGTTGTCTCTGACCAGGACAAGCAGCTTGTGCTTCACGCTGTCCCTCTCTGTGACCGGCCTCTTGAGACGCACCTCGCCGCTCTGCACACCCACGCTGAACAGGCCGGGCTCGGTGGCCCTGAGCAGGTGGTACGAGAGCCAGGAGTTCTGCCCGGAGTCGGCATCGACGGCCACCACTTTGGTGACGAGGTAGCCCGGCTCAGCCGACACGGGCACCAGCTCGCTGGACGCTGGGCTGCTGTCCTGGGCTGGGTAGAGCACGAGCGGTGCGTTGTCATTCTCGTCCAGCACCACCAGGCGCACGGTGACGTTGGCTCGCAGGGGAGGAGAGCCCGCGTCAGAGGCGCTGACCGTCACCTCGCTCTGCCGCAAGCGCTCGTAGTCCAGGGGCCGCAGCACAAACACGTGTCCGTTCTCAGAGTTCACCGAGATGCAGGAGCACGAGGGCCGCTCTGCCGCAGGCACCGGCGCCAGCGAATAGGTCACCTTGGCGTTGAGCCCCACGTCAGCATCTGCAGCACTCACGGCTCCCACAAACACCGTGGGCGCGTTGTTCTCCCGCACGTACATGGTGTAGGAGGTCTGGTTGAAGACGGGCGCGTTGTCGTTGACGTCCGAGATGTCCACGGTGAAGGTGTGCGTGCTTGTGAGAGGAGGCGAGCCCGCATCTGCTGCTGTGACCCTGAGCACGTAGCGAGCCGTGTGCTCGCGGTCCAGCGCGCTCACTGTCACCAGCTCATAGTAATTCTTACAGGCTGGCCGCAGCGAGAAGAAGGGCTGATCGTCCAGGGCACACGAGATCTTCCCGTTGGCACCAGAATCGCGGTCCCTCACCGTGAACAGGGCGACCACGGTGCCGGGCACTGTGTTCTCGGGGAGGGGACTGCTGAAGGAGCTGACCGCCAGCTCCGGGGCATTGTCATTCACATCCACCACCTCCACCAGCACTTTGCAGATTGCTGAGAGCCCCCCACCGTCTGTGGTCATCACAATGAGCTCGTGACTGTCTGCTTCCTCAAAGTCCAGGGGCTTTGTGATTTTAATTTGACCAGTTATGGGTTCAATCACAAATGCTGTGTCTCTCTGCCCTACAGCCTGGCTGAGTTCATAGGAGATGTTCCCATTAACTCCTGCATCCTTATCAGTTGCCAGAACAGACAGAACCACAGTGCCTTCTGGCATGTTTTCCAGAACCTTCCCAATGTAACGCTCTTGCATGAATATCGGAGCATTGTCATTTACATCTAGAATGATAATCGAAATCTCGACGGTGCCACTTCTTGGAGGAGAGCCCCCATCTTCAGCAATAACACTGAAACTCATCTCTGCCTTCTCCTCCCTATCTAGCGCCTTTTCCAAAACAACGTCAAGATACTTATCCCCATTACTCCGAGTTCCATAAGAGACACTAAAGTATTCATTCTGGGGAGAGATGCTGTATGCCTGAACTGCGTTGCTGCCAATATCGGGATCTCGAGCCACCTCTAGAGGGAACCGCGAGCCCGGGTCACTCGTCTCTGGAATCTTAAATGTTATTTGTTCCTTGGTGAAAACAGGCGAATGGTCGTTTATGTCCTCCAGATCCACCTCGATCCGAAAGAACTGCAGGGGGTCGGAGAGCAGCAGCTCGAAGGGGAGCATGCAGGTGCCCGAGTGGGCGCACAGCTCCTCCCGGTCGAGCCTCCCCGCCACGAGGAGGCGGCCGGAGCCGCGGTCTAAGCGCAAATGCTGCCGGCCGTCCTCCGAGAGCAGGCGGGCGCGGCGAGCCGAGAGCTGCGGCGGCGTCAGCCCCGCGTCCTCCGCCAGCTTTGCCCACCAGGGAGCCGCTTTCCGCCTCCTCGGCTACGGAGTAGCGGATGGGCTCGGCGCGAGCGAGCGGCAGCGCCAGGAAAGCAGAGAGACAAAGCACTTGCCTTGCGATCGCCATGGCGCGGCGGCGGCGGCGGCGGCCGGGCTCGGTGTGGGGGATGTCGCGGGCGATTAGTGGTAAAAAGCGGCGAAGTGGGAGACGGACGCCTTCCCTGGCTGGGTGAGATTCCGCCGTTGGTCCGCAACGGAGCCGGGGTGTTCCGGCAGCGGGTGACACGGGGCAGCGCTGGCTGCCACCTCTGCCCGGCTCGGCCGGTCCGGGCTGGGCTGTGACAGACTGGGCTGGGCACTGCGGGTCCTCTCTGTGCTCTCCTGGGCTGGTCTGTCCTGTGCTGTGCTACTGTGCTCTGCTGGGCTGGTCTATGCTCTGCTGGGCTTGGGCTGGGCTGTGCTCTGCTGTGCTGGGCTGTGCTCTGCTGGGCTGGGCTGGGCTCTGCTGGGCTGGGCTCTGCTGGGCTGGGCTGGGCTGGGCTGGGCTGTGCTCTGCTGTGCTGGGCTGTGCTCTGCTGGGCTGGGCTGGGCTCTGCTGGGCTGGGCTCTGCTGGGCTAGGCTGTGCTCTGCTGGGCTGGGCTGGGCTCTGCTGGGCTGGGCTCTGCTGGGTTCCGCTGCCGCAGCCGCTCGGCGCCTCCTTGGCCGATGGCTCCACCCAGCGGTGCGCGCTGGGACTGCACCCGCCGCCGCTCGCAGCCCGCGCTGCCGCTCGGCCCGGCCCGCGATTCCAAACCTTCCGACACACCCGGCCGCAAGAACCGAACCAGGCCTTTCCCAGCCCAGCCTAAAGCCGAGGCTCAGAGGGACAAAGCCACATCTATCATCAGGACAAACCTCACAAAGATAGAGCAACGATGACAGCACAGGAATGCCAATGAACACTCTCCCGCCTGCACATTCCAACTCAGGAACTGTACCCACCCTGTATTGCTTCTCTAAAGGGACATAGTGTATAAAACACTCACAGAGTTTTGAATTGCTTGACGGAGCTTTGTAGCAAAGAACGTGCCTGCCAAGACTTCTATCTCCACTAAAGCATTTAGGTTGTTATCTTTCTTTCACTTCTGCATATATTTTCAATTTTTAAACTCAGAGGTGTGCCAGTTTACAATTTTAAACTCTGTAACTTCCACATAACACAGATTGGGAAAAATCTTTCTGATTATTCCATGCATCATAGACATAATTCAAATATCCAGTTATTATAGATGGGGTGGCAGTTCTTGTCTGGACGAACAGGCTCACTCTAATGCTCAGTACAGTTCAGATGGTAGAAGGAGAAAGAGAAAAAATGGGAATGCAATGACTCCAACAGAAGCAGAGATAATCCTGTAGGGACAGATTTCTTGTCCTAAGAAGAAGCCGCTGAATTTGGAAGAAGAATGAGGGAACAAAACTGCAAGTCCTGTCTTGGTGTTCTTCTTGATTCTAACTCCAGAAAATTATCTGCGTTGGACATGTGTCGTTTTCATGCACACCAATACAATTAATAAATTTTCTTGACTCTACAGTGTAGGCTACTGTAAAACATCTGCAGTTGCTCCATTTCGTAGAAAACCTGAGAGAGACAGCGCACCAAACACACAGATATTTCAAAGGAAATATTTTGTTGTGTATTTTTTCTCATCCTCTCTGCCTTGAAGATGAAAATCCGGGACTCATAGAGACAAAATAGCCTTTAACTCTGCAGAGCGGGAATTGCCAGCATTGCAATGGCTGGATGGAATAAATTCAATTTTTCTCTGGTCTCAAGTAATGAAGCACCTGTAGATGCACAAGGGCCGTATAGATAGACATACTGAGAAGGAAACGTAACACACTGAGCCCACCCATCTCAGACAGAGAAATCCAGAACCCCAGAAAAAAAAAAAAAAAAAAGCCGTAAATTAAGAGATTATCAAGACACAGTATTCAGAACTACCTTGATTTTATGAGCTGTGGAAAGAGATTTGTGCCCTTTCCGAAAGTGTGAGATTAATCTACCCAACAATGGCATTGATCTAAACAACGATAAGGACTCCAATTATCGGTCTAACAGCAAGAGGCACGAGAGCAAGCTGGGAAAGCATTATTAAAGCCTAGAAGAAACGGCTGTGACAAAAGTAAAAATTGCAATTATCTGAGTAAGAGTATCTGAGTATCTTTTTTTTTCTTCTTACTGTTTGTGCAGTAGAAGACAATATTTTCTCTTTCTTCGAATTTCCAGGAAAATTCATATAACAATTGAGAGCACGAATTTCTCTAGAGGAACAATTGTCACACAATGTAGCCGCAATCTACACCTCCCATGATTCATGAAGCCCCCGGCTGTGCACACCTCGACCTAGTTAAAAGAAAGAGCATTGAACTGTTGTGAAGAGAGAGTCTCAGCATTGCCTGGTGCCACATCCTCTGCGCTCACAGGGACACAGGGGAAATCCTGTTCCTGTTCCAGGGGCCCCTGGCCCGTGGCACAATGCTGTGCTGGCAGGCTGGGCAGGATGGGCTTGAGGAACTGGAACTCGCTGTTGCCCGAGCCCGTGGTGAGGCTGATCTCGTAGCAATAGGCGCGGGGCAGGGTCCCTGCAGCGGCTGCATCGGCCAGGCCGCTCTGCGGGTTGTGGGCACCAGAGAGCACATGGGCAGCCTTCAGCTGCTTGCTCTTGCACACCTTGCGAGCCACAAAGAGCGCGGAGGAGATGAGGAAGAGGAGCGAGACAAAGACCAAGGAAACGATTAAATAGGTGGTCAGGGAGTCGCCCTGCTCGTCTGTGGGCGGGCTGCTGTGCGGGAGGCGCACGTCCGAGAAGTCCTTGAGCAGGAGCGCGCTCAGAGCCGCCGTGGCTGACAGTGGGGGCTTGCCGTTGTCTCTGACCAGGACAAGCAGCTTGTGCTTCACGCTGTCCCTCTCTGTGACCGGCCTCTTGAGACGCACCTCGCCGCTCTGCACACCCACGCTGAACAGGCCGGGCTCGGTGGCCCTGAGCAGGTGGTACGAGAGCCAGGAGTTCTGCCCGGAGTCGGCATCGACGGCCACCACTTTGGTGACGAGGTAGCCCGGCTCAGCCGACACGGGCACCAGCTCGCTGGACGCTGGGCTGCTGTCCTGGGCTGGGTAGAGCACGAGCGGTGCGTTGTCATTCTCGTCCAGCACCACCAGGCGCACGGTGACGTTGGCTCGCAGGGGAGGAGAGCCCGCGTCAGAGGCGCTGACCGTCACCTCGCTCTGCCGCAAGCGCTCGTAGTCCAGGGGCCGCAGCACAAACACGTGTCCGTTCTCTCAGAGTTCACCGAGATGCAGGAGCACGAGGGCCGCTCTGCCGCCGGCACCGGCGCCAGCGAATAGGTAACCTTGGCGTTGAGCCCCACGTCAGCATCTGCAGCACTCACGGCTCCCACAAACACCGTGGGCGCGTTGTTCTCCCGCACGTACATGGTGTAGGAGGTCTGGTTGAAGACGGGCGCGTTGTCGTTGACGTCCGAGATGTCCACGGTGAAGGTGTGCGTGCTTGTGAGAGGAGGCGAGCCCGCATCTGCTGCTGTGACCCTGAGCACGTAGCGAGCCGTGTGCTCGCGGTCCAGCGCGCTCACTGTCACCAGCTCATAGTAATTCTATAGGCTGGCCGCAGCGAGAAGAAGAGCTGATCGTCCAGGGCACACGAGATCTTCCCGTTGGCACCAGAATCGCGGTCCCTCACCGTGAACAGGGCGACCACGGTGCCGGGCACTGTGTTCTCGGGGAGGGGACTGCTGAAGGAGCTGACCGCCAGCTCCGGGGCATTGTCATTCACATCCACCACCTCCACCAGCACTTTGCAGATAGCCGAGAGTCCCCCACCATCCTTGGCCCTCACACTGAGCTCATGATTTCCTGCTTCCTCAAAGTCCAGAGGTTTTGTGATTTTAATTTGACCAGTTATGGGTTCAATCACAAATGCCGAGTCACTCTGCCCTACAGCCTGGCTGATTTGATAGGAAATGTCTCCATTAACTCCTGGATCCTGATCAGTTGCCAAAACACTAAGAACCACAGTGCCTTCTGGCATGTTTTCCAGAACCTTCCCAATGTAACGCTCTTGCATGAATATGGGAGCATTGTCATTTACATCTAGAATGATAATAGAAATCTCGATGGTGCCTGTCCTGGGAGGAGAGCCCCCATCTACAGCAATGAGACTGAAAATCATCTCCGCCTGCTTCTCTCTGTCTAGTGGCTTTTCCAAAACCAGTTCAAGATAATTTTCACCGTTACTACGAGTCCCATAGGAGAGACTGAAATATTCGCTCTTGGGAGATATTCCATATGCCTGAACTGCGTTGCTTCCGATATCGAGATCCTGAGCCCCCTCCAGTGGGAAACGAGAGCCTGTCTCGCTCGTTTCCGGGATTTCAAAAGTTACTCCTTCCTCATGGAAGACTGGTGAATGGTCGTTTATGTCCTCCAGAGCCACTTCGACCCGAAAGAACTGCAGGGGGTCGGAGAGCAGCAGCTCGAAGGGGAGCATGCAGGTGCCCGAGTGGGCGCACAGCTCCTCCCGGTCGAGCCTCCCCGCCACGAGGAGGCGGCCGGAGCCGCGGTCTAAGCGCAAATGCTGCCGGCCGTCCTCCGAGAGCAGGCGGGCGCGGCGAGCCGAGAGCTGCGGCGGCGTCAGCCCCGCGTCCTCCGCCAGCTTGCCCACCAGGGAGCCGCTTTCCGCCTCCTCGGCTACGGAGTAGCGGATGGGCTCGGCGCGAGCGAGCGGCAGCGCCAGGAAAGCAGAGAGACAAGCACTTTGCCTTGCTATCGCCATGGCGCGGCGGCGGCGGCGGCGGCCGGGCTCGGTGTGGGGGATGTCGCGGGCGATTGGCGGCAGAAAGCGGCGAAGTGAGGACGGGCACCTTCCCTGGCTGGGTGAGATTCCGCCGTTGGTCCGCACGGAGCCGGGGTGTTCCGGCAGCGGGTGACACGGTGCAGCGCTGGCTGCCACCTCTGCCCGGCTCGGCCGGTCCCGGGATGAGATATCACCGACAGAGCTGGGCTCTGCGGGTCCTCTCTGTGCTCTGCTGTGACAGACTGGTCTGTGCTCTGCTGTGCTGGGCTGGGCTGGGCTGGGCTGGCCTCTGCTGGGGTTCCGCTGCCGCAGCCGCTCGGCGCCGCCTTGGCCGATGGCTCCACCCAGCGGTGCGCGCTGGGACTGCACCCGCCGCCGCCCGCAGCCCGCGCTGCCGCTCGGGCCCGGCCCGCGATTCCAAACCTTCCGACACACCCGGCCGCAAGAACCGAACCAGGCCTTTCCCAGCCCAGCCTAAAGCCGAGGCTGAGAACCGAGGGACCAAGGCACATGGCCCGTCACGATACACCGCACAGGGACTGAGAGATGGTGACAACCCGGGAATGCCAATGAACACTCTACCTGCTGAGCCTGCAGACCCAGAATTGCATCTGTCGAGGGACACCGTGAGAAGTTACCTCGCAAAATTTGGATAAGTAGAGACAGTGATTTTCCAGAAAGAATGTCTCTGCTAAGTATTCGATCTCCACACAAGGAGTCCAGGTATTTTGTTTATTTCAGTTCTACATATTTGTTATATTCTATACCCAGAGTCATAGCAATTTACAAGGTGAAATTGTAAAACTTCAGCACAACATAGTGTAAGGGAGGGTTTCCGAATACTTCAGGCATCACAGACATCATTCACACAATCAGTTATTACAGATGTGGTGGCTGTCTTTGTCTAGAGGAAAGAGGTGAGGTAAGACTCACTTACAGTTCAGAAAGTAGAAGGAAAAAGAGTAAAATGGGCATGCATATGCTCTAAGAAAAATTGAGATAATCGTGTAGGGACAGCTTTCTAGTCAGAACAAAAAGCCACCGAATTCTGAAACAAGAATTAGGAAACAAAACTCCAGGTCTTGTTTTCAAATTGATCTTGATTCTAACTCCAGAAAATTATCTCTCATGGATCTGAGGCATTTTCATGCACACAAATGAATAAGTTTGCCTGACTCCTTACAGTTATAGCCTTCCAGAACTCATTTGCTGCTGCTGTATTTCTGAGAAAGTCCAAGGGGTAGAAAACACCAGACCCACACACGGGCCAAAGAAAGATTTTGTTTTGCATTACCTTTTTTTCTCTCCCTGCAAGAACATGAAACCCCTGTACTCAATGGGTCTAAATAGTCTTTGACTGTGCAGAGCTAGAATTGCCAGCACTGCAGTGACTGGATGGGACAAATTCTCAATTTCACTGGGCAGAACTAGTGAGGCATCTGCAGATGCACAAGGGATGTACAAACAGATATACTGAGAAAAAGGATTCAACACAGAGCTCACCTATCTCAGACAGAGACTTCCAGATGTCCAGAAAAAAATGTCCTGTGGTAACAGATTGTCCATGACACAGTATTCAGAACAAACTTGCTTTTCTGAGCTGGGAAAAACGGCTTTGTGTCTTCTCAGCAAGTGTGAGATCTGTCTACCCAAGTTTCCCATTGAAGTAGAAAAAAGATCGAGAAGTCGAAGTCCAGGGTGTGACAGCAAGAGACACACGAGGAACTCTCAGAATGCATTAATAAAGCCTGTTAAAAAATGGCAGTGCTGGAGGTGGAAAAGACTACAGATGGAAAGAGAGGACCAGACTATCTTTTTTTATTAGTGTTTTAAGAGGGAAAGCAATTTAAAGCTTGACTTAGAATTTGTAAGAAATTTACTATACCAATTGCAGAGAGAGGTTTTCTACGAAGGAAATATTGCCATATGATACAGGCTGGATCCCCTCCTTCCATGAACCATGAAGCTTCTAGTTGGGCACACCCTGGGCTAGTTAAAAGAAAGAGCATTCAACTGTCGTTGAATTAACTTGCTTTTCTGATCTGGAAAAAATGGATTTGTGTCTTTTCAGCAAGTGTGAGATGTGTCCACTCAATTTCCCCATTGAGCTATAAAAGGTAGAGGAATTCAAAGGTCCTGTCTGGCAGCAAGGGGCACAAGAGGAAAAGTGTGAGACCATTACTAAAGCAAATCAGAAATGGCTGTGACAGAGATAAAATAGAAAATTGCCTGAGGGAGAGAATCTGAATGAGTGTTTTTCCTCATTTCGGTTTTGCTGTGGAAGACAAATTTTACTCTGACTGGAAATTGGCAGGAAATTCGCCATGCTAAAGTGGATACAGAGATATTTTTCTGGAGGAATCATTTTCACATGTAGTATATAGGATCCCCTTCGTCATGATCCATGAAGCCTCTGGCTGTGCACAACCGGAGCTAGTTAAAAGAAAGAGCGTTGAACTGTCGTGTAGAGAGAGTCCCAGTATTGTCTGGTGCCAGTATCCTCTGTGCTGACAGGGACACAGGGGAAATCCTGTTCCTGTTCCGGGGGCCCCTGGCCCGTGGCACAGATGCTGTGCTGGCAGGCTGGGCAGGATGGCTTGAGGAAACTGGAACTCGCTGTTGCCCGAGCCCGTGGTGAGGCTGATCTCGTAGCAATAGGCGCGGGGCAGGGTCCCTGCAGCGGCTGCATCGGCCAGGCCGCTCTGCGGGTTGTGGGCACCAGAGAGCACATGGGCAGCCTTCAGCTGCTTGCTCTTGCACACCTTGCGAGCCACAAAGAGCGCGGAGGAGATGAGGAAGAGGAGCGAGACAAAGACCAAGGAAACGATTAAATAGGTGGTCAGGGAGTCGCCCTGCTCGTCTGTGGGCGGGCTGCTGTGCGGGAGGCGCACGTCCGAGAAGTCCTGAGCAGGAGCGCGCTCAGAGCCGCCGTGGCTGACAGTGGGGGCTTGCCGTTGTCTCTGACCAGGACAAGCAGCTTGTGCTTCACGCTGTCCCTCTCTGTGACCGGCCTCTTGAGACGCACCTCGCCGCTCTGCACACCCACGCTGAACAGGCCGGGCTCGGTGGCCCTGAGCAGGTGGTACGAGAGCCAGGAGTTCTGCCCGGAGTCGGCATCGACGGCCACCACTTTGGTGACGAGGTAGCCCGGCTCAGCCGACACGGGCACCAGCTCGCTGGACGCTGGGCTGCTGTCCTGGGCTGGGTAGAGCACGAGCGGTGCGTTGTCATTCTCGTCCAGCACCACCAGGCGCACGGTGACGTTGGCTCGCAGGGGAGGAGAGCCCGCGTCAGAGGCGCTGACCGTCACCTCGCTCTGCCGCAAGCGCTCGTAGTCCAGGGGCCGCAGCACAAACACGTGGTCCGTTCTCAGAGTTCACCGAGATGCAGGAGCACGAGGGCCGCTCTGCCGCAGGCACCGGCGCCAGCGAATAGGTCACCTTGGCGTTGAGCCCCACGTCAGCATCTGCAGCACTCACGGCTCCCACAAACACCGTGGGCGCGTTGTTCTCCCGCACGTACATGGTGTAGGAGGTCTGGTTGAAGACGGGCGCGTTGTCGTTGACGTCCGAGATGTCCACGGTGAAGGTGTGCGTGCTTGTGAGAGGAGGCGAGCCCGCATCTGCTGCTGTGACCCTGAGCACGTAGCGAGCCGTGTGCTCGCGGTCCAGCGCGCTCACTGTCACCAGCTCATAGTAATTCTTACAGGCTGGCCGCAGCGAGAAGAAGGGCTGATCGTCCAGGGCACACGAGATCTTCCCGTTGGCACCAGAATCGCGGTCCCTCACCGTGAACAGGGCGACCACGGTGCCGGGCACTGTGTTCTCGGGGAGGGGACTGCTGAAGGAGCTGACCGCCAGCTCCGGGGCATTGTCATTCACATCCACCACCTCCACCAGCACTTTGCAGATTGCTGAGAGCCCCCCACCGTCTGTGGTCATCACAATGAGCTCGTGACTGTCTGCTTCCTCAAAGTCCAGGGGCTTTGTGATTTTAATTTGACCAGTTATGGGTTCAATCACAAATGCTGTGTCTCTCTGCCCTACAGCCTGGCTGAGTTCATAGGAGATGTTCCCATTAACTCCTGCATCCTTATCAGTTGCCAGAACAGACAGAACCACAGTGCCTTCTGGCATGTTTTCCAGAACCTTCCCAATGTAACGCTCTTGCATGAATATCGGAGCATTGTCATTTACATCTAGAATGATAATCGAAATCTCGACGGTGCCACTTCTTGGAGGAGAGCCCCCATCTTCAGCAATAACACTGAAACTCATCTCTGCCTTCTCCTCCCTATCTAGCGCCTTTTCCAAAACAACGTCAAGATACTTATCCCCATTACTCCGAGTTCCATAAGAGACACTAAAGTATTCATTCTGGGGAGAGATGCTGTATGCCTGAACTGCGTTGCTGCCAATATCGGGATCTCGAGCCACCTCTAGAGGGAACCGCGAGCCCGGGTCACTCGTCTCTGGAATCTTAAATGTTATTTGTTCCTTGGTGAAAACAGGCGAATGGTCGTTTATGTCCTCCAGATCCACCTCGATCCGAAAGAACTGCAGGGGGTCGGAGAGCAGCAGCTCGAAGGGGAGCATGCAGGTGCCCGAGTGGGCGCACAGCTCCTCCCGGTCGAGCCTCCCCGCCACGAGGAGGCGGCCGGAGCCGCGGTCTAAGCGCAAATGCTGCCGGCCGTCCTCCGAGAGCAGGCGGGCGCGGCGAGCCGAGAGCTGCGGCGGCGTCAGCCCCGCGTCCTCCGCCAGCTTGCCCACCAGGGAGCCGCTTTCCGCCTCCTCGGCTACGGAGTAGCGGATGGGCTCGGCGGCGAGCGAGCGGCAGCGCCAGGAAAGCAGAGAGACAAAGCACTTGCCTTGCGATCGCCATGGCGCGGCGGCGGCGGCGGCGGCCGGGCTCGGTGTGGGGGATGTCGCGGGCGATTAGTGGTAAAAAGCGGCGAAGTGGGAGACGGACGCCTTCCCTGGCTGGGTGAGATTCCGCCGTTGGTCCGCAACGGAGCCGGGGTGTTCCGGCAGCGGGTGACACGGGGCAGCGCTGGCTGCCACCTCTGCCCGGCTCGGCCGGTCCGGGCTGGGCTGTGACAGACTGGGCTGGGCACTGCGGGTCCTCTCTGTGCTCTCCTGGGCTGGTCTGTCCTGTGCTGTGCTACTGTGCTCTGCTGGGCTGGTCTATGCTCTGCTGGGCTTGGGCTGGGCTGGGCTCTGCTGTGCTGCGCTGGGCTCTGCTGGGCTGGGCTGGGCTCTGCTGGGCTGGGCTCTGCTGGGCTGGGCTGGGCTGGGCTGGGCTGTGCTCTGCTGTGCTGGGCTGTGCTCTGCTGGGCTGGGCTGGGCTCTGCTGGGCTGGGCTCTGCTGGGCTAGGCTGTGCTCTGCTGGGCTGGGCTGGGCTCTGCTGGGCTGGGCTCTGCTGGGTTCCGCTGCCGCAGCCGCTCGGCGCCTCCTTGGCCGATGGCTCCACCCAGCGGTGCGCGCTGGGACTGCACCCGCCGCCGCTCGCAGCCCGCGCTGCCGCTCGGCCCGGCCCGCGATTCCAAACCTTCCGACACACCCGGCCGCAAGAACCGAACCAGGCCTTTCCCAGCCCAGCCTAAAGCCGAGGCTCAGAGGGACAAAGCCACATCTATCATCAGGACAAACCTCACAAAGATAGAGCAACGATGACAGCACAGGAATGCCAATGAACACTCTCCCGCCTGCACATTCCAACTCAGGAACTGTACCCACCCTGTATTGCTTCTCTAAAGGGACATAGTGTATAAAACACTCACAGAGTTTTGAATTGCTTGACGGAGCTTTGTAGCAAAGAACGTGCCTGCCAAGACTTCTATCTCCACTAAAGCATTTAGGTTGTTATCTTTCTTTCACTTCTGCATATATTTTCAATTTTTAAACTCAGAGGTGTGCCAGTTTACAATTTTAAACTCTGTAACTTCCACATAACACAGATTGGGAAAAATCTTTCTGATTATTCCATGCATCATAGACATAATTCAAATATCCAGTTATTATAGATGGGGTGGCAGTTCTTGTCTGGACGAACAGGCTCACTCTAATGCTCAGTACAGTTCAGATGGTAGAAGGAGAAAGAGAAAAAATGGGAATGCAATGACTCCAACAGAAGCAGAGATAATCCTGTAGGGACAGATTTCTTGTCCTAAGAAGAAGCCGCTGAATTTGGAAGAAGAATGAGGGAACAAAACTGCAAGTCCTGTCTTGGTGTTCTTCTTGATTCTAACTCCAGAAAATTATCTGCGTTGGACATGTGTCGTTTTCATGCACACCAATACAATTAATAAATTTTCTTGACTCTACAGTGTAGGCTACTGTAAAACATCTGCAGTTGCTCCATTTCGTAGAAAACCTGAGAGAGACAGCGCACCAAACACACAGATATTTCAAAGGAAATATTTTGTTGTGTATTTTTTCTCATCCTCTCTGCCTTGAAGATGAAAATCCGGGACTCATAGAGACAAAATAGCCTTTAACTCTGCAGAGCGGGAATTGCCAGCATTGCAATGGCTGGATGGAATAAATTCAATTTTTCTCTGGTCTCAAGTAATGAAGCACCTGTAGATGCACAAGGGCCGTATAGATAGACATACTGAGAAGGAAACGTAACACACTGAGCCCACCCATCTCAGACAGAGAAATCCAGAACCCCAGAAAAAAAAAAAAAAAAAGCCGTAAATTAAGAGATTATCAAGACACAGTATTCAGAACTACCTTGATTTTATGAGCTGTGGAAAGAGATTTGTGCCCTTTCCGAAAGTGTGAGATTAATCTACCCAACAATGGCATTGATCTAAACAACGATAAGGACTCCAATTATCGGTCTAACAGCAAGAGGCACGAGAGCAAGCTGGGAAAGCATTATTAAAGCCTAGAAGAAACGGCTGTGACAAAAGTAAAAATTGCAATTATCTGAGTAAGAGTATCTGAGTATCTTTTTTTTCTTCTTACTGTTTGTGCAGTAGAAGACAATATTTTCTCTTTCTTCGAATTTCCAGGAAAATTCATATAACAATTGAGAGCACGAATTTCTCTAGAGGAACAATTGTCACACAATGTAGCCGCAATCTACACCTCCCATGATTCATGAAGCCCCCGGCTGTGCACACCTCGACCTAGTTAAAAGAAAGAGCATTGAACTGTTGTGAAGAGAGAGTCTCAGCATTGCCTGGTGCCACATCCTCTGCGCTCACAGGGACACAGGGGAAATCCTGTTCCTGTTCCAGGGGCCCCTGGCCCGTGGCACAATGCTGTGCTGGCAGGCTGGGCAGGATGGGCTTGAGGAACTGGAACTCGCTGTTGCCCGAGCCCGTGGTGAGGCTGATCTCGTAGCAATAGGCGCGGGGCAGGGTCCCTGCAGCGGCTGCATCGGCCAGGCCGCTCTGCGGGTTGTGGGCACCAGAGAGCACATGGGCAGCCTTCAGCTGCTTGCTCTTGCACACCTTGCGAGCCACAAAGAGCGCGGAGGAGATGAGGAAGAGGAGCGAGACAAAGACCAAGGAAACGATTAAATAGGTGGTCAGGGAGTCGCCCTGCTCGTCTGTGGGCGGGCTGCTGTGCGGGAGGCGCACGTCCGAGAAGTCCTTGAGCAGGAGCGCGCTCAGAGCCGCCGTGGCTGACAGTGGGGGCTTGCCGTTGTCTCTGACCAGGACAAGCAGCTTGTGCTTCACGCTGTCCCTCTCTGTGACCGGCCTCTTGAGACGCACCTCGCCGCTCTGCACACCCACGCTGAACAGGCCGGGCTCGGTGGCCCTGAGCAGGTGGTACGAGAGCCAGGAGTTCTGCCCGGAGTCGGCATCGACGGCCACCACTTTGGTGACGAGGTAGCCCGGCTCAGCCGACACGGGCACCAGCTCGCTGGACGCTGGGCTGCTGTCCTGGGCTGGGTAGAGCACGAGCGGTGCGTTGTCATTCTCGTCCAGCACCACCAGGCGCACGGTGACGTTGGCTCGCAGGGGAGGAGAGCCCGCGTCAGAGGCGCTGACCGTCACCTCGCTCTGCCGCAAGCGCTCGTAGTCCAGGGGCCGCAGCACAAACACGTGTCCGTTCTCAGAGTTCACCGAGATGCAGGAGCACGAGGGCCGCTCTGCCGCCGGCACCGGCGCCAGCGAATAGGTCACCTTGGCGTTGAGCCCCACGTCAGCATCTGCAGCACTCACGGCTCCCACAAACACCGTGGGCGCGTTGTTCTCCCGCACGTACATGGTGTAGGAGGTCTGGTTGAAGACGGGCGCGTTGTCGTTGACGTCCGAGATGTCCACGGTGAAGGTGTGCGTGCTTGTGAGAGGAGGCGAGCCCGCATCTGCTGCTGTGACCCTGAGCACGTAGCGAGCCGTGTGCTCGCGGTCCAGCGCGCTCACTGTCACCAGCTCATAGTAATTCTTATAGGCTGGCCGCAGCGAGAAGAAGAGCTGATCGTCCAGGGCACACGAGATCTTCCCGTTGGCACCAGAATCGCGGTCCCTCACCGTGAACAGGGCGACCACGGTGCCGGGCACTGTGTTCTCGGGGAGGGGACTGCTGAAGGAGCTGACCGCCAGCTCCGGGGCATTGTCATTCACATCCACCACCTCCACCAGCACTTTGCAGATAGCCGAGAGTCCCCCACCATCCTTGGCCCTCACACTGAGCTCATGATTTCCTGCTTCCTCAAAGTCCAGAGGTTTTGTGATTTTAATTTGACCAGTTATGGGTTCAATCACAAATGCCGAGTCACTCTGCCCTACAGCCTGGCTGATTTGATAGGAAATGTCTCCATTAACTCCTGGATCCTGATCAGTTGCCAAAACACTAAGAACCACAGTGCCTTCTGGCATGTTTCCAGAACCTTCCCAATGTAACGCTCTTGCATGAATATGGGAGCATTGTCATTTACATCTAGAATGATAATAGAAATCTCGATGGTGCCTGTCCTGGGAGGAGAGCCCCCATCTACAGCAATGAGACTGAAAATCATCTCCGCCTGCTTCTCTCTGTCTAGTGGCTTTTCCAAAACCAGTTCAAGATAATTTTCACCGTTACTACGAGTCCCATAGGAGAGACTGAAATATTCGCTCTTGGGAGATATTCCATATGCCTGAACTGCGTTGCTTCCGATATCGAGATCCTGAGCCCCCTCCAGTGGGAAACGAGAGCCTGTCTCGCTCGTTTCCGGGATTTCAAAAGTTACTCCTTCCTCATGGAAGACTGGTGAATGGTCGTTTATGTCCTCCAGAGCCACTTCGACCCGAAAGAACTGCAGGGGGTCGGAGAGCAGCAGCTCGAAGGGGAGCATGCAGGTGCCCGAGTGGGCGCACAGCTCCTCCCGGTCGAGCCTCCCCGCCACGAGGAGGCGGCCGGAGCCGCGGTCTAAGCGCAAATGCTGCCGGCCGTCCTCCGAGAGCAGGCGGGCGCGGCGAGCCGAGAGCTGCGGCGGCGTCAGCCCCGCGTCCTCCGCCAGCTTGCCCACCAGGGAGCCGCTTTCCGCCTCCTCGGCTACGGAGTAGCGGATGGGCTCGGCGCGAGCGAGCGGCAGCGCCAGGAAAGCAGAGAGACAAAGCACTTGCCTTGCTATCGCCATGGCGCGGCGGCGGCGGCGGCGGCCGGGCTCGGTGTGGGGGATGTCGCGGGCGATTGGCGGCAGAAAGCGGCGAAGTGAGGGACGGGCACCTTCCCTGGCTGGGTGAGATTCCGCCGTTGGTCCGCAACGGAGCCGGGGTGTTCCGGCAGCGGGTGACACGGTGCAGCGCTGGCTGCCACCTCTGCCCGGCTCGGCCGGTCCGGGATGAGATATCACCGACAGAGCTGGGCTCTGCGGGTCCTCTCTGTGCTCTGCTGTGACAGACTGGTCTGTGCTCTGCTGTGCTGGGCTGGGCTGGGCTGGGCTGGCCTCTGCTGGGTTCCGCTGCCGCAGCCGCTCGGCGCCGCCTTGGCCGATGGCTCCACCCAGCGGTGCGCGCTGGGACTGCACCCGCCGCCGCCCGCAGCCCGCGCTGCCGCTCGGCCCGGCCCGCGATTCCAAACCTTCCGACACACCCGGCCGCAAGAACCGAACCAGGCCTTTCCCAGCCCAGCCTAAAGCCGAGGCTGAGAACCGAGGGACCAAGGCACATGGCCCGTCACGATACACCGCACAGGGACTGAGAGATGGTGACAACCCGGGAATGCCAATGAACACTCTACCTGCTGAGCCTGCAGACCCAGAATTGCATCTGTCGAGGGACACCGTGAGAAGTTACCTCGCAAAATTTGGATAAGTAGAGACAGTGATTTTCCAGAAAGAATGTCTCTGCTAAGTATTCGATCTCCACACAAGGAGTCCAGGTATTTTGTTTATTTCAGTTCTACATATTTGTTATATTCTATACCCAGAGTCATAGCAATTTACAAGGTGAAATTGTAAAACTTCAGCACAACATAGTGTAAGGGAGGGTTTCCGAATACTTCAGGCATCACAGACATCATTCACACAATCAGTTATTACAGATGTGGTGGCTGTCTTTGTCTAGAGGAAAGAGGTGAGGTAAGACTCACTACAGTTCAGAAAGTAGAAGGAAAAAGAGTAAAATGGGCATGCATATGCTCTAAGAAAAATTGAGATAATCGTGTAGGGACAGCTTTCTAGTCAGAACAAAAAGCCACCGAATTCTGAAACAAGAATTAGGAAACAAAACTCCAGGTCTTGTTTTCAAATTGATCTTGATTCTAACTCCAGAAAATTATCTCTCATGGATCTGAGGCATTTTCATGCACACAAATGAATAAGTTTGCCTGACTCCTTACAGTTATAGCCTTCCAGAACTCATTTGCTGCTGCTGTATTTCTGAGAAAGTCCAAGGGGTAGAAAACACCAGACCCACACACGGGCCAAAGAAAGATTTTGTTTTGCATTACCTTTTTTTCTCTCCCTGCAAGAAACATGAAACCCCTGTACTCAATGGGTCTAAATAGTCTTTGACTGTGCAGAGCTAGAATTGCCAGCACTGCAGTGACTGGATGGGACAAATTCTCAATTTCACTGGGCAGAACTAGTGAGGCATCTGCAGATGCACAAGGGATGTACAAACAGATATACTGAGAAAAAGGATTCAACACAGAGCTCACCTATCTCAGACAGAGACTTCCAGATGTCCAGAAAAAAATGTCCTGTGGTAACAGATTGTCATGACACAGTATTCAGAACAAACTTGCTTTTCTGAGCTGGGAAAAACGGCTTTGTGTCTTCTCAGCAAGTGTGAGATCTGTCTACCCAAGTTTCCCATTGAAGTAGAAAAAAGATCGAGAAGTCGAAGTCCAGGGTGTGACAGCAAGAGACACACGAGGAACTCTCAGAATGCATTAATAAAGCCTGTTAAAAAATGGCAGTGCTGGAGGTGGAAAAGACTACAGATGGAAAGAGAGGACCAGACTATCTTTTTTTATTAGTGTTTTAAGAGGGAAAGCAATTTAAAGCTTGACTTAGAATTTGTAAGAAATTTACTATACCAATTGCAGAGAGAGGTTTTCTACGAAGGAAATATTGCCATATGATACAGGCTGGATCCCCTCCTTCCATGAACCATGAAGCTTCTAGCTGGGCACACCCTGGGCTAGTTAAAAGAAAGAGCATTCAACTGTCGTTGAATTAACTTGCTTTTCTGATCTGGAAAAAAATGGATTTGTGTCTTTTCAGCAAGTGTGAGATGTGTCCACTCAATTTCCCCATTGAGCTATAAAAAGGTAGAGGAATTCAAAGGTCCTGTCTGGCAGCAAGGGGCACAAGAGGAAAAGTGTGAGACCATTACTAAAGCAAATCAGAAATGGCTGTGACAGAGATAAAATAGAAAATTGCCTGAGGGAGAGAATCTGAATGAGTGTTTTTCCTCATTTTCGGTTTTGCTGTGGAAGACAAATTTTACTCTGACTGGAAATTGGCAGGAAATTCGCCATGCTAAGTGGATACAGAGATATTTTTCTGGAGGAATCATTTTCACATGTAGTATATCGGATCCCCTTCGTCATGAGCCATGAAGCCTCTGGCTGTGCACAACCGGAGCTAGTTAAAAGAAAGAGCGTTGAACTGTCGTGTAGAGAGAGTCCCAGTATTGTCTGGTGCCGTATCCTCTGCGCTCACAGGGACACAGGGGAAATCCTGTTCCTGTTCCGGGGGCCCCTGGCCCGTGGCACAGTGCTGTGCTGGCAGGCTGGGCAGGATGGGCTTGAGGAACTGGAACTCGCTGTTGCCCGAGCCCGTGGTGAGGCTGATCTCGTAGCAATAGGCGCGGGGCAGGGTCCCTGCAGCGGCTGCATCGGCCAGGCCGCTCTGCGGGTTGTGGGCACCAGAGAGCACATGGGCAGCCTTCAGCTGCTTGCTCTTGCACACCTTGCGAGCCACAAAGAGCGCGGAGGAGATGAGGAAGAGGAGCGAGACAAAGACCAAGGAAACGATTAAAGAGGTGGTCAGGGAGTCGCCCTGCTCGTCTGTGGGCGGGCTGCTGTGCGGGAGGCGCACGTCCGAGAAGTCCTTGAGCAGGAGCGCGCTCAGAGCCGCCGTGGCTGACAGTGGGGGCTTGCCGTTGTCTCTGACCAGGACAAGCAGCTTGTGCTTCACGCTGTCCCTCTCTGTGACCGGCCTCTTGAGACGAACCTCGCCGCTCTGCACACCCACGCTGAACAGGCCGGGCTCGGTGGCCCTGAGCAGGTGGTACGAGAGCCAGGAGTTCTGCCCGGAGTCGGCATCGACGGCCACCACTTTGGTGACGAGGTAGCCCGGCTCAGCCGACACGGGCACCAGCTCGCTGGACGCTGGGCTGCTGTCCTGGGCTGGGTAGAGCACGAGCGGTGCGTTGTCATTCTCGTCCAGCACCACCAGGCGCACGGTGACGTTGGCTCGCAGGGGAGGAGAGCCCGCGTCAGAGGCGCTGACCGTCACCTCGCTCTGCCGCAAGCGCTCGTAGTCCAGGGGCCGCAGCACAAACACGTGTCCGTTCTCAGAGTTCACCGAGATGCAGGAGCACGAGGGCCGCTCTGCCGCCGGCACCGGCACCAGCGAATAGGTCACCTTGGCGTTGAGCCCCACGTCAGCATCTGCAGCACTCACGGCTCCCACAAACACCGTGGGCGCGTTGTTCTCCCGCACGTACATGGTGTAGGAGGTCTGGTTGAAGACGGGCGCGTTGTCGTTGACGTCCGAGATGTCCACGGTGAAGGTGTGCGTGCTTGTGAGAGGAGGCGAGCCCGCATCTGCTGCTGTGACCCTGAGCACGTAGCGAGCCGTGTGCTCGCGGTCCAGCGCGCTCACTGTCACCAGCTCATAGTAATTCTTATAGGCTGGCCGCAGCGAGAAGAAGAGCTGATCGTCCAGGGCACACGAGATCTTCCCGTTGGCACCAGAATCGCGGTCCCTCACCGTGAACAGGGCGACCACGGTGCCGGGCACTGTGTTCTCGGGGAGGGGAATGCTGAAGGAGCTGACCGCCAGCTCCGGGGCATTGTCATTCACATCCACCACCTCCACCAGCACTTTGCAGATAGCCGAGAGGCCCCCACCATCTGTAGCCCTCACACTGAGCTCGTGACTGTCTGCTTCCTCGAAGTCCAGAGGTTTTGTGAGTTTAATTTCACCAGTTCTGGAATCAATCCCAAATGCTAAGTCTGCTTGGCTGATTTGATAGGAGATGTCCCCATTGACTCCTGCATCGTGATCAGTTGCCAGAACAGTTAGAACCACAGAACCCTCTGGTATGTTCTCCAGAACCTTTGCAATATAAACCTCCTTTGTGAAGATGGGAGCATTGTCATTTACATCTAGAATGACAATTTTCACTTCGGTGGTGCCACTTCTGGGAGGAAAGCCCCCATCTACCGCAATGAGACTGAAACTCATCTCTGCCTGCTCCTCTCTGTCTAGCGGCTTTTCCAACATCAGTTCAAGATATTTCTTGCCTGTGATCCGAGTCCCATAGGAGACATTAAAATACTCATTCACAGGAAGGATAGTGTAAACACGGACTGCGTTGCTTCCAATATCGCTATCACGAGCTACCTCCAGTGGGAATCGAGAACCTGTCTCGCTCGTCTCCGGAATCTTAAAAGTGACTCTGCCCTCCGGGAAAACAGGTGAATGGTCATTTATGTCCTCTAGAATTACCTCGACCCGAAAGAACTGCAGGGGGTCGGAGAGCAGCAGCTCGAAGGGGAGCATGCAGGTGCCCGAGTGGGCGCACAGTTCCTCCCGGTCGAGCCTCCCCGCCACGAGGAGGCGGCCGGAGCCGCGGTCTAAGCGCAAATGCTGCCGGCCGTCCTCCGAGAGCAGGCGGGCGCGGCGAGCCGAGAGCTGCGGCGGCGTCAGCCCCGCGTCCTCCGCCAGCTTGCCCACCAGGGAGCCGCTTTCCGCCTCCTCGGCTACGGAGTAGCGGATGGGCTCGGCGCGAGCGAGCGGCAGCGCCAGGAAAGCAGAGAGACAAAACACTTGCCTTGCGATCGCCATGGCGCGGCGGCGGCGGCGGCGGCCGGGCTCGGTGTGGGGGATGTCGCGGGCGATTAGTGGCAAAAAGCGGCGAAGTGGGAGACGGACGCCTTCCCTGCCTGGGTGAGATTCCGCCGTTGGTCCGCAACGGAGCCGGGGTGTTCCGGCAGCGGGTGACACGGGGCAGCGCTGGCTGCCACAGCACCCACTGCAACCAATGCCCGGCTCAGCCGGTCCGGGATGAGATATCACAGACAGAGCTGGGCTCTGCGGGTCTTCTCTGTGCACTGCTGTTCTGGGTTCTGCTCTCCTGGGCTGGGCTCTGCTCCGCTGGGCTTTTCTCTGCTGGGCTGGGCTGGGCTGGGCTGGGCTCTGCTGGGCTGGGCTCTACTGGGTTCCGCTGCCGCAGCCGCTCGGCGCCGCCTTGGCCGATGGCTCCACCCAGCGGTGCGCGCTGGGACTGCACCCGCCGCCGCCCGCAGCCCGCGCTGCCGCTCGGCCCGGCCCGCGATTCCAAACCTTCCGACACACCCGGCCGCAAGAACCGAACCAGGCCTTTCCCAGCCCAGCCTAAAGCCGAGGCCCAGCCCACAGCGACCGAGGAACATGGCCCAGCACGACAAAACACAGCGGAATAGGGCGATGATACATCAAAGGAATGCCAATGAGCAGTCTCCCGACTGCATTAGAAGCTCTGTAGTTCTATCCGCCTAAAATTAATGCTGTCAAGGGACACACTGGGAAACTACCTTGTAGAATGTGGAAAAGTATAGACAGTGATTTCCCAGAAACAACATCTCTCCCACGTATTCAATCAGCACAAATCGTATCCCTATATTCTCTTTATTTCAGTTACACATATTTTTAGAATTGTTAACTTAGGGTTATACGAATTTATAACGTTAAAATGTATAACTTCAGCAGAAAACAGTGTGAGGGAGGCTTTCCAAGTATTTCATACATCACGGACATTTTTCAAACAACCAGTTTTTATAGTAGGGTAGCAGTCCTTGTCTCGAGGAACAGGCTAGGTAATGTTCACTACAGTTCAGGGTGTAGAAGGAAAAAGGTTAAAAATGGGAATGCATATTCTCTAACACAAATGGAGATAATCTTCTAGGCGCAGTTTTCTAATCCAAAGAAAAAGACACCGAATGGAGAAAGAAGAATGAGGAAACCAAACTCAGTAGCCTGTTATCATGTTCTTCTTGATTTAATGGCAGAAAATTCTTTTTGATGGGTATGTGATAATTTCATGCACACCAAGACAATTAAGTTTTCCTGATTCTCTACAGTTCCAGCCTATTCTAACACATCTGCTGCTGCTGTATTTGCAAGATAATCCTTGGAGGACAGAACATCAGACCCAAACACGGGCAAAAGGAATATTTTGTTGTGCATTTCCTTTTTTTGTCTTTCTCAAAGAAGATGAGACCCCTGTACTCATAGGGTCTAAATAGTCTTTGACTATGCAGAGCTGGAATTGCGAAAATTGCAGTGACTGGATGGGACAAATTCACTGTTTCACTGGGCAGAAATAGTGAAGCATCTGCAGATGCACAAGGTTCATACAAACAGACATGGTGAGAAAAAAAAAAATAACACACAAAGCCCACCCATCTCTGACAAAGACTTCAAGAACCCCCAAAAAGAAAAAGCTGCATGCTAACAGATTATCATGACATGATATTCAGAAGTACATTGCTTTTCTGAGCAAGGAAAAACAGCATTGTGTCTTTTCAGCAAGTGTGAGATTTCTCTAGCAAACTGTCCCATTGAACTATAAAAAAGATTTAGAAGTCCAAGTCCAGGGCCTGAACAAGAGACACACTAGGATTCTGAGAGTGCATTACTAAAGCCTATGAAAAATGGTAGTGATGGATGTGAAATAGGCAATTGACTGAGGGAGAAAATCAGACTATCCTTTCTACCTTCTTAGTGTTTTTAAAGAGAAAGACAAAGTTCAGTATGATTTACAATTTGCAGGAAATTTGACTTGCAAATTGGATGCAGAGATATTATCTGCAGGAATCATTGTCACATGTAGCATCTTAGATCCCCTCCTCCCATGAGCCATGAAGCCTCTGGAAGGGCACACCCCGACCTAGTTAAAAGAAAGAGCATTGAACTCTTGTGCAGAGAGAGTCCCAGCATTGTCGGGTGCCATATCCTCTGTGCTGACAGGGACACAGGGGAAATCCAGTTCCTGTTCCGGGGGCCCCTGGCCCGTGGCACAGTGCTGTGCTGGCAGGCTGGGCAGGATGGGCTTGAGGAACTGGAACTCGCTGTTGCCCGAGCCCGTGGTGAGGCTGATCTCGTAGCAATAGGCGCGGGGCAGGGTCCCTGCAGCGGCTGCATCGGCCAGGCCGCTCTGCGGGTTGTGGGCACCAGAGAGCACATGGGCAGCCTTCAGCTGCTTGCTCTTGCACACCTTGCGAGCCACAAAGAGCGTGGAGGAGATGAGGAAGAGGAGCGAGACAAAGACCAAGGAAACGATTAAATAGGTGGTCAGGGAGTCGCCCTGCTCGTCTGTGGGCGGGCTGCTGTGCGGGAGGCGCACGTCCGAGAAGTCCTTGAGCAGGAGCGCGCTCAGAGCCGCCGTGGCTGACAGTGGGGGCTTGCCGTTGTCTCTGACCAGGACAAGCAGCTTGTGCTTCACGCTGTCCCTCTCTGTGACCGGCCTCTTGAGACGCACCTCGCCGCTCTGCACACCCACGCTGAACAGGCCGGGCTCGGTGGCCCTGAGCAGGTGGTACGAGAGCCAGGAGTTCTGCCCGGAGTCGGCATCGACGGCCACCACTTTGGTGACGAGGTAGCCCGGCTCAGCCGACACGGGCACCAGCTCGCTGGACGCTGGGCTGCTGTCCTGGGCTGGGTAGAGCACGAGCGGTGCGTTGTCATTCTCGTCCAGCACCACCAGGCGCACGGTGACGTTGGCTCGCAGGGGAGGAGAGCCCGCGTCAGAGGCGCTGACCGTCACCTCGCTCTGCCGCAAGCGCTCGTAGTCCAGGGGCCGCAGCACAAACACGTGTCCGTTCTCAGAGTTCACCGAGATGCAGGAGCACGAGGGCCGCTCTGCCGCCGGCACCGGCGCCAGCGAATAGGTCACCTTGGCGTTGAGCCCCACGTCAGCATCTGCAGCACTCACGGCTCCCACAAACACCGTGGGCGCGTTGTTCTCCCGCACGTACATGGTGTAAGAGGTCTGGTTGAAGACGGGCGCGTTGTCGTTGACGTCCGAGATGTCCACGGTGAAGGTGTGCGTGCTTGTGAGAGGAGGCGAGCCCGCATCTGCTGCTGTGACCCTGAGCACGTAGCGAGCCGTGTGCTCGCGGTCCAGCGCGCTCACTGTCACCAGCTCATAGTAATTCTTATAGGCTGGCCGCAGCGAGAAGAAGAGCTGATCGTCCAGGGCACACGAGATCTTCCCGTTGGCACCAGAATCGCGGTCCCTCACCGTGAACAGGGCGACCACGGTGCCGGGCACTGTGTTCTCGGGGAGGGGACTGCTGAAGGAGCTGACCGCCAGCTCCGGGGCATTGTCATTCACATCCATCACCTCCACCAACACTTTGCAGATGGCTGAGAGCCCCCCACCATCTGTAGCCTTGACCCGGAATTCATGATGCCCTGAATCCTCGAAATCCAGGGGCTCTGTGATTTTAATTTGACCAGTTCTGGGATCAATCTCAAATGCTGAGTCGCTCTTCTCTGCCTGGCTGAGTTCATAGGAAATTTCCCCATAAACTCCTTCATCCTGATCAGTTGCCAGAACAGACAGAATCACAGAACCTTCTGGCATGTTCTCCAGCACCTTTCCAATATACACCTGCTGCGTGAAGATGGGAGCATTGTCATTTACATCTAGAATGACAATTTTCACTTCGGTGGTGCCACTTCTGGGAGGAGAGCCCCCATCCTCAGCAATAACATGGAAACTCATCTCTGCCTGCTCCTCTCTGTCTAGCGGCTTTTCCAAAACCAGTTCAAGATATTGGTCATCCTCACTCCGACTTCCATGGGCGACACTAAAATACTCGTTTTTGGGGGAGATGCTGTATGCCTGGATGCTATTGCTGCCAATGTCACGATCCCGAGCCCCCTCCAGTGGGAAATGAGAGCCCTGTTCACTCGTTTCTGGAATTTTAAAAATTACTCGTTCCTTTGGAAAGACAGGCGAATGATCATTGATGTCCTCCAGAGCCACTTCGACCCGAAAGAATTGCAGGGGGTCGGAGAGCAGCAGCTCGAAGGGGAGCATGCAGGTGCCCGAGTGGGCGCACAGCTCCTCCCGGTCGAGCCTCCCCGCCACGAGGAGGCGGCCGGAGCCGCGGTCTAAGCGCAAATGCTGCCGGCCGTCCTCCGAGAGCAGGCGGGCGCGGCGAGCCGAGAGCTGCGGTGGCGTCAGCCCCGCGTCCTCCGCCAGCTTGCCCACCAGGGAGCCGCTTTCCGCCTCCTCGGCTACGGAGTAGCGGATGGGCTCGGCGCGAGCGAGCGGCAGCGCCAGGAAAGCAGAGAGACAAAGCACTTGCCTTGCGATCGCCATGGCGCGGCGGCGGCGGCGGCGGCCGGGCTCGGTGTGGGGGATGTCGCGGGCGATGGGTGGCGGAAAGCGGCGAAGTGGGGGACGGGCACCTTCCCTGGCTGGGTGAGATTCCGCCGGCGGTCCGCAACGGAGCCGGGGTGTTCCGGCAGCGGGTGGCACGGGGCAGCGCTGGCCGGTGCAGGCTCTGCCACCTCCGCCCGACTCGGCTCTGTCGGTGCAGGCTGTGCTGTGCTCTGCTGCGCTGTGGTGCACTGATTTCTCTCGGCTGGGCTGTGCTGGGCTGGGCTGGGCTCTGCTGGGCTGGGCTCTGCTTTTCCGCCGCAGCCGCTCGGCGCCGCCTTGGCCGATGGCTCCACCCAGCGGTGCGCGCTGGGACTGCACCCGCCGCCGCCCGCAGCCCGCGCTGCCGCTCGGCCCGGCCCGCAGACCCGCGCACACACGCGGAAGCTCCTGCGGCAGGACTCGGTCACATCCTCTGGACTGGGAAAAGCTCAGTTTGTTAGGAGGTAGCCATGGGGCAGTCCTGGCTCCGGTTCATCGCTGGCAGGTGCTCCGCCTACCTCCTCGCCTCTCACTGTCACCTACCCGCGGTTTCTTGTTCGCTCCTCTTCCATACGCGATTCTGGGCTCTTCGAGAAACGCGGCGGCAGAGTGAGAGAAAATATTTTCTGGGACAGCATGAGGCTGAACTCGGAGTGCCGGGGCGGCTTCCTTGGCAGGCGAAACCGCCCTGGCGCCTAGGCAGGGAGACTACACCTCCAACAGCAGGGAACGGCACTACAACTACGGGGGATCTCAGCTGAGGACAGGGAAGGGAAGTGCATCCCAGCACGGCTCAGGCATGAACTCACACGCCTGCTGGTCAGTCTTTCGGCTAAAAGACAGGAGTGGCTGTGCTCCCGGTGTGGGCTTCCCTGTCGCAGGCAGGCTGCAAGTGGCGTAGCGGCTCCTCGGCCTTTTCCAGCCCCGCCTCAGCATTGTTATGGGGACTGGGCAGGATGGGCTTGAGGAACTGGAATTCGCTCCTCCCCGAGCCGCTGGTCAGACACATTTCGTAGCGATAAGCCGGCGACAGCGTCCCCGTGCTGCCCACGCCCATGCCGCTGCTGGCGAAGTCTCCATCCCCATAGCAGCTGGGAGAGGCAGGAGGAAGTACTGCTCGGACGCGAGTCTTGCAGAGGGTGTTCGCCGTCAAGACGAGGACGGACAAGACGAAAAGGGACGAGACGCAGCACAGGGAGGCGATGAGGTAAGTCGTGAGCATTTCCTCCTCGGCCACCTGTGGCTGCTGTCCGCCTGCAGGATCGTGGCCAAGCTGGTGGAAGGCGTCGGAGAAATCGTCCACCAGTGTCACGGCGAGGGTGGCAGTGGCAGAGCGCGGTGGCTGCCCGCGGTCCCGCACCAGCACGATGAGTTTCTGCCGCGCCGCGTCCCTCTCTGTCACGGCCCGCGCCGTGCGCACCTCGCCGCTGTGCAGCCCCACGCGGAACAGCGCCGGCTCCGTGGCCTTGGCCAGCTCGTACGACAGCCACGCGTTCTGACCCGCGTCCACATCCACCGCCACCACCTTGGCCACCAGGTAGCCGGAGGGTGCCCAGCGCGGCACCAGCTCTCCGGCCGCGCTGCTGTCGGGGGGCGGGTGCAGCAGCACGGGCGCGTTATCGTTCTCGTCCCGCACGAGCACGCGCAGCACGGCCTGGGCGCTGAGCGGCGGGGACCCGCCGTCGGCTGCGCGCACTGTCACCTCGAAGGCACGCACCTTCTCATAGTCCAGTGGGCGCAAACTCCGCACGGTTCCACTCTCCGCGTCCACTGACACGAATGATGCCGCGGCGAGGGCGCCTGTCGGTGGCGGCACTAGCGCGTATCTCACTCGGGCGTTTTCTCCCGCGTCAGGATCCGTGGCACTGAGGTGGCCCAGGATCCTCCCCGCGGGCTCGTTTTCCTTCATCACCATGGTGTAAACCTCCTGGGTGAAGGTGGGTGCATTGTCGTTCACATCCAAGAGCCGCAGGAGGAGGGTCTTGGATGCCGAGAGGATGGGGGAACCCTCGTCGCGAGCTCGCACTGTCGCGTTGTATTCCTCTACCTGCTCCCGGTCCAGGGTCTCTGATGTCACCAGCGCGTACGCGTCGGCTGCCAGCCGCGTGATCCTGAAGGGCTGCTCTACTGTCAGCTCGCAGGTCGTCCTGCCATTTTCCCCCGAGTCCCGGTCCCGCACATTGAAGAGAGCCACCACGGTGTTTGGCGGCGCGGCTTCGGAGAGGGTGCTGGTGAGTGAGGTGATGATCACCTCGGGGGCATTATCGTTCACATCCTTCACCTGCACCTCCACCTTGCAATGTGTGAACAAGCCCCCTCCATCTAAGGCCTGAACATCTATCTCGTAGGTCTTTGTTTCCTCATAATCCAAAGGCTTTTTGAGTCGAATCTGGCCTGTCTCTGAGTTTATTTTAAATGTCTCGAAATTTTCCTCTGAATTTTGAACTATGGAGTATGCTATTTCCCCATTCGTTCCAGCGTCCAAGTCGCTAGCAGACACTACCACCACTATGGTATCCACGGAGCTATTTTCTTTTACAGAGACTTTGTACAGAGTTTGGCTAAATACCGGAATGTTGTCATTTATATCCAGGACTACCACGCGGATTAAAGCTGTGCCAGACCGCGGTGGAGTCCCACCATCCACAGCCGTGATGCTGAAAGCAATTTCTGCCTGCTGCTCCCGGTCCAGGGCTCGATCCAACACCAGCTCGGCATATCTCCTGTCGTCACTCCGCCGCCGTGTGTAGACAAGGAAATATTCGTTTGAGCCGATACTGTAATGCTGAAGGCTATTGTTCCCCACGTCTGGATCGTGAGCACTTTCCAATAAAAACCGAGACCCCGGCACTGTCGACTCCGGCATCTTTAAAACTATCTCTTTATTTAGGAACACAGGAGCGTGATCATTTATGTCGGTGAGTCTCACCTCGGCTCGGAAGGACTGCAGTGGGCTCTCCAGCAGCACCTCAAAACGCACCAAGCAGGGCTCGCTCTGTCCACACAGTTCCTCCCGGTCCATTTGCTCTCTCACCACCAAATACCCGGTGTGCTGGTTCAGCTGCAAATACTGCTTTTCTCCTTCAGGAACGACTCGAGCCTGACGAGCCAGTAATTCCTCACCGGTTAGCCCCAAATCCTTAGCGATATTCGCCACAAAAGAGCCTCTCTCCGCCTCTTCGGGCACGGAGTACCGAGCGGTTTCTGCTCGCATCCCCGAGACGCAAAGGACAAAGATCAGAGCAGTCGCTCGCCTCGGGAGCGGTTCCTCGCTCTTCCTGAGCTTCATTCCTTTTCAGAGACCCGATCTCCTCTCCTGTAAGCTGGATGGAGCTGCCGATACAGCCTGCCGAACCCCGCACGGAGCAGCCCGGGATGGCGCAGCCCCGCCCGCCCGAATCGCGGGGGGGGGCGGAATTGGGAGCTACGCGGAGCTTCCGCGGTCAGCAGCGGCACCAGGCGGCCGATCTGTAGAAGGATTCGAAGATTTCCCAGCGCAAAACCTGGAAAGCAGAGATTAACTGCTCGATTTCTCTCTTCGGAGGTGAAAGCATAGAGATTAAACCATCCATACAACCGTATTCAAAGTATGGCCACTGGCTGAATGAGCAATGCCTCTGTTTGCCTTCTACTTCAAAACGGAATTTATTTAAAGCTGGGTTGTTTCTTTTTGGTTTGGTTCTCCCTCCTTTCCCCCCTGTGTGAACGCTTTAAATAAATTGATTTCCAGCTGTTCAGCTAAAACAGCTGGCTGTTGTTCCAGGGGCACAGCCACCAGATGAGGTGATCTTTTAACCACGGCAGCTATCGCCAGAGTCATTCTCGGAATGGACCGAGACTATCCCCGCAGTTCACGACTTTTCCTGCTGGGAGCCTTTGAGAATGGACTGGAGGCAACATCTCAGACCTCAGCTCCACTCAAATAAAACCCCTCCACTTGCTCCGACTTCTGAGACCGTCGTATTTGCCTAGATCGTTCTGATTTCCCCTGCATAAATTCCATTCCAGATGCACGGATTCATTCCCGAAGTCCTGCTCTTGGATTGGCTATTTCCTTGGCGATGACTGTGGCAAGTGATCTCGAGACAGTACACTCACTCGAGGGAGTTCCAAGTAGATTTTATTTTTTTCTGTCATCACTCATTTGAGTCTTTAAAATGGTTCAAAGACAGGAATTATCACATTACTTTATAGATTTATACCGACTGACAAAGAAAAGAGAAAACAGAAATATTCTTAACAGCCTATATTCTACAGTGCCCTAAGCTAATTGCTAATGGCTTAATATATTTTACCAAAAAACCACAAACAATACTTTAATTATTTTAATTTTTAAAAATCATGAAATTGTAATTTCAACTTTATGGAAAAAGAAAGAAACGAATACATTGCTCAAAGCCCACTCTTTACGATTAGGAGAACCTGTAATATCCTGGTCAAATATGCCAAATGTGCCAATGCCAGCCATTCAAAATGTAAACAGCATCTGCTTATTTTGTAAAAACTTCCTTTGCAAGCACCACTTAATTTTGCATAACATCTGTTTCGCCTGGTGTTGAATACACGGCAGAAAATTTAGATATTATTACAAAGCTCTCTCCATATAAAGAAACAAATAAAGCATGAAAGGAAAGCACCCAGAGAAGGTGGTGTAACAAGAAGTTCAAGATCTGCTGCCAGTTTTCAGTATTTCTCGAAGTATGTAGAAGCAGCAGCATTCTCACGATCATACATTATTATATAATCAACATGCAGCACGATTGTCCTCCTCCATCGACATCACAATTACATAATACCTATATGAATAAAATACTGCTCGAGGGGAAAGTACTGTCACAGAGAAGGCTTCATCTCCTTGGTACCTTCTAGGAAGGTTTGTGATCTCTTTGTTTCCTTTTCTCTGTGAGGACAGAGAAATTTGTCTTTCTCTTCACTCATTGATGGGCGAGCCAAGGGTTTTGCTCGGAACTGACATTAAGCTCCAGCTCCCTGTTTGCAGGGCAAACTGAATCTGCAGCTCTAGGCCCCACATCTTCAGAGAGGGGAGCGCTGCCCTGCAAAGAACAGAGAGAGTGTTTGTCATTTGGTGTGGAAGGAAAGCAGGCGTCACCGAAAAGCTTAGAGGATATTTTACACCACTCCCTGTGTCACACTACTCCTCTCTACCGAGAGCCAAAGACAAGGCAAGACTGGCGGGGTCTCTGTCCTGAATGGAGAACACCTGAAGTCAGAAACTATCCTCCAAAAAGGTACTATTGCAAAACTTCACAGAGTCTCAATAAAACTTTTATGAGTGTCCAGTAATTCAAAACGGTAAGAGCCACAAGCAGAAACCACTTTCTCACAAACGGTAAATGTGGTTTGAAGTTGATATATCAATAAGGGTCCTTTCCTTCCCCGAGGCTACAGTGATTCTGACAACCCGCAGTAAATTGAGTCCAAGTTATCAGTGTTAATGAAATACGAAAATATTAGCTCACCCTGGTGATATCTGTATTTTTCAACCTAATCTATGTTCATCATCCAGTCTACTGCAAAGTGCTAAATGAATCTTTGGAAACTCCATGGAGTCCCCACAGAATCCCATACTAATAGGTGACTGATAACCACACTTTTCTGGCCAACACTGTCCCTGCAAGTCACAAAAATATGAGGGAATTTAATGGCAGAGGTAGCCTCCAACAGTTTGTAGGACATCTTGATTTCAGCGCTGCCACCACCCTGGTGAATGGCACATGGCAGCATCGAGCACCAGCTCCCAACAGCAGTGCAGGGGACATCGTTGGTGACATCCCTTTGCACAGTTGTCCCTGCAGTCCTATCTGACACTGGACAGGCCACTACATTCCCATATTGCCAGCTCTGAGAGGAGATATCCCCTAGGAATGGTGTGTTCCTGCCCCAGGTCCCTATGGGCTCGACACAGTGCATGGGCAGAACCCATGATAGGGACACAGCTCTACCTGTACTTTTTACATTCTCATGGCCCAACTCCTCCCCTTTGAAGCGACACCAAAGACTTGACCTAACACGAATACTCAGCATAGGTGCGGGTACAACTGCCCAGAGAGGTGGTGGGTGCCCCATCCCTGGAAATATCCAAGGTCAGGGTGGGTGGGGCTCTGTGCAACATCAATCTAGTTGAAGGTACCTGTGCCCATTGTATGAGGGTTTGGACTTAACGGCTTTTAAAGGTCCATTCCAACCCAAAATATTCTATCTTATGTGATGCAGAGAGGCGTGGTTAGGGAACATTGGTGGAGCAGCTGAGCCCTGCGAGGCCTCTCCAGCGGCTCCGAGACAGCCCCTATCATCTCCTCCCACCCAGGGACTCCCCCACTAGCCATTCTGCAGCTTCAGTAGTCCTTGCTGCCCTGCCGTGCCACACCGCCCCCTGCCCACCCGGTGGCCTCAGCCCTGTCACTCCCTCACCTGCGCAATCCAGCCGCCTTCGCCCCCGAGGGTGGCCGCGTCCTGCGAGCACACCGAGCTCCGCTGCTCGCCCGGCCCGGGGGGCAGCCCGGCGGGGAAGCAGGGGAACAGGGGCCTGAGGAAGCGGAACTCGCTGTTGACGGTGCCGGCGGCGAAGCAGACGTCGTAAATATAGCTGCGGGGCAAGGAGCCCGCATTGCTCTCCGTGGCGCTCGTGGGGAACGTGGGCAAAGTCTCAGTCTCGTTCCGCCTGCCTCGCCGCACCTTCACTACCAGGGCGGCCACGGCGGTGGCGAGGAACAGCGCCGACACGCAGACAAGGGAGGCGATCAGGTAAAGAGTGAGCGGCCCGTCGGGCTCCGCAGCCGGTGCCTCCTGGCTCACCCGTAAATGAGCTTCGGAGAATCCATCCACCAGTGTCACGGCGAGGGTGGCAGTGGCAGAGCGCGGTGGCTGCCCGCGGTCCCGCACCAGCACGATGAGTTTCTGCCGCGCCGCGTCCCTCTCTGTCACGGCCCGCGCCGTGCGCACCTCGCCGCTGTGCAGCCCCACGCGGAACAGCGCCGGCTCCGTGGCCTTGGCCAGCTCGTACGACAGCCACGCGTTCTGACCCGCGTCCGCATCCACCGCCACCACCTTGGCCACCAGGTAGCCGGAGGGTGCCCAGCGCGGCACCAGCTCTCCGGCCGCGCTGCTGTCGGGGGGCGGGTGCAGCAGCACGGGCGCGTTATCGTTCTCGTCCCGCACGAGCACGCGCAGCACGGCCTGGGCGCTGAGCGGCGGGGACCCGCCGTCGGCTGCGCGCACTGTCACCTCGAAGGCACGCACCTTCTCATAGTCCAGAGAGCGGAGGATATAAACATCTCCGTTTTCAGCGTTGACTGATATTTCGGGCTGCTCTTTGCCTTCCTGCCGCACCAGTGCGTAGTTCACACGGGCGTTTTTACCTGTGTCGGCGTCCGTGGCCTTCATGCTGCCGATCCTGAGCATAGGGCTGTTGTTCTCCGTGACAGACATGGTATAAACCTCCTGGGTGAACTCTGGGGGGTTGTCGTTCACATCTGATATCTGAACGAAGATGCTTTCCTGAGAGCTCAGCCGTGTCGTGCCCCAGTCCGTGGCTGTGATGGTGATGTTATATTCCGCTGTCCTCTCTCTGTCCAGAGCCGCGCTTGTTCTCAGTTCGTAGTAATTATCAAAAGTGGGGGTCAGACTGAACGGCAAGTCCCCGTCTATGGAACACTCTGTCCTGCCATTGTCCCCGGAGTCGCGGTCCCGCACACTGAACAGAGCCACCACGGTGCGTGGCGGGGCGTCCTCTGCGATGGAGGCGGTGAGGGAAGTGAGGGCGATCTCCGGGGCATTGTCATTCACGTCCAGGATCTCCACCTGCACTTTGCAATGCGCAGAAAGCCCCGCGCCATCTGTGGCTTTCACCACCATCTTGTGGGATTTTGCTTCCTCAAAATCCAGCTTTCCCACGACTCGTATTTCACCGGTGGTCGGGTTCAGCTGGAAGAGCTGCCGGGACCGCTCCGGAGTCTGAGTAAAGGCATAAACCACTTCCCCGTTGGACCCTTCATCGGGATCCGAGGCAGCGACTCTGACCACCAGCTGCTCCAGGGGGCTGTTCTCAGCCAGCCGCACCTCGTAAGTTTCCCTTTCGAAGACAGGGATGTTGTCATTGGCATCCAGTACCACGATGCGGACTTGAGCTGTACCCGACCTGGGTGGTGACCCCCCGTCGGTGGCGGTCAGAAGCAAATTCAGCTCTCCCTGCTCTTCACGATCGAGCTGGCTCTGTAGGACAAGCTCCAGGTATTTTACTCCATCTTTCGCTGTTCCGATAGCGAGGGAGAAATGAGGATTGGGCTCGAGGCTGTAGTTCTGCAAACCATTAATGCCCACGTCCTTGTCCTGGGCGCTCTCCAGGGGGAAACGGGACCCAGGAGATGCTGTTTCTAGAATCTCTAAAACCATCTCCTTTTCCGGGAACACGGGCGAATTGTCGTTTACGTCACGAACTTCCACCTCCCCTCGGATAAGCTGCAATGGATTCTCAAAGAATATCTTAAAGACGAGCGTGCAGGTATCGCTCTGTGGACAGATCTCTTCTCGGTCCAGCGATTCCCTTGCTGTCAGGATACCGGTGTTTTGATTGAGTCGGAAAAGCTGCTCGTTCCCCTGGGACACAACTCGGGCCTTGCGAGCTGCAAGCTGGCTCAGAGGAACCCCCAGGTCCTTTGCAATATTGGCGACAAAGGAATCCCTCTCCATTTCCTCCGGCAGAGAGTAGCGGAGGATTTCAGCCCCGCTCTGACACACGCAAATACACAGAATAGACAGGATCACTTGCCTCTTTGTGTCTCCGCTCCGTCTCCCACACACCATCACTCTCCAAAAAAGCCATCCACAGTCCTCGGCGGCTCCCAGCATTTTTTGATAGCGTCCGAAACAGAGCCGTGTTGGCCAGCAATCCTGGGGTGAAGGAATCTGGAAGCTCCCGAGTGCTCCGACTCCTTTGCGAGCAGCTCAGCTTACACGGATTTTTGTCTCCCTGTGTCTGCAAACCCGGGGCGGACCGAGGAACGCGGCGCGCCGCGGCCGACATCCCCACCCAGCGTCGGAAGGAAGAATATTTCCTCTCAATCGGGGCAGGACTGCTGATTCGGAGTTTGCTGCTTAAATCCCTACTCTTTGTGTCAAAGAGAATAAAAAAGGTGCGGTGTAAATGCTCTCCTCTCTCGAAGTGGGATCCCTGCCGGTGTACAGAGCTCAGGGTATCTCATCCCGACTCATAACCACGGGCTCTTCATACACAAATTTAGGTTTGCGCTGTCTAGAAACGGCAAGATGCACTGCTACGGCAAGGTTTTCCTTCTCTTCTCCACTTGTTAATCAGCACAGAGAGATTAGCAAGTGTGGAGAGTCAGAGAAGCTCCTGGAAATAAAAGCTGACAAAGAATTGTCCCTAAATAAACGTTTCAACATAGCTCGCCATCACAATAGGATGAGGATTCTGCTATGGGGAACATCATCCTAATGCGGCGTTTTTCTTAGTGGATATCACAATTCACCCGATTTTTACGCTTTTCTAACGTGGAAAAGTTGTTAAACTTGATGTCCTGTATTTGCCTAAGGGTATATGGCCAACAGCCAGTTAAAACAAAAGGCAAGGAAACAAACATGCAGCTCCTAAGTTAAACTCCTCGATACTCAAACGCTAAAGAGGAGCTAATGGCGACAATAGCAAAGATAAGGCTCTCACTGCACTAATTAATGGGCTATTAAAATAACAATTGAAATGTAGACTCCAGAGGTTCTACGAGAAACTGTAAAAGAGAAAGGAAAAGAAAAAGTTCTAAAGATTCTCACGGATTATCAGAAAAAGTGTCATGGAAGAGAACTAATTGATTACGAGGTGTTTGAGGAGGGCTGCAGGAATTTGCAGGCCTATGAGCAGATGATTAGGGCAGAATCAAACTGGTGAAGAGGGGGATGTCTACAGCAGACCTGTCAGGAACAACCGTGGGAAAACGGAGGTGCAAGGGGATATTGAGGGGGTCTGAGCACCGTCGGGTACTGTGAGACAAGATACCTGACGGAAACCGGTTAAGAACCTCAGGGTCAGGCAGGTATGGCTGGCCCTGAAGATAGATTTACACATTGGCTACTTCTGCGAGGAAACACTGAGGATGAGCACAGCTGCCTGCAAGCCCAGCCCATCCTTTCTCTTAGAGAACTAGAAAACGAAGGAGAAAACAAAAGAATGTTTGCATTATTTACCTGTGGTATGAGCATTTGAAATTCAGATTTTATTATAAAAAACCCTACGCTTTAAAAAATTATTATAAAATATCATAACCCTCTTGGTTTTTGGCACATTTTCTTAAATTTCCTAGATGTTTTCCTCTTATTTTTGTTTGCTAAAAGGAGTGACGCTGTCAAACAATATTCAAGAGGTCAAGTCCTAGAAATTCTCTGATGTCTTAATTTGTCCTAAAAGAAAATGTTTGTGTATCAGTAGGAGAAAGTAACAACTAGGGTTGACTTCAGGATTCCCGGAAACTTTAGCTGCTAAAAGACCTTGCAAGAATGAAGTAATTTTCGGCGATTTTCTCTTATCGCCCCTTGACTTGGAATCGCGATAAGATCTAAACCAATAACACATCAAAGGGCAGCTGTCCTTTCTTCCTTTCCAGGGACATGTCCATCCCTCGAGCTGCGATCATTGTCACCAACAGAGAAGACAATGTGCTGGGAAAGTGCTTCTGTTTTTTTTTTTTTTTTTTTGCCATGCAAAAATAATTGTGATATATGTAATCCACTTGTTTTTTCTGGTCTCTGCAACTCCGGGGGGACATGTGCTTTTCCTTCTATTTATCCTCATTTTCTCCATCACTGTGAAAGACAAAGGCTGATAAGAGCTTCCACAGACACGTCCTATACAGAGTGCAGGAGCCCCCAGTTATTTTTTCTCCCAACATTTCAGAAAGGAAATTATGTCCTTCAGCTTCTGCTGTAGAACGGTGTAAGAAGAACAATGATCCTTGAGAGAGCTCATGGCTGTAACAATATCTTTGCTCGTCAAAAGATGCTGCTCTTCAACCGACGTTTATATTCTTTCAAATTTCAGAAAAATGATGAAGAGGATCGCGCAGCACTGGAGAGTTAATGCTGGTGTTTTCCGTTGGGTCACAACGATTATTTATTTGAAAAAAAGAAATTTGAATGCTCCCAGACGGAGCCACACTATTTTAGGACAAATGAAGGAGCTATACCCATAATAAGAAAGATTTGCATAAATGTGACAGAAAATTCACTTATCTCCTAGGGCATATAGCAATATTGCAGGCTTCCTCATCTTTTGTTTTAGTGATGGCATTTTTATCCTAAGAAGAACCAAAAACCACTTCACTCTGTCATTTAAAATTTCGTGCTAGAAAAGCATTATAGCAACATATCCTGGCTCCGTGTTCTAGAGCACAGCAGTGCTAAAAGAGAATTCTGCCCGTTCTTCTGAAGCCTGAGCAATTTAAATTTCCAAAATTCTTCTTGGTCTTTCATCTGGGAAGTGACATCTGCTGAATGAAATCTCAGAGGTCTCGTGCCCGATTTTGTGGTGCCCTCGGATAAAGGCTTCTTCTCCATCCCTGGAAGCGCTATCCGCTCTGCTCCAGTACACCCTGAGGATAGGATGGCCTGGGAGGAGCCTGCAGAGCAGAAGGGCAGGCAATTCCCAGAGCCTCAGCGTTTTCCATGACTTTCCTTTGTCATGCAAAAGCGAACCAATACTCCCGACCTCTCCTTCCCAGACAGCTCCCAGGATGGATTTCTTCTTTCGCCTCTGTAGCAATCGGGCAGCGCCCCGAATTCCCAGCTATCCTGCAGAACTGGTGGCCAGAGCTGTCGGCTGGATGCAAATGCGACGAAAGCTGGGAGAATAATTCCTGACCTTCTGGCTCTCGGTTATGCTGTAAATGCCACAGTATCTGTTTTGAGGCTCACTTTCCGAGAGATAAACCAGCCTCCTCCCTTTGTCTGCACTCAGTTCAGTGCGTGCTTTCCCCATCAGCCTGGTAAAAGCAATCATTTCTTTCTCCCGGTAGTAACTTGGTGCTTACCAACTCAACCAGACTGCCGTGAAATCCTCCCAAATCCCGCAGGGACGGCCCTGGGAGGCCGTGTCCATCCTCCACACTCGCCTTGTGCTCTCGGCTTTTCCAGGCACGTCTCAATGCGGCGATTCCCGGCACACCCTTTGGAAAAATTTTAAACCAGGACGTATTCCGCAGCAATCGGGGCGTTTCTGCGGGGCTCTCAGGCGGTGCCAGCACCGGGCTGGTGCTCGCTGGTGTCCCCCGCCCACACAGCAATGAGCGCCCAGCGCTGGCCGAGAGCGCCTCTGGGCGGCCAGCGCAGGAACTGCACAGGGGCGTCTGCCCCGAGCCTCGGTAGCAATCTCCTCTCTCACTTTCCGGCTATTGCAAGGATAAATTCTGAAATATATTTCCCATCTGGACTCTTTAGCACATGAACGAACTCCCTTAGTATTTTTTGAGACAATTTTTTGTCTCAGGCAAACGTTCAACGTCCAACACAAACCTTCCATCAAATGAGCTTAGCAAAGAGCAAACATAGCAAATATTGTGCTCTCATGTGCTTTATAATTCATTATAATTTATAATTACATGAAATATAATCTCATGTGCTGTGCTCTACATTTTCCAGAAGTCAGTAAATAAGGGCGTTTTCAAGCACAGGCTATTTGTGGGAGGTTGGGTTTTAAATACTTTCTATTTCAGGAGATCTCCAACTGTTGGATGAGCTCTCCTATAGTATTCCACAGTCAAGAACCAATTCAGTATTAACAGCAGCATGAACCTTTGCTGCCCCTTGGGTCAGTTGCAATAGATTTCCAGCAAATATCTTAAAGATGAGCTGACAATTATTGCTTTGTGGACAGATCTTCCCTTGGACCAGTGACTCCTCTGAAGTCAGAACTTCAGTGTTTTGATTGAGGCAGAAATGCTGCTGCTGCTTTTCAGACACAATGGAGAACATACTTCTTCCTGCCTTTCTAGTGGCACCAGTTCATGACTCCATGTGCTCTAAAACCTCCCTGTGTCCCTTCCAGCTTCAAAGAATATAGGAAAACTCCCTGCTTCAAAAGTCCAACTTCATGTATTTCCTCAGAGACATTCTGCATTCTCCAGTCTCCAAATACAATTCTGGACAGAAGATACCTGCCAGACTCCAGAGAGCAGGTTTAGATTAGATCTTAACAAGAAATTCCTTCCTGTGAGGGTGGTGAGGCCCTGAGTTTGCCCAGAGCAGCTGTGGCTGTCCCTGGATCTCTGGAAGTGTCCAAGGCCAGGTTGGACAGGGCTTGGAGCAACCATGGAAATATGGAAGGTGTCCCTGATGTGGCAAGAAGTTGGAACAAGATGATCTTGAAGGTCCTTTTCAATTCAAACATTCTGTGATTCTGTGTGCTTAGATGTTTTCCATCCTTCAAAGGCAACAAATTCTCTCTCTTCTCTCTATCCATGACAATCTCAGTATTTCTCATTTGGAAAAAAATCCTCTCAGCTGCAACACTTTGCAGCTTTTTGCCACAAATGCCTTTTGAAGGCAAGTAAGTATTTTTGTCTTTGTAAACTTTGTGCTTGGTGAGATCCAATTTTTCCACCTTGAATCTCACTCCTAGGTCAAATATAAGAAAATTTTCTTCACAAATCCCTAAAGCCATATGGTTTTTTTGTGTCCCAAGGTCTCAAATGGGCAACAAATAATATTTCAATTTCTAGAAGTTGTGGGAGAAGTATAATATCCTAATTTTTTCCCCCCATATTCTTCTGTTCAATTTCTTCATTACTCCTTCCACAGTTTCCTGCAGTGCCTGTTTCAACTGACTTGAAGGAGACAGATTCAAATAGAAACTCACATGTTCAACAGTGAAGCAGCAAAAAGTTGTCAGGTAATTCAAATTCACTAAGCCTTGGTTTTCTGTGTGTTTTTCATGAAGCAACAGAGAACAGGATGATTTTCTCAGTGACATTTTGAAAGCCTTTAAAAAGACATTTCAGGGATGCCACACAGGCATTTCATTAACAAGAAAAAAAGTCTTCATGCTTGTGAAAAAATCTTTCTATGATTGGCTACCCAAAGATAGGAATTGGAGGGTTTGAAGTTAAACAATTCAGCATTATAATAAGGAAGTAAGAACTAGGCAGATTATATGCTGTCCTGAGAAGAGAAATAGCACATTTTGTCTGAAAAGGACAGGTCAGGGAGGTAGGGATATGGGAAGAGGTTGGCTTTGGACAGGCTAATTTTGGAAATTTGCCTGGTCAAATGAAGAAGGAAACAGGGATTCAGCTAAGTAAATTTGAAAGTAAGGGGGAGAAGGGGAGAGCAGAAGAAAGGGACAGCAGTGGTTAGAGGAGGGAAAGACGGACCAAGAGAGGACAAGCATGAAGCTGTTTGGTTGACAAGGCTGACCAAGCAGGGTAAGGACAGAGAAACACAGGTAGGATCCATCCTGAGAACACCTTAGGAGGGGCTGGTTGATGTGGCCTTTGTAAGAAAAGAATCACAATAGGCACTAAAGGGAAAGTGGGATCCAACCCATCAGAGTAAAAAGGGTACAGGGAATTCTGTGGAGAAGCAGGAAGGGCAGTAAATGCAGTTTGACTTCAAAGCAGGTACATGGATCAGAAAAGAGCCAAAATGGACACAAAGAAGGAAGAAACAAATGAGTTAGGTAGGAGGAAGAAAGTGTATATATGATCCTTTAAGCTTGCACTGGTCTTTCTCCAACTCTCAGATTAGACTTAGATTTCTTCACTTCCACCTTTCTTCCTCAGAATGCCTTGCTTTCCCATGGGAGAGCAAAAAGATTATCAGAAGGTAGCAGCAAACCAGAGGGACTCTTTCTATCCCAGCCACTGTAACAGGAAGTGTCCAGTACCCAACTCCCAGTCTCCTGAATCCAAGTCTGGCCCTTCTGCAAGCCAGGTTCAGAATCCCGTAACCCTTGGGTGGCATGAACATACTGAGGGCAGCTCTGCAAACATTTGGCCCAGTGCTGCCTAGAGGGAAGGTCAGTGGAAAAGGGATTCAAGCACAGCTTCATGGACAGCCTGGGCACTGCCTGGAGGGAAAGCAGAAGGTCTGAACTGAGGTTTTCAGGGGAGACAGAGACCAAGGGAGTGATGATGTTTACTCATGGCACAGGTGAAGTTAGATGCACCAACATGACTGGATCACCCTTCAACTCATCTCCAGTGCTTCTGAAGACACAGTGGCCAGTTCAGAAGTTAAATAAATGGCCAACATTATTTATAAACCAAATCCTGCCAAGTAGTAAAAGCTGTGCAACTCCAGCATTAAGGAAATGTGGCTTATGTTTTGTTGAAATAAATCAGCTAAGACTCCATTTTCTTCATGTGGAAAAAGTCCATTCTTTATTCACATAATGCATTTTAATCCAGTTTTTACAGACCTCCTATTTGACTCAAATTGACTATTAGTTTTCTTGCTACTTCATTTATTGTTCAGGAGGTGATTTTGTGTGTACGTGCTAAAGTTCAAGTGTTTGCATTTTTCTTCTGTGGGTTCTCATGGGACAAACTGTATTTTTTACGTAAGTGCACTTGTTTTACACCCAGAAATAAGTTGCTGTGTTAACAAACCTTTTATATCAAAATTTTTCATATGGGAACTTGCAAACTGCACTTAGAAGAAGTGACAGGTTAGCTTTAATTTAGCAGAGTGGGCCTGATTTTATGAGGCCTTTCTTTTATGATTTCTTTACCTGTCTACACTAATGCTTTACAGAAACAGCAGAGGTGTCTTTTTTTGGGAAGATACTTGTGGAAGCAAAGGGGTTTGGGGCCCACTTTTTAACTTCCTTTGTCCTTAGCTGCAGGTCACTTTCTCCCATATTCCTGTCATTCCACACACTCTTGTATCTTTTATTTTATTTTAAATACTTCTGTATTTTGACAAAACTGGGCAATGAAAAGCTGTCTTTCTGTTGCATGATCCTTTTGTGCTTTTGACCAACCCCATGTAGATGCTCTGAAAGAAAATACACTTACATACAAAAAGATTTACAGAAAAGAAAACATCAATTCTGTAGGCAGAAATCCAGAAAGAGTTTATTCACTGTTCAGGCAGTCAGGTACAGATATGATCTGGATCCCATTTTCTGAAGGAGGGGACACACTGCCAAAGACAAGGTGAAAGCCAATTCAAGAAAGATGCACAAACACTGTTCCTAGTGAAAAATTATGAAGTAAACAGATACAAACACAGCAAATTTAGCAGGTACCACTGAAAGTGCATGACAGCTAATTTGTTTTCAAAAGAGTTTATGTCTGGATAGGTGAAGCACAATCCTAGTATCATGATACTCCTGCTGTCAGGTTCATATATTTGGGAGGGTGGGGAAAAGTATTTTTACGTTTAAAAAATGTAAATGTGGAGGGCTAGGATAAAACAGCCTGTATATACCCTCTATATCTATCATATATTAAACTATTACTACTTTTTTTGGTCAGGCTTGACCAGATGAGACTTGGACGCTCCTTGGGATCACTTAAATGCGATTTATTGACCAGCAGTAAGTCGGTCCTTGCCCTGGGAGAGGCAGAGGCGGCGGGGTCGAATCCGGCTGCTGCAATTCCCACATTTTCCCACCAGATAGCAGCCGCCACAAAGGAAAAATCCAGCGGAGAATCTGCAAGTCACGGGAAGGAGCCGGAACAGGAACACCCGGGCTCGGCAGCATCGCGGGGCCGGCTAGGGAAGGGAGAATCCCCCGGAGAGGCAGGTCTCTTTATTATCTATCTATCTATCTATCTATCTATCTATCTATCTATCTATCTATCTATCTATCTATCTATCTATCTAGCTAGCTAGCTAGCTAGCTAGCTAGCTAGCTAGCTAGCTAGCTAGCTAGCTATTATTTAATTTATATATCTGCCTATCCATCCATTCATCCATTTATTTATCTGCCTACCCATCCATTCATCTGTTATCCACCCATCCTTGCACACAGGATCTGGGCTCTGTTGTGCTGCCCTGGGGGAAGGAGCACACGCTCACATCCAGGGAAACCTTTTCAGATGGAGAGACTCAGACTCAAAGCAAGAGGCTGGGGAGAAGGGGGAGGTGTGGGATCATGAGTGAAACACTGGGGTTGAGAGGAGGGGTCCAGAATGCTGGACTGAGAGGGATTTGGGAGGGGGTGTAGGTCATGGAGGAACCACTGGGATCAGTTTATCCCTTGGGGTTTCTGCCCTTGCCACCGAACAAAACCAGAATTGCAGCAATATCGAGCAGTGTGCTGGTTTCTCCCAGCACTGGGGCTGCAGGGCAAGTGAGGACAGCAGCCAGCTTAAACCCTGGGAATCTGGGATTGGTGTGAGAGACACCAGCAGCTAAATAATCTCCCAACTTGCCTCCCTGTCAAGGCAGAGTCTCTAATACAGAAAGTACTTGGACCATTTAAAACGTGCTTAAAGTATTGTGGCCACATTCATTACCACATGCTTATCTTCTGTTTTAATCTTTACAGAAGGCAGAGAAAGGGGTCAGAGGCAATTCTGCAGAGAGACAGTTGTCAGGAATACATATATAGAATATTGCTCATCATACACCTTAGTTTAAAGTAAAATTCCCAGGTTTAGTGATTTAAAATGAATTTGGAGAAGCAAGCATATCCCTCACTACTGTAAATCTCCCACTTATACCTTAGGGATTTAAGCAAAATAGCTTGTCTCCTTTTCTCTTCCTCTAAAAGTGATACCTAAAGAAGTTATCACCTCTGGATATCTGATGATAAGAACTTCAGCACAGGACTGGAGAAATTCTTAGCTTTCCACTCAAAACGTTCATTACACTCATTAGCAAGTGGCAGTTAACAATTGAATAAATTTCTCTTTTCTTCCTCATTGTTTTCTTTAATTTACCTCATTATATTCCTTGATGTGGTAATCAAGGTAGATAAAGAAAGAAATATTCAAAAAAAAGCACCTCCAAATCCAGTACAAAGTCAGAGGTGATTCTGAGAGTGGTTAAGAATTACTATGGGCTGCCTGGGTGAATAAATCCCTTAAATTGAACTTTTTAACCCCAAACTCAAGTGAATATTCTATTCTTTGCAACATGTGGGGGGAAAAAAGTGCCCAATACACAAACATCTGCCATTCTAAGGGAAAACTGGGCTACTGAATACAGAGACAGGAACAGACAAATGTTCACTCCAGAGTTGTTCAGTAGATGGAGTAGGAGTTATTTACATTAAAATGCTAAACTGAGTGACTCCCACTTCCTATTGAATGCACATAAAAAGGCATCAGAGAATCTATTTGGCAAAACCTTTAAGATGAACAGAATAAACCTGTGTTCCTGCCTTGTGCACAATCTTTACTTATTTATGCATGTAGGTGACAAGTAAAACATCAGAAAAATCAAGTCAGATGTTGAATGGCACAGATAATTGAGGTCCTACATCACCAGACACAGCAAAAATTTTCCTAGAAGCATTCTTGCTTAAAGATGAACTACAACAGCAACAGCAACAACAACAAATGCAAATATGATAATACTGTTTTCTTTTATGTAGTGTTCAGAATGATGGCTCAGATGCTCAGCAGCTTTGGAACAGTGAGACACAGCTGGCTAAAACAGCTTCCACAAGGAAATATTCAAACTGGTTCAGAGTATTGCAAGGGAGAAAACCAGTGAGGCCTGGTACCCACAATAAGAAGTGGATTAAAGCAACAGATATAATTGATAAGACTGAGAATCTTATTTAATTTCAAGCCAACAACAACAAAAAATAATCTTGTCTGTAGTTGATAGGAGAAAAAATTCCAAGAGATAATCACACAAATCTAGTAATACTGACAGCCTTTGTTCCACAACTTCTGATTTACACTGCCTTTAAGAAGAGATAAATATTTTAGGAAAGAGATACCATCTTCTGAAACACTGTCCTGCTTTCTGCTCTTACACAGAAGCCATCCATCTGTTGTCAGCTCAGTAATTTGAAATGCAGTTGTAGCATTACCACAATGCACATGCTGTGCAGGGCACATGGGAGCAGCCACCACAATGCTGGACATAAATTTTTGTCAGAGATTCCTGACCCCATCACAGAGATCAATAGCAGTAAGTACAATCCACTTAAAGAATTCCTGAATGGAAGATGCAGTAATGCAGTCTCCTGCATGTGTTGCAGGATATTTATAAAGCTACTAAAGCTTTGCAGAGAGCTTTGTTTTGTAATAAGAAAATTAATAAGAGGTATTGTGAAGTGTTGTCCAATAAGGAGAGCACATTATCAATGCCAGGCAGATAACAGCCAATGGATCCTCAAAACAAATAAGAAGGAAATGCAAATCATCAGAACTGTTTTTTTCAAAGGTGAATCAATCAAACCCCTAAGAATAAACTCTTCTGAGCTGACAGCAAATGGTAAAATCATAAAACCTTTGCCTGACTGCCCAAGAATAGCATCTCACAAAAGCAACCCCCAAGCTGGTGTATCTACCAATCCACCTGAATACCCACATTAAAAAGACTCAGTAAGAATGGTCAAATGTTTTTCTTTCAAAAGCCAAAGCAGTGCTCTAACAAAAGGTCTTCATGCATCATTTGAAGTTTCACATCAAATTAGAGGGAGGGAGAGATGAGAAGAAATCCTTCCTATTGGACAGACATTTGCACTTGCCTCTGGAATAAAAGTGTGTGAGATTATAGACATTAAAATCACTCAGCTATGGATTCTTCTGTCAGTTAGTGAAATGGTGAGAGACACTGAGACATTTCAGAGGGCTGTGGATGCTGGTTTCTTGGCCCATGGAAACAAATTCCTAAGTTTATTCTGAAGCTTTATAAATTAACAGTGCAAATTTCCCTATATGCACATATATACTCTACTTACACATTCTCTAATCATAGCAGAATATATATAAATATATGCATAAGATTTTTCTTGTTTTGTTCAGAGAAACTGGAAACCGATTTTTTTTAACAAGGTGTAAACTTCCTAAATTCTTAGAACCCTTTCGTTTTTTAAGACTTAAAAAGAAAAGCACATAACCTTTCTTGTTACTTGTGTTATCTGAATAAGTAGAAAAGTTAAGACAGTAATAAATTATTTTAAAATATGTTATAGAAGCATATCAGTTTAAACATGATATTTTGGTGGTTGGCCCAAAATGTTCATCATCCTTTTGAAAAATATGCATGAAAATATGTGGCAAAGACCACATATTTCAGAGGAAAAGCACCTCATATTGTGGGTTCTTTCCCTTTCTGCTCCATGGAATGTTTATCTATAATTTTTAATTGTTCAGGAGGTGGCTGTGTCTGTGCTGAGGTCACCCTGACCTTGCCTCTCCTGCTCTTGTCCTGCCAGTGCCTTGGAGATTTCCTGGCTCTTGTCATGGATCCCCATAATCCCTACTCAGAGATCCAGCAACAAATTTACCATTGCTCTGCTCCTGCCTTTCTACCAGTGCTGGAAGGCCCTCTGCTCCAAGTATTATGGAATTCCATTATCAGATAATCAGATTTCTGGAGCAGATTCTGCATAGAAAACTTCCAGTCCTCTGTGGATGTCCCAGTTACTGTCGTGTGTGGTTCAGACTGTCAGGCACTAGACAAATAATAATAATATTTAAACAGATGAGGTTAATTTATCTGTTTATTTAATTATTATTTAGCTTTTTGTTTAGTTATTATCTGCATGCCTTATCCCTGAAAGTGTTGAAAGCCAGGTTGGATGGAGCTCTGAGCAGCCTGGTCTGGTGGAAGGTGTCCCTCTGTGGCAGGGGCTGGAACAAAATGAGCTTTAAGGTCCCTTCAGGCCATTCTGTGATCTCCAAAACACAGTTATTGGACTTGGACACAAAGGCAGATGTCACAATCAAGTGTCACAAGCAAGGGGAGAAAGTGCTTCAGCCATCAGGAAGCTGAAGGAACTCCCCAATTCCTGCTGTATGATATCTTATTTATTATTTTGTTGTAGATATTCCTCTCATTGTGTGACTACAGCTTAAACTCATCACAAGCCTAATGAGGAGAGTGCAGCTTAATGGAAAGCAGATTATGTCAAAGGGATTTGATATCTTTCTCTGACAAGATTACAAACAGGAATCATAATGGAGACTATATTGCTGATATAATATAATCAGACTTTTTTAGACTTCTGGCTTCATGCTTCTAACATTCAGATAAAAAACCCCAAAACAAGAGCACCATGAAAAATCAGAATGGCACACACTAAATCAAATGGAATTTGTCAAGTTGATAGTCTCACTGCAACTAATGTGAATGCATCAAACAATTGCAATGAGACTTGTAGTGTCCTATAAATACTGTCCTATTATATACATATAATCTTCTTTAACAATGATACAGAGACATAATGATAGTGGAAACATACATTTGCTCCTGGAAAGTTTTCAGATTATATAAACCTTGAGATGTGATAATCAAGAAAGCCCTGTGAGCAGATCACAGAGCTGTGAAATGTTTGGCATGGCACACCAAGGCATTTTTAATACAATAAATCCCAGTCTTCTTCCTACAGGAACAAAAAGTCATATGTAGAGACCTGGCTATGGAAATTTCTGTAGGCAACCTCCTGAACACCACTGGGATGGATGACAAAATACATGATAACAGAAGAGCACTGAAGAGAAAAAGAGAATTTATTTGTAGCTATTTTGGCTCAGCTTCCATGTGTGTCCTTTAAAATTGTCACTGGCTCACAGAGGGACAGTCAGAGCAATAACTGGTCTGGAGAACAGGACAGAGACCTAAGGAACTACACTGGGAACTCACAGGTGGGTTGGTGAGAGTCTGAAAAACAAAAATCTATTAGATGATTCTTTAACCCAGCAAGGGCATCTGACCCACCCCTGTTATTATCCAGCAGTTTAAAGACATAAAAGCAGGGAATAAACCACAATTCATAACACCTAAAGGACATGGCCAAGGCCTATGCTGTGTTACCTCTCATCTGAAACCTAAACCATTTAAATCAAGAGGTGGGGTCTTTGCAAAGATGGATTCACATTCTGTCAGGAATCAGGGTCTTGCTGCAGGGGGAAGTGCTTGTGAATATGCACAGAGCAGACTGGATGATCACAAAAGATATCCTGTATCTGTGAAATATAAACACTAGATCTAACATGCTCCAGGTCAAAAATGGCTTCTGTATTTCACCTCTCCATGCTTGATTCCCAAATTCCAGGTAACTGTTAGCTGTCAAAAATCATCTAATCTGTCAATTAATGCTCAGAGTGCCAGAAAATACATTTTTAAGCAATAGAATGAATCAAATTCAGCTTTTACTCTGCTTTGTGCCCCTAGTAGTGATAGAGAACTGGAGATTTTCTCACAAGTTACTAGAACAGCAAAGTTCAGAAAAAGTTTGGATTTTCATATCTTTGGAAACACACAGAATTCTCTTTCCTTCTGCTCAAGACATATGTGAGTATCAGGTGCTGCTTCCTGTGAGTCCATTTCCCACAGGATTCTTTCAAATGACAGGCTGATCTCTGTGTTCCCCCTCAGGGACTGCACACATGTATATTAAGTAGAATAAGCTGGTGTGGTTTTCTCTTTATTCTGTTTTCTATACATATATTCTATTTATATACCATTATTCTATACATTTATTTTGGAAATACCACTTATCAATTCCAATTACCTTCTGAAATGTAAGTATAAACATAGCTGATCCTTCAGCTGCTGGTTCTGCTCTTATTTTCTCCTTTGAGATCTGTAGAGCCAGTTCTGCTCTGCCTTTCCAGTATCACAAATATGAACTCAAGTGGTAATGAGGATGCATCTGCAGTGCCAGATGTTGGCCTCAGCAATGGCTGTACCCAGCTCCTGGCCTCTCTGCTGTTGTATATTCTGAAATTATGGTATTTAGGAAGATGAAAATGGATGGGATGTGTTATGTATTTTCTTCCTCTGGCACCTGTCTATCACACAGTGCAAAGAGTCTGAATTTAACCAAAAATGGTGTTTCCTGATGAGAGAAAACTTTCTTGCTTATATTAGGAACATGCTTGATCTGTGTTCAGACAGTAAAGATGGGATTATTAAACCCTGCATTTACAGCCTGGAAAAATCCATCTTCCAAACCCTCTGCTGTAAAAGTTCCTCTGGATCTGAAAAGGCAAGAGTACAACACAGTGTAGTGTTACAGCATGGCCTGATAGAATCTAATGACTTAAATTAATTATATTTGCAGCTGAAATGTTCCAGAAGGTGTTAAAGAGCAGGCAATGAAGGCAGGAGACCTTTGGGTATGCAGCTGGAAAAGAGAATATTTCAGGCAGAAACCCTGTTTGAGAAATCCCCAGAATGGTTCACAAGGAGAATGTGAGGCAAAATCAGCATCCCTTGGGAAATACTTCCTTCAGAAAGCTTTTGAAGTCACATTTATTGAGCTAAAAGGCACTTTGAGATAACTCAGAATGGGGAAATATCTCACTAAAGATAGACACACTTCAAATTTTGTTAGTTACTACTTGGATTTTCAGCAATTCATCCAAATTCTGTGTTGGGTCTCTAAGGCATGATCTCCAGAATGTGATTTTTAGGTAAATTCTTCTGCCATAACATAACTGCCTCTGCAAATAATTATTGCTTTTTCTAATCTAAAGGAAATGCAAATTATTAAGCTGTTTTTTCAGTGTCATACAAAATTCATATAATAGTTATTTTTAATTAAGACAAGACTATTATTTATTGTGCCAGCTCTGTAAATATTGATTTTGGGAAGCATTTTTGATTATATCTGAAATAATACATTAACATTACATAATATTATAATAATAATATAATTACATGATCTGCTTATCTCAGAAATATCCTGAAAAGCAGCATCTCCTCTGGGCTGTCCCCATGGTTTTAGCTGGTGTAATCTGAGGTAAAAGGCAATGTATTCTACAAGTCACTTGTGTACTTTTGCAATTTTTTTCCATCACTGCTTACTGCTTTTTTTTTTTTTTTTTTTAGTATTTCTTTAAGCCATCTACTCTAAATTAATAATATGAGGAGTTCAAGTACACTCCTGCATCTCTGTACTCTGGTACAATGATTTTCCAGAAAGCTTCCTATTTTCTGAACAGCAGTCATGACTCTTTTGTTATACTTTTAATTAACTCCAGCTGCTAGGTCCATGTGTAATTCCAGCTGATTTGTATCCTCTCTGTTTCTGTAATATCCGGATGGCCACGTCACACAGGAGAGCTCAAATGCAACATGTTCATAAACTAAGCCAGACCAAAGAAATATTATCAACTGATGAAAGTCTTGAAGGAAATTAAATGTGAGGCAAAAGAGTTTAAAATGCACAGCCTAGGGAGAAAGAGATGAGAAAGTGAGATATAAGTCTACAAAAACCCAAAGTGTGCCAACACTTTAGCAAGAAGCAGCAGAGGCACAGGGGCACAGAGCTGAGCTTGTGTATGGAGTGACTGAGAGGAAAATGGAAACTGAATGCTAAGGGGTTTATTTACATATAGATCCCTGCAAGTCCAAACACAATCTCCATATAAAAGCCCATTCTAAAATTGATTATAGCATCTTTTTGGTGAATATTCTGGAGTGAAAAAGAGACCATGAAAGAAAACAATCTTCTTGACCTACTTGATCATTTGCCTTCTAACATCTTTTCCCCTGCTACATGTTATATTAGAAAAATTTAAAATTCACAAGGAAGCACCTAAAATTTTAGAGGAATTGCTGCAATTACTGAAACAAATAAGCATACTTAACATTAAAATCCCAGGCTTACATTTATCCAGCTGTACAAAGAGAAGGAAAGGTATGGAAAAAATAATGAAATTTGATCTCTGCCTTATAGTTGTGCCTTGTATATGTAACTCTAGTGAAATGTTCATTATAATGCAAAGGGAGTTTATATGCCCACCTTGTTCTTATCACCAGCAAGCCCATAATAGTTCTGAACAAGCTTGTTTTTGACCAGGTTGCATAAGGCTTTGACAAAGAGCACATGGCCCGTGACTGCTCAGAAGTAATCACGATATCAGCAAAACTGGCAACAGAATTTCAGCCACGAGAGAAACAAGGACCCTCCTGGGAATTACTGAGAAAATGGAATCATTAAAACAAGACACTTTTCCCAGGAACAGCTGTTGTTATTTTAGAAGACAAAACTTGCTGAAGGGAACTGGAATCTTGCCAGATCTGGTACTTAAAAAGAAAAGAAAAACGAAGATAATAAAAGAAAAAATTAGAGCATTTGAAGATTAAGCAACTGTGCAAAAGGAGAAAACCTCCTTTGCAGCATCCTGAGGCAAGTACCAAAAAATGGGCCAATATTAGCATATGCATTCAGCACACTTCTGGAAGCAAGGACGTGTTTAGAAAGATTCATGGGCAATACCTGTCTTTTGTGCTAAGGAAAATACAAGACTAAAAAATGCAGAGAGGGTAAGAGAGGACAGCATTAAGGAGAGATGGAGCAGGCCAGCTGGACTGTTATGATTTAATTAAGGAGAGTTTCACTCAGTGGGATTCACACATGGGAGAGTCCTCCTATCAAATCTGACAGAATTTTTCACAGTGGTAACATATCACAGAGGGAAGCTGTGGACATAAAACCAATTTGACACTGTTCTGCACACTGTTAAATTAGAAAGTTAATGATTAGGGTATATGCAGCATGAAAAGCTTGTAAAAGGAAGGAGCTGACTTTGAAATCTAATACATGAACTAAAAAGATACAGTGTAAACCCTATTTTAATTCATTCAGCTTCATCAAATTACATGTATCAGCCTACTCCTAATATCTTTTGGTCAACTAAGCATAGGGGCATAATGCACCATTTCCAGCAAAACATGAATTCCCATCTTCTACCTAAAAATGCATAAATTGTGTATTATCTAAATGTGATGAGTTCTTTCTTGGATTCCAGTCTAGTCCTTTTGTCCTAGCAGCTCACTGTCAAGCACCTTTATTAAGAACTGTTTTTTTTTCTATAATTCACAGAGCCAAAGAATTATTGAGGTTAGAATGGACCTTCTGGAGATCATCATCACATCCCACCCACTCCCTCCACCCCCCAAATCCAGGATAAGTTAGAGCAGGTTGTTTAGGTTCTCAGCCAGTTGAGTTTTGAATATATCCATGAATGGAGATCTGTGGTCAACTTCCATCATATCACAAAAGCTTTTCCCTTATGTTTAGACCTGAATTTAATGTATTTTCACTCCTGCCTGTTGTCCTGTTGGACAACCTGCCCTGTCTGTACTCCCTCTTTACTACCTTCTCAACGGATTTGATTGATTTTTAATTCCACCTATTATTCTCTTCTCTAGGGTAAGCCCTACCAGCACTCTGAGCATTTCATTTTACTGCCAAGTGGTCTCCAGTAGAACTTCCTGCCTCTTGTCACAATCCTTTAAGTCTGGAAGTTTACCTGGCTCTCAGTTCACTTCAGTATCCACTAATCCAGGCTGTAATCCATCCATTTGTCTGTAGGAGTGGTACAGGAGTAAGCACTGAAAGCCTTACTCAGGTCAGGATAAGCAAAATCCACTGTTCTTCCCTCCTCCAGTGATCTAGTGATTATAGAAAGACATCAGGTTTATCAAACATGATTTCCCCTCCACAAAATCATCCTTACTGCTCACAAGTCCTTCATATGGCTCAAAATGGGTTGTTTGCTCTGCATCCTCCCAGGGGCTGAGGTGAATCTAATGAGCTCTGGCTCTGTAGATCCTCCTCTTTACCACCCTGATCTTTGTCACCACCTCCCTCATGTCATTCAGCTGAGGGCCCTCAGTTTGTCTTCCTCTTGCTGCCAGCACAAGTTGCTTTTCCCACCTCATTACATTCTACCCCAGCTGAGCTTTGGCTTCCTTATCCTCCTGTCTCATTGAACAGCTTCTCTGCATTCCTGTGGGGTCACTTGTCCCTTCTTTCACCTTCTGCTTACTTATTTTAGATATTAGAGTTGAGCCAGGAGCTCTTTTATCATCCTTGCAGGCTTTCTGCCACTCTCATCTGATTTCCTGTACATTCTGGAGCTTGGAGAAAGTAAAACTTTGAAATCTGAGGAATTCCTCTCCAGAACCATCTTCTGCATGGTTCTTATCTCAGCAGTTCCTGAATGGCCAAAGCCCACTCTGCTGAAACCTGGGAAGCTGCTCTGAGGTTCAGAGGCTCTTTGTGCCCAGCTCCCTTCTCCCAAAATCCTTCCCTCCATTACATGATCCCTAAATCCAAGGCTGACCCAGCCTTTACACTCCAGACCAGATTTACTTGTCTATAAGCATCAGGTCCAGCAAAAAATTTCTCTCCATTCCTCAATCCCCTGTATCGAGGAGTTACCATTAGGGCACCCCAAAAACTTCCTGGCTTAATTGTGGCCCACTCTGTTGCTTTTTCAGGAAAAATCACAGAATAGTTTGGTTTGGAAGGGACCATGGGACACCTTCCACTTGACCAGGTTACTCATGGACCCATTCCATCTGCTCTTGAACACTCCCAGGTTGAGGAGTCCACAGCCTCTCTGGACCCAGAAAGTGATTTTAGAGGAACTCCAAGCCATTGCTTTTTGAAATAAAGAATGCTTCTATGGTCCCTGCTTGTCTAAGAATGAAAGGTTTGGTGATTTTGGCCCTGAAATTGTACTTAGCTAAGTCTGAAGTTATTTGTGCAAGTCCACTATGTTTCTGGATAAAAGTTTAGGGTTGAAGGCAGTCAATCTAGATAATATCACAAAAATAACAAAGAATGTTAAAGAATGACTCATTATTTTACCCAGTAATATTTACAGCAATGTAATCTGTTACAAAGATCACTCTAAAATAGCCTAATATTTGGAAGGAAATTAAATACAGGCTTTGACAGTTATCTGTTTTGAAAATCAGAACCAGGGCCACACATATTGATTCTCTGTAATAACATCCAGTTTGCAGACTCTCAGAACTCTCAGTTTGGCAGCAGGAAAGCAACACATTTATCACTGTCAGGCTGATATTGTGGTTATTTCATAGACAAAAGAAAAGAAAGAGAAGATGGTGAGCTTCTTACCAATAAAATGAAATAACATATCTAAGTAATGTCTGGGAAGTTGAGTCCTGTGTTTTCACAGCCATTTGATACATTTTGTTACCCACACTCTGGTGTGGCATTTAGTTAGACCCTTTGCAGGATATATGTGTGAAAGCTGCATCACATCCCTGCCTCATGGAATCCCCTGAGCTGGAAGGGATACACAGGGATCATGGAAGTCCAGCTCCTGGCTCTGTGCCTCAGAGCACTGTCCAAATGCTCCTGGAGCTCTGGCAGCCTTGGGGCTGTGCCCACTCCCTGGGCAGCCTGGGCAGTGCCCAGCCACTCTGTGGGAAAAGAATCTTTTCCTGATATCCAATCTAACCCTCCCCTGACAGAGCTACAGCCATTCCCTTGGGTTCTGTCTCTGCTCACGTTGCAGACCCTGGTGATGTCTGACCTCAGCCTCCCTTCCTTATTTCCCTCTTCTTAAAGAACCTTGTGTGCCTTGTGTGTGTGTCTGAAGAGCACCTACATTTTTTACAGCCACTTACTTATGCACAGAGACTGAGTTTCTGCTGACTGGTGCCCCAGAAAACAGGCAAAGACAAACTAAAGGTAGGCTTCAGTGAGTTGAAATTAAGATTCAACTCTTTCACTGTTGGATCCCAGAAACCTGGAATTTTTGAGCTTTCTGTGCTTTCTGGCACTGATCCCCAGGAGAGCACTGCTTTTGACCTGAGGCCTTGGATAAAGTTTCCAAATTTGAGTGATGGAGTTAAAATCATGGGTGTGTAGTTAAATAGAAGTGTGTGATTTCACATGGTGAAGGGTTTTAAATTTGAGGTTCTTATAAAGCAGTAATAGGTATGGAACAAGATGATGGTTTTTTGGTGTTGTCTCCTTTGAGTGCTCTTCTTCCATCCTCTCCATGATTTCAGGCAGCAGTTTCTGGTTGGACAGTGAGTGCTGCACTGAGAGTCACAGGAGTTCGGTTATTGGGTCAAAAGCATAAATAATATAGATGTTAATTCCCTAATTGGACTGTTTAGTTTTAAGAGATCTTGCAACTAGCTAGGTTTGCCCCCATTTTTGCTCATTTTCAGCTGGTTGCAGAAGTGTTGCAGAACTCTCTGTACTTTAGATATGATTTAATAAACAACCAAGTCCAAACACGAGAAAATTTGTATCCTCTGTGTTTTTAATCCTGACTCTGAGTGAAGACAGAAGAAACTGCAGACAAGCCACTGATTAAGTGGTGCAAATACCACCCTGTACATTTCAGCTCTCAAACACAGCTGAACTACAGTGAAGCATCAAAAGGAAGGAGGATTTAAATTTCTTTAAGTAAGGAAAAAAACCCTCTGAGCAACAAAGCGTGCAGAGTGAAGGAAGCATGAGCAGAACAGAAAGATTCACACATGAGAGGCACTGTGCAGCAAAAGGTGCTTTTTGTGCACAGGAGCATCCAATTACCTGGGCACCACTGGACTTGGCTCACCCCACTGTGCTGTCACCCTGGGTTACACAGAATTTAAGTGACAGGAAATGAGAGGGAAATCCCAGACTGCTCTGGCACAGAAAGGTGGCACACAAAGGAGGGGCTCACATCCCAAGCAGTGATTACCCAGTAAGTTTTTGATTCTTTACACATCCATACAACTTTAAACACCTTCACTGGAAACTATGCTGACTGGGCTCTTGACAAAGTGGTAAATCAAATACAGCTTCTTCAAGGGTTAAACTCCTTAAAATCTCCATGGTTCAGCAAGACAGCTTTGAAAAATTTAAGTGAGTTAAGCTTGCACTGTGCATAATCCATCTCAATTCCCATGTTTGCTATAGTGGGCAACATCTATTTTTGGAGAAGATAAACAAGTATCTGTTATCTCTTACTGCTCTTTCCCTTCATCTGGCTGTTTACCTGCCTCCACATTTTTAATCTCCTCTTAGAACCCCCTCCTGCCCTATCACTGAGGTTACTGCCCTGTTTTCTTTGTTCTCCTTCCACCCAAAAGGGAGTTATTTCCACAAGCAAAACTTGTAGTCTGCATTCCAAACACACTCCTGCTTTAGCTCATGATCTTTAGCAATTCTGCAAGAATTTGTCTTTTGGTGACATGATCCATCTGCTTCCCAAATTAATTTTGTTCTTCAAATTTGATCCACTCCTGACTAAAGTAAACTGTGTCTCTTTTCACATTTACTTCTCAACCTATAATATGTCTGTTAACTGTCTGCTAAGACTCCTCTGTTCCTCTTCTTCCAGAAAACCTTTGTGAATCCTTGTGTCTGGCCTCATCTTCCTTTTCTCCAGTACACTTTCTTTTCTTTCCTTTTGTTGACCATGTAGGTCAACAGTCCTTTTAATGACCTGTTCCTCCAACTCTGCCTTCTTCCTTTTCCTCTCCTCAAACCGAAATTTAAATTTTACATACTTAAATTTGCAGATAGATTTCAAGAAGCAACCTAGTTATATCCTAGAAATGGTGTGGATTAAATCACCACGATGCTGATAAACAACTGGCTCTGAAAAAATAACCCAAAAAACCAAATCCAGTCTTTAAACTATGGATTCTGTCAACTGGGATGACATTTCATGCATACTCCTACAGGGATCTGTCATGCATCCAGCCCTATAAAATTATTTTACTAGCACCTTATATGCTACTGCCATGCACACAAAATCTTGGCTGATGCCAAACTAGGAGATGGAAATAGGGAAGCTTTCTGCAATTTGAAAGAACTTTGTCAGTTTGGGAGGGAGAGTTTCAAATAAGACAAAATTTCATAATGGTACATTGAAAAAGGTACAGTTGAGAAGGGCAGAACAAATAGAGCAAAATGAGGAATTAAATGAGTGAGCACTACTGCAGAAAATATCTGGGGTTATAGTGGTTCACAGACCATAAGATGACACTTTCAAAAAACCAGAAAATCTCATTCTGGAGTATATTATCAGAAGAGCTGTGTGTAAGACAAGGGAGGTAATTATTCTGCTCTACTTGTTACTAGTGAGAGCTTGGTTCCTGCTGTGAGTATTGCATTTAAAGAAGCAAGAACGTAAAGAATATCCAACAGAGAGCAAGAAAGAGAAGGTTTTTCCCCAAAATCACAGTCCTGAAGATTTGTTTAGATGATACATAAGGAGGCTGGAGAAAGGTGAGAAGAGTCTTCCCTTTTATCAAAGTTTATTGCAACAAAGACAGTGATCAATTGTTCTCTGTGTCCTTTGGAGGAGGACAAGAAGTAATCTGCTTAATTTGCAGCAAAGAGGATTTACATTACACCCCAGGAGCACTTGCCACTCTAAGGATGGTAAAACTCTGGAAGAGGCTAACTGGAGAGTTACTAACATCCCTTAAGAACAGTTTTACCTGGTGTGTCAGAGATAGGATCTGCATGGATTTAAAGTTTCAGGTGAGGTAGGAAATCATGTGGTCATCTCTTGCATCTTCACTGTCATTTTTACACACTGTGTATGTTATGCTGCTGGACCAGGCTGTGCCTCTGACCTCCCACTGATCAGCATCTCCATTGCAGACTCAGCAGGAATTCCTGTGAGAGGCCTGCTGAAGTGTTTGCTGATTTATATCAAGATGCATTCCAACCATCTCTAATATAATTTGTTATTTACACACATGATGACAAGGTTCATTAGCAGCACTATTTGATGACAACATTTCATTATGGACCAGAACAGAATACAAAAGTAAATTATTACAGGACAGATCCTGCTAGAGCAGCCTGTGGCTGTCACCAGGTTACTACAGGATTTTTGACACTGGACTTCACTAATTTCCAAAATTCTTTTGGCAGGTATTACCCACAGAGCACAGCATACCTGAATTCTGAAGTGCAATGTTTTCCTATTTGAAAATTTCAATATATTGCTTTTTATTTATAAAGCTTATTTTGTGTTTTTCTCCTTGGAAATTTTCTTTCTCCTCACGTGACACTGAGTGAATTCCCAGTTCCTGAGCTACTTTGGCACACAACAACCTTTTCAAATGACAGAAACCCTGATATTAGCCTGATATTTTCTTTTGGTGACAAGCATGTTGAATTCACCTCCTTCCCAGATATGAAAAGACATAATGCAATCTGTCAACATATAATGTGGTTAGTGGGTTTAATTACACTGAGCTTAGGACCTTTAGATTTGCAGAAGAGTAAGTATTTTTTTAAGGACAGAAAGTTTGCTGGAATTTTACATTAACAAACTTACAAAACTGTCCAGTGATCCAAGTAGAGTGCTTTGAGTAAATTCAATTTAAATAAACAGATAAATAATATGCTTATACTGAGCTGTGATCATGACTTTGCATTTTAAAATTTTCATAATCATGCACTTATCTGTTTCTGGGTCTTATGTTGTTTCATGCCTGTAAAATTAGAATTTCAAAATATATTATATGCTTTCCTTCTCAAGGATCAATAATTGCTTGAACTGCTTTCAAAACCCCAGCTCTCATTTTTGTGCATTATTTTAACACTGCAAGGTGAGAGACCTGTACCTCCAATGAACACATGATCCAGCAGCCAAAACACAAAAGCTGGGAGATAATAGGCAAGAAATAACATCCACCAGTTATTATTGCACTAGAATAGAGATACAAGAAAATATTGTTAATGCAGACTTAAGACTTGCCATAAAACAGATCTATGAGGAAAAAACCCCAAATCCCAAGAATTACAAAGTGAAGCAACCTGAACCAAAGGTGCACAAAATATTCTAGAACAAGCTGGCCCAAACATAAGCCAGTTAAATTGCTGTAGCAGTCAATGACTGAGTAGCTCAGAATTTTATCTGCCTCCATTGTTTGAAGCTTGTGAGAAGAAGGGGACCCCATCAGGTGCTTTCAAAGGTCTCAGATATCCAGTAGGAGCAAAGGAAATAAAAATGCTTTTTCCCTACTACTGCAAAAAAACCTAAACAACAACAGCAAAAAACCCCAACCAAACAAAAAACCAACCAACCAACCAAAAAAACCCAAAACCCCAAACAAACCAACAACTACAAAAAAAACCCAATAGCTACGAAAACCTCAACCACCATTAAAAAAAAAACAAAATAAAAAACCAAACCAAACATAACCAAACCAAACCAACCAACCAAACAAAACAACAAAAACAAAACCAAAAAATCCCCACCAAAAAACCAAGGAAACTCCTTTAACAATTTTGTCCTTTACTCTGGGCCTAGGTAGGAAAGGGTTGGTTTTTAATGTTGGACTAGACAGGTAGCCAACTTTATTACATCAAGGAACAATCACTTGGTTCCACCCCAAAGTTTTCCCCTTTCACCTTGTATTTAAAACTATCTGTTCAGAGAAAACCAGCAGAATGTCAGGAATAAGAGTGGGACAGGTTGGGATCTTAACTCTCACATAATAGCAGGATTCCAGTGCATTTGTAAGATAAGAAGAACACAGATCTACAAAAGTCTGTGGATTTAGCTCAGGAGTCCTGGGAAAGGCAGACTGGGACACTCTGCTCCAGGAGCTGGAATTGCTCAGGGAATCCAAAGCCTGGTGACTGAGAAGAAAAAAGAAGGAGGCAGAAAATGTTCTACAGTGTTTTGTGTCTTTTACTACCTGTACCTTCATGTCATGCTTACCATAATTTAGATTTAAAGCAAATGGAGGCACTTTGAACCATGTTCCTAATTTGTCCAACAGGTTGGGGAGATGGTGGTGAAGCTGAAATACATGCAAGAGGGACACAACTTTTTTTTTTCCATTGAGTCAGCAACATGCAGCCAATGTAAACCACTCATGTTTGTTCCATGCCTTTAATCTGTCTGCAGTCTGTAGAAGAATACATCCCTAGAGTCTTTACTAGACCTTGAATTCAAGCAGCTGTCACTTTAAATTTATTTCTTCCTCTGTCTGGGAGCTATTTTAGTGCAAATGCAAGCACATGTGCTCCCAAGAGCAGCCACCATGACAGGTACACTCCTACATATCTGTGTTATCTCCTTCAACAGGCTTGAAGCTGGTGGCAAATATTTTTCCTTTTAGTGTGTTTTTTTGTCTTTTGTGTATTATTTGGCCAGTTCTAGTGGTCCTTTTCTCCACTGCTTCCCAAATCATCTTCTGTGGCATAAAGCTTTGTGTGCAGCAGCTTTGTAGAATTTAGGGTGGTGCTGGGCTCACAGCAGCAAAAAGATCCAGGGGAAGGAACAAGACCTGTTCCAGAGATCAGACTTACTGCAGGTTTTCTCCACTGCAATCCTCCTGTCTGCATCTCTTGAGGTCCAGCCTGTTCTGTCAGCAATTGCTTTTCAATCATGAGGAAAGGAAATCTCAGACTCAGGAGTCACTCTGCCTCATTTCTTGGCTTTTCCATTGCTCCCTGAATCCCTACAGCCAATTCTCCAGCTCTGCCTCTTTCTGTGCCTATTTGTCCTACATTATAAGATAGTGATCTCTAGAAGAGCCTGGATTAGTCATCCTCTCCCGTTACCCTGCAAAAATTGTGTTGTCATCATCCCTTGCTCCCCAGAATATTTCTAGTTTTAGAATAAGGAATCCAAATAAACAAGGGAAGCTTTAAATTCTAAAAATCAATCTCACTTGATTTGCTTGATGTTAACAATAACCTGTTAATTTTTTCATCAACCTAGGAACCTGCATTTCTCCCACACTCAAATAAACTGGGGGCAGAGCAGGGTGTGGCAAGGTTTAGGGAAAAGGGAGACTGGGAAAAAACCCCACAACTATTTAACTTATTCATTTAGGACTTATTAATGACTAATCAATAGTCATTACTACTTGACTCCAAAAACTGAACTGCTTGAAGAAGATCAGAAATGACAAAAAGTAGTTTTGCTGGGCTTTCTTGCTCTGTCTAAATCAATATTTTAGTAGCTTTCCCCTGTGAAGAGACAGAAGAGGAACCTCTGGCTAGACAAGCTTCCAGGAGCAGACATCCCTAATAGCCAAAGGGTGAGATTCCCCTGTCAGAATGGAGATGTTGGTGGTGCAGACTGTCACCTTGGGGCTCACTGTCTGGGCTCTCTTGACAAAGAGACAGAAATAGGCCTTTCAAGGGTCACCTCATCTCACTCAGAGATAGGACAAATGACTAGAATTTCAGAAGAATTTATTTCCCTCCAATGGATATGAAAGGAGACTTGAAGATTAGATCAGATGCAGATATCTGTGATGCAGACTTCTCAGATTAGGTGAGATGAGTCTTGCTGGACTTTGTAAATCTTGTCCACACACTTCCCATTTCCCCTGTCTAACATGAAATACATAAACACTCGATATAATATTAAATATTGACTAATTTATTCCTTCTCTAATAATAATAAAATTCTTTAGTAGGTGCCTTACCATGCTGTATCTGACTAAAACTGTACTAATTAGGGAAAAAGAGATTTGAGAGAACATTGAGAGGGCAAGAAAGCAAAGGCAGCTTTAAATTCCAAAAATCAACCACACTTGATTTGCTAGATATTAACAATACACAAAATGAATATTTGTTGGTACTTACTATGAATACCCGTCAGCACATAATCACATAGGTTATTTTAATGACTTTATTCTAATTTAGCTGTAAGTGGTCAATGCCATGGACAGGGTGTCACGTAGGCAGGGCAAAGAGCCTCAGTTCTTGATGATCTCAGTCCATGAGGTAGTGATCAGTTTTGAGAAATAATCCCCCCTTTCTTCACAACCCACAAATTCAATGTTTTCTCCTTTTCTAAGTGTTTAATTTTCTAGACAGTTCTAAGCCATTCACTTGCTCACTGCAGCATGCTGGGGGTGTTACTGCCCCAGGCTACTAAATGTGCCTTGGCCTGTGATTTTTTTCTTGGTTGTTGTTAGCCTTTATGTGTTTTTTTTTCTTTTTAAATCTCTTGATCAACTGCTGCACTTGCTGCCCCCACCACCACCTCACAGCAACAGCCCTTTCCCAGTTCTTCAGGCTCTGTTTGATCACCAGTGTCTGATCAGCAATCATCAAAAATAAACCCCCAGTTTATTGCTGGGGGCTCTGCTTCAAAATTTTCAAGGCCTTCAGGGTTATCCCATGTTTAAATTGTCTATTTGGGTGAAGACCCCAGCTGAAGTTCACACAAGTTTCTTGTAGGAAGGATTGCAGTCTGGCACAATTCATACAAAGCCTTGACCTGTTCCTGGCAATGCCATTATTGCTTTTACTGGGACACCAGGTACAAAAATGTTTATTCACTGTTTGATAGTTGTGTAATATGAATGTCTTCGTGTTTAAATTCAAAATAAAGTGGTATGAATTATATCCTGCCTGTGGAATTCCTATTTCCAGGGGTGCAACAGGTTTCCAACTTGGTAGAGAATTTTTTGAGAGCCTCATCTTCTTCAGAAAGAGCCTTGTCCAAAAATACAAGTACTCATTATACTAATGAAGAAACCGTAGCCTTATTTGCCATTTAAAAAAAATTAATTCTTCAAGCTCTGTTTGGATTAGTGGCTCTTAGTTCACTCATTTTTCAGTGAGACTTCTGTGTTTGCTTTAAAAATGAGCATAAAAGTTCAGTGGTGTTTAAACAAGACTGTTACAGAAAAAAATGAAGAGCCTCATCTGGAATGCCTGCTAAGTCTCCAGCAGCATAATTTCACACTTGTGTTTTGGAGTAAAACTATTTATGACAGTTTGCAGCACTGGGGACTGAGAAAACATGGATGACATTTCACATATTTGAAAACAAGGTATTTTCTTTTACACTTTAAAAACAGCTAAGATTTTCTTACTGTTCAGGAAAAAAAGAGCTCAAAAGCCAGCGTTTAGACCAACATCCAGCTCTGTGAGGTTCCACTTTGAAATGCCTTCCTAAAATTTTTCATAAGGAAAGAAAACATCTGATTTCTTGGAGGAAATCCATTTTGCATAATAAGGATCATAATTAACACCAAATACTTCTTGATTATTTTCTGTATCAGAGAGCAGGTGCTTTAATGATAAGAATTCTCTGAGTCATTACTGGGAAAAATTAGAATAAAAATGAATAAAGAACAGAAAAGGCCAGCTCTCCTAACAAATGAGAGAGCATCTCCAATGCAACAAGGAAACCCTAAACACTTTTCCAGTTGTAAGGATATGGTTCAATCAGGCCCCACTCAGTCTTCTCAAGGACTTCTTAAGCAGACAGCTACCAAACTTTTCCAGTTCTGGACAATTTCTCTAACAGCAGTAACACCACAAGCAGGCATATCCAAAGAACAAACACTTTGTTATTAAAATTACTCAGGTAATGAGGAAAAGGAGTAGTGCCTGCTAATGCCTTGAGGCAACATGAGCCTTTATTCACAGGCTCATGTGAATACTTATTTATTTATAATAGTATGATTTATATTTGTATTTATATATATTTATATTTATTAATATCTATATTTATTACTCATATTCACAGTAAGCCATTATAATCTTATTTTAGCAGAGGAAAAGAATGGTCACAGTGACCTTATTTGATGTATTTGAGGAAGAAGCTCAGCTATGTAGCTGCAGCAGAAAATGTCTGGCACTGACAGAAAAAAGAAGTGTATGTAATAATCCACTTTTTCCAAAACTTGTCAGCAAAGACAAACTTGCCCCCAGCTTTTATAGTGGCATGCTACATTTCATTACTGTTAAAAACCAGAGGTTGATGAAAGACCTTGTGCCTTTTTCCCACTGCATGATCAAATTCCTGTTTTATTTCTGGTATTTCTGTTTTATCTCCTGCTTGTCCTTGTCACACAGAAAGGAAATTTGACAACGTGTCTCCATTTTGAGGGGGTTGTCCTAAGTTGCCAGTCAGCCAGAAAAATGTGAACTGCCACATCTCAAAGAGCTGAAAATGGTGAAATGAAACATTCATAGTTCAAAAATCAATACCTTTGACTCTTTCATTTTTACAGAAAAGCTACTTGATCTACAACTCTCTCCCACATTTTTTTCATGTGCCAAAAGCTCCAATTCTTTTCTAATTATTTTTGACACTTTCTCTGAGACTATTTTCTGAGAATAGGACAATCAGGGCTCTAGAGAAAAAAAGAGAAAGTGTGTCATGTATGCAATTTCATATTAAAGGAAACAGTTCAGAAGAACTGTACTGATTATGTGAGCAATTGAAAAAGAAACCACTGCAAAATTTCTAGTCTTTTGCACCAGGGAACTGTGGAGTGAGCTGCTTGAAAGTAGGATTTAGGACTCTGTTTGTACATGGCCTTGACAATTAAATTTGTGACATTTCCCTATCCTACACTAAACTGCAGTTTTCAGTGGCATTATTTTGATTACTACACACCAATGTGGCCCAAGTAAAAGATTTCATCAGAGTCCAAGCTTCAGTACACCCCACTGTTAATAAAAGGGTGATTTTATGAGATAAGAAACAGGCCCTGAGAAGATGTGAGAATATTGAAGGGAATGAGAAATTGCCAGATAAGTATCTGCCAAAAATGACTGCAAGAAATGAGAACATTTCTAGACAGGTTTCATATGTGCTGTGCACGGATTTTCAGTAGTAATAGTTATTTTATCAAAGTATTGGCTCATGGGCTTCACCTAAAATGGTTGTTCTTCTTTGTGAAGTACAAAATAGAACTTTGGTGTAATGAAAAGCTGAGAAATTCGGGGCTGTTCAGCCTGGAGAAGAGAAGGATGCTTGGAAATCTTATAGCAGCCATGCAATGTGAGAAAGGGTCTACAAAGAATCCAGAGAGGGATTCTTCATCAGAACCTGGCAAGAAAGAGTGGCTTCAAACTGGAAGGGGGGAAATTTAGGTTAGACAGATGGAAGAAATTCCCCCTGTGAGGGTGGGCAGGGCTGGCCCAGGTGCTCAGAGCAGCTGTGGCTGCCCCTGAATCCCTGGCAGTGCCCAAGGCCAGGCTGGACATTGGGGCTGGAGCAGCCTGGGACAGTGGGAGGTGTCTCTGCCATGGCAGGGATTTGGAACTGGATGAGCTTTAAGGTCCCTTCCAACCCAAACCATTCTGTGATTCTGTTCTATGATTCTTTATCTTCATTCAAGTACAATATGAGAATTGGCTTAGGTCCCTTCAGTGACTGAGTGTTTTTAACACCTCTTGGAACTCTGGAGAGAGAGCTGTGAAAGACACCAAGCCACTTTGCTAAATTAGTAGGCAAAGGGCCTGAAATTTGTGTCATTAAAAAATATAAAAATAAGAGAAAATACTCGAATGGTAAATAAACAATAAGAAGCAAAACTATGGTTTTATGAAAAATGGGTCTTGTCAAATAAATGCAAAGCAATTTTTAATTACTCATTGGCCTGATTTATATAGAAAAGTGTGTTAACAAAAAACCCAGCCAATTTCTGTGCCTTAGTTTTCCACAACAGTGATGAAAAATATATATAATAAAGCTGTAATCAAAGAGTCATTGAATATCCTGAGTTGGATGGCACCCACAAGAGTCATTGAAAGATTCTGCCTACAAAATATCTTACAACAGACAGAATGTGACCAGTGTGAATTTTGGGGATCTTCTGTAGGTCTGCAGGGGATTTCTTCTTCACCAAACACCGCTAAATGACCAATATATAAGAAGATATAAAGTTATTTAAGGGAAAACATGCAGGTGGCACATATTATCAGAATGAGACATTTAGATCAATCACACAGACTGAGCTCAACTGATTTGGAAGGTGGAGAGCACCTGAGACACATCTCCTCTATGACATCCAAAGGCATTATTTATATGATCAGGAATGTAGGTCATGTGTCTGACTAGAGCAATCACATCCATAACAGCCAGGGACTGGAAAGGGCTTTGGACCAGGCACTGAATGAACCACGGGAGCTTATGCTGAGCATGTCAGCTGGGATTGTCCTGGATGTGTAAGTGTTGCTAGGGAAGGATTGGGATACTGGTTAGTGCAGTTTAGGGATGTTTGACTTGTTTTGTGTCAGCCATTGGCCACTCAGATTTACAAATGGCTAAAAATCCACGAGCCATCTGTTGCCAGGAAGGAGGGACATGGCATTTCAAAGCATTTCAATGAGTTTTCTGGAACAGAACTTGGGGGAGGTGGGTGGGAAGGAGAGCAGAAGAGAAGTCAACCTGATGGGCTTAGACAGGAAGTGTTTGCACAGTTTTTTCATTTTAAATGTGTGTCTAGACATGGGCAGAAATCCAGTCTTGCTGAATATGCCCTTTGGGGGAGCTGGAGCAAGGGAGGAGAAGGAAGTACACAGAAAATACAGGAAGGTGGAGTTTCCTCCCTGCATTTAAAAAAAGCCACAGGACTCATGGTTGAGCTAACTTACCAGAGCAGAGGAAATGACCTCACCCAGCTGCACAGGTGGGAAGAAACTTGGGATCTTTCAGAAGGGGATGAACCAAATCATTATTTGCCCTGTTGATGCTGACCTGGAACAGAGACTAGACAGAGTAAAAGGAATAAAATTTGTATTTTTTGAAAGAAAACTCCTTGGGCAGTGCAAGAGCCTGGCTGGGGCTACACCCAAATCAAATCCCAGGTGGATCCTGGGCACCAGTTTTACACTTTTATCAGTTTTGGTTCATCTCCACACTGGGGTCAATGATCCAAGCACAGCCCCAGGCTATGCAGTCTCAGCCGCTGGCTTTGCCCCTTTCCCTCAGTGCTGTTTCTGATTTTTGGGCACTGGCTTGATTCTTTAGCTGGGAAAGGACTGTCCTGTCCAATCCTGCAAGGAGAACCCACCAACACCCAATATAAACTTTCAGAGTCACACACTAAGCAGCAAAGAGTCTGAAAAATATAAAAGCTGAGACTCAAGGCATCAGGTCAGCTATCCCATTTGACACCATAATGCTGCCATTGATTAGTTGCATGTATGGATTTTGGAGTCCTATGGCTCCACACAGAGCAGGTACCAGCAGCCCAAAGCCCAACCAAATAAACACATATGGAGCAGTGCACACATGTCCTCACAGACTAAGGTCAGGGAGCATGGATAATGCCCCTGAGGTTTGAGAGATTTTTGTACAAACCTCTGTGCAGGGGAAGGACAAGACTTTGCATAACAGAAATTACCCAGTGGGGTGTGCAGCCCTCCTGGAAGTGCTCACTGCACAGTGCAACATCTGGGCTGCACACACACCTGCAGTCTGCCTGTGACCTATTTATGGTCTCACACAGCTGCACAGTTCTGCAGCCACGGTGGCAGCAGTGCTTCACCACAGAACTCACTGTAGAGATTCTGCTCTGGAAGCTGATCAATGCAGAACTAACTGCACCATCAATATTGATCAGCCTGGGAAGGCTTTGGCATTACAGCACTGCAATATCCTGTTACTTCCAGGCTGCTTTGCAGGAGCTGTGTGCATATTAATTAATGAGTGAACCTGCACGGCCTGACAGGTTCACAGAGGAGCCCAGCAGGGCACAATAAGGGCCTAAGTTAAGATGCTTCATAGGAATTTTAATTTTTCTTAGATACTAAAAAAAATATAGAGCAATATAGCTCACAGGTCAGCAGTTCCTGCCATGAGCCCAAGAGCATATTTGACAGCTTTAAAGATGTTCTGGGCTGTGCATTTGTGAAAGCCTGCTTGACCCAGGGGGCCATTAGCCAGCTCTGTAAGCAGACCAGCCACTCCCTGTGACTGAAAGTAAGTGCAGTTAGTGACCTGGACTGACCTGTCACTCTTTGACTCTCTGGTACCTTTTAATGTTGTGAAAGAATAACCCTTTTATCACTTTATAGCCAATAAATATCTCTTTGCTCGTGCTGCTGGTCAGAATGTGACTCAATGTGGCCAGCTGAGACCCACTCTTGTGCATGTGAAGGGAGCCTGAGGATAAAATAAAACTGGTTTCACCTTTTTGTGTCATTTGTTCCTTAAGAACAGAAGGAGGTATTTGTGCCTGCCATTTTCAATGCAGTCACCCTTCAGGGAAAGATGCAGCTCATCTTCAGGATTGTATTTATATTGTGGCTGCACTAAAGTAGATTAACAAGAGATTGTTACACGTGGCTTTGGAAAGATTAAGGTAGCTTTTGTGATGCTTGGTGGCTGCTTATATTTGTACAAAGAACTTTCTGAGTCTACAAGTAGCTGGACTAACACAATTTACACACCCTTGGGGTTTGGCAGATCCTCTTTATTGTGTAAACACCCACCAGGAGCTTTGTGGATCATTTCCTCCCATGTCAGTACCTAAGTGTTGCGTAATCCCCTTTTAAGCATGTAAGAAGACAAGCAGATTTTAGGCTAGATTTTTCATTATTTTAGGCTTGTCTCTTATCTAGCATATACCTCAGGAAACTTCTGTACTGAAGGTGAAGGGTGAGAGCAAGTTCAACAGAGTTAAGCCCCTTATCTTGTCACCATGTGGCCCTGGTGCTGGATGAAACTGCTTACAGCTGGAGTTCAGAGCATCTGGGAAGAGCCAGGTTGAAAAAGCTGCTCTAGACAGGTCCTGAGCCTCTTGTGCCAGCCCATGGAACAAGATGCTGGGTCCTCACTGAGCCTAAGGTTGTTTGCACCACAGGTGATGATGAGGAAGTTGGACATCAGTCAGTGAAGGCTTGAACAGTGTAGATAATTTGGGGATAGATGTGGGAATGTATGGAAGGCTTTGAGTCCTAGTATATAGAGCTGATTAGATTTGTAATTGCACAGCACATCACAGCTAAGAGACTTCAGGCAAGATTCTTTTAAACACCTACAGAAGGAAGTTCTTCAGGGTAAGGAGTGATTCATGCTTCCCTTGATGGGGGCTAGGATACACTATGGGCTTAGTTATGATATTTTCAGTCTAGCTTCCCCCTGAACCACACACATTGCTCCCACTGAAGCTGCACTAAGTAGAATTTGAGACACAGAAAAGCTGAAGTATTTATCTAACAGGAAAACTATTGAGGGATTAAAAGTCTGGGATGGCTGTGATTGATGTGTTTTAACAATTACTTCATCTTGTCAACCTTCATATCATTCCTGTAATTCATGGGCAAGGACTTTCTAATCTCCTCAGTGCAGCTCAGGTGGTGCCAAGACCCTTGAGGTGCCCATAAAATATTGCCAAAGGAGCTGGAATGGGGCTGCCAGGGGCAGCTCTGAAGTTACCCCATCTCAGTGCTCAGCCTCAAACCACAGGTAATGCCCTGGCACTGCTGAGCTCCCAGGGAGCCCCGCAGGGTCTCACATTTGGGGGGGTCAGGTGTGACGCCTGCTGGGGTGGCATGTTGCTGATATTGTCACTCTTCACCCAACACTGTGCCCATAGGTGTGCCCAACACTCCATTTCTGAGCCTGTTGCCATGGTGTGCCTGCAGGATAACATTCCCCACCTGGCAGCATAAATGGGATTATCTCTTTAGGATTCCTGCTTCCCACCATAATGAAGGAACAAGGGAGGTGAGGAGTGGGAGTGACAGAGTCTTAGGGCTGCTCTATTTGGTATGAAGGCCAGTTTAGTATTTCTGACCCTCTGTCAAGGTTTTAAAATCTAGTTTTCAAGCCTAGCATGTCTGCTCTGTAATATGCTTCAGGCACCAGTTCCTAAATGTGGATGAGTCACTTGCTGTATTTTTGCAGACAACAGTGACACAGCTCTGGGCACCACTGGCAGGCAAACATTTTTAAAATTTTCAAGCTGTGTGGTGTTCTGAGAGATGTTTACTTCACCACATCTCTGTCATCTTTTGATGTTAATACCTGTGTCAGAGTGATTTCATGGAGGCTGTCCTGGGATGTGAAAGGGAATCCATGGTGCAGTGTAAGATCTGCTCTTCTCACTGTATGGCACAGAGAATTCTGTGGCACTTCATGCTGAAGGATTTCATTCATTAGTTCTCTAAGCCAGCCTAAGGCACCTGAACTACAAATATTCTAGAAGGAGGTGCCTAATGTCACCAGAGTAGAATCACTTTGAAAAATCAGATTTTCATGATGCATAAGAAATATTATCACTGATAGTGGGTATTGAAATATTCTGTACAACATAACCATGTCCCAGATTTTTATATACAGAATCATAGGGTGGTTTGGGTTGGAAGGGGCCTTAAGTATGATCCAGTTCCACCCCTCTGTTGTGGGCAGGGACACATTCCACTAGACCAGATTGCTCCAAATCCCTTCCAGCCTGTGCCAGGCTCACAGGGAAAAATGTTTTCCTGACATATCATCTAAACTGACAATCTCTTAGTTTGAAGCCATTTTCCTTGTCCTGTGACTCCAGGCCCATGTAAATTGTGTCTCTCCATCTTTCTTGTCAGTCCCTTCATCTCCCTCCTGCAAGGCCACCCTGAGGTCACCCCAAAGCTTCTCCTGTCCTGGTGAACAATCCCAGCTCTCCCAGCCTTTCCTCCCAGCAGAGCTGCTCCATCCTCTGCCCATCCTGGAGCCTCCTCTGGCCTGGCTGCAGCAGCTCCAGCTCCTCCCTGTGCTGGGGCAGCTCTGCAGGTGGGCTCTCACCTGAGCACAGGGACAGAATCCCCTCCCTTGATGGCCACACTCTGGGATGAGCCCAGGACAGGGTTATTTTTCTCTGTAAATGCTTGGATACAAACCCCCCACCCTGCAAATGCAGAGTGGTGACACTGGACCCTCCAGGGATCCCTTTAGGGATCCCCAGAGAGGAGAATGAACCCAGGAGAGAGCACAGCATCCCCATACCCAGAGCTAATGGAAAATTAATGTATATGCTATCAATATTGATTCCATAGCATGCTGCACAAGGTCAGTTCAATGTGATAAAGCATTTATTCTGTCAGAGCTGTGCTGTGCATTCTGTCTGTGCAGTTTTGGTGCAGCCAAGCCAGCCACTCAGGCATGTGTGAGCCTAATTATGATTCCAGCCACCCCATGAAGCCCTTCACATCCAGGATTTATTATTGCTGGGCTTGGAGCCCTCAGTTCTACTTTCCAGAGTATCTATTTGCTTCATGCAGATCCAGCTTTGTGTGATATCAAAACATTGCCCAGCTGTTCACTCTTTTCTCCTCCAGAGACTTGTAAAGGAAGAAAGCAAAGGACTTCAGGATACACTCACCTACCAAAGCCAAACTTTTGATTCAAGTGATATTTCTGCATATTTACAGGAGCCATAGAACACAGGACTCTTGGCACTGCCTTAAAAAAGTGTTGAGGAACAGTCAGAAATTTCTAAGCAATCAAATCACAGCAAAACTGAGGAACCTGCTCATTTTTTAGGTCTCAAATGAGGAAATGGCTCAGCTCCTTCCTTAATATTTGTCTTACACAAAATCCACAAAACTGCTGCTAGGGGAGAACTGGATTTGGAAGGAAAATTGTACCTGGTTTATTTTACCCAGTTGTTGACACAAGCAGGATGAATGTGTGAAGTAGAAGCAAAAATTATTCTAAAAGGTATCAAAACTACCTGCAATTAATTTCATTGCTGATCTTCATATATGAAATTTGGGAAATGTATTTTGGGTTCTATGTTCTTTCCCTGTGGTGAGATTGGAAAACTTTTAATGATGTGCAATGACCCACAGACTGAGCAGAAAGAAACTGCACAAGACTAAGTCTTAGAAGCCTAATGTAAAATGAGAAGTTTTTTTAATGACAGGATGTAATTAATATACAACATAGCTCAGGTTTATTGTTATAAAAGCCCAATAGTTTTCATCACTGATCTTGTATGCATAGAACCAGACTTTCAAAGACAATATGCTCACAGAAAGTATATATGGATTCTGAAAGACATAAATTACTTGAGTGGTAAAAGGCCCCAAAACTGTAATTTTCTTGTTAGCAAACTCTGCAGTGTATTTTGTAGTGCTCATTTCCTTGTTAGCAGGAGGATAAAAGATTTTTTTTTTCTTAATTTGTGGTGCTATTGGCCACCACTGGTTCTCAATTTCCATTGTTGTGTGGTGTTAAAACAGTAACCCCTAATCTGTGGTGGAATGTGCAGGTTCTGCCCCCACCCACCCCTGGTCCTCCAAACAAAATTCCTGCTGAGGGTTTCTCCTCCTCCTGGACACCCAAAATCAAGGATGTCAATGGTATCATTTGTATATTGGTTATCAAACAGTCAAATCTCACTGTGGATATCTGAGCATTCCAGTTGTCCCAGAGGGTCCAAATAAGGAAAAATCTTTATAAAATCTGGTAAGGTGCCTGATTCAGTCTTCTGAAAACACAGTGAGTGTGTGGGATGTAGGAACTCCTAGTGCAAGCCAGCCTCCTTTCAAACAATTCCAGCAGGAGCTCCTCCTCTCCTCTGAGAGTTTTTTCTCTGTTCTATCAGCTCTCCATACAGGAATGATCATCATCATTGATAATCATGCTGGAATGATTATCTTCAGATTATGTTTTGTCTCCCAAGGCATGCAAGCACACAGTCTAAGCACCTGCAGCAAAGGCAGCATTGGTAAATGTAATTTTGTGTTTAAACCAGCAAACTGGAGACATTCTGCAGCTCTTGGTTCATTCTAATAAATGCAAGCCTTGGAAAACCATCTGTGTATGGCCACTGATGAAAAATGAATGAATCAGACTGGCTTGCATAGGAGAAAATGCAAGCATTTGAAAGAAAAACCAATATTCAATTAAAATATAAAAATAATCAAGTGTAGAAGATTCCTGTAAGAATCAAATCTTTGTACGAATTTTTGCCAGAGGCTTTGAGAGAGCTATTTTATGATGAACAACAGTATTTTGCTATGTGTTTAAGCTACCACTGTAACTACACTTGATGAACGTTTTGGGAGCTGTTGGATTAGTCATCAAATAAAAAAAACAACCCATACTTGCATAGCACATTTGCATAAAAGAACAGTTCCCTCCCCAAAGCTTTTTTCCTCGTGTGTAGCCTTTAAAAGTGAATCAAGGATTCTCTTTCTTGAGTAGCACCTTTTTATTGCCAGTAAAACAAGACTGGTAACAAAAGAAAACTCTAAATAGACCACATGAGGCCATTGGTGGTTCATGCTTTGAGATATGAAGTCTTTTATTAGAGCTTTGCTGTGATGTTTTAAGACTTGCTGCAGGTTCTTAAAAATGAATAGGAATTGTTCTATTCTGAACTGTCAGCAGTTTGGAAACTTAAAACATCCAGGAGATGTCTCAAGAAATCCAGTTGTTCCCTTTGATCCTAGATTAAAGGGCCTTTAGAAATTTCAGAGCTATGTAGTTTCTTACACAGTTCCAATTAACACGACACTTGAGCTTTATTCTGTGAATGTACAATAATGTAGAAAACTCCTTGGAATTCCCTCATCAGCTATATTCTGTTTAAAAATACATGTATTGGTTTTATATCAACATCCTCAGCCACATTCAGTACTCCATTTATACCCTCAGGTTTAGTAATTCACAGAACTTCAGCTTCACAGATTCTTACCAATAAATCCCAAAATGCATGCATGGCTTGGTTTAAGAAAGATATTTTACTTGTGTTTCATACACAAAAGAAAACTGATAATCAACAGTGGCTTAAAAAATTAACACTACTCCACTTTTTCACAAGTGTACAAAAAAGAAATAATGAATTTACATTCAACGGTAAAGCTTAAAGTCCACTCTAATAATAGTTGCATTGACATTCACATACACAAGCACAGAATAAATATTTCAGGATTCTTATAAGAGCATACAGCATACATACAGTACTTGAATTTTACATAAGGAGTGTTAGTAGGATCAGAAATTCATAATCTCATAGAAAAGTAAAACTAAAATCAGAAAAGGTCGTGTGGGAGGTAACACCAAGGTACTGCACAGAGCTAGCAGGTTAGTAAATCCATTTGTGTGAGGAGTTTGCTTCTGCTTCTTCATATTTAGGACAGTTTGTTTGCAAAGGTGTATTCAAAGTGCAGAATAATGCAAAATAAAAGAGAAGATATTCTTGTATTTATCAATACATGCAAGAGGCAGCCCCCAAGTCACCCGACAGAATAAAGCTGTTATTGGCAAGTGGCCGATATAATACAGATGTTTCAGGCAATTTTTCTAAAGCACTTTAATAGCAGCAATTGTAATTTATAATGGCTCTAGATTGACTTCTGTTTGGGTTAAAGGGCATCATATTTCTTTAACATTTACAGCTATATTTCTTTATAAATAAATATCTCAAATAACAAATAGCATAGTTAATGTTACTTTTTTTCTCTCTTTTGCATAAGTGTCGTGGAAAAACTCTGACCTTTTCAGAGACATAATGTGCAAAATAATGTGGAAATAGGGACACACAGCATCACAGTTACATTCCTGGGATGTCAGCCCAGCCCTCTTACTCTCTGAGGGCTAGCCTTACCAGGGTAATGCAGGGCTTTAAGGGACAATTTTTCCAATGGCTTGCTTGGTAAAAAGATATAATTGATGGTGTCTTAAAGAGCTGTAAATGTGAGGTTTCATTTGAAGCAGTGTGTACAATACGTCATGTATAGGAGTCAGTATTTCCACACAGTGACTTCTCAGGATTTGACAAGTCTGCTCAATCTCCTTTCAGATATTTTCTCCCCAGCCTGAACATCTTTGAACATTTGTGTTCATCAGGTGTTTCATCTGTTGCATATTTACCAGCTCTTCTTGCATTTTATAATCTGATCTCATATCACCTAGCTGACATCTGCACACAAAAATTTCCAATCAGATAGAGGGTGCACAACATTAACATTAAACTTTTAAACCTGTCCTGTAAGTGTCATCAAGACAGGAGCACAGGAACCACAGTGCAGAGTCCAACCTCTCACTGGCTGTACTGTGAAGATTCTCCTTTTCGGCGTAGGAGAAAGGAAACTTGTGTCTGCTTTTTAGATTCTGAAAACAAGCCAGAGTGGAGAAAAAGAGTTAACACCAGACTTAATAAAGCTTTTAAGACAAAACCTGTTAAGCAATTTAGACAGACACTGAATTTCCTGCTGATTTTCTCAAGTCTGTACATACAGGAAATTTGTTAACAGTAGGAAGAAGTTGGGATTTGCTACATAGGAGAAATCTGCCATTATTACAAAAACTGGCTAAGAGGGTTTTCTCAGTATAACTCCCTCACTGGTCACTGTTCTCAGTGGTGCTGTTGCCCTTTTCCTTTTTCTCCTGAGTCTTGTTTCCCTTCTTCTTTTTCTTCTTTTTCTTGGTCTCTTCTTTCTTGCCAAAGGTTATGAAGTCACTTTTGTCAATTTGGCTGTTTGGTGGCTCCTGCCGGATGGAGATGATTGCAGGAGATCCTGGGATAATGAATTTGTCTGGCAACTCACCAGGACCACCTTGTTTGGAATTGCCGGGTCCAAATTTAAAGGTCCAGCTGTTGCTGTTCACACCAGCTCCCACTGGGGGGGACACCTCTCCTGCCTCAGGTTCTGAAAAAGTCAAAACAGCAAGAAAAGCTTAAAGCATCTTTAAACACAGGCACTCAGGGAGCAGCAGCTTTCTGTTTGGAAGCTCTGGCTTCAGCCTACAGTGACTCTCACTTGCCTGGCTGCTCATCTGGGGGTTACCCACTGGTTCTTGTCCAGCCTGCTCAGGGTTTGCATGCACTGACACACTCCACGTGCTGTTGGGTGCAACAGGCTCTGGATCCCATCTGGTTCTTTTGGATTTGAAGTGTTTGGAGTAAGAGATCCCTGTGATGCAGCCCACTGTAGTGTTTTATAGCATGGAACGCAAGCACGTGCATTGCATGGCAAAAGGGTGTTTGAGGGTGCTGGGGCTTTTGGGCCAGGGCAGGGGTGACAGCCTTGGCATTATGCACATCCAGGTGGGTATTTTAGCAAACCATTCTGGGATGGGTGAGTCCAGGAATCCTCATGCAGGGAAAGAAGGGAGAGTGTCAAGAGGGTGGAATGGAGCCAGGCTCTGCTTGGTTGGTGCCGAGCAACAGGACAAGAGGTAACAGGAATGGATGCCCAGAAAGTTCCAACTGAACAGGAGGAAGAACATATTTCCTGTGCAGTGACCAAGCACTGAAGAGATTGCCCAGAGAGGTTGTGAGGTTCCCCTCACTGGAGATGTTCCAGAACCATCTGGATGCAATCCTGTGCTGTGTGCTCTGACAGAACAGGGAGGCTGGACCAGATGAGCTGCCATGGTCCCTTCCAAGCTGACCCATTGTGAGATTCTGAGCTGGTGCATCCCAGAGAGGAACCTGAGGGCACCCAGCTAGGGGGTTTATATGTAGGTATGGATGCAATGTGGCTGAGCAGCAGACACAGCCCCAGAGCAAAACCAGGGCAGAAATACTGCAGGACTGCTTCCATCAGGGTGCACAATCTGGTCTCAGAAATATTCATGGTCTTCACAGAATCACAGAATATCCTGATATTCTCTCTAGATCACAGTATTTTATACAGGCAAATGTAAAGTGAAGTCCTAGCCCCAGTTTTAGGCTTATGGGATGAAGCAAGTTTTAATTTTATTTCCATTATTTTGATTAGATTGAGTTAATCAGATTGAAATGTATGTTGCACTGACAAGGACAATTTTCTAGCATAATAAAATGCAACAGAATTAGGTTTTCCTATGAGAGAAAGCCTTAAGATTTCGCTGTTTCCTTTTATACTTTGAACATTTGTTGTAATTTACATAACTCTCAGTTTTGAATAGAACAGTGTATCTATTTTAATGTATCATGCTAAGTGTTTAAACAACTGTGATCAGGGGAAAGCTGAATGTTTCTGCACTGATGCTAAATCCCTCAAATCAGAGGAAAACTTTCTTATCTTCACCCTAAAAGTGCAGTAACAAAACATGGGACACTCACCCTTGTAATGCTCCTAGGCACACACAAATCCTCCCAATACCACACAAACAATTCTGATATCACTGATCTGATTAAACCTTAGCATTGTCTATCAGAGCTGTCCAGCTGAAGAGAGAGGCAAAGATATTTGGGATAGAGAAGGAGGTGGAAACTGTGATGGAAAACCATTTCAGAGGGATTCCATGTCCCTTGGAAGAGGAGGACACTGGATGGGGGAGAAGAAACTGAGAAGTCTGAGGTCTCCTGCTGGTTAAAGAGGACAGGAAAGCAAAGCAAACAATCCAGAGGGGGATCCCCAGTGTCTTGTAAGGAAACTTCTGGTACTGGCTGCTCTGTACCCCTGCAGCCATCATGAAGATTGCTGTATTAACTGCAGCAGCTCCTGTAATTCCTATTCTTTAATGATTCTTCATCTTCTGCTGTTTGTACCATTTTCTGCTTTATGGAATAAATGGTCTGTGGTGCATGCAGACATAAGCCTCTCCTTTTAGGTTCAATATATTGAAACAATATATTTTGCTGCTTGACAACCCTGGCAGCAAAACTATCAAGGCTGGGAAGCACGATTCCTTTTTTGAGCTTTCATGCAGTGATGCAGCAGGTCCATGTTACAAAGCCCAAGAAATGTGTCCACAAAACTCATCAGAACCATCTCTGAACCCATCAATGTGAGAGGTTTGGTACTTCAAATTTTTGGCACCTCTGAACCTCCATGGCACATGGACATGACATGACTGCTTTTAAAATGTGATATTTAATCAAGAACTAGAAGACACTGTACACTTCTTTTCCCCCTAAGATTTTCAATGATGAAGAAGCTTTGATTTTATGTTCTTTCCAGGAGCTGCTGATGTTGTTTTAGTGACCTTAACCTCTTGAGTCTCAAATAGCTTTTCTGAAGTTATTATTAATGTAAAAGTTCCTCTATTTTATCAGTTGTAGCTTTTCTGTGCATTTTCTATGGTCTTTAGTATCAGCTTGAGATTTTTTACATGTCTTCTGTAAGTAACAACAATGTCCTAGAAAGTCCTTTTATAATAAATGCATTAATATGAACCAGCTTTCATTTCTATGTAATAAATTATTTTGTTCAGGTACCTTTTATATCACATTTGTTTTTCTGAGATGATAAATTACAAAGGTGGAAAATGTGTGTCTTGGCCTTTTTCCAAATTATTAATCAATTGTCTTTCTGCTGCAATACAAAAATGTGAACTTTCATATTGCACATTATAAATTAAGCCCTATTTAACAAATAAATCCTCTCTTTCTCCCAATAAGCCCATACAATATGCATTCCAAACACTGGCCCAGACCCAAAATGTATTCCAAACATTGGTTCTTTTTCTGTTCCTGGCAGGAAAAAGACAGCTGAAGGTGACCTCAAATCATGTTTGACCCACCCTTGCTCTGGCTGGGGACAGCCCTGTAGCAGAGAATAAAAGAATAATTACTTTGAAGAGTACAGGGTGAAAACACCCTGTGGGCTGCAGGGCCACACAGCCCAGCTGGGAGTGCAGTGCATGGCTGTGCCTTTTTGATGTCAGCACAGAAACACAACATGACAGAATGGCCTGAGATGGAAGGGACCCCAAATACCATCCAGCTCCAGCCCCCTGCTATGGGCAGGGACCCCTCCCACTAGAGCAGGTGCCTCCAAGTCCCATCCAACCTGCCAGGGATGGGGCAGCCACAGCTTCTCTGGGAAACCTGTGCCAGGGCCTCATCACTTAATTTATATTCTTCCTAATATCTAACCTAACCCTACTCTCTGTGGATTTGAAACCATTCCCCTTGTCCTGTCACCCCAGGCCCTTCTAAATAGTCTCCCTCCATCTTTCTTGTGCACTCCCTTCAGGAACTGCAAGAGGCAGTTAAGTCACCCTGAAGCTTCTCCTCTCCAGGCTGAGCAATCCCAAATCTCTCAGCCTTTCCTGGAGGAGTGCTCCAGTCCTCTGATCATCTTCTTGGGCTGAACACAGGACATGGGACAATGGCAGTGACTTCATGTTATTCATGTTACCACACAAATACAGTAATGTGTAAGAATCCAGGGTATCCCTGAGGTAAAGAATTTCCTGCATGAAATCTCTTGCCAGACTAATGGGGTGCAAATGCACATCTGCACTACTGAAATCTACTTCAGAGCAGGAAAAGGACCTTTTAATCTGGTCTGACTTGGCAAATCAACTCACCAGATGAAATCAGTAACATCTGTCCAGAAAACAACAAAGCCATCACACCTAGCCTGGAATCAGGATTCTGTCAGGCTGGGGGGGTTTGCTTGCACTTATGTCTGGTTTTATCCCAGCCCCTGAATATGTTTGTTGTCCATAAAACCCAAGCATTTTAATACTCCTTAATACTCACTAAGCCAAAGGAAACTAATTATCCTTACTGCTGTGTGGAGAGCTTGCATACAAAAAGAGACAGAGAGAATCTAATGAGTTAATAGCCATCATTTCCTGCAAGTGGGGCTTCTCCAGTCCTCAGGAAATTTCTCTTCTGCATGATTTACCTGAAAACATGTGTGTTTATCTGTATTGGCAGCCTGGAAGGTCACAGTTCAGCTGTACTAACAAAGTTGTATGTTTAGGCATTTCAGATCAAGGATAAATGTCATTTACTACCTAGTTTCCAAGGCTTCCTTAAACATAATTTCTGTTTCTTATCAGCAAGGATTCAACAACAAAAGCTTTCCACTTATGTGTCATTTTACATTTAAAGGGATTAGTTGTACTTCTCTTGCATATTTTCTTCATCTTTAATTGAATGCTTCAAATTTGTTTATTAAACTTAGAGGAAAATCTAAATAAAACATATCCCTTGGTTATATTTATAACACTTAATTTAAAACATTACACTTCTTTTCTTCCTGCAGCTAGAGGGGAGGGGTTGCCAGAGTTCACACATAAAAGCCCAGAGTCTGGTCATTTCCTGGGGTAATTTATGGGATTACTTTGGACCTTTTCTTTTATTCTCAAGGATTACTTCAGACTTCATGTTCAATGACCAAATAATTAAATTTTTAAATGCTTGCATGCAGCAGAACTCGAAATCTAGGCTGCACCTGCAGGTCCTGATGCTTCTTTGCCTGTGTGTCTGCAAGCTAAAACAGGAGATGAACTTTTCACCCCATCCCTTTCCTACTCTCACTGAAATACAAATGTCTCAGTAGACTTTAAATGGAACCCAGAGAGCAGAGACTCTGCAGTTGAGTAGGTCACATATTTAGCTGGCATGAAAGGACTTCTAAGCTGTCTTTCAAAATATTTCTTTTCCCATCCCATGACTGCTGTCTGCACAGGCAGACTTACACAGAAAAAACCTCCATATCCTCAAATCACCTAGCTGAAAGCTGCAGGGAATAGGGTATGGTGCAGAGCTAATGTTTTTTTCTCTTCCAGAAGCATTTAATGGTCATGTATTGTAGCCCTCTACCTCTCACAGGACTCGAAAAACATGAAAAACCCGGTCAACAGGCACTGGTTCAACAAGCCCTAATTGCTCTGAAGCACCTGATTTCCTACACAATGTCAGATACAGAGGGTCAGGTCTGCCTGGAGAAGCTGTGGCTGCCCTGTACCTTGGAACTGCCCAAGGCCAGGTTGGATGAGGCTTGGAGCAGCCTGGGATGGTGGAAGCTGTCCCTGCCCATGGCAGGGGATTGAAACTGGATGAGCTTTAAGGTCTCTTTCAACCCAAACATACACCTACAAGGAACCAGGTTCCTAAAATACAATCTGAAATAACTGTAGGTACATACATTTCTTTTTCTTAAAGAGTTAAACACCCCTTTGTTAAATCCAGCCACCAGGAATTCAGGCATCCAATCTACCATATCCCATTTAATTCATGCTATGGTCTAGAAACAGACAGGCACCCTCAGAAAGACAGTTCAAGCCTGGTTTAAACGCTGGTTTAAGAGGTATTGAATTGGAGACCTTATCACTCTGTTTGGAGACTTTTTTTGCTGTCCATAACTCCCTGACAGGAGGTTGTAGCCAGGCTGGGATCAGCCTCTTCTCTCTGGCAGGACAAGAGGACATAGCCTCAAGCTGCACCAGGAGAGATTCAGGTTGGACATCAGGAAGAATTTCTTCACAGAAAGGCATGTCAAGGATTGGGAGGAGCTGTTCAGAGAGGTGGTGGAGTCACCATTCCTGGTGGTGTTCAGGAAATGACTGGACATGGCACTCAGTGCTCTGGGCTGGTTGATCAGTCCAAGATTGGACTTGATGATCTTGGAGGTGCTTTCCAACCAAAATGATTCTGTTAAAAAAAAAAATCCAAATTGTCTTTGTTCCTCTTGTCTCTGCTGGAGGCAGCCAACTTTTGGGTAGTTAATGAGAAAGGAGCTGAATCTACCCTCAGGATCCAGATAAGCAGCACCATGGCTCAGCTGGGTGTTGTACTGGTGACCATGCCAGAGTATTTTGGAAAAAAGGAAGTTTAAAACTGATCTCTTTAACTGTGGCAGCCACAAAAAAATCCTGTGCAACTGTTTGCAACTTCCTCAGCCCTAATCCTGTCAGGGATTTTCATTTAGGTAGCCATTGGCCTCTTCTGTCCAAAAATGCCTGAGAGAGCACAGCCATGTTCTTAAGGTTGCCCCATTTCCACCCCTTAAAAAGCCACATTTTAGTTGTGACAGCAATGACACCAGCACCAGAACCTCTGGTGCACAACTCTCAAGTGCAGGTCTGTCACTGAGATTTAAGGTGCTGTCTTTTCAGATGTGGAATTTGCAAGTGCACTCCATTGAAGGGTTGGCTTCCATCAGCTTGTAAAACCATCTAAGCTGAAAGGTAATGCTGAGTGATGGATACAAACAGCCTGAAATTGAGATGTCTCCTGAATTTGGGGCAAAATGTCTGCTGGCAAAACAGATCACTCAGCCCAGGAATCAATATCCCATCAGGTCTGGGCTATCCCATCAGGCCTGCAGTTTCTATCTCAGTGACATTTTTCTCGCTTTTGGGGAGGCCACATGGCTTTTCCCTGACCCTCTGTGGCCCCACAGCTCCAATCTGCTGTTTGCTGAGAACAGGTGGTGCTCACTTTCCACAACGAGGGCTGCCCACAGATTCTGAGTGTCAGGAGCATCTTCTCTACCTCCTATGGCTCTGCTGCTTTCTTGAAGTGCCTTTGTCAGAAGAGGGCTAACTCATGTTAGAACAGATGTGTCCCTGCTCAAGGGGGACAAGAGGAAAGCATTTCTGTGCAGCTCTGTCTCCCTGCAGAGACATCTTGGACTGTGTGACATGCTCAGCCAAGACAGCAGCTTGTTTTCACTCTGTTCCACCCCTCCCCACTCCCCACTTTGTTCCTGTCTTTAAAAATTTGGTAGCTCGTGGAATAAGAAAAAAATTTAGATAAAAGCTTTCAATCAAAACTTCTATTAATATTAAATTTAAAGGAAATAGTTTTCAACGTTCTTTTTCTAGACAGCAGAGCATGAGGGCTAAAGCCACTGCAAGATTTGGAATATCCCATCACTAATCACAGCCCCTTCTGTCCGCAGGTCAAAGTAGCAAAACACATTAATTAAATGAATTTGTTTAAACCTGAGATCAGGCAATAAGCAGGAAGCAAATTGCAGGGAAAGCTAGTCATTAACCTGATTTCTCTCCTCCCTGCCTCCTCCACTGACGCTGTACTGACTGCAGCTTCTGCCTCTGGCAGGCTTAATGAATATTCACCATGATAAAGAGTCAGAAACAGCACATCCCCTGCAAGCAGCGTGCACTGAAAAACCCTCTCCGTGTCATTTGGAGGATCTCTGCGGACATTCTGCCTCCACTGATCATCCCTAAGCCTTTTTGGGATTAAAAAGCTCGTTTAATCTTTCTCTTTTTTACTGAAAACCGAAACAAATCAAAAATTCAAACCCACAAAAAAAAAAAAAAAAAGAAAGCGAAAAAAATATCCATCATCAGCATGATAAAATGACAGAAATAGAACTGAAAGACAGAAAAACTATTCAATCAGAACAAATCTGAAGCAGTTTAACTCTCACTTTGCCAAAGAACCCCAGCATCTCTAATGACTTGGTCAAATTAAACAAAAACCCAAATAATTCTCACTCTCAGATCCCATCTCTTTGACCTGTTCTGCACTAATGAATGAGGAGGAGTGAACAAAATGGAAACTTGTCCCCACCAGGAGCTTGTAGCTTTAATCCAGTGCTTGGGTTTAGAGTCAGAACCATTAAACAGGGTAATTATAGCACACATGTTGTGGCAGATTTGTAACCCCCCACTGCTCCAACATCCAGGCACAAAGCAGGGGGGTCACTTCCAGCTCACTCTCAGGTTACTGTCCACGCTGACACAGACAATTAATTTAACTAGAGATTATTTGCCTCATTATAAAAAACCAATCTTAGGTGGCTGTGTATTAAAGGAATTGCCTCAGCCATCAAATAGCTCTGCCAGTATATTCTGAGAGATGTGGAAGCATCATTTGATTTGCTTGCTGCCACAGCCTGCTGTGGGCAGAGCACAGCCCAGGGTGAATGGATTCTCACAGCTGCTGAAGGAGCAAACAGAGCACAGGGTCTGCAGCTCCTCTCACTCCTCTTTGGCTAAAAGATGCTTTTCTTCCCATAAAAATATGGGCTTTTTCAGGTAATATCCTTTTAATGCCCAGCCTTGCTCCCACAGGTTGAATTTTAATTCTTTCCCCCCAAAACTGAGGGTTAATCTGCTGCATCCCTGAGACTGCATGTGCACACATGCAGGATGCTCCTCATCATCATTTCAGCTCTAATCAAATGCTGGACCTCAGGGGATGCACACTGAATGTTTGTGTGGCATAAAGAGGTGATTAGAGAGACATGAAAAAAAATATTTTTTGGAGATATTTCCCTATGTCTGCAGGCTCACAGTGTCTGTTATGAGTTCATAGCTGAAAACAGACATTCCCTACAAAAAAAACCAAAAATCCAAACCAAACTGAACAACCAAAAAAACCCCCCAAATTATTTTAATCTTAAAAATGTGTTTTTAATGCAGTGCGGGCAGTTAGAGCACCAGCCATTCTGCTCTTGTTTTAATGCAAAGAGTAAAGAGCAGTGAATAGTGCAGGAAAATTGAAACTGGAGCTGTGGGACTGCCCTGCCCTTCAGTAGCTGGGAAGGGAGTGGGCAGTGGCTGAGAACAATGTTCCCCTGAAGAGCTGGGGTGGGTTGGTCTCGGTACCACAAAGGAAAAGCTTTTCTTTGCTTTCATGTCAAAGCAGGTGCTATGAAGCCCAAATGCCCCAATTAAATGTCCTTAAATGCACTGAATTGATTGACTAGAGCAGCAAGCAGCTACACAGAGCTCTGCTGAAGGCTCATTTTAGGTGTGCTTGGTAACACATCCCAAAAAGGTAGACTTGGAGTCAGATCTTTAAAAAATTTTGAGCTTTGTAGCTCACATCTTTTGTATGTGACCAGGAGGGGAGATGGCACTCTAACCATTTTCAGGAGGCTGTTGCTGTGGGTGGGGTTTGTCTCTGTTATATAAGGACATGAAATATTGCAAAGAGAGCAAAAGTCACTGCAGAAGACAAAGCCCTGAATGTCAGAAGGACAGAACAGCTGTGAGCTGCTTAGTCTATATTATGGAAAGGCAATTCTGGTTACTGTCCGCTGTCAAATTTAAATACAAAAATAATTTTATTCTAACACAAAAGCCCTTTTATGTGAGAGACAACAGGCTCCCTGAGCATCATAAATCCTGCTGTGAAGGTGAAAAGGAGGAAGCATTTCCTGGCTGCTGCTGGAGCCTGTAACAGTGCCCTGCAGCCAGCCACCCCCTCCTCCCCTTGCTCTCTGCTGGATGAGCTTGAACTGAAGCCAAAGCACAGAATGTGTTCTTTCCAGGCATCTCCTGCCACTGGAGGCCACTCTGCTTCCAGGGGTGATGCAGGATCCCCATGGATCTCTGTCTGCAGCCACCCATCTCAAAGCCTGGCTGTGACTGACCCTCAAAAGGGGAAAATTTTCTTAAAGGGAAGGGAGGATTAAATGTTCTAATACTGGATTTCTATTTATGAGGGCCTGGAGCAGCAGGACAAGGGAACAGCTTCAGAGAATAGGTTTAGATTAGATATTAGAAGCAAATCCTTTCCAGTGAAGGTGGGGAGGCCCTGGCAGGTGCCCAGAGCTGCCCCTGGATCCTGGCAGTGCCCAAGGCCAGGCTGGATGGAGCTCTGAACATCCTGGGACAGTGGAAAATGTCTCTGTCCATGGCACAGGGGTGGAAACAAGATCTTTAAGGTTGTTTCCAACCCAGGCCATTCCATAATTTTGTCATTCTATGTTTTCCTGTTTTCTATGTTTAATTTGTGTCCATCTTGGAGAGTGAACAATGCTAAGAGAATTGAATTCAGTCCCTCCCTCCTGCTTCCCTCAACAAAACTTTATCCATTATCAGTCTCTACAGCTCTGAAAACCTTCCACAAGTACCCTGACCTGAGCACAGTCCACATGACTATTGCACAAATAGCAAAGAGTCCAGCACAAAACCCAGTGGGGTAGCAAGAGAGAATCCCCTCTGTTTAACTGAGCACAATTAATAGAAAGTCAGTAACTATGGAAACTTGAAGCATCAATTTTAGCCTTTCAAGGCAGAATCTAATTTTAACCAACTAATTGGGTGCTTGAAGAGGTAGTGAAAGAAAAAGGGCGACACATTTTTGTCAGTGCTCTTAGAGGCATCTATTTTAAACATGAATGAATGTGTGAGCCTCACCATTTAGAGAGGAGAGGAGAGTAATGGAGCAGGGACACAGGAGAAATGGTCTTAAAGATAATTTTTTCTTTCTTTCTTTGTTATCTGTATTTAGCTTACAGACTTTAACCATTCCTCCTGGGCTTTCACCCCAGTAGCCCAAACCATTGCAATCTCCAGGCCAGATAATTACAGGGTAAAGATTTCTGCTTGGATATTCTTAAAAAAAAAAAATCCCAAACTCACAAAGCTTCAGACAGTGGGAAATGCAGTTCCTTGTCTCTCAGAGGCTGGAGATAGCTCTGAACCTCAGAGCTGACACCTGTTCCTGGCTCCCTCTGGCTCTGATCTCAAACAAAGGGATAATTTTACCAGTATTTTATAGATGAAACCTGAAACTGGCCTTTTCTCTATTTATGAAGGAGAAGAAAGGGTATAATTAATTTTTAATTTAGTTTGATTTTGTTATCCCTAACTAATTTAATAATATTAAAAATCAACAATACCATACTGGTACATAAAATTAATTTAGACATGTAAAATCCTTTGGCTGACCTACTTTGACTAGTTTATCACTAAACCTCTGCAAAGTTCTCCTCCTCTGAAAGCCAATTAACTAAACACTAACCAATGTCTATTTTGATTCTTTCCAATGTGGGTCTTAGCCAGCAACCTGCCCTAAAAGACATCTGTCACTGTAATACCTTCCACAAAATGGGGCTGTAAAACTGAAGACATCAAAGGCCTCAAACAGACTCTGGCAGTGCCAGCACTTTTTCCCTTCCATGATATATATATATATGTCACATTAGCAGCTTCCTATCATCTCCTGTTAGGATCACATCCCATTATTATTCCTTTTTACTGATATGGGATGAATGGAGCTAATAATAGTCCACATCAGTTAAAAAGGAATCTTAATTAAATGTGATGAGTAAGTGCTAATACAATATGATAAGCCCCCTGGATAAGCATGCTACATAATTTTTCTCTTTTTCAGAATTCTTTAAACATTCTTCAAGAAGAAAATTGAGGTGACCTTGCAAAGACTCCCCACATCCCTTCTCCTACTGCAGAAATAGTTTTGCTCTTTTGAGTGCTTGCAAGGCCCACATTTGGAGGATTTTTTCTCAGGTTGTAGGTAAATTCATGTGTTATGATCATTGAGAGTCATCCAGGCCTTTAATTCTCTCTAAAGATTTTTATAGGTATAATTCTGCATGCAGATCTATCAAATATCAAACCCCAGCTCTGGATGGTTGTTTAAATACCATTTAAATGTGTATATGAACCTCCTAACTTGCTCAGTGCTTTATTCTACTTGGCCACACAAACTGCAATCACAAACTGCAGGTGAGGTGCTGTAAAAGCCACATAATACTGAAACAAAATAAACTTAACAAAAAGATAACTCGAGGGGGGATAACACACAGCTAGGGAATATTAAGGTATGTTTACCTAAGTAAAGCTAAAATCCAATTTGGCAGCTGCTCAAAATGGATGGCAGCACTTTGCAAAAGGCACTTTAACAGTGGCAGCTGTCCTTGTGACTTTTCTCAGACTACACTTTTTAAATACTCATCAGATGGTGCATATTAATTCTGGGAGGCTCCTTGAAGTCTAACACACAAAAAGTGGGTAGAGCTATCTCACTTGATAATATAACCATTTCAGAATAGACCACTCATAATCTCAGTGTAAGAGTTAGTAAATTATATGCTTTGTATTTCAATATTTTGATTTTACTTTTATAGCCCCAGGCATGCTTTACGCCAAGAATTGTTCCCTCAATGGAACAATTAGAAAAATGGCTCAGACTTGTCCTTCCACATAAAATGCTTTACATTATACTCAGGAACTGCTCATTTGTTAATGACCACTCTTTCAAGAAAGGCTCAAATAATTGTAGTAAAACACCAAAAACTTATTTATTGAATATTTCTGCCATTTCACTTTTCTGTAGGAAATATTAAAAATGGAAGAACTGGCTCGAAACGAACAGGAAGATCAAATCTGGAAAATTAGTTATTACACATAGATTGTAATGGATGTAAAATGGGTATCTGAGAGCAAAGAAGGGGAAATTAACTTTGTGTCCACATTATTGCTTAATGGAGGCTGACTTCAGAAAAATCCTACCCTAGTTCTATTGGAGAAAATTTCTTTTACATGTGATCCCTTTAAATAAATAGGCAGGGGAAAAAATCAAGGACAGACTGTATGTGGATTGATAGCATAGTTATTTTCCTTCCAGGAAATGTGTCATATGCTCAGGTAACTAGGACAAGCTGTCAAAGAAGAGAAACATTTAAAAGATCTTAGTGCTCATAAAGGCTAAAAGGTGATGTTATTGAATCCTCCACTTCAAAAGGAATTTTAATTTGCCATCTGGTGGAATCCACATGTAGAATATTATAAAATTATTTTAACACTGAATTAAACTTTACACTTTCATTTTCCTGTTGTAATTGTGTGTATTATATGTGTCCACATTAATATAAAACTGGGTCATTTGTTTTGAGCTTCTGCAGTTCTTGAGGTCTGACTGACTTCTAAATTTTGCACTAATATTTCAGAGTCTAGTTTCCCAGCATCTTTTTCAGTCCCAGCACTACCAGGTCACATCATGGAGGAAAGAGCTTCTTATATTTTCAACTCAGCTGAGTGGGTGCTGTCATGTTGGAGCCCTGAAGCCTGGGATTTTTGAGTTTTCTGTGCTTTCTGGCACTGACCCCCTGGAGAACACTGCTTTTGACTTGAGACCTTGGAAAAGGCTTCCAAATTTGAGTGATGGAGGTAAAATCACGGGTGTGTAGTTAGAAGTGCATAATTTCATATGTTGAAGGGTTTGGAATTTGGGGTTTTTAGAATATAATAATATGTATGGGACAAGATGGAAGTTTTTGGATGTCACTCCATCTTCCTTTTCTTGTTCCTTCCTCTTCCTTCTTCTTCATGAATTTCAGGTAGTAATTTTTGATTAAATAGTTAGTGTTACACTGTGGGTCACAGGTGTTTGGTTATTAGGTCAAAAGTATAAATAATGTAAGTGTTAGCTCTTCATGAGACTGTTTGGTTTTAAAAAGCCTTGTTGCTAAATTCTAACTAAATTCAGCTCCACTTTGCTTGCTTTTAGCTGGTAGCTAAAAGTGTTGCAGAACTCTTTGTATTTAGATAAGATTTAATAAACAGCCAAGTCCAAATGAGAAATTCAGCTCCTTGATGTTTTTAATCTTAACTCTGACTGAAGGCAGAAAAAAATAAAGACAAGCCACTAATTAAGTACAACTAAACCTATTATACTGTCACAGAATTTCTAGGATTAAAAGGGACCTCTGGAAGAAGATCCACTTCAACTTCTTCCTCATGTTGAGCTGGAACTTGTTGTGTTTTACTTTATGGCCATTGCTCCTTGTCCTGTCACTGAGCAGCACTGAAAAGGGTCTGGCACCATCCTCTGACACCCCCTGCAGATATTTAAATGCACTGATGAGATCCCTTCTCAGTCTTATGCAGTCTCTCCTCATAAAAGGGATACTCCAGACCCTTCATCATCTTTGTGGCTTCCACTGGACCCTCTCCAGTCCTTGTCTTTCCTGGACTGTGGAGTCATGTCTCAGCTTTGGTGTATGAGTTGGCATCTCTTCACTGCAAAGTGTGAGACCAGCATGTGTCAGGAGGGGAGCACAAAGTCAAAAATGCTTCATCCTCACACTGTGCAACCTGACAGTTCCATGAAAGGGGATTTTTTTCAACTATTTCACTATGTTCCCTTACAGGAAAGGGAAGGGAAAAAGAAAAAAAGCAACTTCTGCATCCAAATTCCAGTTGGCTGGCCAGCAGCAAGAGCTGCCATTCATTAATCCTGATGTGCCCTGCCCCATTAAGCACTAGGTGTAAATGGCTGCAACCCTTCAACTGTTTCATATGCCCTCTATGATCCACAACTGCAGCACCAAACATCACTTAAATGTATTCCCTGGATGCCAGACTTGAAGAAGAAATAGCTTGGGGTAGCCAGTGGAAGCACAGACCATGACAACAAGGAGGAAAAAGCTCTATTTTTATCTCTTCTGCTGACACATGGAGCAGCACACACTTCATTCAAGCATACACACAGCTGCTCAGTGGCTGGAATTTCTGCATGGAGCAGCTTTGAGGCTGGAGGAAGTGCAGCCAAAGCAGATATTCTCTGTGCTGAGGAGAGACAGCAAAAGGATGCTTTGAAATGCTCTGGTTGATCTAATTCATTCTACTCACCAGGGAGGCTCACAATTTGATATTCAAAAACATGTGTGCATATTTCCTGAAACTAGCACGAATATTTAATACCTCTTCTTGCAAAAACAAGATAATCATGCTTGCAGATCTTCCACAAGCAGCTATGGACCATTTTTGCCTCAGCAATCATCCAATTTGCATTTCTAGTGAAACAACTCAGTGAACAGGCAAACAGATTTTTATCTCTGTGCTTGAGCAGATCTGCCAATTGCTTAAAGCTTAAAGTGTCAGTCTGCAGGCAGGGACAATACCTGGAGAGAGGACAAATATTTAGGCTCAAGAGAGAGACTCTTCACCAGGAACTGTAGTGATAGGACAAGGGGGAATGGATTCAAACTGAAACAGGGGAAATTTAAGTTACAAGAGAAATTCTTCCCTGTCAGGGTGGGGAGGCTCTGGCTCAGGTGCCCAGAGAAGCTGTGGCTGTCCCTGGATCCCTGGAAATGTCCATGGCCAGGCTGGATGGGGCTTAGAGCACCCTGGGACAGTGGAAGATGTCTCTGCCCATGGCAGGGGATGAAACAAGATGATCTTTAAAGTCCCTTCTAACCAAAACCATTCTGTGATTCTATGCTTCTACTGATATGAGCCTTTTAGTATTGGAGAGAATCAATTAACAGAAAATAATTATGATGGCATTATTGTCTTCTTTTTTGCAGGGGCCAGAGCTCTCCCTTGGCACATACAAACACAACTTAAAAACAGAAGTGAGAGGGAAAGCCAACAATATGACAACAAAACAAGAGTTTGCAACTACTGAAAATACTGTGTTAATTGCTCAGCTGCTCTCTTCAGGGCCTCAGACTTTCACCAAAATAAACCAATGGTGCTAAGTGGAGTGGCTTCTGAGGAAGCTCAGATAAACTCATTAATCCATGGACATTGTAGGAATCTTCTGTATCTGCTTCCTCCCAAAGACTCCTGTTTGTACAAATATGTCTGTAACTGCACCCAAACCTGCAGAGCTTTCTTAGGGCAAAACCCACTCTTCCCCCTCTATAAATAACTTTGGAATCTGTTCATACTCCTCCCAAATATCCTTCCCACTCCTGCCTGCAGCTTTGATTTCATGCTTGTCCTCAGAAGCCAGAGTGAATCACCCATTTCCTGCCACCTAATCCTCACTCTGTCACAAAGCTCTGCAGGTTTTCTGCTGCTCCTCCAGATAATTCTGCTTTGGGCTCAGTAAGAAAAGCCATATTAAGATGGAAAAATGCTGAGCAGGTGGCACTAACCATAGTGTAACACACAGAGAAAGCAATCAAGCTTGTTCCCTCGTGGTTGTTGTATTTTAAACACAATTAAATAATGAAAGAGCATAAATTACAGCCTGGATTTTCTTATGTAATTTTTTCTCCCCATGTGGGGTAGAAAATTCCATGTGAGATTTTAGTGTCTCCAGCTTTTGCAATGTGGAATCATGTCATACCCATTGAACCTTGAAGGTGACTTTATTTCAAATGTATCAGCAGTTTTGTGAGAATCTCAGGTTTCACATGGGAATAAAGAAGCTCCAAACCTTTAAAAAGCAAATTTTGGCTGTTAGCACACTAGAAGGCAAACAAAAGGAAGTCACTTGGATCTTAAATTTTGAATATCTGGGACTGGCAGCACAGGACTGACTCAATGCAATTTCATGGTCTGTTTACCCATCCTGTTCTCTACACCATCATGCATTTAATAACAGGTGCTTTCCCTTAGCCAGGCATCTGTGACAAACAGAACATGCTGCAGAGAAAGCAACTGCCTTCATCAATCTCATTCCAGTCAATGAAGAGTTCATGTTTGAGAATCACAGAACTGGATAATCAATAATCAGGGTCTGCAAGACAGAAAAATACCTTCTGATGGCTTCCTTCAATCCAGATTCTGGATTCCTTTTCAGTATTTCAGGATTATGCAGCTTCCCTAAAGGCTGTGTGGACCAACACTGTTACCCTGCATAACTCTATCTGGCACTTGACCTGAATATGCTTCTCCTGATTAGGCAGTGACATTCTCATCTGGAAACTCTATTTGTACATTCAGATTGTTGTCTCAGCATAAAGGTGTACTAGAATTATTCTGAAAATCCAGATGTGTGGCAATGTCTGTATTTCACAACCTGTAGTTATTAGCATGATTTGGGATCTTTCACTTCCAGATTCCAGAATCTGCTGCACCTTATTTCTCCCAGCACATGTGTGGAGAAGTGATGAGTCTCTGTCAAGTGGTGCCAACCTCAGCAGAGAAAGAAAGATTTATTAACACCTAAATAAGAATTAACCACTGGCTGCTAGCCTGGATTCTTTCAGATGAAGCAGATGTGCAAAGGAGGTAGAATTTCTGCCCAGCACCCCTTCTGTACAGCAGACAGGAGACCTCACTGCCAGGTGCAAGCATTTATTCCCTTTCACAAATCCTGAATTGACATCAACCCCCAAATATTCCACTTATCTCAATTCATGTTGTATGTTTGTCATATTTGCCATGAGAATTCCAAAGTCTCTGACCCCATCTTCTGTATGGAAAAAAGCCCCTGCAACAGCTGCCACCTTGCAGACCAAACAAAGGCCATTCAAACCAAAATCATCTCCTGCTTCTTCAGCTCCCCTGAAAGTACAACTTTCTGCAGAGCAGAAAGCCAAAAACTCAGCATATGGCAGAGCAGAAAGCAAGCTCTGCTCCACAAGAACAATTATTTGCCAATTCCAAGAGGAAAACACTGTCTGAGCTGACCTTAGTCATTAATCTAACACAGGATGTGAGTAGTTGTGCTCTTAAAAGTCACAACATGTTCACAAAAATTAATGCCACAGAATTAACACAGCTCCACTTTTCCCCAATATTTACTCTGAAGCTCAGTTCTCTCATTTTGTGCATGCTACATGATGGCTGCTGGAGTTTTTGAAGGCTCAAAAGCTGCTCCACCATTACATAATCACAGAATTAAACAAAATCAAATCTATAATCTCTGTGGCTTTAGAAAAAGCTGGGCAAGGGGGGAAGGAAGAAAAAAATAATCACAAGTCTAAAGATGTAGAAAAATAAATAAGAAGTTTAATTTTAAAAAAATTAGATTATTTTTAACTACTGAGCTCTGTACCTGGGGATGGTAATAATTACTTTTGAAGGATCTTCTCAAGTATAATGCTCTGCACAGCTCAAAGGAAAGGTTATTGCCATGAAATCAAAATGGTAGAGCAAATATTTAATTACTGTTTTCTCCAATTCCCAAGCTGTGCCTCAACAGTAGAACCCAATGCAATCTTGCCCACTTTAGCCAGAATCCATCAGCATATTACCTAAATCCCAAACAGTAGTATCAAAGACTGGTGAAATGTTTGGAAAAAAAATTCTTTGACTTTCTAGGTACTCCCTTGCTTGAGCAGCCTCAGTTTCCATGGAAAGAACTGGATAAACTGGATAAAATCATGGGAGATTTTTCCTCATTTCCAGGACCCCAGTTGGCTACATACCCCTATACCCACTTCTAGGGCATGATATGAGGATTTTCCTCTGGGCTTGCTATCTTTCCAAATAAATGATAATTCAGTGACATTGGGTGCTATTTAGATGTCTAGTTCCTCTACTGTCTGTATAGATCAATAAATTTTTTTCAAGCCCTAATGTTGTTAAGCACTTACTCCAGAAATGCCTCCTGAAAGCTGAGGCAGACAGACAGACAGTTCTGTGTGTCAGAACAGAGTCCTGGCACCAGTATTTCCAGCAGGAAATACTGCTTTGGCCAGGTCACTTTGTCCTCAGATGGTGGAAATAGCTGACATTTTTATCATTGGATTGCCAATGATGATTCTCAGCTTACCCAGACATTTTAAAATAATTATTTAGTTGTGGATTTGCTTTCTGATTTTAATAGAGATCACACTTCCTTCAAACACTCTGTTCTTTCTGCACTGGTATTACTGCATCTGATGGCCATTACATTTCAGTGGTTTCATGAACAGTGGACTCTGTTTTGACTTCAGCTTGCTCTTAGAAAAATTCTTAGAGGTTGTGGGAAGGGAAGGAAGAACACAAATGAGTTCTCCCTTCTGTCTTGTGGATATGCTCAGGCAACACTGCAGCCACATGCAAGAGTGACTGTACCCACTGGGATCAATTCCAAATACCAGAGTCTCATGGTTAGTGGGTTTCTTCCCCACAGCCTGCAATTGCCCACCAGCCATTAAACATTAATACAGCATTGGGTCACATTCTCCAACCTAGCATTGCTTCATTTGATACATCAGCATTGCTGCTTGCATTGCAGCTGGCAGCACAATCCATCTGAGATGGAGCTGGTCATTGATCAGGCTGCCCAGATGGCAGCTGAATGCCTGGCAGCAATTTGTGGGGAGGATATCTGCTGAGGCTGGCTGGGTCTGCAAAATCATGGGTGCCATCTGCATCCTGCATTTCCACATTACCAGGTGGGTTCTGGTTTGTTTAAGACTGGATGGCTGCTGTATCCAGATCTGGAGTAAATATTTTTCCATACCCAGTATCACTGCTCGTCTTTCCCAGCAAAGGGCAAAGGTTATAGTCATGGGTCTGGGTATTTTCCCTTCCAACTGCAGAACAGCATTTAGCATCTGCAAAACAGATGATAAAACTACTCCAATACCAGTGAAAAAGGAACTTGGTGAACATAGCTCAGCTGATCTCTTTAATCACCTGTTCAAGGAAAGGACAAATTAAATGTAACACATCACTTCTCTTCATCAGAATTTGGAGCTCACAAATTTTTCTGACCAACTGGGATGCTATCTATCATTGACACCAATGGAGACTAAAAGTCAACCAAAAACCCATTTTTTTCCCTGAGTTTAGTTTCTTATTTGTCTAACTTGTTATAGCATATCTGTAACTCATCTGCATTTCCTCTGTAATTTCTAAATTTGATGTATCAAGTGCCACAGTTCTATATTCTTCAAGTAGATTTCTATTCAACATTCTAGTTCATAAATACACTTCAGACCAAACAAATTTTAGAAGAAATAATATTTTCAGGGGGTTACTATACTTCTCAAACCCCTTATCAGATGCTTTATTATTCTTGGACAGAGTATCTCTTTCATTATTTGTGTTTTACTTATTCATATAATGAAAGTCCTTATCTTCCTTTGCTTTTCATTATCTGTTCTGATCAACTCTAAACAAGATCAGTTTTTCTTTCCTCTTTCTGCCTTGTTTTCACAAGTGTGTTTCTCTACAAGCACTGTCCTTTGTTCTGAACATGCAGTTCCAGGCATTTGGTCTGTGGTATCCCTAACCCCTTTTTGTGCCAGTCTGAGTTCCCAGCAGCAGCTAATTGAGTTAAAACCCAGCCTACACAAGCCTCTCCACAATTAGGGCTCCCTGAACTAGTGAATTCTACAGCCAGAGGAAATCTGATAAAGAACTGGAATATATGGCAAGAACTAAAAGAAAAAGCAAAATAAAAAATTCCAATGTTTCATACAATAGCCTGGACTGGGACTTTAAATTTAATCTCATTCCAAACCTGTGCCATGGGCAGGGACATCTCCACTACAGCAGGTTGTTCCAAGCCCCATCCAACCTGGCCTGGAACACTTCCAGGAAGAGACCAAGGCAGGTAAAAGGTGATAAGGAACTACATAAAGCCATTCATTTAGTACACACAATCTCCCTGAAATGCATGCAAGCTCTTCCTAAAATTGAAACAGAGCTCTTCCTAAAAATTCAAATTACTTGCAGGTAGGACTATACACATCAGGACTGAAATCAGCTTCCTAATGTTTTCTTCAAACTGGTTTGTGCAGCTTCTCTCCATCCTCCACCAAGGAAGGAAAAAAATGAAGAGGAACAGCAGCAAAAATCTGTCATGCTCATGATATCTGTGCTTTACAGACTAGGGATTTGTATTTTGGTTTCCTAGCAACTCTGAAGGCCAATTCAGTGATTTTATACAGAGCACCAGTTACAGGGTTGCTTCAGCTCTTTTCACAGAGAGATTTCAGAATCCTTAACTGCCTCCTTCTCTCCTTTGATGCACAAGTAAAGTGCAATTTTAGGCTCATTGGTAGATTAGTAACACCTATGTTTTACCTATATTCCATCCTCTGATGATTTTTTAATTTCACATGAAAAAATGATTAAGAGCTCTTCAACTAGTATTTAATCAAAGTGGTCAGGGGAAATGAACAAATGGAAAGGAGAATCTGCAGATTAAAATGAAGCTATCATCAAAGAAGATCAAAGCCAGAGCTGACCTCACATCATAGCTATGAAGGACCCAGATGCAGTTTCTGCAAAGTTACAAAATCCTGCCATCTGTGAATGGGAAAAGGAGAAAAACCAGGCAAGAAAAATGAGGTTAATTCTACACCTTGATGAGCACTAAGCTTTTAAAATTCTATTTGGCACATAATTTCAAGATTCATAAACATGCATAAAGAAATAAACACTGGGAGCATCAGTATTTATGGCTGGGAATATATTTTCCACTGAGAAGAGCTCCAAAGCTGGCAGAAATGCTCCAAGCTCTCCATCACACTGTCTAGCCAAGATGCCTCAGAGAAGATCAGAAGTTGACCTGCATGAATTTAGTCTGCAGGACCCACTGGCCTCCCTGCTGGGGCTGCCCATTAGTTTCAGTTGTGATAATGTTTTCTGAGATGTGGCAAATTGCCAGTGGGGAACTGGATTAAGATCACCAAATTACTTGGCCTGTCAGCCCAGAAGTAAAGCAGTTCTCTTTTCCATTTTCAGCTCTTCTGGATAGTTTCAGCTGCAGTCTGAAAGGCTCTGCACCAGGATGGATGCACTGATTTACAGTGTGCAACAGAAATGTGCTTTGCTCTGTCTCCAGACTTCACTGCTGAAAAGAGTTTTCCTGTCTAACTGCACCTGCACTCTCCAGAGGGGAAAAGGCAGAACCCAGGGCATGTGTGGTCCTTGAGAAACTTTGTCACCTTTCTTGCCCCACAGAAAATCAGTTCAATTAAAAGCAAAAGGTGATGCTTCTCACAATGCTTTATTTCTCCTAGCTGAAGTCTGGGAATAAATGAAGCAGATAATCTGACACTAATGTTATTAATTTATTTTAATTCTTTGGTTTGCAGCTATACATGTGGGAGACTCTGCTACCTAGTTAGCATAAATTTGCAGCAAGATAATAATCTACTGAGAACAGATAATTTTCCCTGAGAAGAGATGACATTATACATGGTAACTAGAGAGAACAAATCACCTGGAAAGTGAATCAGCAGGGTGGTGCTGGCCCACTCCTCTTCCTGATAATCTGTGCATGCTGCAGTCACAGGGTCTTTGAGAGAATTTATCCTCTACATGTGACTTCTTATAAATACGTATTATATTATTGTCTTTGTGCAAATATTAAAATGAATGCTATATGTATAATGTTGGAAAACTTTGCTGAATTAATATAGTTTCTTTTAGTTCTGCTATTAACAAAACTTATAGTAGTGTGATAAATATATCTTTTTCTTGGACTATTTCTTGGTGATGTAAAAAGCTTTTGTTCATGTGACTAACTCAGAGAATGGTAAAAAAGATAATCAGGAAATTTTTCACATTCTTGGATTATTGGTGATGGACACCACAACTCCAGGGAAAGAATTTATTGATCTTCTGTTATCAGGGAATACTGACAGGATGGAGCCACAAGGAGGAAAAAAAAAAAAAAAAGTTTATTTAGGTTGAAGGGGGAATAATTTTGAATAATGGATGAAGGTCTATGAATATGCAACAGGTTGATGCATTCAAAGAAGTGTTTTCTGAATTAGTGTGTGCTCTTGGCTGAAGGCCAAGAACTCAGCTGTACAACCTTCTGCTTTATTGTTTGTCTTTTATTAAACTTTTACAATTTTACCAGGAAAGTGAACCTCGTTTTTCACAGACTGAAGACTTTTGACTCCAGAGCTTTGGAAAGGACACTGATACCATGAAGTCTGTCTGAGATGACAATAGGAGCAGTCTGAAATGGTACAGTGTGGACAATTCAGCTGCTGGAGTTTTAATTATGACACTTCACCACCACTATGGGTGTGCAAGGTTATTTACTACCAAAATGACAATCTCTTGCTCCTGGGAACATTCTGGATCACAAATGCAGCACCAAGTGGTGAAAAGCAGAGAGCAGGAGGGAAGAAAATGCACTTTGCCATCACAAATCCCCAGATGTGTTTAATGTGTAGTGTTCCTTGGTAAAAAAAATTCAGTTTGGATTTTGCATCTTAAAAGCAAAGTTGCAAGGTCTACATGCAAGGTTTGAAGGAAAGTTGGGGGAAGAATAGTTTGTTCTGCATTTTTCAGTATTAGGACAATATGTTCAATATTTATTTTGACGTTTTTCACTCACTGCCTTTGGTCAAAAAGTTTTATTCTGTCTTAAAACCTTCTTCCTTTAAACTCAGCTACCATATCCAAGTGATTATGTGGAACAAAAATATCAGAAAATTTAATCAAAGGAACTAAAGAAGGCTCGTGGCTTTCCTGGTTGTTCATAATCTGTGTTCTGGATTTTCAAGTGCCTCTCAATGCATTAAAAATCTGCATATGAAAAAACTGCAGAAATGACTTGAAAATCAGAGTTTGCATCTTGGAAACAACTGTTTCTTTTTTCAAGGTTTGAATAATTTCGCTGGAATAAGTTGGATAAAGGGCCAGGCGCTAAACCAAGGAGGTGTGGTTACAGGATAAGAAAGAATAACCTAAGGCAAAATCCCTTGGCCAGCTCAAGTAAGCACAGGGATAAATGCAGAGAGGGAAGGGCAGAGGACCTCTCTTGCCCTTAATTGTCTAAGTGAGCCTAAGGAGATTAGCTGCACAATTAGGGATCTAATTAGTGCCACTCCCAGCTAGGACAGCAGCCTGATTCCCTGTGCTTCAGTATTATACACCTGAGGTCTGACCTATAAATGGAGTTTGAGCTGCCTTTGCAGCCCCTCAAATCCCACCTCACTCTGTGCCACAGGATAGCACCCACACCACAGGAGAGGCTGTGAATCCATCCACCAGCACAGGATTTGCTTGTCAGGAAACAAATCCTGCTTTTCCAAAAACTCCTTCTCAGAACAGCCCGAACAGAAGTCATGCAAGGCAGGCAGGAGACAGAACTGGGATACAAACAGCAAATGGTAGAAGGGCTTGGGGTGGAAGGGACCTTAAAGCTCACTAAATTCCATGGCAGGGACACCTTCCACTGTCCCAGGCTGCTCCAAGCCCTGTCCAGCCTGGCCTTGGACACTTAGGGATCCAGGGGTGGGCACAGCTTCTGTGCCAGTACCTCACCACCCTCTCAGGGAAGAATTTCTTCCAACCTAAACCTACTCTCTATAAGTATGAAGCCAATCCCCCTTGTCCTGTCACTCCCCTCCCTCATTCTTTTGAGCCACTTGTCCTTCTCCTAGTAACCAACTCAATAAAAATATAAAAAAATAATGCCATCATATTCAAACCCCTCTCAGTCAGTTCTGTTCTGGCTCCAGTCTGCACAGCTTGGCTGTGGGATGACCTGCTGCTCTTCACTGGTTTGTTCTGGCCACCTCTTGGTGTCTGACCCCAGCAGTGCTGAGTGGGGACATCCAGGCTGCTCCAAGTCTCCTTTGTGTTCTCTGAATCTGTTTTACCCACCTGTGCAAACAGAAGCAGCACACTCTTTTTCTCAGCATAAACACATAGGAACAATTTCCACAAGACCACAAAGGCTTTCTGGCATGTTTTTTTTCCTTCCTAATCAACCCATTTATTTTACTAGTTGCGTGTGCATGCTAAGAGGGGATGCTTTTAGGGATGGCTGACTGTAATTATATAAGACAAGAGCAGAGAAGCTGCACTCAGATTCATTTCCTCCACAGCCAGAGTCTAGATTTTCTGAGAATTAAATCCCCATAATGAAGGGGAAGCCTTTGTGTGCTGCTCTTGCTGTTTCACATCTCTCATTACACCCTCCGAGCACACAAGTAACGACTGAATGATTTCAGGGTTTAGCTCTTGAAGTAAAATCAGCATCTCTGGGTCAATGTTACATAAATAACCTGAAATGTGCTGGAAAAACATGCACATATTGCTTTCTCTGCTCTGTTCTGGAGTCTCAACAAAACCAGGGTGCAGCCAAGAGATCAGAGAGGTTCAGCAGAGAGAAACATCAACAGAGAATAGTGGAATGGCTTGGGTTGGAAAAGGGCTTGTGCTGGTTTTGCATTAATTAGTTTCACAATTACAAATTCCCAGGCAACTAGTATTCGTAAAGAATAAAACCACAAAAAACCCTGTTTTTTTTCCTCTTGTAAAAAAGTCCCTATAACCTAACAAAAAAGACTCCTCTCCCTAAAAAAATATTCTTAAATTAATAACTAAAATACCTCTGTATATTATAATTTTTTAAAAAGTAATCTAAAATTTTTATCCTAAATTTATTATTCCTCTATGTTATTAATAAAAAAATTTTTTACACCTTTTAAATTTTAAGCCTGCCCTACTCTTAATCCTATCTCACAACAAGAAATAAAGAAATAAAAATTAACAAATCGGAACCACTCCAGGGCCTTAAAGACCATCTCGTTCTAACCCTCTGTCATCAGCAGGGACACCTTCCACTATCCCAGGTTGCTCCAAGCTCCATCCAACCTGGCCTTGAACACTCCAAGGATGGGGATTTACGATTTCCCTGGGCATCCTGTCCAGTGCCTCACCATCCTCAAAGGAAAGAATTTCTTCCTAATCTTTAATCTAAACATTGTGAAGCCAATTCTTGTCCTGTCACTCTGTGCTTCTGTAGAATCTCTCTCTCCAATGGCCCAGAGGAGCAGGGAGCAGGCTCTCCCTGCTTTAAAAGCAGGGCTTGGGAGCTGCTAAAGGTCAGAGCTCCCAGACTTTTTCAGGGTGTGTGAGCAGTGCAGTGACACAGGAGGGCTGAAGCAAGAACTGCACAGTGCTCAGGAAGCCCTGACCCAATGGGCTGTGAGCAGGCAGGAAAGGAGCAGGGATGGATCAGTCTCACTGTGCTGTTATTCTTCATTCACTACTGCAGGGAGCATTTTGGGCCAGGTGGATGCTGATCAACATCCCCATAGAGCACCCTGTGATAAGAATAATTTTAATTTTCCTGCTTTTCCTCTTTTTAAACCAGGATAATGAACATGCCCTTTCCCTTGCATTCCCAGACATTGTCTGCCCTGCTCATGTCAGTGGCAAGTTCCTCAAGGCAAGGCTTGTCTTTTGCTGTTTGCATGGCTTTGTGCAGCACCATCTGACCTGCGAGGCACTGCCTCACTGCAGCAAAAATAAACACATGAAAAATACATTTGTGACCCTTGTGTACAGCCAAGTGCTGCACACAGCCAGACATCCATTAAGAGAAGATTCAATATCACAGAGTGGTCTGGACTCCCTCAGCCTCTTTTCTTCTTCTACCACTCACAATATAAATACATTCACAATTTCTTAGGATGACTTAGAAACATCCTTATTTTAGCCATCTATTTTCTATCAGATAGTGAATTGTATGTTGCAAGAGATAACAGGGTTAAATTTCATCTGGGATCATAAATATCATAGTTTGTTTTAACATTTATTTGAGTATATTTTCTTTAAAAAAAACCTAAACAGAATAAAATTATGCCCACAGCAGTAGAGAAAGAGAGAAAAAAACAACCCCCAAACCATGCACACAAAAGCGAGGCACAACAGGGAAAAATAAAGCAGCTGTAACCTCAAGTGGAAACAATTTGATTACCATCAATTCCCTGAAGTACTGACCAGATAAACACTTGTTTAGTTTATAAGTTCTGACAAGACCACAACCCAAGGTAGTACAGAGGCAAGGGAGAGATTTTTCTATTTATTTACTGAAACTGAGAAAATAATAAAGACAGGAATCAAAATCCATGTCTTCTGTGTTATTACAAAATATTACCAGTAGGCAGACAAGGCAAACTCACTGGTATTGTTATGAAGAACCACATGCCTAAAGCAATGGACAGTGAAAAAGTTGCTTAGATTTCAAAATCTGCCTTTATTGCATTTATAAAATAATTTCCTACCAGATGTCTAAGAACTAATCACATCATCTGGCAAATGTTATATTTGCCTCCCCCCCTCTTTTATTTTTTGGCTCAGTTATGAGAAATATTTTAATTTTTTAAGTGCAAATTTAACCTCCATTTTGAGGAAGCAAAAAGATTATTACAGGAAAGGATGAATTAAGCAGACAAGGAGTTATTGCTATTAAACTTTCTCCCAGTGCCTAAATATAGAAATTATAGCCAGATAAACTGCTTACATAAAATCTCTTTATCACTTCTTAAAATGATGAAGTCTGGAGCTGCAGCAGCTTTTGTCCACAATTTCAGAAGACTTTTTTCATGTTATTCAGTCACAGAAAATCTCTAGCCTTTTGCCCCCTTTACTTTTACTTCATTCCTGGTTTCAGGAATTTTGCAGGTCCCCTGGATTATTTACATCTCAGCTGGAGCTATCAGTCCTACCTCTAAGAAACCTGCATTGAAACAATCACCCCATGTGGAGATGAGGAATTAGACTTGATCTCCAGTTGGGAAAATGTAACAACTGGCTCCAGTCAGGGATGAATGTTTCCTAATCCAAATGGAAGGATGCACATACACAGACTGCACTGAATGATGAGATGCACAAATGCATCCTGGGCCTGATGAGAAAGGGAAATTCTTCTCACAAATATTTGTAGCAGGTGAAATCAACAATTTGCCATAGTACATGAAGATATAAAGTCTTCTAAGACCATTCTCTTTGACAGTCAAAATCAACACAAAGTCCTATTCAAATATATAAAGTCAAAGAGACCACACAATTTAGAAGTTTCCAACATTAGCCTTTTCCAAATTCTGATGAGTCCCATCCTTTTTTCTTTACACTGAGCCTTGAAGGACTAATGTATTAAATCTCTCATCCATGTAATCTCATTTACTTGGTACACCCTGCTGAAAAATAATGGACCCCTTGATAAAGATCACAAACACTATTTCAGGTCAGTCAAGAGGGTTTTGCACCTAAGAGGAAAATAAATTAACAGAAAGTAAATTTAACTTTAGCCAAGTCATGACTGCAGTTCCTGTATAATATAATCTATCATCCCCTCCTCTCTTTGCTCCCTCAGCTGAACAGAAATCTAAACTAACCTATAAATTTACCCAGTCCTGGCTCCAAATATTGAAAGCCCAAAGTGCTGGTTCAACCACAGTTCGGATGGGGTGAGGGAGATGAGCTCCTGGTCATAACAGTCATCAGCTTTTAAAAAATAATGATCAGTATGTCAAGCTGTATCTGTCATAAAAATATGTACTTTTGACATGTTCTTTTGAAAAAGTCATTTTGATTTCCAAATGTTTTGTCTTTTTTTCTTTTCAGTCCATGTAGCATTTGAAATTCTCAGTCCTCTCTTGCTTCCATCAGGCTGTCAAAATGAGAAGCATTTATCCCTGAAAACTCTTAGTTCAGTATGAAATATTGAAAAGGTGATGTGGGGCCAAGCTGGTGACCTACATTTCAAAATCCCTGAAATAAAAATACCGAAGGGAGACAGTGAACAGGTGAGCAGGAAGAGACCAGAGTCATTAGATGAAAGGAAAAAACAAGAAAAAATAGAGAGAGGTACATACTTGGCAAACCAGATTGGTAACAAGAAAGGAGTGAAAATGGGGTAAATAAAAGTGGAAAGCCAAAAAGCAGGAAGGGTGCAGGGATGTCTTGGGAATAAAATGTTCTGGGAGAAGGGGCAAAACTGAGGGCTGTACACCATGTTGAAGGTCTCAGCAACTGGCTGGAATTGACTTGAGAACTCAATAACCAAAATCTAAACATAAAATAGAAGAAATGGATTTAATCTTATGTAGCCCTTGCAGATTATTTCTATTTCAGTTTAGGTCATTGCAATGCATCCACACAAGTAAGCTGGCATGATTTCCTTCCCCAGACTCCACTGAGCTGAGAGATACTGCAGCTTCAAATAATTACTTCAGTGTGCTTTAAGGGCATGATTTTTTCCATGATTCAAGAGGCTGTGAACCAAAAATCTGTGATACCTTCCTACACATTCTTAGGAACTGCTTAGGACTTTCATTTTGGGAATTGCTTAAACCACTGATTTGAAGACTAATTTTCTTGAGAAACATAAATAACTAGGCTGTTCTGTATTTCCCCTATTCTGGTATTTTAAATATTACACATATTATCACAGTGTTTCTTAGACAACTAAAGATACAAATTTTAGGGCTGATACTTGGCTTTCTATACATTTCTGGTTTCGAAGATTGGAATTATGAAATTCCATAGAAAACAGGTTATTAATTAAAAAAATAGAGGCTTTAGATATGCACAGCAACATTTTCTAGCTCCTTCCATTTTAAACAGCTGCAGCATTCTGAAACAAACCAAGAACCCAGTTTTGTATTCTGGGTTGCTAATTAGTCATTATCTTTTATAGCTTTAATCAATGAACTGCTGAAGCTAAGCCAGAGCAGGTTTATTTGTAAATTAACCTTTCACAGTCTCAAAGAAACAGCACTTTCAGCTCCTGCACATTTTTTGCAGTGACTGCTTGATGAGTCTTAATCACACCCTTTTTCTGTAGATGAGGAAGGTCATTTGAAGAAGGAGAACAGAAATTCACTGACATTTCAGGAAGAAATTCTCCTCCACTTACAGCCACAGTGTGAAGCTATATCATATGAAATATGTTGCAATTTAGGTCTCATCACTCTCTGAGCTATTTTCTTAGGCTCTTTCTCTTTAAACTTTTAGAAATTTTAGGATTTTTAGAAGACTAATTGAGTGGCTAAGAGCTTTGTGACAATACTGTGGGACTCTGTAGCTTCTCCCGTAATGCCTGCCTGATTTCAGCACCAGTGTCTGTTCCAACAGTGAGAATCAATCCCCCCCCTTTTCATTCCTTCTGTGCTGATATTCCATGGACACCAAAATGCAGACAATGTCAAATGGTTATTCCATGAAAAGAGCAACTGCAGTGCAGCTTTCTGTCCCACTCACCACAACCTATTACCCAATCCCAGGGTGCCAATCTTCTTCCCAGTGACCTAAGCTCAGTAGTCACTTAAAAATGGACCTGTGCCATTCCCAGGGCTACCTGCCTCCTGTAGACCTTCTAGCATCTCTTCCAATTGTTTCTCTCTACCAGATTCTCTATGCTCATCTTTCCATACAAGATTTTTATTGGTGTCCCCTCTGATGCCCTCAAGTTTCTCTGCTCAGGTCTCTCCTCCTTGCAGTATCATCCTGGATATCATCTGGGCCCTTCTCAAAGTATCACTTTCAGATAAAATACTCTTATTCAGGTTGGATTTACCTGCCTGACATCCAAATTAGTCTGTGAAAAAGAGAATTGGGAATGTCACAACTAACAGTGGATAATTATAATGATTTCTTTCCCTATCAAGGCATTCTTGGACATTTTTCTTACAATTCAAACAAGAACCCCTGTCCTTTCTTCAGTTTTTCTACATTCTGTTTACAACACCCCACCCCAAACCAGCAGTACAAAACTCACTAGGAATACTGACTTTACTTTTCAGGAAATTTTGCTTATTTGACATATTTACAGTTGCTTCCCATTTAGTTTTCTGAATTCATCACTTATTCTGCATATCATGCCCTATCAATGGACCTTGTCTGCATTCCAGGTTGCAGCAGCAACCTTCCTCTGAGAGCAACACAGATTTATTCCAGGGGAACTGTAGATCCCAGTGTAAATCCAGGGCAGCCCAGGAGTATGTGGACAAGGAACACCCCTACCTAGCATGGCACATGTGAGAAGGTCACAGGCAGGAAGTAAGGAACAGCAGGAAAAGCAGAATAAAACCAGGAAAGTTGTGAGACACACAAATTTCAGAGATTCAGATTTGGGGTGATGAGGTGCAAAGAGCTTTGTATAAAGGGACCTTATTTATTATCTTGTTCCACCCTCCTGCATTGGACACCTTCCACTAGCCCAGGGTGTTCCAAGCCCATCCAACCTGGCCTTGGACACTTCCTGGGATGCAGGGGCAGCCACAGCTGCTCTGGGCACCCTCACAGAGAAAAATTTCTTCCTACAGTGCTCCCAACCCGTCCATGATGATCTGTCTGCTGTCCTGTCCCTGGGAGAGCCCAGGCAGTGCAGACAGGCTCTGTTAAAATAATTGCACTGCATCCAACTCTGTGACCCCAGCACAGAAAGGACATTGACCTGCTGGAGCAGTGTTACCACCTCTCCTCCCCACCTAATTCCCTGAGAAAAGGAAAAGAAATAGCACATATATTTAGAAGAATGTTACCAAAGCAAAATCAGAAGCACAAAATTAGTGCATTTTAGGATGGCATTTGTTTAGGCAATCTTAATTCAGTCCCTTGTGCACATTTATAAGGGTAGACACTGAAATCCTGATTTCCTGAAAGTCCATGAGCTATTTGACTTCAGAGATGCCAGTATTTCCCCCACAGCTTCACCTACACACTTAGAACTTTCAGATGCAGATTTTATCATGAGATCCTTTCATCTTTTACAGAGCTGCCTGAATTAAAGTCTTTTATTTCCCCTCTCTACCTATGGTGTGTGGCCCAGTGCCTTGTTTACTGCACACATATAAAGTCTACGTTGAATACAAGATTTGAAATTTCTCATGACTGTTTTTCACTACAAATCCTCATTGTTCTCCTGAGTCTTACATGTGCTATGAAAGCATCTTTAGACTGCTTTTGTGAAGCATTTGCATTATACCAGTTCTGTTTTGTAGATTGAAACCAGCAGCACAGAGAAATATATGAAGATTGGTCTAATGCCTACTAACTCTAAGCTCTGAATTATTCATAAGTCTGGTTTATTCAGAAATCAGCAGTGTTTTATGTCTAGAGCAAAATTTCTGTTCATCTTAGTTTCTGTTACGAGCTCTCACCATTTTTGCTCCAATCAAGATCCATTTATTCTGAGTTAATTATCACAAAAACAGAGTTTACTCAGATTAGTGGTCATCTGAGGTCTGACAGAATTGCCAAAACTACCAAAGGACATAGAGCAGAAATCAGAAATCTGTTTTCACTCCCTGATCTCACTATATAGCATGTGGGGGACTAACAAAATGCCCCAGAGAGCAAAACTCCAAGCCAAAGGGAGTTGAACCTCCTTGTCCCACCTCACACAGAAGTTTCCTCACTGCAAATTTACAATTGATTTGACTGGTGCCTAAGAAGATGCAAACACAATTTTAAAATGCTACATCCAGATTCACTGCTCTTTGCATGGATGAAATATTCAATAAAGTCGACAGGTCAGTCAAATAAGGACCAGATCTTGCTTGGGCAACAGATATTTGCTGAAAAATGTGATGATGTTTGAGTACAGCTGTATTTCAGGAATTAAGGATTTACTCATTTAACACTCTTGTTATTACAGGTCTTGAACCTAAACTAAAAAAAAAGGAAAGAAGCAGTGAAAGAGATATCTCTGGGAAACTACAGGCAGGATTCTAAAGCAGTGGCAGTAATTTGCTAAATATGTGGTGCACTGAGGCTACAAAAGCTAACACAACCATTAATCCTGAGATTTCTCCCTGAAACACCTGTTTGCTATAAAAGATCAGGGAAATCTAAAGCTTTTAGTTACAAGGAGAGGAGAAGAATATTATCTGAAACCCACTAAAAAAAAAAAAAAAGAAAGAAAAAAGGTCTAATTAATGTAATATCAGGGTCACTAATCCCTTGGGAGTGGACAAAGACAAAACAAAATAATCTTCTTTGTGCTGGGATGCAGACATTGCACAAGTGCCTCACAAGTCATGGGTGAAAGCAGCAATAAGAGCCAAGGGTTACAGCAGCACAAACAAAAAGATGCTCAGGTTCCCAAAGCAAGACTAAAATTATAAGACCCAAAATAGAACAGCAAGCAGGACTCAGATAGTGGAACAGGGCTCTGGGATCCAAATGCCACCAGACCTGCTCAGTGACAGAACCATCCTACTTTTGCACTTCCATTCAGGTGCTTGGAAACTGGCAGGAGCAGCAAGAAAACATGTGGGGCAATGTTTGTATCCATACTGGAGTGGGGATAAGGCAATGCAGTGAGTGCTCAGTCAAGGGTGATCAGCACAGCCAAAAGCCTGAGGGGAGCCCTCGCAAAGGTTACAGTGTTCTTGTGGTGACATTTTCAAATGCAAGCTCAACAGTCCCACACCCTTCACGTTCTGCAAAGGCTGTGTCTTCCTGCAAAGCCTGCAGCAGGAGGAAGGGCTCACAAACCCCAGCTGGCCATAGCCTAGGGCCTCATTATATATCAAATTAATTTCCAATTCTCCTTCTGCAAACAGCCCTTCTTCAAACAGTGCAGGTTTTGCTGGGCACCATTAATTTGTGGATGCTGTAGCTGTGACTGCAAATCCTCAGTTTGTTCCTCAGCCCTTTATCCAGGTGAAGTTCCCATTTAAATAGAAAGAAAGGTTTGCACCAAGAAAGATTAAATGAAATAATTATCATTTTTTGCTGCTGGAGAACCCCACTTCCCAGCATTTGAGCTGTCTCTGTGATATGAGCACAGCTCCTCACTTGAATTCCTGACTGACAGTGCTCACAGAGCTGCCATACAGAGCTCACCACCCTACACAGGGCATCCACTGAGTTTACCCTTTACTTTGGACATGGCTGAAAACAGTGACTGACTGCTCCTCTATGTCTCTATAGTATTCCTGCTCCAAAATCAAAAGTGAGAATAATTTTTTTGTCTTCACTGCAAAACATCCAGGTGATTTTTTTTTCTAAACTCATGAGAACCTTCTGTCCATTCTTATTGACTGCTGTGAAGTCATCAGTCAGTGACAGTCAATGAAGCTACATTCTAAACCATGCTTTTTGTGATCACTTTGACAAATAAACAACATTTTAGTTTCTATTGTCATATATTAGTGAATGAAAGCAGTTAGCAAAAAATTAGGTCTGATTTCACCACAGAAAAGTAAAATGAGAAGAGACATTCAAAGAGTGTTACTGGCTTTGTAAAAATAACAAAAGGAAAACTGATAAGCTCCTACCCCAGTTTTACTGTTCTTTTGAAATGGAGGGCAAACCAGCTCTGGAATACACACACCTGAATACACACCTCAGAACTGAACCATTATTCCATTATTTCATTATTTCATTATTCCATTACACAAAACAATAACCTCCAAAAGCAGGGTGAAAGCTGGGATCAGGGACTCTTATCTGCAGTGCTCATCTGAGACTGAGTAAAAAAGATGTGGTTTATGCTTCATTGTTCCACTCTATTTAGATTCCACAGATTAATTGGCAAGAACTTTATATCCAGATCTCAGAACGTTCTGAGTTGGAAGGGACCCACAAGGAACAAGTCCAACTCAGAAGTGAATGGCTCATACCTCACACAGGGACTGAACCCTCAACCTTGGGGCTCATATCTCACACAGGGACTGAATCCACAGCCTTGGGGCTCATATCTCACACAGGGACTGAATCCACAGCCTTGGGGCTCATATCTCACACAGGGACTGAACCCTCAACCTTGGGGCTCATATCTCACACAGGGACTGAACCCTCAACCTTGGGGCTCATATCTCACACAGGGACTGAATCCACAGCCTTGGGGCTCATACCTCACACAGGGACTGAATCCACAGCCTTGGGGCTCATATCTCACACAGGGACTGAATCCACAGCCTTGGGGCTCATTTCTCACACAGGGACTGAATCCACAGCCTTGGGGCTCATTTCTCACACAGGGACTGAATCCACAGCCTTGGGGTTCATTTCTCACACAGGGACTGAATCCACAGCCTTGGGGTTCATTTCTCACACAGGGACTGAACTCTCAACCTTGGGGCTCATATCTCACACAGGGACTGAACCCACAACCTTGGGGCTCATTTCTCACACAGGGACTGAAGTCTCAATCTTGGGGTCATTGGCACCATGCTCTGACAAACTGAGCTCATCTCAGGGTCTTCAATCAGAGGTATAAAACAGAGGTTAAAAAAATTTAAATAGAAGCATCAGGACATCTACTGCAGTTAACATAATTTCTTCACAAATACCCTGGATTTTCACATCCTTACCTGCTGTAGCACTGGACACTGTTGGCCACTGCTGATCAGGCCCTGCTGCTCCTCCACGCAGGACTCCTGCCTCCTCCAGATGCACAGCACTGGGTAAGCAAATATCACAGTTGGGTTATACAATTCCCTCCTGCCCTGCACTGCACAGCATCTCCCTTTCCTGCCACTCTTCAAAGCTCAGAACTATTTATCACTGTGCAGCTACTCCCAGAGTATTGCACAATGTTAGCAGCATGAGAAGCAGCTGTTTGGACTTGCAAAAATACCTTTGATTATTTACTAAAACACAGTCATGGAATAATTTATAAAACAAACACACCTGCAGGACACTTCTCTCTCATTGACTGGGAGTCACTAACAAGTAAGTGACACATCTTTGCTATCAGGATGTAGCAACATTAGGCAAACGATTTAAAAGTTGGTGGAGTTAGTTCTGAGGTTCTGTCGTTACAAATCCCACCTTCCTGGGTTACTGCACTTTTCTTGGAGGAATTCAGGAAGAGAAATACATTTTCTCAAATGCAAAAACTAATACAGCAAATTTTACAATGTTACATCATGAGCACTGGGCATCAAAAGCACCAATTTGCATGGAAGGAAAAGATAAAGTCTGCTATTTTTAATACAAAACTCAGCCTGATATTTAGACGCTGCTCCTTAAGAGAAACAGGATTCTGTGGCTGTGTCCCTGTATCTGCTCATTGGCTTCACACTCCCTTTCATACTTCCAGCTGAGCTTAAGGGCCAGTTTCATCCACATGTGGCAGACACCAAGGGCACCAAATTTCTGTAAGTTTTATGAAAAATCAGCATGGGCAGAGATTTCAGGTAAGGACAGAGGCTGCTGATGTGAGGGAGCAGAGTAACATGTACAATTTCCCATGAAGGCCCCATTAGTCTTGTGGGATTAAAATAAATTCTTACTTTTCATTAATTGTTCAAGTAACTTCAGATAAAATCTTGAACTTTGTATAGAAAGGAATGTGGATCCACAAGAGCATGCCTGACTCAGGACCAGCAGGTAATAAGGTAGGCAGAATTCCTTCTTCAGAATTCTGCTCCCCAGACTGTTCATTGATTTTGCAGTTATGGATTGCAAAAGAAATTGAAAGTCATAGCAGGAATATAAAATAAAGAACACAGCTTGCCCAGTAGGCCACAAAGTCAAGCTTGCTCTGTCTTCCTTTGCTTTTGGTCCTTGAGGTTTAGATTCCTTTTCATACAGCATCTCAAAGTCAGTTGGGAATCACTCTGTGTCACCCACAAGAAGCACAGTGTGACACTGAATTTAGGATTTCAGTCTCATACTGACTCTTCAGCCCTGTGGATAATGGATAAAGGTACAGCACCACTGCACCAACAATTTTGAAAAACCCATAGAATCCTGCACTTTGTGATGCCCTAGGAATGACTGCAGCTTTGTAACTGCATCTACACCTGTACAGGAATTTATCACATCACATTACACCTGAACATAGAACCAGTTTTCTAGTCTGCTCAGGGAGAGTAATAATATTGTTTGATTTAGGCTCTACAGAAGCAATTTTAGTATAATTCCCTTTTTCCAAGTGCACTGAGTAGAAAATTATAGCAGAGACTGCTTGTGGTATTAGGCAGTGGATTTTCAAAGATGTCTAAAGAGATTTGGACAAAAGCCTCACTTTTCCTTCTTTGAAAATCCATCTCATATCTTCAAAAAGTCCTTTCAACTGTATTAATCTTCTTGATTGCACCATGTGGTTAATAAACCTGCTGCAGGAGCAGCTACTTTTATGGTAATGAGAAAAAGAAGATGGAAATGCAGACTGCCTATTGAAACATCAGCACTGATGATTACAGGAAGCTTGAAAATAAACAAAAAGTATATAATGACAATTAAATGATTCAATAATTGGAACAATTATGCCTTGACAGTCAATGGATACAAAAGCAGAAGGTAAAGAACAAGAACAGCACAGCTTTACAGCACTGCAATAACAGCATAAGATGCAAGTCAAACTGAATCTGTAGCACGTGGAGATTGGAAGTGACAGCAGCAGAACTCAGGTGCTTTCCATCTCAGCACAGATATCATCAGAAGATAGTCTGTCCTTTCCACAGAGAGAAGGACAGAATTCCCCTTTTCTGGGGAACACATACCTTTGCATTCCTGCCCTCAGGGATGCAGAGTAGCGCCAGTCCGGATTGGGGTGTTTTGGCTGCAGAAACAAAAGCCCAGGACAATGCTGTTAGTGTCAGTACAACGTGATAAAAACCATCTGCATCTGGCTCATTTTGTCAGAAAAGCCTATATGGATATACTCAGTTTTTGTAAATTGCCAAATCTTCCTACAAATTTTAAAAAACCTTTCAAATGGGCACACAGGGAGTGTCTCTGTAATAAACTTGTCTGCATGCCAAGGCCTCTGGTTAGAGACGACCTCTGTGGAACAATATTTAATGCTGCAAACTGGTGGAAGGTTATTTCATACATTCATCAACATTTTGGGCATAGGATAAAAAAATCCCCATCAAGAAATCCAGAAAATATGGTTATTTACCTGATAAGTTGAGGAAATTCAAACTCCTGTAGTGAATATTATCTGCCTGAGGGTGTATAAATGTAGCTGCCAGTGAGGGGAACTTGGGGCAGTGAGGTTTCTGCTGGAGTTCAGTGTGCTGCAGAGGGCTGCAATGGATGGTATCAGATGTGCAGACTGCAGCAAGTCTTTTATTAAGGACAGACATGGCCATAATACCAAAACCTATTCGATTCTCCATATTCATGAGAGGGCATAAAAGGTAGAAGGGGAAAAGAGCCAGCAGCACCTTTTAACCAACAAGCCTCAGCATATGCTGATGTGCTGCAGCATGACTTGCTAAATAAGGAGATAATTAAGAAATCCTCCGTTGATCAAAAACTGCTCCAGAAAATAATTTTTGCATTGTCAGGGGACCATTACTGTAATTTTCAACTACAGCCAGTGAGTGCAAGCTTAGGTCCCTTAAAATTAAGCCCTGAGGACACACCAAGGTTATTTCTCAGGATACTAAAAACATGATTCTGTAGGTCATAGTGTAGTGGGTGCTTAAGTTCAGGCACTGGAATTCAAAGACAGAACTTATATCCAAAAACATAATGGACTACATTCATTCCTGATGTGTCTTGCACAGTGCCAATCACACAAATAATAAATGACAGTAATGGTTTAATTCTCTTCAAATTATTGGAGGCAGATCAGAAGTGAATTTGACCTCATTACTTGGAAGGGAAAAAGAATGTGTTGAATGTTCTGAATTATTTAAAGCCAACTCTGTCTTTCCTCTTGAGGTTTGGCTTATGCTTTTCCCTGGATCAATAGGTTTTATTCAAACAAAAATGGAGCAATTACAACTTACAGTATTGCTCTATCACCACACTTCCCAGGTCCTGCATCACTCAAAACTCAGATGCCCTTGGATGATGCACACATGAGTATTCTTTATGGTCTGAGTTACACAAAGAGGAGGAGGCTGCTGTTTGCAACCACACATTAAACATCTGTGCTAGCAATTTCCTTCCCATTTACCCCCCTGTTCTCTGTCATGCTCAGGTTCTGCTGAGTTTAGCAGAAGGTGGTTTGACAAGAAGCCCATTATGCATGGTTCTAGTCTTTTCTGATTAATTCCATTTTGTCCCCAGTCCCAAGGATGTCACAGCAACTCTAAAGTCACCCATGTAGTAGAGAACAACACACACTGATCAGATCCTCTCCTGAGCTTGCCTTTCTTGAGTACCAAGGGTGCTGACACCAGAAAATTTGTCTTTTCTTTTGCTGGGTTTTGTTTATAGCAGGGGGACTGCTGGACTTCTGCTCTATTTTGCTGTCTGGGAGGTGCAGGTTACTGACTTGTACAGACTTCTAGGCAATGTGAGGAGGAGGAATCTTACCCCAGTCCCAGGCAAAACACAGATAAATTGAGATTAATAAAAGCACTGAAAAAGTCTGACAAAAGCTGGGTAGGAGTGAGAAAAGAGGAAAATGACCACTCACTCACAGTACATAGATTTTTCATTTTTGGATGAGAGCTTTCCAACTCTTGAGTAGAAAACAAAAATCTATGTTCTGTTTGCAATGGGACATGTGATCTTAATGAGTGATGGTGGAAAGAGAAAGTCATTAATTAGAAATTCATCATTTCTTCACCTCACATGCACACACCAAGACTCTTCATGCCAATATAAGAGAAATTAGGAAACTGGTATTTTCAAGGGTTACTATCCAGGAGCTCTGGCATCTTGAGGCTATTCCCAAACAGTTCTTTCTTTGTCATGACTCTAGATAGGCTGCAGAAGGAGGAGGGAACAAGATGATCAAAATGCACTCTGGAGGTGGAACTATGGCCACAGCTAACCATCAAAGGCTGGGGGATTTTTTGAAAAAAATCAGGATCTGTGACTTCTTTTTGAAGTCATTACAGGAAGAATGAGAGCACAAGGCAGCTGGGCAGCAGCCTGCCTTTGTGCAGACCTATTTTTACCCAGTTTTACATGAGTTTGCTGCTTGACTGGGTCATTCCAGAGTTCAGCAAGAGGCACATTTGTCCCACATTTTGTTACCACAGGTCAGTGTCCTGCAACTGACAAAATCAGTGAAATTTCTATTTTGTCAGCATAACTGGCTTCTCCTTTTGTTCTGCTACAGGCTGCAGTTATTTCAGTTTCTCTGGCCATAAGTGAGAAGTTGTTTCAATACATCTCTAAATGAGACTGGACTAGAAAAGCAATAAAGCATGACCAGTAAAACAAGTTAAGAAGCAAAACAGAACAAGAAGGAAAAATACTCAGAAATTTCTCTCCCTAGCTCAGATGCAGTGCTGCTTCTTATAAATCCACCAGGAATTCAGAGCCTCCAAGCTTTGGCTGGTTTACATCTCTGGTTTAGAGTAGTCCACCTTCCCCAGACCCTCCCTGAAACCTGCCACAGGTCCAGGTGTGACACAGCACAGTCACTGTGCCAGGACAACATCTCAAAGCAGAGCTGAGTGCTCAGGCAGTCCCAGGGCTGCACAGCAGCTCTCCCTGGGCTCCTCTGCAAAGCCCTGCCACAGATTTGGCAGTGAGATGTGCAGTGTCCCAAACCACCAGGACAAGGTACAGCTGAGCAGCAAGTGTGAGGACAGAGAGGGAACACCAAGAGGAAAGCAGGGTCTGAAGGGCTCCCAGTTGGAAATCCCCACATTCTCACTATGTCACATAATGCTGATGAAGACAATATTGTTCCTTTTACCTCCTCAGCTCATTACAGGGCTCTGTTTAGCACAATCCAGCACATTCTACTAGGCTGAAGGCAATTTTAGCTTGCCACTTGCCTCAGAGATTTTTGGAAGCTGTGTAGCAAGTCCAGCAGTCCTGTCAGCAAGTGAAAGAAATCCCATGATCCAGCACAGAAGTAATCAACCATCCCCTTTTTTCCCCATCAGCTGCTGTTTCTGATTCAGTTACAGCACATCATCAAAATCAATCCAGTCAAAATCTGCCCAGGTGCCTACAGAAGTGGTTGTCACTGCACCAGATGAACACCTCATGCCACCAGTTTGCTTCTTCCAGGCTCACAATCTGTCAAGCCCATAACCACAGGTATGAATGTTACTGGTCATAAACACCAGCCCCATTGGGAAGTCTGATAATGGGAATGTACCATGTGAAACAGAGCCATCTTAGGAGCAAGAGAGCTCATGCAAAATATCCCACAGTTGTTTTCAAGTGGGTTAACTGAAAATTGTTCCATTGGTCTCTGGAGAGTAAATTTAGTTGAAAATGTGTTGTTACAAACATTTCCCTAAGCTCACTTTTTTACCTAACACAGGAAGAATTTCTCCCTTGGGTAGGAGAAATTTTAATTTTTCAAAATATCGTCCTGATCCCATATTCAACAGATCAATGCAAACACTACCTTTCACTTCAGTGCTTGCTAGAACAAAACATGCTTGAGGTGGAGAAGCATGAATCAAATATTTACAAACAGTTACCAGATGCTGAGACTCCTAAAAACATCCTGCTTCATTCTGATTTCCACACAAATGCACAACAGAATGGCATAAGGTATACTTATCAAATGTATCTGCTTTGAAGCAATAATAAAAGCCTTTCAGAACATTTGATGGCTAAAGGGTCTGCTTATTTTCCAGTGAGACAATGCTGACATGTATGAGGAAACAGAGGTTTCTATTCCTGCTTTCCTTCTGTAAATGTTTAGAATTAACTTGATATGGAGAACAAACTATTTAAATATATGTTTATCATTCAAGAAATCAAAAAGAAAACTGGAAAAGGGTGTGATTCAAAAGCCCAGAGTCTGGGAGTATTCATTTTCATTCCTAACTCAGAGAAAACTGTGGTGAAGGGAACAGACAAATGCTTCTGTAAAGTACTTTTAGTGAGTTCCAAGAGAAGGAAAACACCTCTGCTCAATCTTGGATGCAGATTTCTGCTGGCACAGCAGAAGCCTCAAACCAAGCCTGACTGCCCTGAAGCACAGAGCACTGTCCCTGCTTAGCTGAGCAGGTTCAGACACTGCCATTAAACAAAAGAACAAACATTTATAGTTAACCTTTTCAATGTCAGCAGGGCTGGAGAATTTCTTAGAGGCTTAAGTTCTTGAACTGAGATTGTAAGACATTGCACCATTAATACCTTTAAATCCTCTGAGAGAAATCTCCTGGACAGACTGCTACAAACAACACTGTGGGGTTACTAGGTTTAGACACTTCAAAACATGCTTGCATTTAAAGCAGTATCAAAATATATTCAACTCAAGAGTTGCTTTCTTTTTTCAACATGTTTAGCAAGCTGGTTTTGAAGTGAAAAACACAGAGAAAGAGACAAAAGCAGAGCAAACAGCTGTAAAACTCCAGTGCATCTCCTGGGTCTTACCACCATCAATGTGCAGTTCTTTCACTCTCTTTAAAAGTGCCCATAGAGAAACACACTCTATTTCTGACCATCACATCAAACATCATATTTTTTCATCCACATGTGTCACCACACAAAAAGAGGTACAAGGAAATGCATAATATAAAAGAGTCCAGTTCTATCAAGTATCCCAACTGCCCACTGCTCATTAGGAATGTGCCAGGCTGCCTTCTGGGACAGAAAACTCCTGTTAAAACATTTTGGTTTGATTGTTATTTCCTGCATTGAAGGGAAAAGGCTGTCATGAGATGCAAGACAAGAGAAATGAGCTTAACTGCACAGGATGTAAGAAGAAAACAGGCAAGATGAAAAGAAAAACCAAGGACCAGACACTACCCAGACATCATTCAGCATCTTCACAGGAATATGAGGAAACAGACTCCAGACTAAAGCACTGAAAGCCTTCCTGAGAATGACAGATCATCACTGCAGCAGTGCCCAGTAACAAAATCACAACTCCACACACAAAGTGTGTGCATCCTTCTTTGGAAAAACAGGAGTCCAGGCTGCCCATAACCCACACAGCACCAGAAATGAAGCCACAGTATGTTTTTTATCCCTTTATTTTGCCTGCACTGCCTGCCTGGTCCCTCTGCAGTAGTTATCTGATGAGAGAGCAATATCCATTAACCCCACACTGCTGCCCTTATCACCAGCCTCCTGACAGCAATAACCATGTCCAAGGTTTTCTGTGCAGCTGCATTAGTACATTTCTTCTTTTACAAAACACCCTTGGTCTGAGTCATACTTATAAATCCATAAAGAACTGCGCAGGTAAGCAGGGTGAGTGCAGAAGAAGCAGCTATCTTGCAGAAACAAGTTTCCATCCCACCATCACAACACTGGCAGTAAAAAAGGAGTAGCCACATAGGAGTCAGAACTTCACCAGGGACAAAAAAGCCTCTCACTAATCTTACTGCACTTCTTTGCACTTCTACTGTATCATTCTAATGACCCAATAAAGTCAGTCACAACTTAGTGTAATTATGAGCATCTTTGACCTTACCAGCAAATATGAACAAAAGTAAGAGTTACTGCCCCAATTGTTACTGAGATTAATCCCAGAGAACTTGGAAATATTTTTCCTCTCACTGTATAAACAACATTTTCAAAATTTTAGCCACTGTAAAACCCTAGGTATGACTACCTGTGCAGAGCAAACCCATTCACCCAGTCCCATCCTTATCAATGAACACTCACTAGAAAATTCATTTCCATAAACTGTGTGGAAGAGAAAAAAAAAACAAGAGGACCTGTTCACATTATCCAAAAGTAACACATAGATCAGAGCCTGACTTTGCAAATTGGTGCAAGGACAATCCTGCCTTGCTATGCCTCACAACTGAAGGCAAAGGCTCTCAAAGGCTGATTCAAAGTTCACTTTAACTAAAAAGAGAAACAGAGATCTCTGAAAATCTAATAATACAAAGATCATTACCCTTAAAATGTAGAATTCAGTGTTGCTAAGCAATTGATGGCATCTTCAGTGCAAATGCTGAGCTTGAAACAGGGGAATAATGTGACTTTTAGTATGTAATTAACTAGGAACAGTAATTAGTGAGTGCCATTACATTCAGCCATTTCCTCATGTGCACATGGCCTCAGTACACCTTCATAGAATGTCCTACCATAGGACAGGTTAAGAAGCAGAAAGCAAAGAACTTATGATGAGTAAAACTTGTCAGAACTTCACCTCTGTTTAAATCACACAGAATGAGCTGAGTAATTTATTCCCATTTTGGATGACAACCCCACACAGGCAGCATTCGTTAGTTTGTTCTTTACATTTCTCTGCTTTTGTGCTCCAAGTTTGGGCTGGCTTTGCTGCCACTGCCTGATCTGTGCTGGTAATCAAAACTTGCTAGTTCACTGCATTTGATGGAGTGAGTCTCAAAATGTGATAGGAATCTCTTTGTTAAACTGATTTCCTACTCGGCTTGCATCCAAAGTGAAGCTATTTCCAGTTAGTGCTTTTCTTCTTGCACACCCCCCCCCCAAAAATCACCTATAAAATGTGTATTTCACTCTTTGATTCCTCAGCATACAAGTTTACAGAGCATGTTTCATATTCCCTCCTCCTATGTCAAACAGCTCCCAGGAATTTTATTACACTTAGAAAAACCTAAAGATACAAAAACTGCAGAGAAAGAGAAAAAGTACTTCCCCTGAATCTTGCCACAGTAAAACAGTGCATTAATTTAAAATAGATTAATGTTGAATGGATGATCATTAGTCCCTAAAAGCATTTTTGTGGAAGACTTGCTGGTCCTTAAGATATGGGCATCTTTGCTCAACAAAAAACTGTTGCTAAAGATGCTAACATCTCCATATGTGAAAAAGGATAAATAAATAAATAAATGAGTTCTATTTCTGTGGCAAGAATACACAAGTCAGGCTCCTTTCTATCCCACCAGTTATTTCCCTGACTTTCTGGGGCATAGCACACATTAATGCACAAACTGATCTTACACCTGCCACAATTATGGGATACAAACAACACATAGTAATGGCAATAATTTCCTTTTGTGCACCAGAATGAGTCTCTCCTGTGAGTGCTTCTGAGTTCAGTCCCAACATGTGTATAAAGGAAACTGCACAGATCATGCAAACCACACAGCAACTGCACGCCAGCATAAAGCAACCATTAATTCTTCACTGTGGGAAAATATTACAAAGGTTAATACACAGCTGGTCAAACTATAGGTATTAAACAATTTTCAATAGCAACCCAGCAGGTTCAAAGTTGTCACTCTGTAACTTAATGACTTGCTGTAATTCTTTGCAAAGGTGTCACTGGGTGTCACAGGCCAGAAAGCATAAAATGCAGCACTGGGTAGAACAAACATTATCAGAGGAGGGATTGCAGTTTTCAGACAACTGAAACATTAGCAAGATCTTTATAATACTATGCTTTTCTGAAATGGACAAATTTACTTAGATGTGAAGACAGCAAAGCAGCAAAGATCCATAACTGCCATAAAGTAACCTTTTGATTTCAAGGCTAATCACTCATTATTTTTTCTCCTCAATATGAGTTTTCCCATCAAAACTCACATCAAAATTCCTGTCAAAAATGACAAAGATGAGTCATTTCCTAGCACTCTGTAGCAGCAGTCCATTTTTAGACAGGGAAGGATGGAGCACTCAGTACAGCATATGCTGAGTGAATCTCGAACAGACACATACACTGAACTTACCAACTGGGCCCTGAAAGTCTCAGTATTTACCTAGAAATAAAATGCATGGCATAGATTAGATTCATTATAGCCAAGTTTCAGAGCTGAGTGTCAGCAAGCCCCTAAGGGAATATGTTTCATCTGAGCAGGAACCTCTGCCTGAGTACAGATTTGCTCAGAGCACTGTGCAGACCATTTACCAAGGTAGCCTCACCTCATTAGGAGTAATGGAGTCATTTCTAAGTATGATCAGGTTTTGTGCACTCTGCCCACTTTGTCCTGTCAGATGCCTCTCAGTCACCACTGCAGAGGGACCAGTAGTTCCTGTTGGGCCACAGGTATTGTAAAACATGAAAGTGTCACTTCCTGATCCTGCAGTCAGGCAGGCCTTATAGCAGTAGGTCTTAGTGAGAGACCCATTGCCCCTCACTTCAATGAAATGGGGCTGCACTTTTAAACCTTGGGGCAATCTAGCATCAATGTTGTTGTTGGCCTGCTTGTACAATTCAGCAGGGCTCCTTTCTCTGACAGTACAGCACCCTGCACAGCAGGAGCTCCCATACAGACTGTATCTGTAGCACTTGATAATAGAAAGCCCAATGATTGTGAAAAGGAAAACGAAGGAGATGGCGCTCAGTGCAATAATGAGATAAAGAGTGACCTCTGAGTAATTGCTTGGGCTTTTAAAGTGTCTTCTTCTATCAGGGATGATTTTGGAAACTCTGTCCACCACAGCAATAGTGATGGCTACTGATGAGGACATCGATGGCTCTCCATTGTCTCTCACCTCCACCGTCAGGTTGAAAGTAGCAGTGCTGTCCTCCCCCAGTTTGCGAGTAGTCCTGATCTCCCCAGTGTGGAGCTCTATCCTGAACAAACCCGGATCTGAGGTTTGCACCAGGGAGAAGAACAACCAGGCATTTTGTCCTGAGTCCCCATCAATGGCTATAATTTTGGTTACCAAATATCCAGCATATGCCGAGCGTGGGATCATCTCCAGGGCTGCTGAAGTGTTGGTTGAGGTAGGATACAGAATCTGTGGAGCATGATCATTCTCATCCACCACGTAGATGTAGACAGTGACAGTGCTGCTCAGTGGTGGGATCCCAGCATCCTGAGCCTGGACAATCACCTGGAACTCCCTCAGTGTCTCGTAGTCAAAGGACCTGACAGCATACATGTTGCCACTATCGGATTTAATGGAGACATAGGAAGCAGCTGGCAGCCCTTCAATCTCTCCATCGAGTAGAGAATAGGACACATGGGCATTTTTGGCGACATCTGGGTCAGTGGCTTTAATAGTGCACAGGAAGGCTCCAATGGGGTTGTTCTCAGGGATGTAAACTGAGTACACAGGCTCCTCGAAGCGTGGGGGATTGTCATTGATGTCAGAAATCTCCACATGGATCACCTTCTGGGAGGACAGAGGGGGGCTCCCAGAATCAGTAGCAGTAACTGTGATGTTGTAGGCTGCTGCTTTCTCGTGGTCCAGTTTGCCCTGGGTGACCAAGGTGTAGGAGTTCTTGAAGGAGTTGAGGGTGAAGGGGAGGCCAGGGGGGATGCGCAGGCTCACCTGCTTGTTCAGCCCTGAGTCCTGGTCGGTGACACTCATCAGGGCCACCACAGTTCCTGACCTTGCATCCTCCGGTACTGGGCTGTACAGGGAGGTCAGCTCCACTTCAGGAGCATTATCATTGGCATCCACAATGTTGACCAGCACCTTGCAGTGCCCAGCCATAGAGACAGGGCCCTGATCAGTGGCTTGCACATAGATCTCATAGGAGGATGCCTCCTCATAGTCCAAAGTGCCATTAACCCGCACCTCCCCTGAATGGGGGTCCACACTAAAGAGCTGTCTCACCTTCTGGGGGGTGTAGCTGCCGAAGGAGTAGATCACATCCCCATTAGAGCCCTCATCCGGGTCTGAGGCATTCAGTTTCACCACTAGCGTGCCAGGCAGGGAGTTCTCCAGAAGGCTCACGGTGTAGGTGGAGCGGTCAAAGGCAGGTGGGTTGTCATTGGTATCCACAACTCGCACGGAGATCTGGGCTGTGCCGGATTTGGGGGGATCCCCCCCGTCCACAGCAGTCAGCACCAGCTGCTGCAGGGCACTCTGCTCCCGGTCCAGCGGCTGCTGCAGCACCAGCTCCAGGAGTTTGCTGCCACTCTGGAAGCCTTTAAGGTCCAGGGCAAAGTGGCGACTGGGGCTGAGCAGATAGTTCTGCACGGAGTTGGTGCCCACATCAGGGTCCTGTGCACTCTCGATGTGGAAACGAGCCCCGGGCACGGCAGACTCACTGATCTCCAGCCGGTAATCCTGGCGGGGGAACCGCGGCGCGTTGTCATTGATGTCCAGCACCTCCACCTCCACGTTGTGCACCTCGATGGGCTGCTCGATGACCAGCTCCAGGCTGAGGAAGCAGGAGGGGCTCAGCTCGCAGAGCGCCTCGCGGTCCATGCGCTCCCGCACCAGCAGCGCCCCGCGGCCCAGCTCCAGCTCCAGGTACTGCCGCCCGCTGCCCGAGGTGATCCGCGCTCCCCTCGCCGCCAGCCGCCGCGGATCCACGCCCAGGTCCCCCGCCACGCTGCCCACGAAGGCGCCGTGCGGCAGCTCCTCCCGCACCGAGTAGCGGAGCGGCCCGCCCGCCGCCCGCCCGGCGCACAGCCCCAGCAGCAGCAGCGGGCCCAGCACCGCCGCCGCCATGGCCGGGGCGGGGGGTGGCCGCGGGCGCAGCGGAGCCGCCGAGCCCGGCCCGGCCCGGCCCGGCCTCACTCCCCGCCGCCGCCCGGCCGCCTCATGCAAGCGGCGAGCAGCAGCAGCAGCCCCCGGCCGCCTCCGGCCCCGCCGCCGCCCGCTCCATGCTGCCGGTCGCGCCAGGCGGCCGCTCCGACCTCTCCCCTCCGCCGGCTCTCAGGAGGATGAGGAGGATGAGGAGGAGGAAGGAGGAGGGACCGGGACTCGCCGGATCCGCTTTCTCCTGCTCCAGCTGCTGCGCGGGAGGAGGCGGGGGTGGGCGCTAAGCCGCGGCTGGCGCCGGTTCAGCACCTGGGCCGGGAACAGCGGCACCGCCCCGCCCGGCCCCGCGCCCACGTGTTGCGGCCCCGGAGCTCCGCGGCCCGCGGCGCCGGTGCTCGCCCAGCCCGGAGGGGCGCGGCTCCTGTGCCGCCCCCGCCGCTCCTCGTCTCCGCCCCGGCCTCGCTGCTGGAGCTTTGGGGGCGCGGGGAGCTGACAGCTCGCTTGTGGACCCGCTGCTGCTGCAGCGCTGAAGTACATCCGCCCGAGAGGGTTAAATCAGCGCAGAGCGCCGAAGAAAATGGGCTTCCAGCCAGGTCTGGTGCCGTTTGTGTGCTGCTGCAGTGGGTTTGACGACCTCTTTCTTGGAGACCTGCCCCTCTGCTCCCTCGGAGATTCATCCTTGCTGCAGCTCCATCCCCCTGCCCAGCCTCTACGGGCACCCCTGCGCCGCTTCCACCCAGAGGATTCTGCAAGTCACACCCGTGAGTTATGAGCATTTCACACCCCTGAGTTATGAACATTTAAGGTGAGCCTCAGTTTCTCACCCAGGCTCAAGGTGAGCAGGTGCAGCCGCAGACAAGGTGGAACCTGATCTGTTTTCCCGTTACCGTTTTTTCCTCCTCTCCTCTTGTGACAGAGGACTGACAAAAAACAAGCACGAAATTGAACAAACTCAGCAGTGGGGATGGAGGTGCTGCACTTGCAATTAGTTTTACCCCAATGTCAAAAGTCCCAGCAAAGACAATAAACTTAAACTCCATTCATACACCTCCTAAGATAAGAGATTTAATGAAACAAACCATAAGCTGTAGTTCTCCAGGTGTGCAGCTATGTTGCACCTACTATCCAGTACAGAAACTCTTTTCCTACAAGTTTCTTTCCCTGTTGTTTTTTTTTTTTTTCCCTTTCTTTCCCCATAAGGTCTTTTGGAACACCCAAAAAAACCCTCTCTGGATTGGGCTGATCTTCAAGGGGATGGGTGACCCCAACATTTAGCTGAAACCTCTTTCACTGCCCTTTGCTGGCCTGGGCACCCCTCCCCATGAGAACACTATAAATCTCTGAAGATTTTTCTCTAACATATCTGATGCACAAACCCTGGAGCACAACTGCCCTCACTCTGACTCAGCACCACTAAGAACTGCTACCAATCTCTCAGCTTTTATCTGTGGCCACCTCTACCAGAAGAGGCAACATTACCCCATTTTGGCTGATGGTTCCTTTATTCTCAGCCCATTTTTTGTGGCTCAAATATTTGCCCTCATATTTATTCTGATGTGCCCAGCATCTGCAATTACTGCTCTCAAGCCACCCAACCCTGTTTATACCTTTAAGTAGGATAAATGTAGGTCTGTGCAGACCAACAAGAGCAGCTAGAGATGCCAAGTTCCTAGAACACCTGGAAAATTGCCCATTTCAACCAGTTGCCAGGAACCAGACACTTAGAAAAAAATTAACTTCAATTTTTTGGCAAGGCACCCACCTTCCAGATCACAATATTCACAGACTCAGAAAAAAATAGTTTGACAAAAAAAAAGTACCAAACCACCAAAACAGAAGAAATCACCACCCACCAAAGAACAGTATGCTGTTGAATGCAATAAAAATAAGTTATAGCAGCACTAATACACATGGACTATACAGCTATGTGTCAAACCAACTTGTAGCCATCATGTGAGACAGAAGCCTGAAGAGACACACCCTCAGTTTTCCAAAAATCACACACTGATTTCACCAGACAGTCCATAGATGATCTCTGCCCCACATCTCCAGGTGCACACACCCACAGAGTCCTCCAACAAACATACAAAATAACAATAAAAAAAGCCCCAGAAATATTGGCAACATCTAAGAACATACCTTAAAGAACATATTAATGAAAACTGTCCAGGAAATGGCCAATGCATATGGCTAGGAGGTGGTGGGAAGATAAATCTCATCTCTGCATTCAATAGCATTTTAGCCACAAGCTGATTTTACTCTGTGTCAATGAAACACATCATTCACACACCCAGGGGTTTTAGTATCAGCAAGGAATCTCTCACACTGTTTTTGGACCTCAGTGAGTTACCTGTGATACACATTCAGGCTCTGCTCTGTTGTATTTCAACAAGGAAGAACTGATGAACCCTCAAATCCTGATGAACCCTCAAATCCTGATGAACCCTCAAATCCTGGCCCAGCTCAGTATCTACACATTACCCTGGTTCATCTTTTCTCACACACTGTGTCCCAGTGGTCAGCTCAGACCAAGTTTTGCAAAACATCACAGAACATAAAACTGAGCAGAGATAGTACACATATTCCATAATTTTTTCATTCCCATCAAACTTGTCTCTCAACCTCAAGTTCTTAGAAAATATTTCTCCTCCTTCCAGAATTGTAAGATCTAGGATTGCCTGGCTTCTTGCCTTTTTTGTGAGTTTTATAGCACCAATAAAATACTACTCTGATAATCATTGTATAAATTGATACTATAGCTTGGATTATTTACAGTAGCACTGCACAAATGTCACAGTCTTTCCCAAAAAGCTTGCTCTATGAAGCTAATGGTGACTACAGAGTGGATAAGTGATATACCAAAATGTATTCTGTTCTGATTAAATGTTCCCCAGGTCCTTCTAAATCTATATAAAATTCATCAATGGTCATAATAATTTTAGGTATTTCTATCAGCTTCGGTGTTAATGCTGAGTCAGTCCTGAAGGCTGTGATTTTAATTCAGGAAAAACTTCAATTGAGAAGACACTTCAGGATGTGTTCTGTAGTAATATTGATTTTTTCCTAGTAATATACAAAAACTGAAACACAGAAAAATGTAATTTCAATTGAATCAAGGCTTAGGGTTTTCCTAATTTTCTTTTTTCCAGAGTTTTGCTTTTCAGCAATTTCTTGAAATTTCATCTAAGTATTAAAATTTTGAAACACCTTCAAATCTCACTACAGAAAAATGTACCCATTGAGTTCAGAACAATGCACACGAGCAGGAGAATCAGAATTCATCCCTGCAGCAAAACCAGCTGATAAACCTGCTAACCCCTGGAGTGATTGGACACTGCCTGCATGCAGTATCTGTATACACAGGCCTCTGCTATTTGCTGACATACAAAAACTGCACTGCTTTAATTAGCTTGGCTAAATTAAATGGCACAAGTACAAACATACAGGTGGAGCAAAGAATACTGATTTTATCAAGTCCTGCACAAGAAAATTGAGTCTATCTCGAGCTGGTTATACATTGATGCATGTATACCCCAGCAGGCATAGCAATGTAACTATTTTAGTATGGAAAATCCTCACATTTCTCTGCAAGTCTTCCTTGGAACAGCTCTAGAATATAGAATATGCCTGAATTAGAAGCAGGCTGATGCACTGCCACAGAAACATGTCTGCAGATTTTTCTCTTGGTAATGATACTATTATATACAGATGCACTTCTGTGGGTATTTAGGCCTTTGAAAAGTTAATCTATTTCAAATCACATTCACACAAGTAATTTTTTTTTTCTATAAAGTTGTAACAGGGATCTCACAAACTTGCTTGGGCAGCAATAAATTTGTGTTTAATTTGCTTCATTACAGAACAATAGGCAAAGTCCCTTCTCTGGCTATTTCTGAGACTCATACAGCAAAAGGAGAGAGAAAGACATTCTAGAAAGCAGAAATATGTGAATCTACAACATATAAATCTAAGAACTCCAAGGTGTTTTGACATCTGAAAAGACATTTCACTTCTTTGTAAATAATTTCATTTTCAGTAACTCATATCCCTTAAGCATCAGATTCAATGACTCAGTGTCCTTTCTAAACTGCTGGGAAGACACCAGCTCCAAGCACTGGACTGCAGATTTCTGCACACGTTTCCCAGCACATAGACTTTTAGTAGCAATGAGATTGTTTGAGTACTGTATAAAAGCAGACATGGTTTCAGCCTACTGATACAACTGTGTGCAAAAAATATGGAGACAAGTCCACAAAATCCATAGTTCAGCCATTAACAAACAGGTAATTGGTGTCATTCTCCAGGAAAAAACTAGATTTCCTCTATGTGCCTGCTTGTATTTGGTGCCTGCAATTTGTCTGCATTACTTAGAATTAAATCAAGTCCAGAGAAAGGAACATCCATCAGTCATAGGCCAGATTACATCAACCAAAGTGGAAAACATTACCAATAAATTGTAAGGGAATGATGAGTTTGTGCAGTTTCTTATACAGTTTTTTTCCTATGAGCACCATCTTCTAGTCCATGGGTACTTATGAAGTCTAAGGGAAAAAAAAATTTGGTATTTTAAGGGGGCAACTTCTTCAGTTCAACCCCACTTCATGTTCTTAGGATTCCTGCAATCTTCTGCAACCCTGCTCCCTTCAGTGAGGACTCCCTTGCACTGACCTCTGAAGGAAACTGTACAGGGTTTTTTCCTGGAGATTCCCATGCTTCAAGGACTATGTGAGCAGGAAAATACAGCCTAGAGATATGGCAACACAAAGGTCTGCATTCTGTATGGGATTTCTTGGGGATGTGGGATTCCCACTTTGCCCAAAAATGCAGCAAAATGCCTCCCTGAGGGAATGTGAACTGCTTATTTCTACACCCAATTTCTTTGCTTCCATGTCTTGAATTACTTGTTGACAAGTCATCTTTTCATTTGGAACCTGCCTCTCTCATGTTTGAAATAGACAGATCCTGTGCCAAATTGTTCAGTTGGATTGGCTCTGTTCTTTCATGTCTTTCCTTAAATCAATTTTCCCATTGGTAGGAATCTAACTGGTGAGAATTTCTGTATGTATCACAAGCATCTGAAGCCAGGCTATTTAAAACATTGCTGTTATGGGAACCAAGGCTGCTAAACAGCCAGAAAAAATCCTGTTTGTATTTAGGTCACAATTTCTTTGCAATAGTGTAACTTGCTTGTTCTAGAAAGTATCATGTAAAGAAATTGGGGTTAGGATATGGAGAGGGGTTGGTGTTATAAATTTTGATTGAGATAAACCACAAAGATGCATAGAAAAAAAAATCCTTTTCTTCTCTTGATCACCAGATACCTTCAATCATTTCTCACTTCAAGTCTAAATTTTAAGGATGGATATGTCTGACTCATTCTGTTTGTCTTCTGCTATATTTTCCTGATGACTTCAGAATGCTTTTGTAATTTATTGCACATAAAGTCACACACTGGGCCATTCTAAACAGAGGGACATTAACAATGTGGACACCAACAAAATGACTTTTCACCTTTCTAAAGTCACCATCAAGCCTGCAAGTGTTACTTCTACTGCTAAATATTTTCTTGAAGGTTTTAGTTGATGTGTTTTCCTTTATCACCATTGTCTCTCTTTGGAGACTTGTCCATGCAGGCTGTGATTCTCCAGCTCAAGCATCCTAGGAGCTTTGCATTTGTCCTTGTGGCTATACAAGGAATACACCGTGTTCCAAAATGATGCTGAGGTCTCCTTTTCCCCTGTTTTTTGTCTACACAATTCAGATAAAGTAGGAAGCTAAGCACCAAACAGTGGCGCAGAACCAATGGAAATGGAGACCTAGGTATAAAAATAGAGGGCAAGAATCAAAAGTACAGGCAAGGAGTAATATGAGGAACAGTCACCTTCTTCACTGCTGAGAAAGACCAAAGGCATTTTCTTCAGAGCCTGTCAGTGCCTCTCTTTAATAGGGAAAAGAAACCAGGTTTGTATTATTAAAGACTGTACAAGTACCCAAGTGCTCTGGATTCCCTCTCTTGAAAACACATGCTGAGTTACATCTATTAGCTTTGTTTATACTCCCTGCTTACTCCTAAAGTGTCTCTTAGAAGTTAACAACTTAAACCTGAATCTGCCTGGTTTGGATCTAACAAGGAACAGGCAATTTGGCAGGTTTGAAACCACAGTGTTCTAATGCTGACCTGAGTTTGCCTTTGAGTCTGTGGGAGTATTGACTGACAATGCCCTGATTGTAACCTGCACACCTTGTGCTGGATCAGATTTTGCTTTTTGGGAGGCTGGAATTTTCTCCACCTTCATTTGCACTTTTTTTTTTTCTTGCTCTCCTGCTCACTAATGACTTTTCCAGGTTTGTTGCATTTCCTAATAACATCTCCATGAATTATCTTAGCTCATGAAAGTACATCAAGCAGCAGAATTATAAACTTAAATTATAAAAGCATATCTTAAGTTTTTACTTCAATGCCTAATTTATTGAGAGCTGTATTTGGGCAATCATATTCAGTTCAGAGCCACAAAACAACAGTGTGAAAATCTGCTTTCCTCAGCATCTGCCCTGCTAAGGAACTAACAGGATTATATATTGTACTGAAAGGTTAACTCATGCTTTTGTTATTCACAGATACCTTCACTGCAACTCCCTGCCTAATCCATCCTTAACACTTCTAAAATGTTGCAGACCTTTCAGTGAGAGGGAGCCCAGCCCAGACTCACCAGTCTCACACCTGCTGCCACTCTGCCTCCTGGTATTTTCAAAATACTGGCTGAAGCAGGAATTAACCTATTAACCTATAACTGTGCTGGAATATCAGGTGCACTCTCTCACCAAAGCACACCTACCTGCAACTTCAGCCCCATGTGACAAATTAAGTTAAGTGTTTTGTGCTTATTCCCTAGACAGGAATGCTTTCCAATACACATTCACTGCAGGCACTCCAAGCAGCCCAAGACACAAGCAGAAAGCTCAGATGCACAACTGGAATATGGTTGGATCATCCCATCTAAGCTGTGTTTATGCTGTTCAAAATTGTTTGTAGTCCTTTCTTTCCCTGTGACACTTAAAATGGTTTGGGTTGGAAGGAACCTTAAAGCTCATCCCATCCCACCCCTGCCATGGCAGGGACACCTTCCACTATCCCAGGGTGCTCCAAGCCCCATTCAACCTGGCCTTGGGCACTGCCAGGGACCCAGGGGCAGCCACAGCTACTCTGGGCACCCTCAGGTCCTCATCTCCCTCACAGGGAAGAATTTCTTCCTCCTCTCTCCACATCTCTACTCCAAAGCTGTATGGGAGGTTAGCTCTGAACTACAAGGGTAAGGATATCCCTACACAGCACTTGCTCCTGAAGTTAAATATGTAAAGCAGCAGAGAAGTGATGGACAGATCGCCTCAATCTAAAATCAGACCCAAAATGCTCTTATACTGAGTTGTACAGAGCTGCCCTAAATTTCTCAAATTAATAGAACAAGTTCTACTTAATCAGACTTCAAAGTGTAGCAATGACTTTCCCTTTCAAGGTTATATTTTAGAATTAACTGCTTGATTGCTCTTTTCTTGATGTTGGACAAAGTCAATGTCAACTTTACCAGGAAATTAAATCATTACAGCTATGCTTTTTAAAACACAGAATTGAAGCAGATCATGACCTCTACCTCTGGCTGGTGCAGTCAGACAGAAGCCCCAAGCTTTCTGCAGCCAGAGGCTCAGCCATCACCAAGGCAGAGAAGGCAGAGCTGCTGATATATCATGGAAATTCCCTGCTGTAGGAGGGATGAGCAGCCAAGGGAACAATGAAGGTGGTGCTCTGGGCTTCCAGAGCTCACCAGCACAAACACAGGTTGGGTACAGGGTGTTTCCACCCCACCTGCCAGATATGGTGTGGAGTGAACTTCTGCATGTCTGGTTCCAGCCTTGGTGGGCTCAGGATTAGTCATGGTTTAGATTTGTAATTCTCTGTGTGGTGGGAAGGAAGAAACTTGACCCCAAGGACAAATAGAATCACAGAATACACTGTCATTGAAGTTCAACTCCTGGCCCTGCACAGGACACCTCAATAATCCCACCCTGTGCCTGAGTGTTGTCCAAACACTCCTTGAATTTTGGCAGGTGCCTCAAGTACTGCCCTGGGAGCCAATTCCAGTGCCCAACCACCCCCTGGGTGAAGAAAATTTTCCTAAACCTGCCCTGCTGTCACTGGACACCAGAGAGCAGAGAAGGAATTTCATAAGGAAATTGTAGACTGCTATGAGGTCTCTTCCCTCAGTCTCCCTTAGGGGAAAATCTCCATCACAGCTCTTAGCACAAATGGGAAAGGCTTTGCTGAGCAACACAGACAAACACCCAAGAACCCTCTGCTCTTACCCCCCTGGCAGCTGCACTTTCAGCTGCAGGTCTTCTGCTGTTCTGATACCACATCTCATGCAGCCAGACAGAAAATTAAACCCCTTCACTATTTTAAAGAGCAGCTGAGAGCCATAAAGGAGGCAGGAGGAGATTAGAGTACAGACTCCATACAACATACTGAATATGTGAGGATTTTTTCATAAGACCAGCATTCTGTTCCAAAGCTTTCTGTATTTCCTGTGTCTGCATGGGAATGGCTAAGCAAGGAAAGTAGGGCAGGAAAATATTTTATTTTGTTTGCTAATTCTCAGCAGGCATTTCTGAGCTGAGAAGATTTTTACTTCAAATCCTATCACAAAAAATCCTTCTGCCTGAACTGGGCTGTTCTTGGACTATTTATAACCTATAGCCACGTATATGATGGACAAAATGTTAATACTGCAGATTCTGCTGATGTTATCTGACCTCAGGACACATCCCATTGATTTCCTTACTCAGCAAAACCAGGAGCAGCATTTCACCCTGACCTACACTCTCTGCTAAATGATTTTAGTTATATTTGTGTTTCTCTGCAGGGTGCTGGCACACAGTGGGATTCCACACCCTGCTTGCTCCCAGCTCTCTTCTAAATAGACACACAAAAGCTTGGGGTTTTTTTTTCTCTGTTGACTTGGAATCTATATTCCAGCCATTTTATGCCCTTTACTGTACTTTACAATCTCATTCATATTTAATAAGGTTATCAGAACAGCACAGAGGATTGGATTCCAGCTGTGCACTTCCAAGTAGTTCCTGATAATGTACCAAAATAATCTGATAATTATTCTATGCAAAAAAAAAAAAAAAAAAAAAAATCCCCAGCAACAATTTAGCTTCCTCATTTCTTGTGAGCACTTTATCAGTAGTTTGAGTTCATTACGTGAAACTAATCTGAATTTTTCCTGCCTTTAATCCATGACTTGCACCCATTTACTTTCTTTCCTTTTGTATGCAGAGATTTGCAAAAAAAAATATTATTTAGGATTAGTATAAAGGCAATATGACCCAAAGTGTGTGCAAATGTTCAAGCAAAAAAAAAGAAAATACAAAAAAGGAATAACAGGAAAACAATGCATTAATTGCTACAGAGGACCCATAATTAAAATATGGGATTTCAATCTAAATGAATGAAAAGAGGAAAATTACCTAAAATACAGTGTAAAGAAGATGGAGAAGAGAACTTAAGATGCACAGTGGGGGATACAAGAGAACTGTGAAATTAAAGGATTTTACTTAAGACTATAAAAGGTGAAATGAAAAACACTGATGCAAAGATCCCAGCCAGCTCCTATTGCTAAAGGGCATCAATGACAAGTCCCAGATCAGTCTCTTGCCATAACTGAATGAGACTGTGAGCTATGACAGCCAATGTCCCTTGTCCCCCACTGCATACAAATGATCCTGGTCACCAGAGACCACCAGGCACTGATGTTTGGGACTATGTGGGTGTGAGTGTGCAAAATCCAGTAAGAAAATGAGTGACAGTGGGAAACTTCAGGGATTTGCAGAATAAAATCACTTTTTCCTGCCACAAGATCTTACACTCACTTCTGCAATTCTGATTTTCTACATAACAATTCCAGATTCTTCTGTGCCAGACTCAGTTTGCACAGACCCTGAGAGGGATAAGAGTTCAGTCTGAAAGGATGAGACTGATGCCAGCAGATGCTGTGAGCAACCAAGTTAAAACACAAAGACAACACTGTGTGGAGGGTCCCAGAGAAGGAAAAGCAAGAATGGTTTTTATAAATTCAGAGACATTTTAGGAAAGGGATGAGGCACAGCTGTGAGGTCCCTGCTCCACATCCAGTTCCCTGTCTGCTCACAGACACCACTCCTGCATCCTTCCTCAGCATTCCTCAGTCTCTAGCACCCACTGCTGCTGTTGCTGCTGGAGAACAGGACCAGCTCCAGCCGATGGAGGGGTTGCAAGGAGCAGAGTGGGAGGGAAATGAGATGGGAGCAGTCAGCAACATCTCTCAGCTCCTTCCCTGGTGGGTACAGCAGCAGAGAATGAGGCAGCAGTGAACAGAATACAAGAGCTGGAATATCAAACACCATATTCAAAAAGGATTTGGCTGCATGGCATGAAAACTATCCTGTGTTGTACAGGCTGAGTACTGTGGCCAAGGTATTAAGATGATGGTGGAAAGCCACTGATCACACCTGTATGCCCAGCTTCAACCTGTGACAGCCTATGACAGTCAAATTCACCAGAGCAACAAGTTCACCTCTGATTTATAGCATCTGAGAGTTCTTGGAAAGGGAAGCAAAGAAAAAGGGAGATGTAATGTCTGAGGTGGGGCAGATTATGGTCAGAAGCCCAGAGAAGGCCTGAGAAGCAGTGGCACTCATGCAGCAACAGGAAGGGGAAAAAAGGCACCCTGGGGCTTTAGAAATCAAGACAAGACAAAAGTGAGGTGGAGACAGAGGCAAGTGATCACACACCATAAAAGCAGGAAGTCAGGGGAGCTGGGTTCTGTTCACTGTTACATCAGGGACTTCATGATTTTTGGCAAGTATCTTAATTGGTTCCTAAGATTCAGCAATGTCTGGGCTCAAATGGCCACAGCAAGGTTTAAAGCACTGCTGCAAAGGGTACTTGGGGAGTCTCAAGCAATAAGGTACATATGCACATGTATAATTTATTATTTGCACTAGGTACTGAAGGGAGATAAGTGTTTGGGGATTTTTAAGTAAACATTAAGCAAATCGGTTTTCAAACTTCCCCTTGGAATTCTTAAAACCTCAGTGACACAAAATATTTAAGGTTTGGATTTAGTAAGACTTCAATATTTGTTTCCTTGAGCACAAGAGTTCTTACTGAATAGATCAGAGTGATTGACCTAATGAAACATTCCGACTATATGTGGTGTTTAGCATGAGTTAGTGCTGTAGCATTAATGCAGAATTATTACCTTATGCATTTTGCATGGATCATACACGTGGCAAAACCAAATATTTTTGTGTACTGAAGGAAACCCACACTGTACCAGCTCCTGAAACAGCAGCAGAGGCTGTGGGATGCAGAGGACAGGGTATCCTGCCAGTCCTCAGCTGCTCCTTCCAGAAGGGCACAGATCTCCCAACCTTACAGAATACATCTGCTAGCCCTGGAACACCTCAAATGACACCAGACTTCCAGCTTTTAACAGCTCAGCTGAGCTCAGCATATTCATTGTTGGGCAGAGAACCACAGCAGGACATGTGAGACTCTGAGTGATAAGCAGGGATGATGATACCAAATGTACCCACTGAAATCAATCCCCTCTCCTTGTACTAATCAAAACATTGTCCTCCACAAGCAGATAAAGCTGCAGTGTCTCAGCATGACTCTTTGCATTTCATATTCCTTACAAACTGTGCTCTTTGGAGACAGATTTTAGGATTGTGCATTTAGAATACCAACTATTACTGTCCACATGGTTACGAAAAAACTAAAACAATGTCCAGCAACACCAGTGTACCTGCTGGGTTTCTTTATCACTCTGAATATTGGTAAAAGAGGTTAAAGCCCTTCAAATCCAGTTCACTGAGAAGGAACTCCCCCCAAATCATTCCCAGGGTGGTCAGGGGAGGCATTTCTGTGGAAACAGAGGCAGTCAAAGTCAGGGTTTATAAGAACACAAAAATCAGTGTGGTTCTGTCTGCTGATTCACTGAGAACAGGAAACTGGGTCTGGTCCCTCTCTCAGGCCTTTATGTATTTTAAATCAGAGTGAAATGTGAAAACATTTCTGAGGGTAGGAACTAGACATTAGGAGAAGGTAAGGAAAAAGAGACAAACATAGGGGAGGACAAAATAAAAACAGAGGGAAAAAGAGTTTTTGAAAGACAGGGAGGACAAACCAATCCATACTGATGTCATCTGGGTACTTGATCTTTAAACCATGAACATCACAGTTACCCTTCTGCTGTACCTACACTGGGAGCAATCTTGACATTGTATTTTCACCAAAGGCTTTCAGCTCTCCTTTAATCCTTCATTCAAGAATTCTGGCACTTAAATTCAGCCACAATGGGAACTCTGCCAAATTGTAACCCTGATGAGTTATTTTCTGGTCTTCATATACTGCTGAAGTACAAAAGCCTGTACAATCTTCAGCCTTGCTAGAATCTCTCTGAAACAAAGCATCTTCACTCCAGTGAGAAGTATTAGAAGAAAAAAGCTATTAGATTTCTGAGATGTAAAATATTTTATCTATTATCTTCCATTGTGATACATCTGTTTAATTACTATCCTGTTGCATCATGCAATTAATCTGTCTATTTGTGCTCATCTTGGATACTTATTTGTTCACTTCTCTCAACTTCCAACACTCCTTGAATATTTTTTTAGTGACACTGTGAAACAGGGTTCCTTCAACAGCACTCATGCACAGGACTCACAATTCTAAACTTTTGTGCTGAAATTAGGGACCCTCCTCTTCCCTGCACCCTGATCCTGGGTTGGGCACTGTGTTATTATTTATTTTTTTAACCTGCCACTCCTCTGTCCTTTGTTCCAGCCCCAGCCTCAATTTTGGTCCGCGCCACAATCAAACAACTACAATTATCAGAAGGTCCTGCCAGCTCTTGGCTGGATCAGGGCTCTCTGCTGGCAGGACTCAGGGGCAGCTGAGCTTTCCAGCTCTTGTGATTATCTACCAAGTAGAGTGAACAATAATTTCTCAAAAGTTTGTAACTCAGCCAACCTTAGCAGCTCTTAATGGCTATCAAGCATGACACAAAGACCACTTTGCAACAAATACCAAGTCCTTTTTCCAAAACATACTTCAGCAAGGCATTTCAAGGGAAGATGAGACACATTCCACATCAAAAGCAGCATGGGCAGCTGGTCAAAGGAAGGGATTGTGCCTCTTTCCTTGGACCCCACCTGCAGAGCTGCCTCCAGCCTTGAGTCCCCAGCACAGGAGGGTCAGGGACCTGTAGAGTGAGTCCAGAGGAGGCCACCAAGCTGATCAGAGGATGGAGCACCTCTCCTGTGAGGAAAGGCTGAGAGAATTGGGATTGTTCAGCCCAGAGGAGAGAAGCTTCAGGATGACTTGACTGCAACCTTCCAGTACCTAAGGGAATCTAAAGGAAGTTGGAGAGAGACTATTTGGGAGAGTGTGGAGTTATAGAACAAGAGGAATGGATTCCACTGCCAGAGGCAGGGATGGATGGAATATTGAGAAGGAATTGTTCCCCAGGAGGGAGGTGAGGCCCTGGCACAGGGTGCCCAGAGAAGCTGTGGCTGCCTCTGGATCCCTGGGAGTGCCCAGGGCCAAGCTGGATGAGACTTGGAGCAACCAGTCTGAGAAATGACCAAACTGTGCAGCCAAACTGTCTAACAGGTAATGCCCAGTTCCTACCACCACCCTGAGACACCTGAGGGTTTCTGTGGTGACAGTTTCTATGCATCAGACCATTTCTGTAGCAAGTAATGATATGAACACAGCCTAAAATGCTGAAAAGGTTTTGTTCATTCACTAGTGGACAGAGCTGAAAATACAGAAGTCTGTGGTTCCAAGACCACCAATTGCAATTGCTTTCATTAAATAAGATAGAACTGTTTTAAAATTGCTCACACTGGCTTCATTTCATCTGTTACTGAGGTGGGAGTTCTCCTCAGATGGCACATTAACCTTTCCTTTGGTTTAAGCAAAACATCCCCCTATAAACAACATAGATTTGGTCCTGGAAGCAAATTTAGACTGGATCTTTGGATACAAGTTGCTACTGCTGACAGTAATTGCTGCTGGTCTATTTTTCCTCTGTTAAAGTATTTTGAAAAACAATCCTTTTGGAAAGAATTATTGCTACATTAAAAATGCATGATATTAAGTGACTCAACACTATTTATAATAGCAACTAAAAAGTGTTTTTCAGGCAGAACTCTTTTATATATAAAATTCTATCAGCATTATTGGAAGCAAACCAGGCTTGAGCATTAGAAGTAGCCAAATATAGACTTGGAACTAAATATACAGCATTAACACATTGATAAATAGAATAATTCTGCTACCTTTGAGGTGACTGGAAACCCTGGGTACAAGGATGTAATAAGTTATGAGATAATGCAATAGACATCTGTTGGAGATTGTTAATGTGTTTGAAATGGCCACAAATTATGGAGATTTTCCAGACTGCACACATGAAACAGTTTTGCCAAGACTCTGATCAATTTAGAGCCAATATATTTTTTTTTAAAAGTAGAAAAAATGTGCCAGTGTTTTCAGAGGGGAAAAAACCTACAACAAAATTGCAGCTATTGTAACTCCATTCTTATTCCACTTCTGTTCTAACACAATCTCTGTTCTACAAAAACTGCTAGGAGGAATTAGAGATATTTAAACTCATTTTTGGCTTTTTAAATGTCTTGGGTAGCAACTATGTTTCTTTATTTTTTTTTTTCACCCAATCAAGTTTAATCCAATACTGTCAGTTTTACAAGTTTTCCAGGAACCTCAACTACCTACATTACTCACACTTTCCTCCCATCCTAAATGAGAATACAAACAAAACAGAAGAGAAACATTTGGTGCTGAGCTATTAATTCATAGAATGGGGACAGCTTGATGGGTTTGGATTTTATTCAAAACCATCTGGATCCTCTCTGAGCAGGTTGAGTGAAGAAAACCTTTTTTCATAAAACATGACATGACAATGGTAAAAGTGAAAATATTTTCCAGTGCACATTTGTATTCTGTAGCTCTATTCTGACCACAATCAAGCTGGCATCTTTCCATGCTCTGTATTAGCTCAGGTTAATTTTTCCTGTAGTTTTTTAAATAAGGTGAGAGGCATTAAAGAGGGGGAATGCCTTGTAGAGAAGCACAGTGCTGTAAAAGAGAAGACAGGAACTTGCTAATTCTAATCCCTAGACAAATATATAATAAGATTAAAACAAAGATGAAAGTGCAAATAGCAGTCCTAAACCAACAACCCCAGAGCCTTTGAAGCTATTCCAGTTGGCAAGCTGGACTACACAAGTCATTTGCTGGGTTGATTTTACTTCTCCAACCCCAAAAAGGTGAGATAAGGTAGCAGTTGTATCTCCTCTGACTGCAGGGAAGAAATCGCTTCCTTTTTTCACCAAATCTCCTCCCAAGCAATATGATATTGAAAACAAATAGCTTTAGAGATTGATTATCTTTAGGATATTAGTGAATAAAAAACAAAATCAAACACACACACACACACAATAATAAAACAATCCAAACAAGTTTCACTCAGTGAAGGAGGAATATATGTAGATAATAGAATTGACATGGGCCATATTCCACAAGATTAATATTCTACAAAGAACAAAACTGAGCCAACTTCTCCATTAAGGCCAACCCAGAATCACAGACTGGTTGAGATTGGAAGGGATCTCTGGAGAATGTCTTATCCAACCCCACTTCCTAACCAGGGTCAAGCAAAGCAGGTTGTCTGGGACCAGGTCCACATGGCTTTGGAGTATCTGCAAGGATGGAGATTTCACAATCTACCTGGGTAACCTGTGCTAGTGCTCAGCATCCTCACAGTGGAAAAAACCCCAACCAACAAAACAAACTGCTTAAGCTTAGACAGAGCATCCTCCTCTTTTCTTCTCACTGGGCACCCTTGCAAATGTCCTGGCTCTATTTTCACACAGAATGAGATCCCCCCAACCCCACAGCCTTCTCTTCTATGAGCTAAAAATTCCCAGTCTCTGTCTTCCCTCATATGAGAAATGCTTCAGTCCCTTTGTTGTCTTAGAGGCTAACACTGGCCTGTCTCCAGTAGCTCCACATCTGTCTTCCCTTGAAATCACAAAGCTGAAAGACTGAATTCAAGCTCTTCTTGAAATGTCTTCATACTACAGGTATGATCACAATCCTGCAAATTTAATACCATGTAATGAAAACTGCTTTAGCCATAAGGATATTGCACCAATCTCCAGATAACTTCAGGCTACAAAGCAGAACCTAAAAGTGTCTAAAACCCATTCCCAAGACACAGAGCCAGCAGTTGTGTAGTTCAAGAGATGAAGAGCCCACTCAGCTGTAAGGCTTCCCTGCTTCCTCACTTCTGACCCCAACAAAGGAATTGGAAAAGGTTGAGAAGTAACACCACAGAACCTTTTGGATCCAGTACCTTCGGGTTTTGTGAGTGAACATCATAAACTTTGATTTTGCAGGCCAGTGGTGAAAAGATGTTTGACTTTTGCAAAGAATTAAAAAGCCATTAAAAACAGTGTCAAGACCCACCAGACTGGGACCAGCCATGGGGGAGATGGAAGAGCTAACAGATCAAAATGTAAAAATCATTCCTTTGGAGAAGAAAGAATCCAAAGAACAAAAATATGTTCATTTTCCTTAGAGATACTAGAGGTTTCAAACCTTTTTTTTTTTTTTTTTTTTTTTAATGTACCTTCTTTCTATAATATTTCACTTCCATTTGCCTTATTGGTCAAATTTGCTTTTATTTTCCAAATGCCTCTGATAGTATCAAACCTTTGAGCTACTTCCCTGCCTGTTTCTTTGCCTTACAAATTCTCAACTAAATACCTCCATTCCCATGTGCCCCTTCATTCCTGCTTGCCCCCTTTTTAGTTTAGATGGATTTTGTTACCATTCTCTTGATTAATTGCAATTTTAAAATAATCTTCAGCAAGTCACAGCTCCTTTTGTTATTTTGAAACAAGCAAGCTGTAACTCCAGAAATACACAGCATTAACACAGTTGCATTGAGCCACACTAAAATCCAGCAGCTCCAATGGGCAGCAGAGGATGCACAGGCCATGGGTACAAAAATATGGCACACCAATGATCCCCTGAGCCACCATCCCATTTTGTGACAAGTAATCTGTATTTCCCTCTGTTTTCAGTATCTTGAGTGTGACATTAAATATGTGACAAGTTACTCAAGGGAAGGGAAATTGCTGTCACCAAGGAAGAACCAAAACACTGACAAGTTAAAAATCCTCAATTCCCCACTACCTGATTTCCATCACAGGTTTCTAAAGGAACTGATAAATAAAAACATGGGAATAAAGAGAATTTGTTTTGGCTTAATTTTTTTTTAATATAAACCTGTCAAGTCTGAAGTAGAATAATGTCATTGAAGAAAAAAAACAACTGCAGACATTAATTTAAAGTGGTGAACTCCACCCTGTGTGACCATGAGCCCATTACCCTGTTTGTCTGGATACAAAGTTGGAGGAATGACTAAAGGAAGGAAAAAGGAAGGAAAACAGCCACAGATTTATCAAAGACAGCAATTTGCTAGACTGGTTTTCAATTCTCTTCAATAGAAACAAACTGAAATTCATCTCATCTATTCTGATTTTAATAAAACAATGAATACAGTGCAGCATTGAAAAGACACAAGAAGTTGGACTATTCTAACAACAGTTCCACAGGACAATCATATGGAATCATTCACTTCAAAATCTGGAGATCTCTTGAGATAAAAGTCATTCATTTACTCCCAATGCTGTCTGTAGGCTTTGTCTAAACTCATAGATCAGAGATGAACAGGATGATTTGTTCTGAGCAGGTGACTAAGACTTTTTAACATCTAAGGCTCAAACATCAAGCATTTAGATGGATGAATTGGGGCAGAAGAACCATCTTGGGAATTTACCTTTACCCATCCACCTCTACCCTCAAAGAAGTTCTGCAATAATCCTTATGTGATTAATCAATTTATTAAAACTATGGAAGAGGTAATTGGCTTCCCAAGAAGAATAAGGTGATGAATTCCCTGTGAACTGGGCAAGGAAGCATTCCTGTCTACATAGGAAGTCCTGCCTCTGAAGCATATATAAGTCTGGTCACACATTTGCATAAAAAGCAGGAAAGATATATAAAAAAATTAAAAACTGATGCTGAGAAGGGATATCAGCATAATCAGGTAAGTGCAGAGGTGATCACAGGAAAAAAGGCTGAAAGAGACCAACTTGTTTAGCTTGGTAAAACAAAGCTAAGAAAGGATGTGTTTGCTTTCTAAGCTGTGGATAAAGCAAGATGCAAAGAGGGAAAGAACTACTCACATTAAAAGGGAATTGCTGGCACAAAATCAAGTCTACAAACTCATAGCAAAGAACAGTTGGCAGGATGTCAGAAGAGCATTTCAAAGCCTTAAAGGAATAACTTTCCAATAGAAATAATGGGCACAACCTAGTGAATTTTGTAATTAAAATTATTCTTTTAACAACTAAAATTTAAATATTTGAATGCCAATATTTAAGACAAAATTGTGACTAATACAGGAAAGGACTGAACTTGATCTAAATTATGTTTTCTGGTGTTATGCTTTCATACAAGGATTACCCTTCCTCAGCCCACATCCCCATTCAACCTCATCCTTGCCTTCCCCTTATCCACCTCCAAACACAATCATATAACTCTCCACATCCCCTCAAGCCTTTTGTGTCGACCAACTCCTCCTGCCACTCTCCCTTTCCCTACTTTTAAATAACACTCCAAGGCAGGCATCAGACAGGAAAAGTTTCAGCCCATTTGTAGGGTTTACAAGACTCAGTGTTCTTTTGCTGAACACATCCTTCTTTGTGGAAGAACTGGGGTGGTCAGAGGGAGACACTTTTCCTCATTGAATTTTCTTTGATCATCACTCCTTCTAGGATTTTCTTGGCCTGATCCCAAGAGTAACTTTCACAGCCAAGAAATCTTCCTAAAAACTGAAATTCTTGTAATATGGACATAAGACTGCTGGTTCTAGACAGGTTGTTATCAGTCCTGACAGGATGAATTGGGAAGGAATTCACTCTTACATTTGCCTGTGTTATTCCCATCAGAACGAGCCACAGGGAGGGCTTGCACACACATCTGCTCTTCACTTGTGTGAGGAAGCCACTGATGCTTAGCCTGCAGCACTTCAGCCTCAGTTGCCAGCCTGTCTCAATGGAAGTGGATCCATTTTTGTCACAGGAAATTCATGCCATGTTGTGCAAAATTATTCCACTCCCATTACAGTTTAGCGAGAAAAAAATCTCCATTGCTTCTATTTTTGGGTGTAACCTAAATATCGAATGCCAAGTCACAGGGAGGGCAGCACACTCTGAATGCAGAAGTATCTCACAGGCCTTTTGTGCAGCACAATGGCCAACACAAGCAAACAAAAGAACTGGAGCAATCCATGGCTGCATCACCATCCCAGAAATCAGTCAGGGAACCACTGCTTACTTTAGTAACCACTCGTGCCTTTGTCTCTCCTGCCCAGCTTTTCACTTAGCTGCCATTTATGCCATCCTGCAGAAAGGCACAACAAAATATTGAAAAAGATACAATTGCAGTTTACTCTACTGCTGTTATGGCCATACACAGAGCTATTTATAGTTTAACCCAAATAGAAAACATAAAAGCACAAATGGGTCTCATGCGTCTACATGTGTAAAAACATTCAAGCCTGTTGTTTAATCCAGTAGCAAAAGCAGAACAAGAATAAAGAAATCAACCTAAACTTTGAAAATACACCTAATTTCTGGAAATTCAATTAAATTTTCATACATGAAGACCTTTCTCTATGCTATATGAACTGAAAATTGTAATCGCCTCCCAATTAAAAAAACAGCAAAAGAAACACCAGGTCTATTGAAGTTCTGCTAAAATCATGATTTTTAAATACTTCCAGTGCTCTAAATGATAAGCATGAAGTTGCTCGTTTTAAGTGCCTTTTAAATACTTGTTGCTTTCTTTTTGTTACATTTACATCCTTAGAGAGCAATACAATCACCCCTCCTCAACAGCTCAAAGGGTCATGTAGGTTTATTTTTTTAACTCCAAATGAATCAGTCTAAAAGACTGCATTAAGTCAATATCTAGAACTAAATTTTCAATTTTTAAACCGAAATTTCTAAGTATATATATAGTTAATTCTCCAGCTCAAATGCCACTGGATGATCAGCTTCAAATTAATAACAACCAGCACGGTTTTTGTTTCAAGGGTAGATGGATTTTTTCAGTCTCTGCCTCTTCTCCCCGACTCAGCTTAATTAATCTAAAGCCTTTGGACTTTCCACACAAGCCACATCTATGGTTGCTCATCTCTGAACATTAGAAGCCAAGGAAATAAAATTGCCAAAGTTGACATCTGGGATTTATTTTGCCCACTATCAAAAGTTGCAAAAAGGCTTCTCATGGTACAAGTTTAAAAATTGACCTGAATGACTGAAATATGGCAGATGCAATGAGACATTACAGTTATTCTGATTATGGAGATTAGGGATACTTGGGCATTTTTATTATTATTTAGTTGTTTAATGTGTTGGTAACCTGAGTTTCCACATCTTGCTCAGCTGGAACAAAGAAATGAGTTGGAACAGTTTTTTGAGGGTTTTTGTTTGGGTGGGTTTGGTTTTTTTGGTTTTTTTTGGTTTTGTGTTTTTTTTGTTTTGTTTTGTTTTGTTTTTTGGGGTGTTTTTTTTGTTTTGGGTTTTTTTTTTTTGTGGTTGTTGTTGTTGTTGTTGTATATATGTCATCACTATTATTAGTTTTGCAATTGTGAACTACTCTCTAGTCAAATTTACACCCCCCCAGACACTGCCAGCATTCTTGTAGACACCTTCTGAATCAAGATACTGCCGAAACATTTTTTATTTCCCCTTTACAAAGGTTCTAAGTCATCTTTTTTGTTTTTCAGATCCTCAAATAATCAATTATATTCCCAAAGTATCCAGTGTATTGGGTACAGATCCTTCTTTACATGTTGCCAACTGCTATTTTCCTTGACTGCAGGTTTTTAAGGAAGATCTTCTGCTTTTGCAAGACCTAGGTATTCCACACACCCCTCTTTGAGCAGTGAGAAACCCACAACATCTGCAACCCTCTGCTACACAGAACAGAATTTAAAACTAATCATGGCTGATTAAATACTAGGAAAACCATCACGTGTAAATCAAATCTGGTTAACACATAAATGAGGGAAGGCGTGATGAATTAATTGTATAGTTAAGAGCAAACTGGAACCTTTCCAGAAGGGAATATTTATAAAAATTCACTACTTGGAAATTCAAGAGTTATAAACCAAAATATTATATAGCTGAATGTATGTTTGATTATCCAAACAAATAATCTAAACTACCCTTATACCAAGGTTCAAAAATAGGATGGGTATTCACATATATTTAAAGGTACAATAAAGATTTTAAAGATGAAAATGAACATAATGGCTACAGATTTAAGACAGCCTCCAATAATTGTGAAGTAAAATAAAAAACAACAGCAGGAAGCAGATTACACCATGTCTGTCTAACCTGAGTTCTTACATTTCCCTGAGAAACATCTGGAGTGTCTCTCACCAGACACAGAGTACTGGCCTGGACAGACCCAACAGTGTTAGTTAGTGTTATACACACCAAGGAATTTGACAGTCTGCAGGCAAAACATCTCAAAACTCCATAAAAATATAAAGACTACTCAAAGGACCTATTAAAAATAGATATAAGATAACTGAATCTTGGACAAATAATGCAGCAACACCCAGCAGATTAGGCCTGCAGACATAGCCCACCTTGCAACCCTACACTGTGATCACAGGAAGAAGATAATTATTTTAGATTCACAAAACCTATGGAAAGTGAAATGAGCACAAGAAGTCATATTTCCTACAGAGGTGCTGAATATGGAATTACAGCTACTCCCCCAAAGAGTTAGTAATTGCAAACCTGTATATTGGTTCAACAAACTGCTCACCCCCAATGAAAAAAATCTCAGGAGTATCAAGGCAGGTATAAAAAAAATTTTAAAAAAATATCACAGACCCTATCCAGCGCACCTTAGAAATACTCATTCATCAGAAATTTGCACAGACTCTTATCATGCCCCTACTTAGCTCTCTGAAGACAATGGCTTGGCTTGTAAGGTATTTTGTTTTCTCTTACACCTTTACCTTCAGTTGTGTCTGAAGGTCCTTAATGCTTACAGCGGGGGAAAAAAAATCTCTTTTGTCATTCCACTACAAAGAGATTCTTGGTTTTAGGAAGCATATACAAGAAACTTAAATTTCCTGCAGGTGCCTTGAATTGACACCTGTTCTCCTGCCAATGCCCTCGGTATGTTCTGCACTGAGCAGCCTAGTGCAGAGACAAGGGCACGTGTTTGGGAGGAAGAGTGAAAGGAAGAAGCACTTACCACGAGGACAACACTGGACCGGTCACTTTGGACCTGCTGCACTTGGATGCAGGGTCCTGGCATTTGTAACCTCGAGCCACTAGCAACATTCCCAGCATCTCCATTTGGGATGCTGCTGTTGCTAGGCCCAAGACCTACAGATGCCCTGTACAGGTAGGTGTGAGTGAGTTTGCCCACGCCAGTGACCTCCAGCATGTCCGGTGGGAGGTGGGAGCTGGGAAGCATGTGCACACTGTAGCAATACTTCTTGTAGTCATCAGCTGGGCAGCAGCAGCAGCAAGTCCGGCAGCGGCACAGCCGGACGACGGCGAGGAAGAAGATGAAGGCGGCGAAGATGAAGGAGACGCAGGCGAGCGAAACGATCAAGTAGATGTTAGTAGCGTTGAGCAGCGGCGGCGGCTCCCCTCCATCATCGAAATCCGGCAGCGCCTGGGGCAGGGTGTCAGCCAGCAGGATGCCCACGGTCACGGTGGAGGAGAGCGGGGGCTCCCCGTGGTCCCGCACCACCACCACCACCTTGTGCTTGAGGAAGTCGGTGGAGCGCATGGAGCGCGTGGTGCGCAGCTCGCCCGTGTGCGGCGACAGCTGGAACAGCGTGGAGTCGGAGGCGTGGCTGAGGTGATAGGAAAGCCAAGCGTTCTGTGCATTGTCCTCGTCATCTGCCACCACTTTGGTCACCAGGTAGTCCTCATCAGCCAGGCGGGGCACGACTTCCACAGCTACTGAGCCGTTGTGGCTGGTGGGGTACAGGATGGCCGGGGCATTGTCATTCTGGTCTGAGATGTAAACATTCACTGTTATGGCAGCACTCAAGGCTGGTGACCCATTGTCCTTGGCTTCCACCTGGAATTGGAAGCTCCTAAGCTGCTCAAAATCAAAGGCACGTTTTGCATAGATGCTCCCATTGGCCAAGTTCATAGACAAAAAGCTGGTCAGGGCACTGCCTGCAACTGTGGAATTCCTGAGCGTGTAAGAGACCCGTCCATTCTCCCCTATATCAGGGTCAGATGCCGAGACCTGATAGAGAAAAGCACCAAGTGGATTGTTCTCCTCCACAAACACATCGAGTGCATCAGCACTGAAGATGGGGGGGTTATCATTCACATCAGAAATCTGCACCCGAACAGTCTTCTGAGTGGTGAGAGGAGGAGAACCCAAGTCTGTGGCAGTAATGGTGATGTTGTACTCGCTGGTCAGCTCTCGGTCCAGAAGCTCACTGGTGACAAGGCTGTAGTAGTTTTGAAGGGAAGGCTTTAACTGGAAGGGAAGGTTTCCAGAGATCTGGCAGGTTACTTTCCCATTCTCCCCAGGATCCTTATCCAAAATACTCAGCAGAGCTATCACTGTGCCAGGGGCAGCATCCTCAGGAATGGGACTGGAAAGGGATGTAATTGTAATCTCTGGGCCGTGATTGTTCACATCTGTGATTTCTACCAGCAGCTTCGCTGTGCTGGACATGCCAAATGCCCCATTGTCCCTTGCCTCAATGAGCATCTCGAGAAGGGGTCTCTGAACAGCTAAAATGCCATTGACTGTCACCTCCCCGGTGAGGGGGTGAACTGAGAACATCTGCTGTAAGTCAGCAGAAGTTGTATTGCTAAAGGAATACCTGACCTCTCCATTTGGACCTTCATCCAAGTCCGTGGCGTGCACTTGGGCTACCAAAGTGCCACTGGGCGAGTTTTCCAAGATACTCGCCCTGTAGACCGAGTGCTCAAATTCTGGAGCATTGTCATTGGTATCCAGCACAGTCACAACGACCGGGACATCACCAGACTTTGGAGGGTTCCCACCATCTTTGGCTGTAAGCACAAGTCTGTGAGTGGCTTGCTGCTCCCTATCTAAGGCTTTCTTCAGCACCAGTTCAGGATATTTACTCCCATCCCCGCGTATCTGCATTTCCAAATAGAAATGTTCGTCAGGGCTCAGAGTGTAATTCTGGACACTGTTAGCACCTTCATCGAGATCCTGGGCATTGGGGAGGGTAAACCGTGCCCCAGGTGACAGGAACTCAGGCATGTTTATATGATATTCACTTAAGGGAAAGCTGGGGGAGTTGTCATTTATGTCCAAGACTTTGAATTCCATCCTATAAAGCTCTAGAGGATTTTCTAACACGAGTTCATAATTCAGAAGACAGACAGACTTTAATTCACAAAGCTGTTCTCTGTCTATGGGCTCGTTAACAGACAAAGCCCCTGTGCTGGCATTTATATTAAAATATTGCTTACTTGAACCGGTGATCATGCGAAATTTCCGAGCTGAAAGTGTAGCTGCATCTATTCCTAAATCCTTTGCTATGTTCCCAACAGACGCTCCACGCTCTGTTTCCTCGGCGATGGAATACACTATTTGCCCGTCCGCCGTGCAGCAAATAAGGCAGAAAACCATTAAATAGCCCCGCATGCTTCCTCCCCTGGCTCAGCTCCCCGCAGACCGGCTCAGCAGGAACATAATCCAGAATTTCAGCGAACACCCCAAGTTCCCGGCGCGAAGCTAGCGGGGCGCACCGGCGGCGAGGTGATAAGTTCGGTGCGGGAGCGGGAAGCTCCGCGGCGGCTCCGCTCCCCCCTCCCCGGGCCGTGCCGCCGGCTGCCGTGCGGGGCGAGGAGAGGAGAGGCGAGGGGAGGCGAGCGGCAGCTCGGCAGCGCTGCGCCCGCCGCCGCCGCTCGCTGTGACCGGCCCCGCGCGGTTCTCGGGCGCGCAGCGGCGGCGGCGGCGCCACCCAGAGGCCGCGGCGACACCGGCGCCACCGGGGAGGGGGCAGCGCTCCCCCCGCCGCCGCCGCTGTCCCGCCGGCCGGCGCCTGCTTCTCCTCCCTCCCCTTCCTTTTTTTTCCTTAACTCCCCGACGGAGATGGAGCGGGGGGATGCGCGCGTCATGGATGTGTTTCCGTGAAAAAGAGATGCGGAGCAGAGCCCCCTCCTCCCTCCGCTCCTTGCGGGAGAGGCAGCGAGAGGATGCTGTCAGAGAGCAGCGGTGGAAGGGAAAGGTGGATGAGAAGTGACAGGCATCGGCTAAACATGGGTCAGCACAGCCCAGGCACGCTCCGGCTGAGCACAACATTTCCCAGAGGGGTTTTGAGAGCGCAATTAAAGGAGGCAGCCGGCTCTGCTCCTGTTAAACTTTACGGGAAAAAAAATAAGAAAGAAAAAAAAAGAGAATTTGAAAAAATAAAAGAAAAAGGGTATTTCCTACTTCACCTTCTGAACAAGGGAAATTAACACGAATTACTGGAGAGAAGGGTTTCTGCTCTGACAGTCAGATCACCCCCAGCCACAGACGAGCTCCCATCCAGCCTCCCAAAGCAGGATGGGGGTGGCTCGGGTGGCAGGGGAAAATGGGAGGCTGCAGCAGTTCAATTACTCTTAAAGAAATAAATATCGGCACCAAAGAGGTTTTGCATTTAGGACATGCCCAGAAATTGTGATGAGAGGCGAGCTGATACCACACAGAGACTGTAGATCATGAGTGGAAAGAAAATAACATCAAAACTCTCTGCTCCCCCAACTTTCCACACAGAGGGAATGGTTACCAACTACACCCCAAAGCAGGCATGAGAGGGAAGAACAGTATTTCAAAATATCTTTCTGGGAAGCATTCCTGGAATAATCTTCAGCAACAGTTTATACAGATGGACCCTGGCAGCACCTCAATTTCAGCTTCCTTCTGTGAGAGCTTGTTATGATGAGATCCTGATCGATTAAAAGCAAGAGGCTATAAATGTGTGACAAGGATAGATCTTAACTCTTCTCATATTCATTGTGTTTCTTTCTGCAGCTGAGAATTTCCAGGCGAGCAAAACAAAACATTTCAATTATATATAGGATACATTGTGTCTTTCAAAAAGTGAGCAAATCTGGAGCACAGCCAAAAGTTGTACATTAAATTAAAAAAAAATAATACATCTGTTTGCATCTTCACAACTCAGCAAAGCTTCACAGCGAGATTCTCATTCTGGCACAGAACAGATCTTGGTCTGCTCCAGCACAGCTGGCTGCAGATGTGATTTTTTTAACTCCAGGAGGCCCCGGCAGTACCTGAACGTTGCATTTTACTTCTGCTGCACTGATGCTGCCGAATCTCTTACAGCTCGAGGGGAAGCAGGGGTGGCAGCAGAAGGCTGAGAGAAAGCTACAGAGCTACTGCTGTGCATCCACCTCAATTCCCAGAGGACACAAATCTGTTCAATAACCCCTTGCACACAGTATACAATGCAAGTACTCATGATTTGCTGCTTACCCCTTTTATTCCTTGATTGTTAAGTGCAGAAATCCCAAATTCCTACCTAATCACTATAGAATTGACACTCTGACTCCCCCCACTCCGAATGTGCCCTAGATTCCTCTTGGGCAACGATGTAATGTGCAATATGTGAGAAGCTGCTGGGTTTACAGACTTATTCTGAACACCCTGAATCAATGCATAACATCTCTGAAAGCCACAGGAAAGACTGATTATTTCCTTAATATTAACCTGCAGCACAGATAAATCCATCTGTCCGGGAAGAATGGAAAAGCCACATAGTGATACCCTCACAGGTAAAACACACAGTCTCTAGCCACCCATCTGTGACTCAGTTTACAACGAAGAAATCCAAGGATTTTGGGCTCAACATCTTCCAGTTCAACAGAAATACCCCACCAAAAGCAGATTTTCCTCAAATATAATAATGGAATTACAAGCTGTAGTTATTCATTCTGGTGCCTCAAATACTAGCAGTGCTAGCAGAAACTGGTTAATGAATGACCAAAATCAAAGTAATTGCACATTTGCCTCACAGATGTACTCACTTTTTGAGAAGTATCTGGAAGCCTACAATGATTAGCCTTTATTTCATTCATTTACTACTCATTAACCATGAAATAAGTTCATCTTTCTGCTACATCTCTAATTTTGCAGCATTGCCCAGTGTTTGTGGGATACTAAGCTAATTTGTCTTCAATTATGTTAAACATTACTTTTAAACCTCACCATCCCACTTTAGTGTTTTGGCACAGCTTGTCCTCTTGCTATTTTCCACTGTGGACAGTGATGTGTCAGGCAGCTTTGCTCACCTGCATGCTGCCAGCACCACTTCAGCTCTCAGAACCTACCAGGCTGCTTTCCCAATCCAGCACACGAGTGTCTGATCCTCACACCACTCAGGTAAACAACTCTGGGTCACAGCCAAGATCCAATGCCTAATAATATTAAATACCGAGGGCCAGTTACAATACAGACACTGCTGCCATGAAGGGAACAACACAATTGTGCCAAGTGGGCTGAATCCAGCCTTGCTGGTTGTGTGAAGCCACTGCTCTGCTTGGCTGAGTCCCAGGCATGTTCCTCCCTGCCTGCTTATGCTTTCCCTTCCACATCCAGCTCAAGGCAATCGCAAGTGTGACTTTATACACAGTGTCCCTACTCAGTGTTTTTGGGCCACCCTTCCACTCAATCCTTCTTTTCAGGGTCTCTAGTCTCAAAGGTCTCTTCTCCATTTCAGTTCACTGACAATGATTACATTATTATGCTGTATAAAAGAATTAAGTTGCATTAAACACCTTTAACACAGACACTTTCCTTGGTATCACAACAGACAATTTGACCTCTCCTTAAATCCCCTCATCTTACGTTTGCCTTCAGTTTGCCATATCCAAACCATTTTCTACTCCCTTCTCTCTGCTGGACCCATTCTTAGAGCCCGTTTGACCCCACTCATGGAGGAATTCATCTTTGTGACCCTTCTGAGGTATAACTCACTTCTGCACGACCCCTCACCACGTCTCACTCCCCGATGTGTTCAGAGAGCTCTTCCTCCACGTTTCCCCTTCCTGCCAGGTGCTCGCCCTTACACCGCCTCGGAGCGCATTCCTCCCTCCCTGTTTCACATTTTGAGCCAGTCCTCCCCTTTTCCTGCCATTAGACGTCCCTGGTCCAGCCACGCACGTTGTGCTCAGAGCAGTGGTGGTTGCCAGAAGAAACTGTTAAACAACAAAGGCAAAAAATAAAAGCGAAGAGGAAAATCCGTTTTGCGTCGTGGCTGTGGAGCACCACACGAAGGGAAACACGTGTTTGAACATCAGCGATGATTTAAAATCGCCATTTCCGTGGGCTGTGCACCAGAGGTGGTGCCTTCGACGGAGATTTGCAGGGCGCTCACCAGAATTTGGGGGCGCCCATTGGTGCTAAATTAGGGTACTAAACTTCAGTGGTAGACAGCAGGGGAATATGTGAAGGAGAACAGATGGAGCAACAGCTCTGCTGTTTCTCCTCCCAAGGAAACCGATGAGCTCTGTGCGGCGGCTGCTGTCCCCAGAGGGCAGCTCCAGCCCTCACCGCCGCCCGAAAGGAGCACACGAAAAGCCCCCACGATAATGGGAACTCGGTGTACAGGATCTGCCTGCGAACCAAAGACGACAGGACCTCCGAGCGAGCCCATATCGCCAGCATGGAGCTGCCGACAGAGCTGCAAGGACCCCGCTATCACCCTTACACGAGAGGCAGGACGGTTGTGCCCCGTCAGGAGAGGTGGAGGAGCCCACGCTGAACCCTTCGGCAGACCCCCAGCCCAGGCTCACTCTCAGCCCCGCGCTTCTCCTGGCGGATGGGGTGGACAGAAATTTTGGCAGTATCTCCGGGCTGATCTGCTCCGAGCTCCTCTTTTTTTTTTTTTTTTTTTTTGCCAAGGCAGACTGTGCCTGCTGGCAGAGCGAGCAGCAGTGTCAGGATGCCCTTCAAAAAGCTCACAGCTGCTCCTTGGGGACGCGGGAGCAGAGATGACTTTCAGCTATCAGGAGCCCGGAATAACAATCTCATACGCAGAGGATTTTTAGACTCCCACGAAAATCCTTATTACCCGCATCAAGGCACAGAAACAGGAACCCACTACATGCTATTCAGCACATCGCAGGCAAAATCTCGTCTCTCTAAGACGAGGACACAGATCAGTCTGTTGACCCTCAGTCAGAGTCAGACCACCGGACTTGACGGAAGCTGCCAGTGAGGACACCAGTGACAGCGGCTACGGGGGCTCGGTTCCGCTTGTGCGGCAGGAGAGGCTCCGAGCTGAGCACTTGGAGTCTCTCCTCCGACGCAGGCGTGCGAGGCTTTTCTCTGTACGTGAAATCTCTTTTGGAAGCTGCAAAACATCCTCCGGCCACCACGGCGCAGCAGGCGCTGCAGCCGCTTCCCCTCCGCTTCTCCGGCTGCGCTCCCGACTGCCAGGACTGCGCTGTGCCTGATAACATCTCCTTAATCAGCATCGCTCTCCAGAAGAAGTAGTGAAGAAGAAGTCTAGGTCTGCAGCGACTGGCAGCTCTGAGCAAAATTGGCATCGTTTATTCAAAACACTGACGGATATTCTACAGCCTTCTGCCAACAAGTCCTGCCCAGACCATTCCACGAAGCAAAAGCATCCACGAGCTGTTTCTAAAGTTAGGATTGCTTTATGTTTCTAACAGAAATATTTAAATATTTTCTTGACAGTGTATGACTATAACAAACCCCGATAAGGTCTTTAACTCATTATTAGAGTCAGAGAAACCAAGGGGAACCGAACAGAAGCCAAATCCTCCCCTTCCCCAAACGATCGGCACTGAGACCCCACATCGCTTTTAATCATAACCTAAAGAAATGAGACACCCACACCTGTGCGCAAACGCTGTTTCTCCATCTTCTACATGGGTAGTTAAATCTGTTTATAAGCTTAATATAGACGTTTTTCCTTTAGAAAAATCGTGGATCCATCACATCCACGTGAATAAAGAAGTGACAGTTCTACAGAGCTGGATAAACCTTGCTACTCACAAGGGAAGGTCGTTCGCGCATAGTTAAGTGGTGATTTCCCACGTCCCTTCCGCACGCGACGCCCGTGCACGATCAAAGCAGACTAAATAAACAATCCTCAACGAATAAACAAAAAACCCCTCAAACTTAAAGCCGGTACTAAGTGATCTAAGAGAATAAAAGAGAAAATCGGATATTTTTCGATTTCGAAATTCTTCGACTACTGCTAAGAGAGCCAAAAACTTTCAACCTACCACCGCACACTGAAATTTTGCCTTATAATTTCCCCTTAAACAATTTCCCGCCTCTCTCCACTCCCACCAAATTTTGACTCTTCTTTCGGCAAAACGTTTTTGTACGGACGGGATAAAAGAGACGCCATACCACTACAAAGAGTGAGATCAGATCGTAAGGAATGGCAAATTACCACCGCCTCCCTTTAAATAGTTCTCAATTTTTCTACAAAGCATCCTGGATTTTACTTCACCCTCACACAGGCACACATTTTCGACGGACTTCCAGAGACAGGGCAACGCTGACAACCTCCACCAACATTTAATCCGCTCTGTTGGCCTCAAAATTACCACCAAATGTATTTCATTTCAGCTTCTCAAGAGTGGCGAATTGCAATAATCAGAAAGATTCTCCATCAAAAAAGTTACGAGGGCGTCTTGGAGCTTGACTTATAACACACATCAAATAAGCATAAACGCACCTTGTTCAAAAACACAATTACATTAATCTTGAGGGAGATACCAAACTACGGAAAATCTCACAGCTCGAAAAGCTTTTAAAAATGAAAATTAAATATCCTCTATCACCTAGTACGGCAATTTGACTCAAAGTAGGTAGAAAAAGAATTACAAACCCCATGATCAAAATATCCTATTCAAGTTTTTTTCTTAATGAAAGAAGAAAAGGACATATTAAAATTTTAAGAAGCAGCCAGGAATGATTAAATGAAATTTCCAAATGCAAACACGCACATCTAAGGGGGAACAACATGTGTAAACACAACACACAGAAAAAGACATAGTTCTAAAACTCTTATCACAGAAGAAATAATACACCGAAGATACATGTACTAGGTAATCGTACTACCAAAGAGAGAGAGAAGAAATGTAAGATTTCGAAGACTCTTACCACGCCTGAAGCAAGAGGGGAGAGAGACGGACCCTTCCCAGCAGAATCGTTTTCCACAGCAGAACCGGCCGGCGGCGGAGGGAAGTTGGGGCTGAAAACCATGAGGTCGCTCTTGGGCGCGGCGTCCGCCACGCACAGGCTGCGGCTGTGGCGCTGCGAGTAGGACCAGCTGCCCACTTCGCTGGCGCACACGAGCGTCGTGGGCCCGGGCGCCGAGAGCACGGCCGCCCGCGGCGCCCAGCGCGACGCCCCGTAGAGCACGAGCGCCAGCAGGAAGAGGCTGGACACGGCGCAGATGGCCACCACGAGCCACACGTTGGTGGCCGCGCTGGCCGCAGCGGCGCCGAGCTCCAGGCCCGCGGCCGAGCGCGAGCCTGAGGCCGAGGCCGAGGCCGAGCCCGCCGAGGATCCCGCGGCCGCGGCCAGCGCCGCCTCGGCGGGCTCGAGCAGCGAGACGCTGAGCGTGGCCGTGGCCGAGCGCGCCGGCTCGCCGTGGTCGCGCACGACGATGAGCAGCCTGTGGCGAGGGCCGTCCGCCTCGTCGAGGGGGCGCGCCGTGCTCACCTCGCCGCTGTAGAGCCCCACGCGGAACGGGCCCTTGCCGCGCGGCTCCCACAGCTCGTAGCGCAGCCACGCGTTGTAGCCCGAGTCGGCGTCCACGGCGCGGATCTTGGCCAGCACCTGGCCCGCCGGCGCCCCCCACGCCGCCCACGCCCACAGCGTGCCCGAGCCCGAGCCCGGCCCCGCCAACGCCGATGCCGCCTCGGCCGCCACGGCGCCCGCCTCGGCCGCCGAGCCCGCGGGCGGCAGCAGCGCCGGCGCGTTGTCGTTCTCGTCCAGCACGAAGAGCTGCACCGTGGCGTTGCCGCAGAGCGGCGGCTCCCCCGCGTCCACCGCGCGCACCTCGAACTGCAGCACCTGCAGCTGCTCGTAGTCCAAGGGCTGCAGCGCCCACAGGCGCCCGCTCTCCGCGTCCAGCGCCACGTAGCTCGACGCCGCACGCCAGCCGCTCGAAGGCGCGGCCCCGCCGCCGCCAACGCCCGCGCCGCCCTCCCACAGCGAGTAGCTGACGCGCCCGTTGCCCGCCTCGTCCGGGTCCCGCGCCCACAGCCGCGCCAGCTCCGCGCCCGCCGCGTTGTTCTCCCGCGCCAGCACCGTGTACACGGCCTGCGCGAACGCGGGCGCGTTGTCGTTCACGTCCGACACCGGCAGCCGCAGCCCGCGGCTGGCGCGCAGCGCCGGCGCCCCGCCGTCCTCCGCACGCACCTCCACCTCGTACTCCGACACCCGCTCCCGGTCCAGCGCCTCGCGCAGCACCAGCGAGTACGAGCCCGCGAACGTCGCCTCCAGCCCGAACGGCAGCGCCGGCCACACCCAGCAGCGCACGCGCCCGTTCTCCCCCGAGTCTCGGTCCGACACGCTCAGCAGGGCCACCACCGTCCCCACCGACGCGTCCTCCGACACCGGCACCGACAGCGACGTCACCCGCACCTCCGGCGCGTTGTCATTCACGTCCAGAACCTCCAGCTCCACCTTGCAGTGACCCGACAGAGGCGGTGTCCCTTGGTCTCTCGCTTCTATACGGAAGTCAAATACATTAACTTCTTCGAAGTCTAGAGCGCCCGTGAGGTGAATCTCCCCTGTCTTCGGATTGATGGAAATCACATCTCTTCCACTCGTGGGAATGAAGTTCGTCACGGCATAAGTCACTTCACTGTTACTTCCCTCGTCTGCATCCGTGGCATTCACCCGCGCCACGAGCGTCCCCACGGAAGCGCTCTCGGGCAGCTGCACTTTATACACCGATTGGTTGAATTGGGGCGCGTTGTCGTTAGTGTCCAGCACCGAGATCAGCAGCTCCATGGTGCCTGTCAGAGACGGCCGGCCACCGTCAGTCGCCGTCAGCACCAACCGGTGCACCGGAATCGTCTCGCGGTCCAGAGATTTCGTTAATACCAGTTCAGGTTCAATATTCCGCTCATTGGACTTTTGTAAATCCAGGGAGAAATGCTCGCTGGGGCTGAGTGTGTAGGAGAGCTGCGCGTTCGCTCCGATATCCGCATCCGACGCGCCCTCCAGCGGGAAACGAGACCCCGGCAGAGTGGTCCATTCCGCGATGCTGAGGTTTTTTCGGGCGGCGGGGAAGACGGGGGCATTGTCGTTGATGTCGGTGACCTCGAGCTGCACATGGAAGACGCGCAGCGGCCGCTCCAGCAGCACCTCCAGGCGCAGCGCGCACGGCGCGCTCTTGCCGCACAGCTCCTCGCGGTCGAGCCGCGAGCTCACCAGCAGCGCGCCGCTCGCCCCGCTCACCTCCACGCTCGCCCGCCGGCCCTGCGCCACCAGCCGCAGCCGCCGCGCCTCCGCCTCGCCCGCCTCCAGGCCCAGGTCCTGCGCCAGGCGGCCCACCACCGTGCCGGCCTTGGCTTCCTCCGGCACCGAGTAGCGCACCTGCCCGCCCGCCAGCGCCCAGGCCGCCTGCAGCGCCAGCAGCCGCAGCAGCACAGCGCGGCAGCGCTCCTCCATCCCTGCCAACGCTGCTCTCGCTTCCGGCCCCTTCTCTCGTCCTGACCGGCTCACCACCACTGTCCTGACGTCCACCTTAGGGTCTGCCTGGGAGGAGCGACACGCTGCTTCTCTTTCTCTGCTCCCCGCCCGGGCCTTTCCGCCGCATCCTTCCTCTCGCAGACAGCACCGTGACTGAGGCTCGGGGAGGAGCTGCCGCCCTCCGGTGTCTCCCGTCGCCTTCGCGGCCAACAGCGGCACCTGGTGTCCGACCGTGGCTCCTTCCGTGAGCCGAGCCTTCCTCTGCTGCTCTCCTCCCGCAGCTGCAGCGGCTCCGTGGGAGGATGGACCAGCCATGGCTCCGCCCGCTCGGCCGACGCGTTTCGCGATTTCCTTCCAGAACGCTGCCGTCCTCCGCAGTGGTAATTGTTGGGATTTTGTCTCCTCCCCTGCTTCTTCTCCTCTTCCTCTTTTCCCTCCTAAAGACACTTTAATTGAGAAGTACACTTAACAAAACGTAATTGAATGCCCATATTTTCCCAGGAATCATACCTAGGGATATCTTCACTGCATAAAGCCTACTCCACTTCTGATCTCCGGACTTCATCTTCTCTTCTGCCTGAGGAGGCATAATTCAATTTTCTCATTTATGTTTTCTTCTGGAACATATTTCATCTGTTTCCTTTACAGTAGAAGACTGTATCCTTGATCTTCCATCCATAGAAAATACTCAGGTATTCAGAAGACATACATTCACGTGTAATGTAATTGGTCTAATCCAGGAATGCTAGAAACAAACAGAAGTTGCTTACCTTTTCATGGCTCTATGACGAAGATGTAGCCGAGCAATTCCACACAGTCTTCTTTTTTTTTTAGAGTAAACAATACAGTAAATCCATCATATTACAAAGACTACCTGTGTATGTCCATAGCAGAATTGTTTTGCCTTGTGAAGTATATATCCAACCGATAAAACACCAGCACATACCAATTCCAAAGACTTTCCACTCCATCAGTGACTCCCTAACTCAACGCTCTAAACATAACAGAGCAGAAATTCTCTTAAAAGGATGAAATAGCTCAGAGAACCTGAGCTCTCTCATCTTTATGTGCCAGTAAAATATTTTCTGTAAGTTCATTCCCCAAGTGTAGCTGCACAATGAAGGTCATGGTCTTGGTTCTCATTTCTAGGCAGGTAGAAACTCACAGTATGGCAAAACAATGTGCCCGGTACTGATGGAGACGAGCTGCTGCAGGACACAGCAGAGTCATACAACCATGACATAACTGAAGACAGGATAAAAGGCTTGCACCACTGTTCTGGCAAGGCACAGTTAATTTCATAACATCTTCCAAGGCTCCCACCTCCTCTACTGACATAAATACACCGGAGCCTCTTCTCCACTCAACTACATCACTTTCTGCTGCCCTGCCATGTAGGTCAGGCAGTGACATAAACCAGGTAATTCCACAGGTTAATGGGTTGCTGGAAGAATCAATTATGCATGCACCCAGAACTAAAAAAACGACAGAAAAGGAATATACAAAATGCTAAAAACATCCATGTACATCCCTCAATAGATATTTTTCATTACAGCCATTGCTGTTCTAACTGTTGTCTTGATTTATTTCTAGGTCTAAATTGTCAGGCCTGTGTTCAAGGATAACTGTTCAAAATTTCAGGGAAGCAGGGATGAAAACGCAAACAGGTTTTTTTCCATCCTCTCAAATCTCCACTGTATTGCCAACATTTGTGTACCCATTTCTGTGAAAGCAGAAATAAACAAAACCTGAAGCCTCACAGCTTTCTAGCAAATTAAAATTGACCTCAAGAAACTACAAGACAGTAAACCACGGCGATGGGAAGGGGCACAGACTCTGAAATAAAAGAGCACTATTAGGCAGCATGGCTTTCACTCACAATTGCCAACACATCACATGATGAAGTCAAGCTAAGCCACTCTGTGTGGAAATCGGGAGTTTCCAGCCTCATTCATCATATTCACATGATCATCATAAGGCAAGCACTCAATGAGACAAAAAAGAAATCAGTTTATTTTAAAAATATTCTCAGGGAAGGGAAAAATAAAATTAAGTAAACACAAGTAAGACTAAGATAATATTAAAACTCCACAACATCCTAGAAATACAATGCCTACGACTGCTGGGTACATGGGACTACCCAAGTCAGAAAGCAAACTGAGCTGCTTCTACAAGTACATTAATCCACAAAAAACCAGTCCTCTACCAATATGTCTTCCTCGGTCTAGCACTACAGCTGCACATTTTGATATCTACTTCTGTTCATGTTCTTCGGCAATTAAGAACCTTACACTAGAAACTGCATTTAAATCATACTTAGAAGGAGGAAACGTGAAGGCATCTGTCTTTCTCATGTCCATAGAAATTCTGTAGTACTTCACAAGCCAATATATGCTATGCAGGGTGAATATAAAGATTTCTGTTTCAGAGGCGAACCAAAAAGGAAGGCAGAATTCTGAGTAAGAGAAGACTGGAAACCAGCAACTGACAGCAGTCAAAAGAAGAAATTCACTAGAACTGCCTCGCCTATAAGACAGGTAAATGTAGGCAAGTGAAGATAATCCATTCAAAATGAAAGACTGAAATAGGTACGCAGAGCCGTGATTAACTCCACAGATGAAAGAAAACCAGATCTGATAACATCAATAAGATAAGGTAAACACTGTAGAGAGAGAGAGATCTTTATCAATAATTGTTCCTTTTAAAAACTCCTGAGGAGACCTCAGAAACTCACGGAGAGTGATGTATCAAAGATTAGAAGAGATATCAACCTACGGAGCAGAGTTCAAACACAGGTCTGCTGAAAAGAACTGCAGAAAGAGTTGAAGATTATGAACAATCAGGTAGGAAAATGACAAAATATTTTCAATGCAGAGGACTACAAAGGTGAGTAGACAAGAAAACATGTTGCCCCAAGAGAGACTGTGACTGATTCTTAAAAAGCGAATGAAGGTTCTAAAAGTACAAAACAGAGAAGAAAGGGACATATATATGAACACCATTTCTCAGCGCCACCAAAAAGACAAGACTTACGAGATGCTGCAATACAAATAAGTATTTCATTCAATTTTGCAAAGTGCGCGTAAAGATCGAAGTATTTTGCAGAACTCACCTCTTTAATATGTGAGATGAAGAGAGAAGACCAGAGGGGCATTTAAAAAAACCTGCTGTGATGTACACATAACAGACCTTAAAGCAGCGCGATAATGTAACCAACAGTCACACGGGACGCGAGCATGAAACATAGACTGCCCTTTATGCCGAGAGGGCGGAGTTCAACACCAAGCAGCAACTGTCCAGGGGAGGGGTAAGAGACCGGGAAAGGGAAAAGCACTGACCGTGTGGAGGAGAGCGGAGGGCTCCGGCTGCGAGTCCTTGGGCGCGGGGCCGGGCGGCGGCGGAGGGAAGTTGGGGCTGAAAACCATGAGGTCGCTCTTGGGCGCGGCGTCCGCCACGCACAGGCTGCGGCTGTGGCGCTGCGAGTAGGACCAGCTGCCCACTTCGCTGGCGCACACGAGCGTCGTGGGCCCGGGCGCCGAGAGCACGGCCGCCCGCGGCGCCCAGCGCGACGCCCCGTAGAGCACGAGCGCCAGCAGGAAGAGGCTGGACACGGCGCAGATGGCCACCACGAGCCACACGTTGGTGGCCGCGCTGGCCGCAGCGGCGCCGAGCTCCAGGCCCGCGGCCGAGCGCGAGCCTGAGGCCGAGGCCGAGGCCGAGCCCGCCGAGGATCCCGCGGCCGCGGCCAGCGCCGCCTCGGCGGGCTCGAGCAGCGAGACGCTGAGCGTGGCCGTGGCCGAGCGCGCCGGCTCGCCGTGGTCGCGCACGACGATGAGCAGCCTGTGGCGAGGGCCGTCCGCCTCGTCGAGGGGGCGCGCCGTGCTCACCTCGCCGCTGTAGAGCCCCACGCGGAACGGGCCCTTGCCGCGCGGCTCCCACAGCTCGTAGCGCAGCCACGCGTTGTAGCCCGAGTCGGCGTCCACGGCGCGGATCTTGGCCAGCACCTGGCCCGCCGGCGCCCCCCACGCCGCCCACGCCCACAGCGTGCCCGAGCCCGAGCCCGGCCCCGCCAACGCCGATGCCGCCTCGGCCGCCACGGCGCCCGCCTCGGCCGCCGAGCCCGCGGGCGGCAGCAGCGCCGGCGCGTTGTCGTTCTCGTCCAGCACGAAGAGCTGCACCGTGGCGTTGCCGCAGAGCGGCGGCTCCCCCGCGTCCACCGCGCGCACCTCGAACTGCAGCACCTGCAGCTGCTCGTAGTCCAAGGGCTGCAGCGCCCACAGGCGCCCGCTCTCCGCGTCCAGCGCCACGTAGCTCGACGCCGCACGCCAGCCGCTCGAAGGCGCGGCCCCGCCGCCGCCAACGCCCGCGCCGCCCTCCCACAGCGAGTAGCTGACGCGCCCGTTGCCCGCCTCGTCCGGGTCCCGCGCCCACAGCCGCGCCAGCTCCGCGCCCGCCGCGTTGTTCTCCCGCGCCAGCACCGTGTACACGGCCTGCGCGAACGCGGGCGCGTTGTCGTTCACGTCCGACACCGGCAGCCGCAGCCCGCGGCTGGCGCGCAGCGCCGGCGCCCCGCCGTCCTCCGCACGCACCTCCACCTCGTACTCCGACACCCGCTCCCGGTCCAGCGCCTCGCGCAGCACCAGCGAGTACGAGCCCGCGAACGTCGCCTCCAGCCCGAACGGCAGCGCCGGCCACACCCAGCAGCGCACGCGCCCGTTCTCCCCCGAGTCTCGGTCCGACACGCTCAGCAGGGCCACCACCGTCCCCACCGACGCGTCCTCCGACACCGGCACCGACAGCGACGTCACCCGCACCTCCGGCGCGTTGTCGTTCACGTCCAGCACCTCCAGCTCCACGCTGCAGTGACCCGACAGCGGGGGTGTTCCTTTATCTGTCGCTTCGATTTGCAACTCGTGTAAACGAACGACTTCGAAGTCCAAAGGACCCCTCAATCTGATCTCCCCCGTCTTGGTGTCAATGGTAAACAGTTCATTGTTACCAACAGGAATCGAACTCAAGATGCTGTAAAAAAACTCCTTATTACTTCCTTCGTCCGCATCAGTGGCATTGACACGCGCCACGAGCGTTCCCTCTTTTGCGTTCTCCGGCAGCTGCACTTTATACACAGACTGGTTGAACTGGGGCGCGTTGTCGTTTGCGTCCACCACCGATATCACCAATTCCATGGTGCCCGTCAAAGACGGCCGGCCCCCGTCAGTCGCTGTCAGTACCAACCGGTGCACGGGAATCGTCTCGCGGTCTAAAGACTTCGCCAGAACCAGAAATAGAGACTTCCTGTTTTCATCAGGCGACTTAACATCGAGTGTAAAATGTTCGCTGGGGCTGAGTGTGTAGGAGAGCTGCGCGTTCGCTCCGATATCCGCATCCGACGCGCCCTCCAGCGGGAAACGAGACCCCGGCAGGGTGGTGAATTCCGCGATGCTGAGGTTTTTTCGGGCGGCGGGGAAGACGGGGGCATTGTCGTTGATGTCGGTGACCTCGAGCTGCACATGGAAGACGCGCAGCGGCCGCTCCAGCAGCACCTCCAGGCGCAGCGCGCACGGCGCGCTCTTGCCGCACAGCTCCTCGCGGTCGAGCCGCGAGCTCACCAGCAGCGCGCCGCTCGCCCCGCTCACCTCCACGCTCGCCCGCCGGCCCTGCGCCACCAGCCGCAGCCGCCGTGCCTCCGCCTCGCCCGCCTCCAGGCCCAGGTCCTGCGCCAGGCGGCCCACCACCGTGCCGGCCTTGGCTTCCTCCGGCACCGAGTAGCGCACCTGCCCGCCCGCCAGCGCCCAGGCCGCCTGCAGCGCCAGCAGCCGCAGCAGCACAGCGCGGCAGCGCTCCTCCATCCCTGCCAACGCTGCTCTCGCCTCTGCCGCTCTGCCCGTGCCTGCCGGCCCCGGCCCGGGCCCCGCACGGCTCCCCGCCGCCGCCCGGAGCTCAGCAGCGGCTCTGCTGCCCGGCCCGCGCCGCCCCCCCGCGCTCACAGCCGGGCTCTCCGCCGCACCGGGGCGGAGCCGCCCACACGCCGTTCCTGAGCCTGCAGCGACACTCTGCGCTGCTCCGCCGCCCTACACTCCTCGCAATAGCGGCCGCGCATCTGTTCCGAGATGAACATCTCTTCCAGGCTTGTCTTCCGACCCTGATTGTCTTTAATTTCATTATTGTATCTTTTTTTTTTTTTTTTTTCTTTGCTCATCTCCTTCGTCCTCCTTGTCACTCGCAAGTCTTTTCCGGTGCCCAGTTGTAGAGAAGAGCAGTGACATCCTCCAAAACTTCTTTCCTTGCATCAGTGGCAGACGGCAGTGTCCCAATCGAGGCGGTGATTATTGGGAACCAGCTCCTCCCAGACATTAGATGTAAGGTCAGTGAGTACTTCTCATCTCCTCTGCTATTGTTTTCTTCCTTCTCTTTGCCATTTTTAATCTTTAGTAATCTCCTTCTATTATTCCTTTATAGCAATTCCTTCTTGCTTTCCTGTCTTCTCTCATTCCTTTTATATTCCCCTTTTTTACCTTCTCTCTTTTTATTTACGGCCGTACCATCTGCGACATGCCAGTAAACTCATCCATGTTTCTGTCCAACTCTCTTCTTTCTCTTTCCTATTCTCCTTTTCCTCTTTCTGTGTATATAGCATCATATGGCAGAGAAGAGCTCTTCTACATAAGAACAGAATTCATGACCATCGAGCCCCCATAGAGTTGTGCATACATGGCCACTACAAAAAATCCTTTCAGAATACTGAAAAAGCAACCACAGCTTCCAAGTGCTCTTCCTCTATCTCCGTGAAGAGCTGTTTCTGTGCCTCATCTTCCACTTGTACAATGAATGTCAGTCTCTTGCTTTCCCTTTCAGGCAGGCATGCAGTGTCACAGAAACACATCAAGAGCCTCGGTATCCCGGGACAGGAGTCCCCACCAAACACCTCAGTTCCATCAGCACGAACAGCCTGACACACAGCCAGACTGAAGCCATGAAGGTAAGACCACGATATTTTCACTAAGAACATCCCCCTAACTCCCAACACAGCAACGCCACGATATAGATAATGATCCTTCCTTCATCCCTGCTGGCTGCCACACGCTCAGGCTATGCCTGGAATCAGCAGCAAAAGAACAAGTGCAGACGGTGGTGCTGTGCTCACCCAAGAGACTCAATATTTAGTCAATACAAATTGAAAAGGAATAAAAGTACACTTACCCTTCAGGTTAATAACTTTATATGTGAGTGACTTACCTGTAGCATCATTTATTTGGTATTCTCAAAACACAATATTTTGGGAACACGAGTATTGATTTGAAATTATATTTTCAGTTAACAATATCCGTTTTTCTGGGCAAGCTGAACAGAAACAAAAATTCCTGATTTTTCTGCAGAAACTGGACAGTGCAGAGTGTCCCTTATGCACTTCTATCACAGGAGAAGCAAGGAAGAACACTTGAAAGCTAAGGACATTCTCTCAAAATGAAATTTATCTCAGTAGAGCATAGTAGACTTCCCCCACAATGGTGGGAAATGGCCCAAATAACCGACACCTGACAGCTGGCAACATTCAGCAGTCTGCACCTTATCCACTCTTACCAACACCATGCACATGTGAGAGAAAGAAAACAAAACACAAGGATGGGCAAGGTTGGAGAAAGGAGGGAAAGAATCCCTGAACATCCCACTCTTCTGTCTTTCCTTTTCCAGGACAGAAGCAGTCAAGGAGAGGTTCTGAGGTGGTTCTGCATCATCATCCACATTTCGAAAAGCTCCTCTTTGTGCAACAACATTCCAAATCAACAGCAACTAATTGAAGGTAAGCAAAGCAGATATGTTCAAACAGGACTATCATGAAGAACAAGAGCACCATAAGATATGCAGAACTTCTGGAAGTCCTGAAAGCGTCCTGGATGAGCAGCATTCTCTGCTGGGACCTTTGCAGAGATTTTCTACGGGAATCCTGCATATCATGCCATGGGAAATGGCATCTCTACATCTAAGGAAATGTTCTCGACTTTTTCCCCAATGATGTAGACTATATTCTACCCAGGATCTCCATTCCCATCACTCAAGACTGTCCTCTATTTATGGTCACTCTGCCTGCATTGATGCATTTCCTGATGCTACTCAGTGCCACTTGCAGGACCACTGCCAGAATACTCAGACACTGCTCCACCTTAACATCAAGCTCCAGCTGCAAACCCCATTGTGAGCATGACCCAGGCCTTTGCATATCCTCATCTTCCCCCATAATCAGCACTAGGAGTATACAAAGGTCTGCACAGCCACCCACTGTCTAGCAAACAGACTTTCCTGCTTTTTGAACTTCACCCGGAATTTTCTTGCCATTTCAGCAATGTCAAATGGAAATACAACTGAGTTGTACATTTGAGATATTAGAGATTCTGTGATTGGAGCTGTGAGCTCTGATCCCAGTCCACATGGATTTATTACTCAAGAGAACACCACCAAATGCCCATAAACAGCAGCAACAGTGATATAAAATTGGTGGAAGAATTTCCACCATGGAACACCAGGACTGTGCTGCTGTGCAATGTTTGACATGCAGCTACACACATCTCAACAATATGACAACAAAACAACATCCCATTGCTAATGTGGACACCGTTTCAGGTTAAAACTAGAAGAAATTATCTGGGGCTGTTGCATCCCAGGGCCAGGAGACAGCATTTAGCAGCGTTTAATCAACTACTGATGGATTTGCACTTTCTGGCCTGTCCTGAACCCTCAGTAAGCTTTTGGAACAATGTGGCACTCCATGGAAATTTTGAAATAACATCAAACTCGCTGTGTTTTTCAAAATGTATCACGAGCCACCTACACAAATTCTCAACCAGGGCCACATGGGCAGCAGAAAAGGAAATTACTCCTCTATAAAACTTAGCTCTGGGCACAATAATTCCCTTTGGTGTAACACTTATCTCACAGCATATTCCTCTGCCTGAAAACTTATGCTGCTACGCAAAGCAAGAAGATAACTCAAAAAAATGAACAGAGCAAAAGTACCGACTGCCTTCCCTACTTTCTTACTGACTCCTTTGAAGAAACCAGAATGGGACAAAATGTGAAACCTTTTCCCTTGAAGTTCTAGTTGCCATTTTGCATCGAATCCCTTGCAGATGAAAGAGACAAAGATTTCGAAAACAAACCAGAGTAACACTTAAGCAGTTTACGTATAGAAAGGAAAATAAAGTGGTATGTGGTGTCTGGAGCACAGTAACAACAAGAGCCTGAGTGACCTTGCACCACTTCAAGCAACCTCAGGTGGAAACGCTGCACACCAGAAAGCAAATTCATTGTCTGTAAAACTCATACCTCTGGATATTTCTCATGGCAATGGGCAATGATTTCATTCAAAGGCAGAACCACACACCCAGACCAGCAAATCTCAGCCACACACCCTAACCAATCTGAGCTCCCATCCTATATTAATTTCCCAGCCACAGCAGATGCAAAGGTGCCATTGATATCCTCCAGCACCTGTCAGGCACTCAAGGACGAGGACAGCAAGTTCAAGAATTCCTCTTGCACAACACCTTGAAATCTTGAATATGAAAAAGTTGTTTGATCAGACAACATTCAGCACTCTCCATCTCACCAGCCCTTACCAACACACGGCCTGCACTGGGCAGGCAGCAGCATACGAGACAGTGTCTGGTGGAGAGACCCGTGGCTGCAAAGGATACTCTGGACATTTCTGTATCACACATTGCCTCATAATCACGAAGGCCTCCTACTCCAGAGCCTTAGCACCTAGGAAAGCATCCTCAACAAGAACATTTTGTTCCCATCTTCTCCCACCCTTTCCTATACAAAATTTTCCCACTCTGAGACATGTTCTAAAGACAAATATATAACCTTATGATATTTTCTTATGACACGATCTATGGTCTCCCCAAGGATTTCCAGTTTCCTCACACAAGTTATTCTGCTGCTCATGGTCACCCACCCCATCAGATAAGGGCCAGCCCCTACTCTATACAACAGATGACAGTTTCCTTTCCTATCACAAGGTTCAACCTGACTTATGCTTATCCTTCCCAGCAATGACACACCATAAAAATCCACGGATTGTATCCTCAGCAAAGTGTATGGAAGATGCACTGCTGCTGCCACCTCAAGTTTTCTAATGTTCCCCAAAGGGAATAGTATTTTCAAGGGTGAGGTTGGACCCTCTAAACAGCAATGGCATTGATTTTATGCTCCAAGAGAAAAACTAAAAGTGTGGAGAGGACGTTAGCCTAATATGATTGTGCCTGTCTAGGAGAAGGTTATTTGAGAATTGGTGAGAAAAGGGGATTCTTTGATTTTGGGTGGGGCAATTTGCTTGTTTTTTCATTCATTACAGTAGAGTAGATTTCCACTTTTAAAGCCCTTTGAAGTCTTGATCATTGATGTGACGATGCAACTTTTGAAGCAACATCAGAAAGGGACAACTGTAATTCACACTAGGTCTGAGATCAGAATTGCAAATCTTCGGGAATGTAGGCAGCAGGAAAACAACTAATAATTTCCTCTTTTTTAAAATTTCACCCATCAAGGTGTGAAACACACATCTTGGGTCATATTCTTCTACCTGAATGCTTTATACTACAAACCAGATCAACATGATACTTGCGAAAAGGTCATGGGAAGATCGTAAAAAATCTTTGCTGCAACTACCGTATTTTCTAAATGAGTCTCATTCCAGGGAACTTTTGTCCTTGTATATCCACGTTCCAACTTCCATGATATCTTCACATGAACACAATTAAAGAGCAGGAGGGGAGATTTCAGTAAAAAAACAAATGAATATCGGCACAGTAAAGAGTCAGCAAAGGCAGTGAGATGGAACCTAACACCTGCGAGACTGTCACCAGCAGAGTTTGGCTGTCTTGAAATCCTTCTCCCAACGCTGGTGGAAATGCTACATATCAGCACCAGACTCCCCTTGTCGTCTGCAACTCTCACACCTATGGGCACCCCTTGTCCCACAGGACAGTAATTTAATACCGAAGCAGAACAACTCACATTGACAGCACCAAACCTCAGGTGCCTACAGCAACTACCCGACGGTACTGCCATATCTACATTCTGGAAGCCCCTCAGAAAGAGCCGGGGATTTCGGCAAGCGACAAGATTTCGGCGGTGACAGATGAAAAGGTGTCATTGCCATCCTTAACGATCCGCCAAGTACCCAGTGTCCCTATGTAATAAAAACTGAGCCCGCCTTCAAGCAGCAGCTACCCAAGGGGCGGATGAGAAAGAGCAGAGAAGGGAAGGAAGGAAGGAAGGAAGGAGCACTGACCGTGTGGAGGAGAGCGGAGGGCTCCGGCTGCGAGTCCTTGGGCGCGGGGCCGGGCGGCGGCGGAGGGAAGTTGGGGCTGAAAACCATGAGGTCGCTCTTGGGCGCGGCGTCCGCCACGCACAGGCTGCGGCTGTGGCGCTGCGAGTAGGACCAGCTGCCCACTTCGCTGGCGCACACGAGCGTCGTGGGCCCGGGCGCCGAGAGCACGGCCGCCCGCGGCGCCCAGCGCGACGCCCCGTAGAGCACGAGCGCCAGCAGGAAGAGGCTGGACACGGCGCAGATGGCCACCACGAGCCACACGTTGGTGGCCGCGCTGGCCGCAGCGGCGCCGAGCTCCAGGCCCGCGGCCGAGCGCGAGCCTGAGGCCGAGGCCGAGGCCGAGCCCGCCGAGGATCCCGCGGCCGCGGCCAGCGCCGCCTCGGCGGGCTCGAGCAGCGAGACGCTGAGCGTGGCCGTGGCCGAGCGCGCCGGCTCGCCGTGGTCGCGCACGACGATGAGCAGCCTGTGGCGAGGGCCGTCCGCCTCGTCGAGCGGGCGCGCCGTGCTCACCTCGCCGCTGTAGAGCCCCACGCGGAACGGGCCCTTGCCGCGCGGCTCGCACAGCTCGTAGCGCAGCCACGCGTTGTAGCCCGAGTCGGCGTCCACGGCGCGGATCTTGGCCAGCACCTGGCCCGCCGGCGCCCCCCACGCCGCCCACGCCCACAGCGTGCCCGAGCCCGAGCCCGGCCCCGCCAACGCCGATGCCGCCTCGGCCGCCACGGCGCCCGCCTCCGCCGCCGAGCCCGCGGGCGGCAGCAGCGCCGGCGCGTTGTCGTTCTCGTCCAGCACGAAGAGCTGCACCGTGGCGTTGCCGCAGAGCGGCGGCTCCCCCGCGTCCACCGCGCGCACCTCGAACTGCAGCACCTGCAGCTGCTCGTAGTCCAAGGGCTGCAGCGCCCACAGGCGCCCGCTCTCCGCGTCCAGCGCCACGTAGCTCGACGCCGCACGCCAGCCGCTCGAAGGCGCGGCCCCGCCGCCGCCAACGCCCGCGCCGCCCTCCCACAGCGAGTAGCTGACGCGCCCGTTGCCCGCCTCGTCCGGGTCCCGCGCCCACAGCCGCGCCAGCTCCGCGCCCGCCGCGTTGTTCTCCCGCGCCAGCACCGTGTACACGGCCTGCGCGAACGCGGGCGCGTTGTCGTTCACGTCCGACACCGGCAGCCGCAGCCCGCGGCTGGCGCGCAGCGCCGGCGCCCCGCCGTCCTCCGCACGCACCTCCACCTCGTACTCCGACACCCGCTCCCGGTCCAGCGCCTCGCGCAGCACCAGCGAGTACGAGCCCGCGAACGTCGCCTCCAGCCCGAACGGCAGCGCCGGCCACACCCAGCAGCGCACGCGCCCGTTCTCCCCCGAGTCTCGGTCCGACACGCTCAGCAGGGCCACCACCGTCCCCACCGACGCGTCCTCCGACACCGGCACCGACAGCGACGTCACCCGCACCTCCGGCGCGTTGTCGTTCACGTCCAGCACCTCCAGCTCCACACTGCAGTGACTGGACAGTGGAGGTGTCCCTTGATCTCTCCCTTCAATACGAAAATCTAATACACTGACTTCTTCGAAGTCCAGGGCTCCTGTGAGGTGAATCTCCCCGGTCTTTGGATTAATAGAAATGATATCTCTTCCGCTCGGCGGAATGAAGTTCGTCACGGCATAAGTCACTTCGCTGTTAATTCCCTCGTCCGCATCCGTGGCATTCACCCGCGCCACGAGCGTCCCCACGGTAGCATTTTCTGGCAGCTGCACTTTATACACGGACTGGTTGAACTGGGGCACGTTGTCGTTCGCATCCAGCACCGAGATCAGCAGCTCCATGGTGCCTGTCAGAGTCGGCCGGCCACCGTCAGTCGCCGTCAGCACCAAACGATGCACCGGAATCGTCTCGCGGTCCAGAGATTTCGTTAATACCAGTTCGGGTACAAGACTACGTTCATTCGATTTTTGTAAATCCAGTGAGAAATGCTCATTGGGGCTGAGTGTGTAGGAGAGCTGCGCGTTCGCTCCGATATCCGCATCCGACGCGCCCTCCAGCGGGAAACGAGACCCAGGCGGAGTGGTCGTTTCTGCGATGCTGAGGTTTTTTCGGGCGGCGGGGAAGACGGGGGCATTGTCGTTGATGTCGGTGACCTCGAGCTGCACATGGAAGACGCGCAGCGGGCCGCTCCAGCAGCACCTCCAGGCGCAGCGCGCACGGCGCGCTCTTGCCGCACAGCTCCTCGCGGTCGAGCCGCGAGCTCACCAGCAGCGCGCCGCTCGCCCCGCTCACCTCCACGCTCGCCCGCCGGCCCTGCGCCACCAGCCGCAGCCGCCGCGCCTCCGCCTCGCCCGCCTCCAGGCCCAGGTCCTGCGCCAGGCGGCCCACCACCGTGCCGGCCTTGGCTTCCTCCGGCACCGAGTAGCGCACCTGCCCGCCCGCCAGCGCCCAGGCCGCCTGCAGCGCCAGCAGCCGCAGCAGCACAGCGCGGCAGCGCTCCTCCATCCCTGCCAACGCTGCTCTCGCCTCTGCCGCTCTGCCCGTGCCTGCCGGCCCCGGCCCGGGCCCCGCACGGCTCCCCGCCGCCGCCCGGAGCTCAGCAGCGGCTCTGCTGCCCGGCCCGCGCCGCCCCCCCGCGCTCACAGCCGGGCTCTCCGCCGCACCGGGGCGGAGCCGCCCACACGCCGTTCCTGAGCCTGCAGCGACACCCTGCGCTGCTCCGCCGCCTCGCTCGCTCCGCCACATCGCCTCTGTCTCCGCTCCGGCAATAGTCATCTCCGGTGTAGTTTTTTCATACCCTTTCTCTTTCTTTTTATTATTAATGTTACGTATCGCTCGCTGTTTCATTGGAGACCGTCCTTCATATCTTCTAACTTCGTCCTTCTTTTTTGATTTCGCTATCTTCATTCAATTCCGTCTTTTAAATCCCATTTCCTCTTTCTGTTTCCTACTTTCCCACCGTGTTCTGTTCTTCTGTTTCGTCCATCTCCGAATTCTTTTACTTCTCCGTCATTGTCCTCTCGTTCCCCGTTCTTTACTTTCTTTCTCTTCTTTTTCCATCCCCTAGTATCTTTTATCCGCACTGGAATGGTCCTCAATTTTCTCTGGCGATGCGCCACTGACCATCAAAATCGGAGTCATCAGCGCCAGAACTCGATGCTATGACTGTGATGGAGTCCTGTTAGGTACCGAATCCAGCACTGTCAGCAGAGGTAGGTGCGTTGTGGTCATCGCCTGTATCCTTGCTTCTGTTTTTCTATCCTGTACTTTTCTCCCTTACTTTCCTTCCGGCTTTATTTTTACTTGAGCTCCTTAGTTTGAAATTTACTTCTTACTTCCATTTGCTACTTCTTTCTTCCCTTCTGTCGATTCGCTTTCCTTCTTCTTTTTCCTTGTTCTTTTCTTTCCTACTTCTCGCTGTCCTATTTTGCCCCCTCCTCTTCTGATTCCACCTTGAGTATTCGTCTCCTGTTTTGCCTCGGCCAAAACATTTTCACCGTGTTCACAATGAACAACGTGAACGTGCTTTGGGAAAAGATCACATTCTGTAATTTTTATCTCCTTCATTCTACTTCTTTTTCCTTGCTCTTCCTCCTCTCTCTGTGTGTTTTTTTTTTTTTTTTCCTCGTTTTTTGTGCTTTGACATTGTCTTCCATATTTTCTGCTTGTATCCTTGTAACTTCGACTCAATATTTTCATTCAACAAAACACGTTAAGGATATCTACAGCACCCCTGCCACAAAGCAAAGATATGCCCTTGGCCCAGAGCTCTCATTTCTCTTCCCTACCTCCTCCTATCCCTGTGGAAAAAGAACAATGAACAACATTTCTCCTTACCTCCAACCGACGTATCTGCCAATTCTCCTCCCTTTAGGGTAAAGGCCACACTCTTCAGCCTCCAGTCCTCTCAAGGACGTGCAATAGCACAGCAAGGCAGTCAGATGGCAAAGAACAGCTCTGCTACATCACAACAGGTCCCACCACCCTCTGGCACAAAAGCCAAAGAAACAGCTGCTGAAGCATCCAATGAAAGAGGCTCCAACGATTCCAAACAACACTGACGAGTCTCATTCAGGAATTCAAACCCATCACAGCCCAGCACAGCGCTCCCCCAATGTCACAAAGCACAGTGACATCACACCTACCCAGCATACCTCTTACACGTCTATGAAGAGCTCTTCTTCCTGACTGATGTTCCCACGGCAAATCCAACAAAAAGCCACAAATGTAACAATAACACAGTGTTAATAAGAATATTTGCTGCACCCCCAACAACATCAATGCCAAAAAATGTATTCATGTCACGTCTACATTTTTCCTGGCTCCCACATACTCACCTTGTGTCAAGCAGAAACAGGAAAGCAAAGAGAGCAGGCACTGCTGCTCCAAATCCACAGGCAATTCAGTCAATCCAATATGAAGATACCACAGCTGAACAGGAACCAAAGTACATTTGCCTCTCACACACATTTTCTTCAGCTACAAGCAACTCACCTCTAGCATCACTGATTGCTTTTTCAGAACAAGAAATTCCAGGAGTATTGGTTTCAAGAGAGAGTGTCCCTTCATATTACCAACAACCTCTGATACCTGATAAGACCAAAAGCACAGAAGTAACCAAGGTCATGTTCCAAGATGCCTGGTGTGATGATATAAATTTGTAGAACCTTCTGTTTGAAAAACAACATTCTACACAAAATACAAGCATTATCCGTCACGTATGGCAGGTAATGTCACAAGCAGCTATGTCACAGGGCACAAATAAGCACAAGAATATGCAGAACTACTGGAGGTCCTGACAGGATCCCAGGAGAGCAGCCCTATGCACATGGGGTTTTGCTACTTACATTCTTTTTCACCCCATGCCATATTAAATGAGAACTCCATAACTCTTCTCCAATGGCACAGATTGTGTTCTGCCCAGTATCCACATTTGCCTTGGGACACTCTTCTCCACTCAAACTCACCCTCCCCACCTCAAGAGTCCAGGCCCTTTTCAGTGCCACATGCAGGATCACTGCCAAAATACTCAGCATTGCCGGAACTCAGCAATATAACCCTGCTAAAAACTCTTCTTTGTATGTGATTCAATTCATTGTACATCCTCACCTTCCCTCATGAACGGCATAGAGAACACACTGAGGACTGCATAACCATCCTGCCACATCTGGCAGGTTCTCCCAGCTGCCTGTTCACCACCAAGGCTTTGCTGCTTTTCAGCAATCTCAGCTGGAAACACCACAAAGCTGCTTCACCATTTAGAGTTCATGAAGATTCTGTGGTTAGAGCTGTGACAGCTCTGATCCCAGCCCACACATCTTTATATCATCAATGCAAGCACAGCAAATACCAAAGCACAAAAGCAGTCACAAAGGCAATTGAGTGGGAGAATTTGTAGCACATGGAAACAGAGCTGGACTGCAGTGCAGGTCTGTATCTGCAAATAACAAGGAGCCCTGTGTGACTTCAGGACAAACCATCTCTCCTGAGGCCACCTGTGCAGTGCACAAGTAGGGAAAGTTGAGCACACAAAGATTACAGTCTCTTCATGTGTCCTTATAAATCCCACCTGAGGAGAAGCAAGGAACCATCGAAGCAACACCAGTGGCTGGGAATGCTCACCACTACACCAGGAGAGCAGCTTGAAATGTTCCCCTTCCCGAGCACCATTTCTGAAACAAGCAGCTCATCACACAACATCCAGCACTCTCCATCTCACCAGCTCTTACCAAGGCATGGCCTACACCAGGCAGGCAGCAGCACAAGGGTTTGTCTCTGATGAAAGATATTGACAACCTCAAAGGAACATTTATGAGCATTTCAGTATCACACACTGTCTCATGATCAGGAAGGTGTCCCACTCCAGAGCCTCAGGGCCTGAGAAATGACACTTGGCAAAAGCATTCTGTTCTCATCCTGCCTCACACTTTCATTTAGGCATCCTCCACTCACCAGTCTGAAACCTGTTCTCAAGACAAGCATATCATCTCATGTTCTTTTCTTATGTCCTGACCCATGGCCTTCCCAGGGATTTGCAGCTTCCCCAAAACCATGTTTTCCCACTTCTCAAGGTCACCCTCCAGAGGGGAATGGCCAGGCCCTATTCAATTGTCACAGACCACAGTTGCCTTTCGTATCTCAAGACTAGACATGGGTTTTGAGTATCCTTCTCAGCAATGACAGAACCATAGAAAACTCAGGAACGGCATTATCAGTTCAGTTACTGCAGAATATCTGATACTGACAGTTCTTGTTTTGTAATGTTTCAGCCACCTCAGATGGAAATGTGACATACCTGGGAGCAAAACCCTTTGTAAATGTGATATTGGGAGAACTCTACATGGTGATGCCATTGATGTCATGTTCTGAGAAAAACTCGAATATGCTGGTGAGAGCACAAGTCTAACACATGAGATTTACTGTTTAGGAAAATTTGATTTGAGGCTTGGTTGAAAATGGTAGTTCTTAGATTTTTTGGATGGTAGCATTTGTTCTTTTATTAGAGAAGACATTTCCAGGGCTTTTGAAAGGAGGACATTGCTGATGCAACTTTTGAAAGAATATCAATAGAAGCCAGTGTATTTCATGCTAGGTCCCTGGTCAGAAATGCAAATCCTCTGGAAGGAGAGCAACAGGACCTTGGCTCACACTCTTCTCCCTGAATGCTTTATACTATGTACTATGTACTATATACTATATACTATATAGTATATTCTATATACTATATACAATATAATACATACTATATACTACAATGGGAACAACATGATACTTGTAAAAAGGTCATGGAAAGATCATGGAAAATCTGTGCCACAACTATCCTACTTTCTAAATGAGTCTCACAGCAGACAACTTTTGTCCTTGTGTATCCACTTCTCAACTTTCATCAGACCTTCACTTATCTTCACAGTTAGAAAGAAGGAGGAGAGTATGCAGTAAAAAGACAAATGAATATCAAAACGGCAAACATCCAGCAGAGGCAGTGAGGTGGTACAGAGCACCTATGAGTCTCTCACCAGCACAGCCTGGCTGTCTTGAAATCCTTCACGCAACGCGGGTGGAAAGGCTACACATCAGCAACAGAACCACCTTGCTGTCTGCAAATCTCACACCATAGGCACCTCATATCGCACAAAGCAGTAACTTAATTCAAGAGAATAGCAACTCCCACATACAGCACCAAACCTCAGCTGCCTGCACTAACTGCTCGAGGGAGCTGCCGTACCTACGTTCTGGAAGCCCCTCAGAAAGAGCCGGGGGCTTGGGCAATGACGCCGTGAGAGACACAAAGGTGTCACTGCCATCCCTAAGCACCCGCCAAATACCCAGTGTCTCTAAGCCATGGCAACTGAGCCCGCCTTCAAAGAACAGCTATCCAGGGGGCGGATGAGAAAGAGCAGAGAAGGGAAGGAAGGAAGGAGCACTGACCGTGTGGAGGAGAGCGGAGGGCTCCGGCTGCGTGTCCTTGGGCGCGGGGCCGGGCGGCGGCGGAGGGAAGTTGGGGCTGAAAACCATGAGGTCGCTCTTGGGCGCGGCGTCCGCCACGCACAGGCTGCGGCTGTGGCGCTGCGAGTAGGACCAGCTGCCCACTTCGCTGGCGCACACGAGCGTCGTGGGCCCGGGCGCCGAGAGCACGGCCGCCCGCGGCGCCCAGCGCGACGCCCCGTAGAGCACGAGCGCCAGCAGGAAGAGGCTGGACACGGCGCAGATGGCCACCACGAGCCACACGTTGGTGGCCGCGCTGGCCGCAGCGGCGCCGAGCTCCAGGCCCGCGGCCGAGCGCGAGCCTGAGGCCGAGGCCGAGCCCGCCGAGGATCCCGCGGCCGCGGCCAGCGCCGCCTCGGCGGGCTCGAGCAGCGAGACGCTGAGCGTGGCCGTGGCCGAACGCGCCGGCTCGCCGTGGTCGCGCACGACGATGAGCAGCCTGTGGCGAGGGCCGTCCGCCTCGTCGAGCGGGCGCGCCGTGCTCACCTCGCCGCTGTAGAGCCCCACGCGGAACGGGCCCTTGCCGCGCGGCTCCCACAGCTCGTAGCGCAGCCACGCGTTGTAGCCCGAGTCGGCGTCCACGGCGCGGATCTTGGCCAGCACCTGGCCCGCCGGCGCCCCCCACGCCGCCCACGCCCACAGCGTGCCCGAGCCCGAGCCCGGCCCCGCCAACGCCGATGCCGCCTCGGCCGCCACGGCGCCCGCCTCCGCCGCCGAGCCCGCGGGCGGCAGCAGCGCCGGCGCGTTGTCGTTCTCGTCCAGCACGAAGAGCTGCACCGTGGCGTTGCCGCAGAGCGGCGGCTCCCCCGCGTCCACCGCGCGCACCTCGAACTGCAGCACCTGCAGCTGCTCGTAGTCCAAGGGCTGCAGCGCCCACAGGCGCCCGCTCTCCGCGTCCAGCGCCACGTAGCTCGACGCCGCACGCCAGCCGCTCGAAGGCGCGGCCCCGCCGCCGCCAACGCCCGCGCCGCCCTCCCACAGCGAGTAGCTGACGCGCCCGTTGCCCGCCTCGTCCGGGTCCCGCGCCCACAGCCGCGCCAGCTCCGCGCCCGCCGCGTTGTTCTCCCGCGCCAGCACCGTGTACACGGCCTGCGCGAACGCGGGCGCGTTGTCGTTCACGTCCGACACCGGCAGCCGCAGCCCGCGGCTGGCGCGCAGCGCCGGCGCCCCGCCGTCCTCCGCACGCACCTCCACCTCGTACTCCGACACCCGCTCCCGGTCCAGCGCCTCGCGCAGCACCAGCGAGTACGAGCCCGCGAACGTCGCCTCCAGCCCGAACGGCAGCGCCGGCCACACCCAGCAGCGCACGCGCCCGTTCTCCCCCGAGTCTCGGTCCGACACGCTCAGCAGGGCCACCACCGTCCCCACCGACGCGTCCTCCGACACCGGCACCGACAGCGACGTCACCCGCACCTCCGGCGCGTTGTCGTTCACGTCCAGCACCTCCAGCTCCACGCTGCAGTGACCCGACAGCGGGGGCGTTCCTCTATCTCTCGCTTCGATCTCCAGATCATATGACTGAATATCCTCGAAATCCATTTCCCCGGCAGTCCATAGTTCTCCGGACTTTTCGTCAATTTTGAAAAGCTCCTGAATTTTGGCGGAAATCGTGTCGCTGAAAGAATAATATATTTCTCGATTTATTCCCTCATCTTCGTCTGTGGCTGTTACCTGAAAAAACACAGTTCCCGGGGCCGTATTTTCCGGCAGATGCACTTTATACACCGACTGGTTGAACTGGGGCGCGTTGTCGTTCGCATCCAGCACCGAGATCAGAAGCTCCATGGTGCCTGTCAGAGACGGCCGGCCACCGTCTGTCGCTGTCAGCACCAACCGGTGCACGGGAATCGTCTCGCGGTCCAGAGATTTCGTGAGTACCAGAACTACAGACATTTTATTTTCGTCTTTGGATTTCACTTCCAAGCTAAAATGCTCATTGGGGCTGAGTGTGTAGGAGAGCTGCGCGTTCGCTCCGATATCCGCATCCGACGCGCCCTCCAGCGGGAAACGAGACCCAGGCGGAGTGGTCGTTTCTGCGATGCTGAGGTTTTTTCGGGCGGCGGGGAAGACGGGGGCATTGTCGTTGATGTCGGTGACCTCGAGCTGCACATGGAAGACGCGCAGCGGCCGCTCCAGCAGCACCTCCAGGCGCAGCGCGCACGGCGCGCTCTTGCCGCACAGCTCCTCGCGGTCGAGCCGCGAGCTCACCAGCAGCGCGCCGCTCGCCCCGCTCACCTCCACGCTCGCCCGCCGGCCCTGCGCCACCAGCCGCAGCCGCCGCGCCTCCGCCTCGCCCGCCTCCAGGCCCAGGTCCTGCGCCAGGCGGCCCACCACCGTGCCGGCCTTGGCTTCCTCCGGCACCGAGTAGCGCACCTGCCCGCCCGCCAGCGCCCAGGCCGCCTGCAGCGCCAGCAGCCGCAGCAGCACAGCGCGGCAGCGCTCCTCCATCCCTGCCAACGCTGCTCTCGCCTCTGCCGCTCTGCCCGTGCCTGCCGGCCCCGGCCCGGGCCCCGCACGGCTCCCCGCCGCCGCCCGGAGCTCAGCAGCGGCTCTGCTGCCCGGCCCGCGCCGCCCCCCCCGCGCTCACAGCCGGGCTCTCCGCCGCACCGGGGCGGAGCCGCCCACACGCCGTTCCTGAGCCTGCAGCGACACCCTGCGCTGCTCCGCCGCCTCGCTCGCTCCGCCACATCGCCTCTGCCTCCGATCCGTGGATGGTCATCTCCGGTGCCCTTTCTCTTTCTTTTTCTTATTAATTTTACGTATATGTCGCTCTTTTTTTTGCAGACCATGCTTCATGTGTTGTTCTAACTTAATCTTTCTTTTTTCATTTGGATTTCTTCATTCATTTCCTTCTTTTTAATCGTATTTCGTTTCTCTGCTCTGTCATTTCCCACCGTCTTTCTATTCCTCCCTTTCCTCCTTCTCGTAATCCTTCATCTTCGTCATTTTCCTCTCGTTCCCCGTTCTTTACTTCCTTTCTCTTCTTTTTCCATCCCCCACTATCTCTTATCCACACTGGAATGCTCCTCAGTTGCCTCTGGCGCCGCGGCACTGACCATCGAACTCGGAGTCATCAGCGCTGAACCCGTTGCTATGGCCTGATGGAGTCTGGCAGAGGGAGCTGTGTTGTGGCCATTCCCTGTATTATCGCTTCTATTGTTCTATGCTGTACCTTTCTCCCTTGCTCTCCTTCTGGCTTTGTTTTTCCGTGCATAACTTGCAAAATTTAGGGTTTTTTTCATATTGTTCTTATTCCCTTTTTAATTTTCCTCTTACTTCCATTTGCTACTTCTTTTTTCCCTTCTGTTGGTTCTCTTTCCTTGTTCTCTTTTCTTGTTCTTTTCTAGTTACTCCTGTCCTATTTTGCCTCCTCCTCTCCTGATTCCACCTTGTCTATTCGCCTCCTTTTTTTCCTCAGCCGAAATGTTTTCAATGTGCTCACAAGGAACAATGTAAATGTGCTTTGGGAAAAGATTGCATTCTTATGATTTTTATCTCCTCCATTCTACTTCTTTTTTCCTTGCTCTTCTTCCTCCTCTCTTTTCCTTTCTCTTTGTTTTCTTTCCTCGTTTTTTTGTGCTTTGACAATTTCTTCCATATTTTCTGGTTCAGTCCTAGTAACTTCGGTTCATATTTTCCCTTCAACAAAATATGTTAAAGATACCTACAGCACCCCTGACACAAACCACAGACGTGCCCTTGGCCCAGAGCTCTCATATCTCTTACCTACCTCCTCCTATCCTTGTGTATAAGGAACAAAAAACACCATTTCTGCTTACCTCCTGTCCTTGCACCTGCCAATTCCCCTCCCTTTAGGGTAAAGGCCACACTCTTCAGCCTCCAGTCCTCTCAAGGACGTGCAATAGCACAGCAAGGCAGTCAGATGGCAAAGAACAGCTCTGCTACATCACAACAGGTCCCACCACCCTCTGGCACAAAAGCCAAAGAAACAGCTGCTGAAGCATCCAATGAAAGAGGCTCCAACGATTCCAAACAACACTGACAAGTCTCATTCAGGAATCCAAACCCATCACAGCCCAGCACAGCGCTCCCCCAATGTCACAAAGCACAGTGACATCACACCTACCCAGCACACCTCTTACACGTTTAAGAAGAGCTCTTCTTCCTGACTCATGTTCTACCCAAACCCACCAATGTAACACGATGGCATTGCCACTTAGAATATCTGATGAATTCCCAAATATATTAACCCCTAAAAATTAATCCATGTGAATTCTACATCTGGCCTTATTGCCACATGCACATTCTGTGCCAGGCAGCAACAGGAAAGCAAAGAGAGCAGGCACTGCTGCTCCAAACCCAGAGGCAATTCAGTCAATCCAATATGAAGATACCACAGCTGAACAGGAACCAAAGTACATTTGCCCCTCTCACACAACTTCTTCAGCTACAAGCAACTCACCACTAGCATCACTGATTGCTTTTTCAGAACAAGAAATTCCAGGAGTATTGGTTTCAAGAGAGAGTGTCCCTTCATATTACCAACAACCTCAGATACCTGATAAGACCAAGAACACAGAAGTAACCGAGGTCATGTTCCATGATGCCTGGTGTGATGATAGACATTTCTAGAACCTTCTGTTAGACCAACAACATTCCACACAAAATACAAGCTCTATTAGTCAGGTTTGGTAAGTAATGTCACAAGCAGCAAGAGGGAACAAAAGAGCACAAGAATATGCAGAACTACTGGAGGTCCTGACAGTGTGCCAGGAGAGCAGCCCTATGCACATGCGGTTTTTTGTGGGATTTGATACTTATATTTTTTATCCCCCTGGCACGTGAAATGAGAACTCCATAACTCCTCCCCAAGGACATAGATTGTATTCTGCCCAGTATCCACATTTGCCTTTGGCAACTCTTCTCCACTCAAACTCACCCTCCCCACCTCAAGAGTCCAGGCCCTATTCAGTGTCACATGCAGGATGACTGCCAAAATATCAACACTCCTAGAAACCAGAAAAATGACCCAGCTGTAAACTCTGCTCTGCCTGTGATTCAATTCATTGTACATCCTCACCTTCCCTCATGAATGGCATAGAGAACACACTGAGGACTGCATAACCATCCTGCCACATCTGGCAGGTTCTCCCAGCTGCCTGTTCGCCACCAAGGCTTTGCTGCTTTTCAGCAATCTCAGCTGGAAACACCACAAAGCTGCTTCACCATTTAGAGTTCATGAAGATTCTGTGGTTAGAGCTGTGACAGCTCTGATCCCAGCCCACACATCTTTATATCATCAATGCAAGCACAGCAAATACCAAAGCACAAAAGCAGTCACAAAGGCAATTGAGTGGGAGAATTTGTATCATATGGAAACAGAACTCGGCTGCAGAGCAGGTTTATACCTGCAAATACCAGAAAGAGCTCTGTGTGACTTCAGGACAAACCATCTCTCCTGAGGCCACCTGTGCAGTGCACAAGTAGGGTAAGTTGAGCACACAAAGATTACAGCTGTTCATGCGTCATTATAAATCCCACCTGAGGAGAAGCAAGGAACCATCGAGGCAACACCAGTGGCTGAGAATGCTCACCACTACACCAGGAGAGCAGCTTGAAATGTTCCCCTTCCCGAGCACCATTTCTGAAACAAGCAGCTCATCACACAACATCCAGCACTCTCCATCTCACCAGCTCTTACCAAGGCATGGCCTACACCAGGCAGGCAGCAGCACAAGGGTTTGTCTCTGATGAAAGATATTGACAACCTCAAAGGAACATTTGTGAGCATTTCAGTATCACACGCTGTCTCATGATCAGGAAGGTGTCCCACTCCAGAGCCTCAGGGCCTGGGAAATGACACTTGGCAAGAGCATTCTGTTCTCATCCTGCCTCACACTTTCATTTAGGCATCCTCCACTCACCAGTCTCAAACCTGTTCTCAAGACAAACATATCATCTCATGTTCTTTTCTTATGTCCTGACCCATGGCCTTCCCAGGGATTTGCAGCTTCCCCAAAACCATGTTTTCCCACTCCTCAAGGCCACTGTCCAGAGAGAAATGGCCAAGCCCTCATTACCCGTCACAGACCACAGTTGCCTTTCCTATCTGAAGTCTGAACATGGTTTTTGCTACTCCTTCTCAGCAATCACAGAACCATAGAAAACTCAGGGATGGCATCATCTGTCCAGTTACAGCAGAACCTCTGATGCTCACAGTTCCCGTTTGTAATGTTTCAGCTACCTCAGATGGAAATGTGACAGACTTGGGAGCAAAACTATTTCTAAAGGTGATATTGGGACAACGTACATTATGATGCCATTGATGTCATGCTCTGAGAAAAACCCCAAATTGCAGGTGACAACCCAAGTATAATACATGGCAGTTAGTGTAGGAAAATGGTATTTGAGACTTAGAGGGGAATGGCAGTTCTTTGATTTTGGTGGTTGTTTATTTGTTTCTTCATTACAGAAGAGATTTCCCAGGCTTTTAAAAGGATGTCACCGCTGATGCAAGTTTTGAAAGAATACATAAAAAAGCCAGTGTATTTCATGTTAGCTCTCTGGTCAGAATTGCAAACGCTCAACAATGTCAGTAACAGGAAGACAACAAATACATTTATACCTTGGGTCACACTCCTCTGCCTGAATGCTTTAAAATATAAACAAAAACTCTATAGTATATAGCGTATAGTATATAGCATATAGTGTATAGTATATAGTATGTACTATATACTATATACTTTATACTATATAGTGTATACTATATGCTGTATATTATATACTATATATTACTATTCCCTGAATAACAAGACACTTGCAAAAAAGTCATGGGACGAACATAAGAAATCCTTGCCACAAATAACTTACTTTCTAAATGACTCTCAGAGGAGGGAACTTTTGTGTTTGTATATCCACTTTTCACCTTCCATCCTATCTTCACATGACCACACTTATAGAGCAGGAGGAGAGATTGAAGTAAAAGGACAAAGAATAACAGCATGGTAACTAGGCTGCAAAGGCAATGAGATGGCACACAGTGCCTGCGAGTCTGCCAACACCACAGTCAGGCTGTCTTGAACTCCTTCTCTCAATGCAGGTGGAAATGCTACACATGTGAACCAGAACCCCCTTGACTGCAGATCGCACACCTAGGAGCACCTTATATTGCACAGAGCAAAACAGCTCTCCTTGCACCTTAGCACCTAAGCTGCCTACAGTAACTGCTTGACGGTGCAGCCGTACCTACATTCTGGAACCCCCAGAGAAAGAGCCGGGAGCTTGGGCAAGGAGGCGGTGACAGACGCAAAGGTGTCATTGCCATCCCTAAGCACCCGCCAAATACCCAGTGTCCCTAAGCCGTGGGAACTGAGCTCGCCTTCAAACAGCAGCTATCCAGGGGGCGGATGAGAAAAAGCAGAGAAGGGAAGGAAGGAAGGAGCACTGACCGTGTGGAGGAGAGCGGAGGGCTCCGGCTGCGTGTCCTTGGGCGCGGGGCCGGGCGGCGGCGGAGGGAAGTTGGGGCTGAAAACCATGAGGTCGCTCTTGGGCGCGGCGTCCGCCACGCACAGGCTGCGGCTGTGGCGCTGCGAGTAGGACCAGCTGCCCACTTCGCTGGCGCACACGAGCGTCGTGGGCCCGGGCGCCGAGAGCACGGCCGCCCGCGGCGCCCAGCGCGACGCCCCGTAGAGCACGAGCGCCAGCAGGAAGAGGCTGGACACGGCGCAGATGGCCACCACGAGCCACACGTTGGTGGCCGCGCTGGCCGCAGCGGCGCCGAGCTCCAGGCCCGCGGCCGAGCGCGAGCCTGAGGCCGAGGCCGAGGCCGAGGCCGAGCCCGCCGAGGATCCCGCGGCCGCGGCCAGCGCCGCCTCGGCGGGCTCGAGCAGCGAGACGCTGAGCGTGGCCGTGGCCGAGCGCGCCGGCTCGCCGTGGTCGCGCACGACGATGAGCAGCCTGTGGCGAGGGCCGTCCGCCTCGTCGAGCGGGCGCGCCGTGCTCACCTCGCCGCTGTAGAGCCCCACGCGGAACGGGCCCTTGCCGCGCGGCTCCCACAGCTCGTAGCGCAGCCACGCGTTGTAGCCCGAGTCGGCGTCCACGGCGCGGATCTTGGCCAGCACCTGGCCCGCCGGCGCCCCCCACGCCGCCCACGCCCACAGCGTGCCCGAGCCCGAGCCCGGCCCCGCCAACGCCGATGCCGCCTCGGCTGCCGCCGCCGCCGCCGAGCCCGCGGGCGGCAGCAGCGCCGGCGCGTTGTCGTTCTCGTCCAGCACGAAGAGCTGCACCGTGGCGTTGCCGCAGAGCGGCGGCTCCCCCGCGTCCACCGCGCGCACCTCGAACTGCAGCACCTGCAGCTGCTCGTAGTCCAAGGGCTGCAGCGCCCACAGGCGCCCGCTCTCCGCGTCCAGCGCCACGTAGCTCGACGCCGCACGCCAGCCGCTCGAAGGCGCGGCCCCGCCGCCGCCAACGCCCGCGCCGCCCTCCCACAGCGAGTAGCTGACGCGCCCGTTGCCCGCCTCGTCCGGGTCCCGCGCCCACAGCCGCGCCAGCTCCGCGCCCGCCGCGTTGTTCTCCCCGCGCCAGCACCGTGGTACACGGCCTGCGCGAACGCGGGCGCGTTGTCGTTCACGTCCGACACCGGCAGCCGCAGCCCGCGGCTGGCGCGCAGCGCCGGCGCCCCGCCGTCCTCCGCACGCACCTCCACCTCGTACTCCGACACCCGCTCCCGGTCCAGCGCCTCGCGCAGCACCAGCGAGTACGAGCCCGCGAACGTCGCCTCCAGCCCGAACGGCAGCGCCGGCCACACCCAGCAGCGCACGCGCCCGTTCTCCCCCGAGTCTCGGTCCGACACGCTCAGCAGGGCCACCACCGTCCCCACCGACGCGTCCTCCGACACCGGCACCGACAGCGACGTCACCCGCACCTCCGGCGCGTTGTCGTTCACGTCCTGCACCTCCAAAACTACCTTGCAGTGACTCGCCAGCGAGGGTGTTCCATGATCTCTCGCTTGAATTCGGTAATTAAATACTTTATCTACCTCGAAGTCTAGGGCCCCTGTCAGGTGAATCTCACCGGTATTCGGATGGATGGTAATTACATCTCGTCCACTCGGCGGACTGAAGTTCGTCACGGTAAAGGTCACTTCGCTATTACTTCCTTCATCTGCATCAGTGGCATTCACCCGCGCCACGAGCGTCCCCACGGCAGCGCTCTCCGGGAGCTGTACTTTATAAACAGACTGGTTGAACTGGGGCGCGTTGTCATTTGCATCCACCACCGAGATCACCAGCTCCATGGTGCCTGTCAGAGACGGCCGGCCCCCGTCTGTCGCTGTCAGCACCAACTGGTGCACCGAAATCGTCTCGCGGTCCAGAGATTTCGTTAATACCAGTTCAGGTTCCGTATTTCCATCGGTCGATTTTTGGAAATCCAGAGAGAAATGCTCATTGGGGCTGAGTGTGTAGGAGAGCTGCGCATTCGCTCCGATATCCGCATCCGACGCGCCCTCCAGCGGGAAACGAGACCCCAGCACGGACGATTCCGCGATGCTGAGATTTTTGCCGGCGGCGGGGAAGACGGGGGCATTGTCGTTGATGTCGGTGACCTCGAGCTGCACATGGAAGACGCGCAGCGGCCGCTCCAGCAGCACCTCCAGGCGCAGCGCGCACGGCGCGCTCTTGCCGCACAGCTCCTCGCGGTCGAGCCGCGAGCTCACCAGCAGCGCGCCGCTCGCCCCGCTCACCTCCACGCTCGCCCGCCGGCCCTGCGCCACCAGCCGCAGCCGCCGCGCCTCCGCCTCGCCCGCCTCCAGGCCCAGGTCCTGCGCCAGGCGGCCCACCACCGTGCCGGCCTTGGCTTCCTCCGGCACCGAGTAGCGCACCTGCCCGCCCGCCAGCGCCCAGGCCGCCTGCAGCGCCAGCAGCCGCAGCAGCACAGCGCGGCAGCGCTCCTCCATCCCTGCCAACGCTGCTCTCGCCTCTGCCGCTCTGCCCGTGCCTGCCGGCCCCGGCCCGGGCCCCGCACGGCTCCCCGCCGCCGCCCGGAGCTCAGCAGCGGCTCTGCTGCCCGGCCCGCGCCGCCCCCCCCGCGCTCACAGCCGGGCTCTCCGCCGCACCGGGGCGGAGCCGCCCACACGCCGTTCCTGAGCCTGCAGCGACACCCTGCGCTGCTCCGCCGCCCTACACTCCTCGCAATAGCGGCCGCGCATTTGGCCCGAGATGATAATCTCTTCCAGGCGTGTTTTCCGACCCTGATTGTCTTTCATTTTATTTTTGTACTTCTTTTTTTCTTTGTTTTCATCCTTCGTCCTCCGGGTAACTCGCAACTCGCTGCCGGCCCCCATTTGCAGAGAAAAGCAGTCGCATCCTCCAACACTTCTTCCGTTGCATCAGCGGCGCTCGGAGGAGTATTCTAATCGACCTGGAGGTTGTTGGGACGAGCTGCGCCCTGAGGTTAGAGGTAAAGTCAGTGCATACTTCTCATCTCCTTTGCTTTTCCTGTCTTCTTTCTCGTTCTCATCTTTCATCTTCAGTTCCCTCCTTGTGTCATTTCTTTAGCACATTTTCTTTTCGCTTTTCTTTCTCTTCTCTCATTCCTTTTATGTTCCCAATTTTTTCCCTCCTCCCTTTCTATGTACAGCGATTCCATCTGAGACATGCCAGGAAACTCATCCGTCCTTCCTTCATTCTCTGTTCTTTCTCTTTCCTCTTCAACTCTTCTCCTTTTCCTCTGTTTCCTCCATTCTATGCACATAGCATTATGTGGCAGAGATATCTCCTATATAAGAACAGACTCCACGACATTCGAGCACCCAGACACTTCTGCATGCGTGCCTACTACAAAGAGCCCAAATCTTCCAAGAATACTGAAAAACCAACCAGAGCTTCCAAGTGCTCTTCCTGTATCTCAGTGAACAGGTGTTCTTCTTTCTCATCTTCCACTTTTACAATGAATATAAAGCTCTTGCTTTCCCTTTCAGGCAGGCATGCAGTGTCACAGGAACAACCAAGAGCCTCGGTACCCAGGGGTATGAGACTCCACCAAACACCTCGGATCCATCAGCACGAACAGCCTGTCACACAGCCAGACTGAAGCCGGGATGGCAATACCACATTTTCACTAAGTTCATCCCCTTAATTCCCACTACAGCAATTCCATGAAATGGATTGTGGTCTCTCCTCCATACCTGCTGGCTGCCACACACACAGACTGTGCCTGGAATCAGCAGCAAAAGAACAAGAGCAGACAGTAGTGCTGTGCTCATCCAAGAGAGTGAATATTTAATGAACACAAATTGAAAAATAGTAAAAGTACAGCTATCCTTCAGATTCATAAACTTTATGTGCGAGTGACTCACCTGCAGCATCAATGACTTGCTCTTCAGAAAATGCAGTATTTTGAGAAAACGAGTATTGGAATTAAATTATATTTTTAGGTAACACTATCCATTTTTCTTGGTAACTGGACAGAAACAAAAGTTTCTGCTTTTTGTGCAGAAACTGGACAGTGCACAGTGTCCCTTATGCATTTTTATCGTGGGAGAAGGAATGAAGAACACTTGAAAGCTAAGAACATTCTCTCAAAGTGTAACTTAGCTCAGTAGAGCACAGTAGACATCCTCCACACTGGTGGGAAATGGCCCAAATACCTGTCACCTGAGAGCTGTCAGAATTCAGCAGTCTGCATCCTATACAGTTGCACCAACACCATGCACATGTGAGAGAAATAAAACAAAACACAAGGATGGACACGATTGGAGAAAGGAGAGAAAGAATCCCTGAACATCCCACTCTTCCCCTTCTTTTCCTTCCCAGGAATGAGGTAGTCAAGGAGAGGTTCAGAGGTTCTTCAGCAGTATCATCCACATTTCGAAAAGTGTCTCTTTGTGCAACAACATTCCAAATCAACAGCAACTAACAAGGCAAGCATGACAGATATGTTACAAACAGAAATACCATGAAGAACAACAACACCATAAGACATGCAAATTTCAGGAGGTCCTGACAGCATCCCAGGAAAGCAGCATTGTGTGCTGGGACTCTTCTAGACATTTCCTACAGAAATCCTGCATCTGGAGCCATGGGAAATGGCATCTCCACATCTAAGGAAATGTTCTCGACTTTTCCCCCAATGATGCAGGCCATATTCTACCCAGGATCTCCATTCCCATCACTCAAGACTGTCCCCTATTTATCGTCACTCTCCTCTGATGCATTTCCAGATGCTACTCAGTGCCACTTGCAGGACCACTGCCAGAATACTCAGACACTGCTCCACCTTAACATCAAGCTCCAGCTGCAAACCCCATTGTGAGCATGACCCAGGCCTTTGCATATCCTCATCTTCCCTCAGGATCAGCACTAGGAGCACACAGAGGCCTGCACAGCCATTCACCCTCTAACAAAGAGACTTTCCTGCTTTTTGAACTCCACCCAGAATGCTTTTGCATTTTCAGCAACCCCATATGGAAATACAACTGAGTTGTACATGGAGTTGTACTTTCGAGTTACTCAAGATTTTGTGATTAGATCTGTGAGCTCTAATCCCAGGCCACATGAGTTTTATTATTCAAGACCATATTCAAATACCATACACAAGAGCAAAAGCAATACCAAAAGTGTAGGAGAATTTTTACCATAAAACACCAGGGCAGTGCTGCTGTGCAGGGTTTCACGTGCACGTGCACATATCTCAACACCACCCCACCCATAATCTCAACAAGACAACATCCCACTGCTACTGTGGCCACTGTTGCAGGTTATAACAAGGGGGAATTACCTGGGGCTGTTGAGTCCCAGGGCCAGCAGACAGCATTTAGCAGCGTTTAATCACCTGCAGTTGGATTCAGGGTTTCTGGCCTGTCCTGAACCCTCAGTAAGCTTTTGAAACAATGTGGCACTCAATGGAAATTTTGAAATAACATCAAACACGCCCATGCTTTTCAAAATGTATCTCAGGCCATCTACACAGATTCTCAACCAGGAGAACATGGGCAGCAGAAAAGGAAATTACTCCTCTATAACACTTAGCTCAGGGCACAATCATTCCCCTTGGTGTAACACTTATCTCACAGCATATTCCTCTGCCCGAGAACTTAAGCTGCAAGCAAAGCAAGAAGATATTGCAAAAAAATGATCACAGCAAAAGTACCGACTGGTTTTCCTACTTTCTTACTGACTCCATTGTCGAAACCAAAATGGGACAAAATGTGCAACTTTTCCCTTGAAATTCCAGTTGCCATCTTGCATCAAATCCCTTGCAGAGGGAAAAGAAAGGAGAAAGATTTCGAAAATAATCCAGACGAATATAAAAAAGTCGGCAGATAGAAAGGGAAGTAAAATGGTACAAAGTGCCTGGGGGACAGTGACCACAACAGCCTGAGTGTCCTTGCACCGCTTCAAGCAACCTCAGATGGAAACAATACACACTGGAAAGCAAGATCATTGTCTGTAAAATTTGTACCTCTGGACATTTCTCATAGCAATGGGCAGTGATTTCACTCAAAGGGAGAACAACACATCCAGACTAGCAAACCTCAGCCACACACCCTAACTAATCCCAAATCCCATCCTACATTAATTTCCCACCCACGGCAGATGCAAAGGTGCCGTTGATATCCTGCCAAGCACTCAAGGACAAGGGCAGCAAGTCTACGCATTCCCCTCCCACAACACCTTGAAATCTTGAATATGAAAAGGTTGTTTGATCAGACAACATTCAGCACTCTCCATCTTACCAGCCCTTATCAACACACAGCCTGAATTGGGCAGGGAGCATCAGTGGAGAGATCCATAACTGCAAAGGATATTTGGGACATTTCTGTATCACACATTATCAGGAAGGCCTCCCCTCCAGAGCCTTAGCACCTTGGAAAGCAACTTCAGCTACAACATTCTGTTCCCATCCTGTCCCACCCTTTCCTGTACAAATCATTGCCTGCCCCACTCTGAGACATGTTCTAAAGACAAATATATAACCTTCTGATATTTTCTTAGGACTCGATCCATGGTCTCCCCAAGGATTTTCAGTTTCCTCACACAAGTCTTTCTGCTGCTCATGGTCATCCCTCCCATCAGATAAGGACCAGGCCCTACTCTATACAACAGATGACAATTTCCTTTCCTATCACAAGGTTCAATATGAGTGTTGTTTATCCTTCCCAGCAGTGATACAGCATAAAAATCCATGGATGGTATCATCAACACAGTGTATGGAAGATGCTCTCTCTGCTTGCCGACACCTCAAGCTTTTTAATGCTTCCCAAAGGGAATAGTATTTTCAAAGGTGATGTTGAAACCTCTAAACAGCAATGGCATTCATCTTATGCTCCAAGAGAAGAACCAAAACTGTGGTGAGGTGACCACCCTAATGCATGATTCTACCAGTGTAGCAGAATCTTCTTTGAGAATTGGTGGAGAAAGGTTTTGATTTTTGGTGAGGACTATTTCTTTGTTTGTTCATTACTGAAGTGTAGACTTCTACTTTTAAATCCCTTTGAAGTCTTGATCATTGATGTCACAATGGAAGCAAATTTTGCAAGAGCATCAAAAGAAAGCAGTACACTTCACACTAGGTCTCTGGTCAGAAATGTAAATCCTTAAAACTGCGGGCAGCACGAAAACAACAAATAAAATTATCTTTTGAAACACGTGGTGTGAATCACTCTCTTCTCCACGAAGGTTTTATACTATTAACCACAGCAACATGATAGGTTCCAAAATATCATACGAAGGTCATAGTAAATCTATGCCACAACCATCTTATTTTCTAAATGAGTCTCATAGTAGAACGATTATAGAGAACTTTTGTGCTGGAATATCCACGTTTCACCATCCATCATAGGCATCAAACGACCTCAATTTTAGAGGTGGAGGAGAGATCTCAGCCAAAAGCATAGTAAACAGCCTCCAAAGGCAGTGAGGCCTTGGAGCCTATAACCACCACACCCTGGCTGCCTTGAACTCCTTCACCAACACGGGAGGAAATGTTACATATAAGCACCAGAACCCTCCTGCTGTCTACAAATCTCATACCACCAAGCACCTCCTGTCTCACAGGACGGTAATTTAATTCCAGAGCCGAACACTTACAATTGACAGCACCAAACCTCAGCTGCCTGCACTAACTGCTCGAGGACGCTGCCATATCTACATTATGGATCCTTCTAAGAAAGGGGGAATGAGGTGAGAGATGAAAAGGTGTCATTGCCATCCTTAACGATCCGCCAAGTACCCAGTGTCCCTAAGCCATGGCAACTGAGCTCGCCTTCAAACAGCAGCTATCCAGGGGGCGGATGAGAAAGAGCAGAGAAGGGAAGGAAGGAAGGAAGGAGCACTGACCGTGTGGAGGAGAGCGGAGGGCTCCGGCTGCGAGTCCTTGGGCGCGGGGCCGGGCGGCGGCGGAGGGAAGTTGGGGCTGAAAACCATGAGGTCGCTCTTGGGCGCGGCGTCCGCCACGCACAGGCTGCGGCTGTGGCGCTGCGAGTAGGACCAGCTGCCCACTTCGCTGGCGCACACGAGCGTCGTGGGCCCGGGCGCCGAGAGCACGGCCGCCCGCGGCGCCCAGCGCGACGCCCCGTAGAGCACGAGCGCCAGCAGGAAGAGGCTGGACACGGCGCAGATGGCCACCACGAGCCACACGTTGGTGGCCGCGCTGGCCGCAGCGGCGCCGAGCTCCAGGCCCGCGGCCGAGCGCGAGCCTGAGGCCGAGGCCGAGCCCGCCGAGGATCCCGCGGCCGCGGCCAGCGCCGCCTCGGCGGGCTCGAGCAGCGAGACGCTGAGCGTGGCCGTGGCCGAGCGCGCCGGCTCGCCGTGGTCGCGCACGACGATGAGCAGCCTGTGGCGAGGGCCGTCCGCCTCGTCGAGCGGGCGCGCCGTGCTCACCTCGCCGCTGTAGAGCCCCACGCGGAACGGGCCCTTGCCGCGCGGCTCGCACAGCTCGTAGCGCAGCCACGCGTTGTAGCCCGAGTCGGCGTCCACGGCGCGGATCTTGGCCAGCACCTGGCCCGCCGGCGCCCCCCACGCCGCCCACGCCCACAGCGTGCCCGAGCCCGAGCCCGGCCCCGCCAACGCCGATGCCGCCTCGGCCGCCACGGCGCCCGCCTCCGCCGCCGAGCCCGCGGGCGGCAGCAGCGCCGGCGCGTTGTCGTTCTCGTCCAGCACGAAGAGCTGCACCGTGGCGTTGCCGCAGAGCGGCGGCTCCCCCGCGTCCACCGCGCGCACCTCGAACTGCAGCACCTGCAGCTGCTCGTAGTCCAAGGGCTGCAGCGCCCACAGGCGCCCGCTCTCCGCGTCCAGCGCCACGTAGCTCGACGCCGCACGCCAGCCGCTCGAAGGCGCGGCCCCGCCGCCGCCAACGCCCGCGCCGCCCTCCCACAGCGAGTAGCTGACGCGCCCGTTGCCCGCCTCGTCCGGGTCCCGCGCCCACAGCCGCGCCAGCTCCGCGCCCGCCGCGTTGTTCTCCCGCGCCAGCACCGTGTACACGGCCTGCGCGAACGCGGGCGCGTTGTCGTTCACGTCCGACACCGGCAGCCGCAGCCCGCGGCTGGCGCGCAGCGCCGGCGCCCCGCCGTCCTCCGCACGCACCTCCACCTCGTACTCCGACACCCGCTCCCGGTCCAGCGCCTCGCGCAGCACCAGCGAGTACGAGCCCGCGAACGTCGCCTCCAGCCCGAACGGCAGCGCCGGCCACACCCAGCAGCGCACGCGCCCGTTCTCCCCCGAGTCTCGGTCCGACACGCTCAGCAGGGCCACCACCGTCCCCACCGACGCGTCCTCCGACACCGGCACCGACAGCGACGTCACCCACACCTCCGGCGCGTTGTCGTTCACGTCCAGCACCTCCAACACCACCTTGCAGTGACCCGACAGCGAAGGGTTTCCTTGATCTGTAGCATCTACTTGCAGGCGATAGAGACTAACATCCTCAAAGTCTAAATCATTCCTGAGACGAATCTCTCCGCTCCTTCCGTCGATTCCGAAAACGTCTTTACTACCCGGAGGGAAGAGAGTCTCTAGGGAATACGAGATATTACTGTTTGATCCTTCATCTAAATCCGTGGCATTCAGTTTGATGACTAAGGTACCGCGTTCTGAATTTTCCGGCAGCTGCACTTTATACACCGATTGGTTGAATTGGGGCGCGTTGTCGTTCGCATCCACCACCGTGATTAGAAGCTCCATAGTGCCTGTCCATGACGGCCGACCCCCGTCAGTCGCCGTCAGCACCAACCGGTGCACCGGAATCGTCTCGCGGTCCAGCGGCTTCCGGAGTACAAGGAATAAGGACTCAGAGTCCTCCTCGGTTTTCTGCAAATCCAGAGAAAAGTGTTCGCTGGGGCTGAGTGTGTAGGAGAGCTGCGCGTTCGCTCCGATATCCGCATCCGACGCGCCCTCCAGCGGGAAACGAGAACCCGGCAGGGTGGTGAATTCCGCGATGCTGAGGTTTTTTCGGGCAGC